>NW_027363110.1:758750-1475000 GCF_046119375.1 Phyllobates terribilis
TGGTGGAGGTCGCTGTGGAATAAAAAGACAAAATCAATGCCCAGTGGTAGAGACGTGCAGATCACAGTAGCTTAACAAGACGGTTTTAATGCCCCTTGGAAGTGTGGTAGAGGTCGCAGTGGAATAAAAAGACAATATTAATGCCCCTTGTTAGAGTGATGGAGGTCGCAATGGAATTAAAAAGACAATATCAATGCCCCGTGGAAGAGACGTGGAGGTCTCAGTAGCTTAACAAGACAGTTTTAATGCCCCTTGGAAGAGTGGTGGAAGCTGCTGTGGAATAAAAAGACAATATCATTGCCCCGTGTAAGAGACACGGAGGTCACAGTAGCTTAACAAGACAGTTTTAAGGCCCCTTGGAAGAGCTGTGGAATTCAGAGTGGTTTAACAAGATGGTTTCAATGCCCCGTGGAAGAGACGTGAAGGTCACAGTAGCTTAACAACACGGTTTTAATGTCCCTTGGAAGAGTGGTGGAGGTCGCAGTGGAATAAAAAGACTTTATCAATGCCCCTTGGAAGAGTGGTGGAGGTCGCAGTGGAATAAAAAAAGAATATCGATGGCCCTTGGAAGAGTGGTGGAGGTAGCAGTGTATTTAAAATACAATATCAATGCCTCGTGGAAGAGACATGGAGGTGACAGTAGCCTAGCAAGACGGTTTAAATACTCCTTGGAAGAGTGGTGGAGGTCGCTGTGGAATAAAAAGACAATAACAATGCCCCGTGGAAGAGATGTGGAGGTCACAGTAGCTTAACAAGACGGTTTTAATGCCCCTTGGAAAAGCTGTGGAGTTCAGCGTGGTTTAACAAGATGGTTTTTTTGCCCCTTGGTAAAGACGTGGAGGTCACAGAAGCTTAACAAGATGGTTTTAATGCCCTTTGGAAGAGTGGTGGAGGTCGGAGTGGAAAAAAAAGACAATATGAATGCCCTGTTGAAGAGATATGGAGGTTACAGTAGCTTAACAAGACGGTTTTATTGTCCCTTGGAAGAGTAGTGGAGGTCGCAGTGGAATAAAAAGACAATATCAATGCCCTGTGGAAGAGACGTGGAGGTCACAGGAGCTATACAAGATGAATTTAATGCCCCTTGGAAGAGCTGTGTAGTTCAGAGTGATTTAGCATGACAGGTTTAATGCCCATAAGAAAAGACGTGGAGGTCACAGAAGCTTAACAACACGGTTCTAATGCCCCTTGGGAGAGTGGTGGAGGTCGCAGTGGAATAAAAAGACAATATCAATGACCCATGGAAAAGTGGTGGAGGTTGCAGTGGAATTAAAAGACAATATTAATGCCCCTTGGAAGAGTGGTGGAGGTCGCAGTGGAATAAAAAGACAATATCAATGCCCCTTGGAAGAGACATGGAGGTCACCGTAGTTTAACAAGACAGTTTTAATGCCCCTTGGAAGCGCTGTGGAGTTCAGAGTGGTTTATCAACATAATTTTAATGCCCCTTGGAAGAGACGTGTAGGTCACAGTAGCTTAACAAGATGGTTTTAGTGCCCCTTGGAATAGTGGTGGAGGTTACAGTGGAATAAAAATACCATATCAATGCCCCTTGGAAGAGGTGGAGATCACAGTAGCTTAACAAGATGGTTTTAAAGCCCCTTGGAAGAGTGGTGGATGTCGCAGTGGAATAAAAAGCCAATATCAATGCCCCTTGGAAGAGTGATGGAGGTCGCAAAAAAATATAAAGACAATATTAATGCCCAGCGGAAGAGACGTGGAGGTCACAGTAGCTTAACAAGATGTTTTTAATGCCCCTTGGAAGGGTGGTGAAGGTCGCAGTGGAATAAAAAGACAATATCAATGCCCCGTGGAAGAGAAGCGGAGGTCCCAGTAGCTTAAGAAAATGGTTTCAATGCCCCTTGGAAGAGTGGTGAAGGTCGCAGTCGCATAAAAAGATAATATCAATGCCCTATGGAAGAGTGGTGGAGGTCGCAGTGGAATAAAAAGACAATATCGATGTCCTGTAGAAGAGAATTGGAGGTCTCAGTGGCTTAATAACACCGTTTTAATGCCCCTTGGAAGAGTTTGTGGAGGTCGCAGTTAAATAAAAAGACACTATCAATGCCCCTTGAAAGAGTGATGGAGGTCACAGTGGAATAAAAAGACAATATTAATGCCCCGTGGAAGAGAAGTGGAGATCACAGTAGCCTAACAAGATGGTTTTAATGCCCCTTGGAAGAGTGGTTGAGGTTGCAGTGCAATAAAAAGACAATATCAATGCCCTGTGGAAAATAAGTGGAGGTCACAGTAGCTTAAGAAGACGGCTTTAATGCCCCTTGGAAGTGACTTGGAGGTCACAGTAGCTTAACACGATGGTTTTAATGCCCCTTGTAAGAGTGGTGGAGGTCGCAGTGCAATAAAAAGGCAATATCAATGACCCCTTGGAAGAATGGTGGCGGTCGCAGTGGAATAAAAATACAATATCAATGCCCTATGGAAGAGTGTTGGAAGTCACAGTGGAATAAAAATACAATAATAATGCCCCTTGGAAGAGACTTGGAGTTCACAGTAGATTAGCAAGACCGTTTTAATGCCCCTTGGAAGAGTGGTGGAGGTCGCAGACACATAAGAAGACAATATCAATGCCCCGTGGAAGAGACGTGGAGGTCACAGTTGCCTAACAAGATGGTTTTAGTGCCCATTGGAAGAGTGGTGGAGGTCTCTGTGGAATAAAAAGAGAATATCAATGCCCCTTGGAAGAGTGGTGAAGGTCGCTGTGGAAAAAAAAGACAATATCAATGCCCCGTGGAAGAGACGTGAAAGTCACAGTAGCTTAACAAGCCGGTTTTAATGCCCCTTGGAAGAGTGGTGGATGTTACAGTAGAATAAAAAGACAATGTCATTGCCCCGTGGAAGAGACGTGGAGATAGTAGCTTAACAAGGCGGTTATAATGCCCCTTGGAAGAGTGGTGGAGGTTGCAGTGGATTAAAAAGAAAATATCAATGCCCCGTGGAAGAGATGTGGAGACAGTAGCTTAACAAGACGGTTTTAATGCCCCTTGGAGAAGTGGTGGAGGTCTCAGAGGAATAAAAAGACAATATCAATAGAGATGACCGGTGTTCGACTAGAAATGTTCGCCAATCTCAAATTCGAGCTGTTTTGGGCGGTGTTCGAGTCGTTCGACGAACGCGAACGATTTGCAAAAAATTCGGCTGTTCGAGGTTATGTTCGATAACTGTTTGTGCACCGAAAGCGTGTCCTGAATGTATGGCGCTATTTAGAGCACCAATCATGCAGGGATTGTCTGCCACTCACTGTAATGCCACAGCCATGGTGGTTGTGGCATTACAGTGGTTGCCCAAATCGATGGGAACAGTGATCACAGTGAAACACGAAAAGCCGGCAATTCAGCAGCGGCATACACCGGTACCAGACAATTTAGAACCGAAAGAATAGAGTATCACACATAGATTAGATAGATAGAAACATATCAGTCAAATATATAAGAAGTACAGTGACAGTGTTGGTTACTGTACTTGTCATTTAGTGTAAAGGATTTATTAAAAAAAATATTAGTGTTTTCATGCACCGTCTCTTTAAAAAAGCCGGCCGGCAATTCAGCTTTGGTACCCGACAATTTATAACAGAAAGAATAGAGCATTACACATAGATTAGATAGATAGAAACATGTCAGTCACATATATAAGAAGTACAGTGATAGTGTTGATTACTGTACTTGTCATTTAGTGTTAAAATAAAGGATTTATTAAGATTTATTAAAAAAAAAATTGGCGTGGGGTTCCGCGTAATTTTAGTCTCTAGCGGAGGTTAAGCAGACGGCTGGGGCAGATGTTTGAAGCCTGGGAAGGGGGTAATACCCGGCTCATCTGGATGCCGTCACAGCCAGACACTGCAGAGCGCAAGCATGCCTGCACTTCTCAGTGTATGCCGCATGGCAAGCTGGATGGCAGCATTCTGCTGCGGTCCAGCCTGTCATGTGAATGTAGCAGAGCTGAAGCTGTCGTGGGAACCATGGAAAGGTAAGGATGATGTTGCTTTATTATTTTACTTTTATTGCAGGAGATGTTTGGCTTCAGCTGGAATGGGCGTAATGGTAAGTATGGTTTAATTTAGAACAATAAAGAATTGTGTGTTTATTTCGATTAAAGGACTTTATTCTGGGTGTTTGTGTTTTTTTGTATCTTTGACTATGGGGTTAGTAATGGGGGTGTCTTATAGACGCCTCTCCATTACTAACCTGGGCTTGATGTCAGCTGGCATTATAAGCTGACATCAACCCCAACCCTATTACCCCACTGCCACCGCTACAGGGCAGTGGGAAGAGCGAGGCTAAGTGCCAGAATTGGCGCATTCTATGGATGCGCCATTTCTGGGGCGGCTGACGGCTGGTGTTTGTAGACTGGGAGGGGGCCAATATTCATGGCACCCTTCCTGGGCTATTAATATCATCCCCAGCAGTCTGCCTAGTCTTTGCTAGCTATTAAAATAGGGGGGACCCCACATAATTTTTTTTGGGGTCCCCCATTTTAATAGCTAGTAAAGGCTAGGTATTCAGCTGGGGGCTGATATTAGTAGCCTGGGAAGCTCCATGGGTATTACCCCCTTCCCAGGCTTCAAACATCTGCCCCAGCCGTCTGCTTAACCTCCACTAGAGACTAAAATTACGGGGAACCCCACGCCAATTTTTTTTTTAATAAGTCCTTTATTTTAACACTAAATGACAAGTACAGTAATCAACACTATCACTGTACTTCTTATATATGTGACTGACATGTTTCTATCTATCTAATCTATGTGTGATGCTCTATTCTTTCTGTTATAAATTGTCGGGTACCGATGCTAAATTGCCGGCCGGCTTTTTTAAAGAGACGGTGCATGAAAACACTAATATTTTTTTTAATAAATCTTTTAACACTAAATGACAAGTACAGTAACCAACACTGTCACTGTACTTCTTATATATGTGACTGACATGTTTCTATCTATCTAATCTATGTGTGATGCTCTATTCCTTCTTGTTTAAATTGTCTGGTACCAGTGTATGCCACTGCT
Organism: Phyllobates terribilis; assembly: GCF_046119375.1. NCBI lineage: Eukaryota > Metazoa > Chordata > Amphibia > Anura > Dendrobatidae > Phyllobates > Phyllobates terribilis. The sequence goes on from NW_027363110.1 coordinate 763,768, forward strand.
GAATTGCCGGCCGGCTTTTTTAAAGAGAGTTTCTTCTGAGCAGTTTGTAAGCTTTTGGACACCTTTGAAGGTGTTTTGTATGTGTTTCTATGTGTTTTTGTTTGCCTGCCATTAGTTTTAACGGTGTTCGACGGTATTCGACGAACAGTTCCTCGAACATCCCGGTGTTCGACGAACCGAACCGAACCCGAACACTACGGGAGTGGCTCAACAGTAAATATCAATTCCCTTTGGGAGAGTGGTGGACGTCGCAATGGAATAAAAAGACAATATCAATGCCCCGTGGAAGAGACGTGGAGGTCACAGTAGCTTAACGAGACGGTTTTCATGCCTCTTGGAAAAGTGGTGGAGGTCGCTGTGGAATAAAAAGACAATAACAATTACCCGTGGAAGAGACGTGGAGGTCATAGTAGCTTAACAAGACGGTTTTAATGCCCTTTGGAAGAGCTGTGGAGTAAAGATTGGTTTAAAAAGATGGTTTTAATGCCCCTTGGTAGAGACGTGGAGGTCACAGTAGCTTAACAAGACGGTTTTAATGCCCCTTGGAAGAGTGATGGAGGATACAGTTGAATAAAAAGACAATATCAATGCCCCGTGGAAGAGACTTGGAGGTCACAGTAGTTTGTCAAAATGGTTTTAATGCCCCTTGGAAGAGTGGTGGAGGTCGCAGTGGAATAAAAAGACAATATCAATGCCCTGTGGAAGAGAGGTGGAGGTCGCAGTGGAATAAAAAGACAATATCAATGCCCCGTAGAAGAGAATTGGAGGTCTCAGTAGCTTAACAACATTGTTTTAATGCCCATTGGAAAATGGTGGAGGTCTCTGTGGAATAAAAAGACAATATCAATGCCCCTTGGAAGAGTGGTTGAGGTCGCTGTGGAAAAAAAAGACAATATCAATGCCCCGTGGAAGAGACGTGGAGTTCACAGTAGCTTAAAAAGCCGGTTTTAATGCCCCTTGGAAGAATGGTGGAGGTTACAGTGGAATAAAAAGACAATATCAATGCCCCGTGGATAAGACGTGGAGATAGTAGCTTAACAAGATGGTTTTAATGCCCTTGGAGGAGTGGTGGAGGTCGATGTGGAATAAAAAGACAATATCAATGCCCCATGGAAGAGACGTGGAGGTCACAATAGCTTAACAAGACAGTTTTACTGCCCTTTGGAAGAGGTGTGGAGTTAAGAGTGGTTTAACAAGATGGTTTTAATGTCCCGTGGAAGAGAAGTGGAGGTCACAATAGCTTAACAAGTTGGTTTTAATGCCTCTTGGAAGAGTGGTGGAGGTTACAGTGGAATAAAAATACAATAACAATGCCCCGTGGAAGAGACGTGGTGGTCACAGTAACTTAACAAGACGGTTTTGATGCCCCTTTGAAGGGTGGTGGAGGTCACAGTGGAATAAAAAGACAATATCAATGCCCCTTGGAAGAGACGTGGAGGTCAAAGTTGCTTAACAAGACGGTTTAATGCCCCTTGGAAGAGTGGAGAATGTCGCTGTGGAATAAATTGACAATATCAATGCCCCGGGGAAGAGACGTGGAGTTTACAGTAGCTTAAAAAGATGGTTTTAATGCCACTTGGAAGAATGGTTGAGGTCGCATTGGTATAAATAGACAATATCAATGCCCCGTGAAAGAGACATGGATGTCACAGTAGCTTAAAAACACGGTGTTAATGCCCCTTGGAAGAGGGGTGGATGTCTTTGTGGAATAAATAGACAATATCATTGCCCCGTGGAAAAGACGTGGAGGTCACAGTGGCTTAACAAGACGGTTTTAATGCCCCTTGGAAGAGCTGTGGAGTTCACAGTGGTTTAACAAGATGGTTTTAATGCCCCTTAGAAGAGACGTGAAGGTCACAGTAGCTTAAAAAGACGATTTTAATGCCCCTTGGTAGAGTGGTGGAGGTCGCAGTGGAATAAAAAGACAATATCAATGCCCTGTGGAAGAGACGTGGTGGTCACAGTAGCTTAACAAGATGGTTTTTAATGCCCCTTCGTAGAGTACTGGAGGTAGCTGTGGTATAAAAAGACAATATCAATGCCCTGTGGAAGAGACGTGGTGGTCACAGTAGCTTAACAAGACGGTTTTAATGCCCCTTGACGGAGTGGTGGAGTTCACAGTGAAATGAAGAGACAATATCAATGCCCGTTGGAAAAGAGGTGGAGGTCAAAGTGTAATAAAAAGACAATATCACTGCCGCTAGGAAGAGTGGTGGAGGACACAGTGGAATAAAAAGACAATATCAATGCCCCTTGGAAGAGTGGTGGAGGTCGCAGTGGAATTAAAAGACAATATCAATGCCCCGTGGAAGAGACGTGGCGTTCACAGTAGCGTAACAAGACGGTTTTAATGCCCCTTGAAGAGTGGCGGAAGTCGCTGTGGAATAAAAAGACAATATCAATGCACCATGGAAGATACGTGGAGGTCACCGTAGCTTAACAAGACGGTTTTAATGCCCCTTGGAAGAGCGGTGGAGTTCAGAGTGGTTTAACAAGACGGTTTTAATGCCCCTTGGGAGAGTGGTGGAGGTTACAGTGGAATAAAAAGACAAAATCAATGCCCCTTGGAAGAGTGGTGGAGGTCGCAATGGAATATAAAGAGAATATTAATGCCCCGTGGAAGAGACAAGAAGATCACAGTAACTTAACATTGTGGTTTTAATGCCCCTTGGAAGAGTGGTGGAGGTCGCAGTGGAATAAAAAGACAATATCAATGCCCCGTGGAAGAGACGTGGAGGTCACAGTAGCTTAACAAAACGGTTTTACTGCCCCTTGGAAGAGTGATGGAGGTCGCTGTGGAATAAAAAGACAATATCAATGCCCCGTGGAATAAACGTGGAGGTCACAGTAGCTTATCTAGAAAAATGTTATGCCCCTTGGAAGAGTTGTGGAGTTCAGAGTATTTTAACAAGACGGTTTTAATGCCCCTTGGAAGAGTGGTGGAGGTAGCAGTGGAATAAAGAGACAATATCAATGCCCCTTGGTAGAGTGGTGGAGGTCAAAGGGGAATAAAAAGATAATATCAATGCCGCTTGGAAGAGTGGTGGAGATCCCAGTGGAATAAAAAGACAATATCAATGCCCCGTGGAAGAGACGTGGAGGTCACAGTACCTTAACAAGACATTTTTAATGCCCCTTGGAAAAGTGGCAGAGGTTACAGTGAAATAAAAAGACAATATCAATGCCCCAAGGAAGAGATGAGGAGGTCAAAATAGCTTAACAAGGTGGTTTTAATGCCCATTGGAAGAGTGGTGGAGGTCGCAGTGGAATGAAAAGACAATATCAATGCCCCTTGGAAGAGATTTGGAGGTCACAGTAGCTTAGCAAGATGGTTTTAATGCCCCTTGGAAGTGTGGTGGAGGTCACTGTGGAATAAAAAGACAATATCATTGCCCCGGGGAAGAGACGTGGAGGTCACAGTAGCTTAACAAGATGGCTTTAATGCCCCTTTGAAGTGCTGTGGAGTTCAGAGTGGTCTAACAAGATGGTTTTAATGTCCCATGGAAGAGACGTGGAGCTCACAGGACCTTAACAAGACGGTTTTAATGCCCTTTGGAAGAGTGGTGGAGGTCACAGTGGAATAAAAAGACAATATGAATGCCACTTGGAAGAGTGTTGGAAGTTGCAGTGGAATAAAAAGACAATATCAATGCCCCGTGGTACAGACGTGGAGGTCACAGTAGCTTAACAAGATGGTTTTAATGTCCCTTGGAAGAGTGGGGGAGGTCACAGTGGTATAAAAAGACAATATCAATGCCCCGTGGAAGAGACGTGGAGGTCACAGTAGTTTAACAAGATGGTTTTAATGCCCCTTGGAAGAGTGGTGGAGATCGCTATGGAATAAAAAGACAATATCAATGCCCCGTGGAAGAGAAGTGGAGGTCACAGTAGTTTAACAAGACAGTTTAAATGCAACTTGAATAGTGATGGAGGTATGTTAAATAAAAATAAAATACCAATGCCCCGTGGAAGAGACGGGGAGGTCGCCATAGCTTACCAAGACGCTTTTAATGCCCCTTGGAAAAGCTGTGGAGTTCAGAGTAGTTTAACAAGATGGTTTTAATGCCCCTTGGAAGAGACATGTAGGTCACAGTAGCTTAACAAGACGGTATTAATGCCACTTGGAAGAGTGGTGGAGGTTATAGTGGAATAAAAATACAATATCAATGCCCCGTGGAAGAGACGTGGAGATCACAGTAGCTTAAAAAGATGGTTTTAATGCCTGTTGGAAGAGTGGTGGAAGTCGCAGTGGAATAAAAAGACAATATCAATGCCCCTTGGAAGAGTGGTGGAGGTCTCAATGGAATATTAGGACAATATTAATGCCCCTTGGAAGAGACGTGGAGGTCACAATAGCTAAACAATATGGTTTTAATGCCCCTTGGAAGAGTGGTGGAAGTCTCAGTGGAATGAAAAGACAATATCAATGCCCTGTGGAAGCGACGTAGAGGTCACAGCAGCTTAACAAGACAGTTTTAATGCCCTTTGGGAGAATACTAGAGGTCGCTGTGGAATAAAAAGACAATATCAATACCCCGCGGAAGAGACGTGGAGGTAATAGTAGCTTAACAAGGCGGTTTTAATGCCCCTTGGAAGAGCTGTGGAGCTCAGAGTGGTTTAACAAGATGGTTTTAATGCACCTTAGTACAGATGTGGAGGTCACAGTAGCTTAAAAAGATGGTTTTAATGCCCCTTGTTAGAGTGGTGGAGGTCGCAGTGGAATAAAAAGACAATATCAATGCCCCGTGGAATAGACGTGGAGGTCACAGTAGCTTAACTAGACAAATTTAATGCCCCGTGGAAGAGTTGTGGAGTTCAGAGTATTTTAACAAGACGGGTTTAATGCCCCTTGAAAGAGACGTGGAGGTCACAGTAACTTATTAAAACGGTTTTAATTCCCCTTGGAAGAGTGGTGGAGGTCGCAGTGGAATAAAGATACAATATCAATGCCCCTTGGTAGAGTGGTGGAGGTCAAAGGGGAATAAAAAGACAATATCAATGCCGCTTGGAAAAGTGGTGTAGATCCCAGTGGAATAAAAAGACAATATCAATGCCCCGTGGAAGAGACGTGGAGGTCACTGTACCTTAACAAGACGTTTTTAATGCCCCTTGGAAAAGTGGTGGAGGTTACAGTGGAATAAAAAGACAATATCAATGCCCCGTGGAAGAGACGAGGAGGTCAAAATAGCTTAACAAGGTGGTTTTAATGCCCATTTCGAAGAGTGGTGGAGGGCGCAGTGAAATAAAAAGACAATATCAATGCCCCATAGAAGAGACGTGGAGATCACAGTAGCTTAACATGTGTTATGATCTGCTACAGGAACTAAGGAAAGACAGGAGATCTGTCCCTACAATATAACTAAACTAGATCCCTACGATGTAACGGGGAACCTGATCCTGCGATCAGACCCGCTAAAGTCCTCGGCTAGTCTGTACGAAGACCTATAGATGTGAGGGAGGGATCCCTACAAGAACTAGGGACTGGGATAAGTTGGACACCTCCTAGCAGAAATAGTAGCAGTCAAAGACAAACACACAACAAAAAGCATAGAGGTCAGAAGACCTAGCAAAACTAACAGAGAACGGTAACAGAGCACCAAGCTAGCTCAAAAGTAGTAAATACAATGAAGTCCAGCAAGGTCAGGAGGGTGGAGCCGGATTAAATAGGCAAAAATGGTCATGTGCCTAGCAAACTAAAAAAAAACTAACAGGAGAGTTCTAACAGTACCCCCTCTTCTAAGAGGATCCTCCGGATCCCCTAGGCCCAGGCTTATCAGGAAACCTCCTGTGAAACGCTCTGAGAAGTCTGGAAGCAGAAACATCATCCGCCCTCACCCATGAGTTATCCTCAGGTCCGAAACCCTTCCAAGCGACGAGATACTGCAAACTCCCTCTATACCGTCTAGAATTTAGGATGCGGGAAATTTCATATTCCCCGTCCTCCACCACCGGAGGAACAGTGGCAGAGGCGTCATCATCCGACACGTCAGCTCTTTTCAACAGAGAAACATGAAACACCGGGTTAATCTTCCAGGAGGTAGGAACCTCCAGCCTAACAGCAGATTGGTTAACTATCTGAAGCACCTTAAAGGGCCCTACGAACTTGGGACCCAATTTTTTAGAAGGAATCCTCAATCGCAGATTCTTAGAGGACAACCAAACCATGTCACCAACAGCAAACAAAACCTCTTGCCGTTTCCTATCAAAGTACCTCTTAGATTTTTTGTTAGCCTCCTGAAGATTACCACGTACATCCGTCCAAACTCTCTCCAAATCACCGGAAAAACTCTCCTCCTCAGGCACAGCCGATACCAATTTGGAGAATGACCCAAAAGACGGATGTCTCCCAGAACAACAAAAAAAAGGCGAACACCCAGCAGAAGAGGATGTATGGTTGTTAAGAGCAAATTCAGCAAGTGGCAGAAACTCAGACCACCCCTCTTGATTGTCTGCCACAAAACAACGCAAGAACTGCTCAACATCCTGGTTCTTCCTTTCTGTCTGGCCATTAGACTCAGGATGATATCCGGATGAAAACGACAAATGAACTCCCAACCAGTCACAAAAGGCACGCCAAAAACGAGCCACGAACTGAGGTCCCCTATCAGAAACAATGTCAGTAGGAACACCATGTAGTCTGACAATTTCCTTGACAAAGGCCTTAGCGAGTGTCTTAGCGCAAGGCAGTTTGATGAAGGGAACCAAGTGACACATCTTGCTAAAACGGTCCACGACCACCCAGATGACCGTGAAACCTTCAGAGGGGGGAAGGTCAGTAATAAAGTCCATAGCCAGATGTGTCCAAGGTGCACTAGGAACCTCCAGAGGGCAAAGCAACCCCGCAGCAGGAGCATGCGAAGACTTGGATCTAGCACACACAGTACATTGACGCACCCACTTAATGACTTCCTTCTGCCATCCAGGCCACCAAAAACTGCGACCCACAAGTCTCTTGGTCTCAGAAATTCCTGGATTACCTGCCAACCGAGACTCATGACACTCAACAAACAAATCTCTCCTAAAGGTCCTAGGCACAAACAACCTCCCATGGGGAGTGTTAGATGGGGCATTCTCCTGAGCTTTAAGAATCTCATCCTCCAAAACGGAGTCCAAAGCAGCAATCACAACACCTTCTTGTAAAATGCTCTCCTCTTCCTCCTCAGCACCGACCATGGGAGAAAAGCTGCGAGACAAAGCATCCGCTTTAACATTCTTGGTACCCGGGATGTAAGTAATGGAAAAATTAAACCGCGAGAAAAAAAGTGCCCACCTAGCCTGACGGGCATTCAAGCGCTTGGCAGCATCAAGATAGATCAGATTTTTATGATCAGTGAAAATTTGAATGGGAAATTCAGCACCTTCCAAGAGGTGACGCCAGTGTTCAAATGCGAGTTTAATAGCCAGCAATTCCTGATTACCAATATCGTAATTAAGTTCAGTCTCAGAAAATTTTTTTGAAAAAAAGGCACAGGGATGTATTTCATCCTTATTTTCCTGAGACAACACCGCACCGACCCCCACAGAGGAAGCATCAACCTCAACCAAAAACGGCTTAGTCACATCAGGCTGAATAAGGATGGGAGCAGAGGTGAACCTCTCCTTAAGAAGCACAAAAGCCTCAATGGCCTCAGAAGTCCACTGAACCGCATTAGCACCTTTCCTGGTGAGATCGGTCAGCGGTTTGACAATAATAGAATTTTTTTTATGAATTTTCTGTAATAATTGGCGAAACCCAAAAACCTCTGTATTGATTTCAAACCAATAGGCCTAGGCCATTCCTGCACAGCTTGAACTTTAACCGGATCCATCTCAAAACCTTCACTGGAGATAATGTAACCCAAAAAACTAATTCTCTGTACAGCGAACTCACATTTCTCTAGCTTAGCAAAAAGCGAATTGTCCATTAATAACTGTAAAACCTCACGTACGCTCTGCCAATGAGACTCCAGATCAGGCGAATAAATCAGAATGTCATCCAAATACACAACCACATTTTTGCTGATTCAAGGTCTAAGGATGTCATTAATAAGATTCTGAAAAAATGCTGGAGCATTGGTAAGACCAAAAGGCATAACCAGATTCTCAAAATGACCCACAGAAGTGTTAAAAGCAGTCTTCCATTCATCACCCTCCTTCATGCGCAACAAATTGTATGCCCCCCGGAGATCAATTTTAGAGAACCACTTGGCCCCCACTAACTGGTTAAATAAATCAGGAATCAATGGCAGTGGGTAAGGATTGCGTACAGTAATTTTATTAATCTCACGAAAGTCCAGACAAGGACGTAACCCGCCATCTTTTTTTTTAACAAAAAAAAATCCAACAGCCACAGGAGACTTGGAAGGCCTAATGTGACCGGCGGCCAAGCTTGTCTGTATGTATTCCTCCAAAGCCTTTCTCTCAGGAATAGTAAGATTAAATAAACAACTTTTAGGAAGAGTCGCTCCAGGGACAAATTCAATGGTACAATCATAGTCTCTATGGGGAGGTAAAATTTGTGACTCCTCCTCAGAAAAAACTCTCCAAAAATCCTGAATAGGTACAGGTAATTCCCCTTTATCCACAGCAGCAATGCGCCCGTTACAACACTTGTCATAACACTTAGGGCTTCAGGACTTAATTTCATTGGTAGACCAATCCAGTACAGGATTGTGCAATTTTAACCAGGGCAACCCCAATATTACTGGAGAAGGCAAATTATTTAATACTACCAAATCCAAATTCTCTTGATGAATACCATTAATAGTGAGGGGAAATTCACAGACCTTATGAGTAACACTCTTCAAGGGAGAGCCATCAACAGAAACCACAGTAATAGGGGATGACAAAGTTTTAGGTTTTAATTTAAGTTTTTCTAAGAATCCCCCAGCAATCACATTCAGAGTAGAACCGCAATCCACAAAAACCCGAAATTCAATTAATTCATCCTGAGCAGCAGTAGTAGCAGATAGGAATACTCCCTTAGAATTTAAACAGGCTATTCGTGCATGACTGACCATTTTTTTTTCTTTCTTCATACGAAGCACACAGTTCTTAATAAAATGACCAGAATTTCCGCAATAGAAGCACAAACCTTCAGAAAGCCTGCGGTCTTTTTCCTGAGAGCGGGCTGCCATCGCCCCAATCTCCATCGGCTCTCCTTTGTCAGCACAGACCCTCTCAGGACTCGGAGCTGACATAGCAGAGGATTTGCTCTCATTAACCCTTGCACGCAGTCTCCTGTCCACCCGTATAGCTAATTGCATTGCCTCCTGCAAGTTTCCAGGTGTGGGATAAGCAATCAGTAAATCATTAACCCTTTCACCAAGCCCTGCAAGAAACAAGCTTTTCAAAGCTGAATCGTTCCACCCCACCTGGGAAGACCACCGACGGAAGTGAGAACAATATTTTTCCACATTACCTGATCCCTGCCTCAGATGTCTCAATTCAGACTCAGCAGATGAGACACGATCAGGATCATCGTACAACAAACCCAAAGCAGAAAAAAAACTATCCACTGATCTAAAGCACAGATCACTAGGTTGGAGAGAGAAGGCCCATCCCTGAGGATCTTTGCGCAAAAGTGACATTATGAACCCTATGCGCTGTGATTCATCACCAGAGGATCCGGGTCTCAAACGAAAATACAATAAACAAGCATTTTTAAAAGAAAAAAAATCTTGTTGTTCGCCAAAAATTAGATCAGGCAGACGTACCTTTGGTTCCACAAAATGTGCTCCAGAACAGCTACTCACGTGTTGTTGGAGCTTGTCCACCTCCAGAGAGAGTCCCTGCAAGCGTTGAGCCAAATCTTGAACCGAGACCATGATAGAAAACTGGAGGTCTTTCCTTAGAAAAAATTATTTTTTTTTTTTAGGCTGGACTTACTGTTATGATCTGCTACAGGAACTAAGGAAAGACAGGAGATCTGTCCCTACAATATAACTAAACTAGATCCCTACGATGTAAGGGGAACCTGATCCTGCGATCAGACCCGCTAAAGTCCTCGGCTAGTCTGTACGAAGACCTATAGATGTGAGGGAGGGATCCCTACAAGAACTAGGGACTGGGATAAGTTGGACACCTCCTAGCAGAAATAGTAGCAGTCAAAGACAAACACACAACAAAAAGCATAGAGGTCAGAAGACCTAGCAAAACTAACAGAGAACGGTAACAGAGCACCAAGCTAGATCAAGAGTAGTAAATACAATGAAGTCCAGCAAGGCCAGGAGGGCGGAGCCGGATTAAATAGGCAAAAATGGTCATGTGACCAGCAAACTAAAAAAAACCTAACAGGAGAGTTCTAACAACATGGTGGTTTTAATGCCCCTTGGAAGAGTGGTGGAGGTTGCAGTGGAATAAAAAGACAATGTCAATGCCCCGTGGAAAAGATGTGGAGGTCACAGTGGCTTAACAAGACGGTTTTAATGCCCCTTGGAAGAGCTGTGGAGTTCAGAGTGGTTTAACAAGATGGTTTTAATGCCCCTTGGAAGAGACATGAAGGTCACAGTAGCTTGACAAGACGATTTTAATGTCCCTTGGTAGAGTGGTGGAGGTCGCAGTGGAATAAAAATACAATATCAATGCCCTGTGGAAGAGACGTAGTAGTCACAGTAGCTTAACAAGACGGTTTTTAATGCCCCTTGGAAGAGTACTGGAGGTCGCTGTGGTATAAAAAGACAATATCAATGCCCTGTGGAAAAGACGTGGAGGTCACAGTAGCTTAACAAGATGGTTTTAATGCCCCTTGATGGAGTGGTGGAGTTCACAGTGGAATAAAAAGACAATATCAATGACCCCTTGGAAGAGTGGTGGAGGTCGCAGTGTAATAAAAATACAATATTAATGCCCCTTGGAAGAGACGTGGAGGTCACAGTAGCTTAGCAAGACCGTTTTAATGCCCCTTGGGAGAGTGGTGGAGGTCGCATTCGAATAAAAAGACAATATCAATGCCCCTTGAAAGAGTGCAAACCTACAAAAGACAAAAAATATATCTCATACCCTACCATCATTATATATAAATGTAAAACAAAGTTGCATATGAAATATAGGGTACTTAGTGAACTATTTTTGATCAAAAATAGTATACAAGCTGTCCCACCAGCGACAAGGTGACCCTAAATTGGGACGGTCTTACACTGTCTATATTAAAAACCTTACTGTATATCAAAGTTGAAGTAATGCATATAAAAGGGTAGACAAATAGAACCAGGTCCCAATATCAGACCACCTAAGCCTGTGGTAAGCTGCATATATACTAACCAGCTCAACAAGGGGGATGCCACACCCCTAATTTGCACAGAATGCAAACAAGACAAAAAACCAAGCAATGTGAACTGAGGTCTAAGATGGTACACATGCAAGAAATAGGAGCATGTTCACACTAGCAAAAAGATGCAAAACCTACAAAAGACAAAAATTATATCTCATACCCTACCATCATTATATATAAATGTAAAGCAAAGTTCCATATGAAATATAGGGCACTTAGTGAACTATTTTTGATCAAAAAAAGTATACAAGCCGTCCCACCAGCGACAAGGTGACCCTAAATTGGGACGGTCCTACACTATCTATATTAAAAACCTTACTGTATATCAAAGTTGAAGTATGCATATAAAAGGGTAGACAAATAGAACCAGGTCCCAATATCAGCCCACCTAAGCCCGTGGTAAGCTACATATATACTAACCAGCTCAACCAGCTCAATAGTTCACTAAGTACCCTATATTTCAAATGCAACTTTGCTTTACATTTATATATAATGATGGTAGGGTATGAGATATATTTTTTGTCTTTTGTAGGTTTTGCATCTTTTTGCTAGTGTGAACATGCTCCTATTTCTTGCATGTGTACCATCTTAGACCTCAGTCCACATTGCTTGGTTTTTTGTCTTGTTTGCATTCTGTGCAAATTAAGGGTGTGGCATCCCCCTTGTTGAGCTGGTTAGTATATATGTAGCTTACCACGGGCTTAGGTGGTCTGATATTGGGACCTGGTTCTATTTGTCTACCCTTTTATATGCATTACTTCAACTTTGATATACAGTAAGGTTTTTAATATAGACAGTGTAGGACCATCCCAATTTAGGGTCACCTTGTCGCTGGTGGGACGGCTTGTATACTTTTTTTGATCAAAAATAGTTCACTAAGTACCCTATGTAATGCACACGCCCGGGCTGAGCGGCGTGTGCGTGTGATTCCACTGGACCGTGCCGGAGAGTGAATGCCTGGAGGGGCGTAACTAGGTATTCACCCGATCCGACCAGGGTCACACGACGGCATACAACGCCAGTGCACCAAGGAGGAACCGAGCAGAGGGACCAGGTGCTACTCCAGGACAGACCCCGGACATGGCTGTTGACCCACACAGGGGAATACAGGAACAGACTGGTTAGGCTGGCACACAGACTGGTGGGAATAGGCAGGCACGACTGGTATGCAGGTAGGCGGGTATGCAGGCAGGGGGGTACAGGCAAGCACGGCTAGAGTGCAGACAGGAAGGCACTAGCAGGTAGGAACACAGGCGGGATAGGACCCAGTACACACTGGGACTTTGGAACAGAACCACAGATGTGGCGGACAAACACAGCAGAGTGAGGCCGCCCAGAGAGGTGAGCGAGAGCAGGGCAGGATGAGACCGCCCGGAGCGGTGAGCAAGAGCAGGGCAGGACGAGACCGCCTGGAGCGGTGAGCAAGAGCAGAGCAGGACGAGACCGCCTGGAGCAAGAGCAGAGCAGGACGAGACCACCTGGAGCGGTGAGCAAGAGCAGAGCAGGACGAGACCGCCTGGAGCGGTGAGCAAGAGCAGAGCAGGACGAGACCGCCTGGAGCGGTGAGCAAGAGCAGAGCAGGACGAGACCGCCTGGAGCAGTGAGCAAGAGCAGAGCAGGACGAGACCGCCTGGAGCAGTGAGCAAGAGCAGAGCAGGACGAGACCGCCTGGAGCGGTGAGCAAGAGCAGAGCAGGACGAGACCGCCTGGAGCGGTGAGCAAGAGCAGAGCAGGACGAGACCGCCTGGAGCGGTGAGCAAGAGCAGAGCAGGACGAGACCGCCTGGAGCGGTGAGCAAGAGCAGAGCAGGACGAGACCGCCTGGAGCGGTGAGCAAGAGCAGAGCAGGACGAGACCGCCTGGAGCGGTGAGCAAGAGCAGAGCAGGACGAGACCGCCTGGAGCGGTGAGCAAGAGCAGAGCAGGACGAGACCGCCTGGAGCGGTGAGCAAGAGCAGAGCAGGACGAGACCGCCTGGAGCGGTGAGCAAGGGCAGAGCAGGACGAGACCACCTGGAGCGGTGAGCAAGAGTAGAGCAGGACGAGGCCGCCTGGAGCGGTGAGCAAAAGTAGAGCAGGACGAGGCCGCTTGGAGCGGTGAGCAAGAGTAGAGCAGGACTAGGCCGCCTGGAGCGGTGAGCAAGAGTAGAGCGAGACTGCCGGAGCAGTGAGCAAAAGGGTCAGAGCGGAGCAAGGCTGCCGGAGCAGCGAGCAAATGGGTCAGAGCGGAGCAAGGCTGCCGGAGCAGCGAGCAAAAGGGTCAGAGCGGAGCAAGGCTGCCGGAGCAGTGAGCAAGGCAGAGCAGGCTAGAACCGCCGGAGCAGTGAGCAAGGCAGAGCAGGGGGGACAGGGCTCTGTTCACACGGAACAGACAGGAAGGGAAAGGCAGAGCCAGATACCCACAGGGTACTTGCAGTGAAGTAGCGAGTGGACCACAAACTCACAAACGGGTGTACAGAGACAACAAGCAGGAGTTAGGTACGAGTTCAGACTCTGCAGAAAAAGGAAAGGAACGGACATAGAGAAAAAACAGGTAAAAGATAGGAGAGAGTTCAGACTGGAACTGAGTGTACGGAGGAGACCGACACTGCAGCGGAATACAGGAGCGTGTCTGGGAATACGGCCTCCAGAGAGGCGGGACGAACAGGCAAGGAGCGTGTTCAGACAGGACAGACAAGATACAGGAGCGGGTCTAGGTAATCGGCCCCTAGAAGGCGGGAGGAACAGACTAGGAGCGTGTTCAGACAGGCCTGGAAATACAGCCTCCAGGATAGGCAGACAAGAGAACACAGAACGGGACCTGGCACCTTCAGAGTGAAAGCACACACTGAATGAAACACAATGCTCAGGCATGGGTTAATTGGAGCAGCTGGTTTAAATACCAGGTGACAGACAGCAATAGGCTGAGGACGCACAAGGGGTGTGCCCACAGCAGGTACAAGAAGCAGGAAGTGATCGGGCGCCGCCCTTAAGCAGCAGCACACAGAAGCAAACAGACAGCATGGAGGGAAGCCAGAGAGAGATTCTGGATTGGAGATCAAGTGCGCGCTCTTGCACAGTGGGAGATGGACCACTATGCAAGGACGCCGCCAGGTATGTTACACCCTATATTTCATATGCAACTTTGCTTTACATTTATATATAATGATGGTAGGGTATGAGATATATTTTTTGTTGGTTTTGCATCTTTTTGCTAGTGTGAACATGCTCCTATTTCTTGCATGTGTACCATCTTAGACATCAGTTCACATTGCTTGGTTTTTTGTCTTGTTTGCATTCTGTGCAAATTAGGGGTGTGGCATCCCCCTTGTTGAGCTGGTTAGTATATATGTAGCTTACCACGGGCTTAGGTGGTCTGATATTGGGACCTGGTACTATTTGTCTACCCTTTTATATGCATTACTTCAACTTTGATATACAGTAAGGTTTTTAATATAGACAGTGTAGGACCGTCCCAATTTAGGGTCACCTTGTCACTGGTGGGGCGGCTTTTATACTTTTTTTTTTTATCAAAAATAGTTCACTAAGTACCCTATATTTCATCTGCAACTTTACTTTACATTTATATATAATGATGGTAGGGTATGAGATAGATTTTTGTCTTTTGTAGGTTTTGCATCTTTTTGCTAGTGTGAACATGCTCCTATTTCTTGCATGTGTACCATCTTAGACCTCAGTTCACATTGCTTGGTTTTTAGTCTTGTTTGCATTCTGTGCAAATTAGGGGTGTGGCATCCCCCTTGTTGAGCTGGTTAGTATATATGTAGCTTACCACGTGCTTATGTGGTCTGATATTGGGACCTGGTTCTATTTGTCTACTCTTTTATATGCATTACTTCAACTTTGATATACAGTAAGATTTTTAATATAGACAGTGTAGGACCGTCCCAATTTAGGGTCACCTTGTCGCTGGTGGGACGGCTTGTATACTTTTTTTGATCAAAAATAGTTCACCAAGTACCCTATATTTCATATGCAACTTTGCTTTACATTTATATATAATGATGGTAGGGTATGAGATATATTTTTTGTAGGTTTTGCATCTTTTTGCTAGTGTGAACATGCTCCTATTTCTTGCATGTGTACCATTTTAGACCTCAGTTCACATTGCTTGGTTTTTTGTCTTGTTTGAATTCTGTGCAAATTAGGGGTGTGGCATCCCTCTTGTTGAGCTGGTTAGTATATATGTAGCTTACCACGGGCTTAGGTGGTCTGATATTGGGACCTGGTTCTATTTGTCTACCCTTTTATATGCATTACTTCAACTTTGATATACAGTAAGATTTTTAATATAGACAGTGTAGGACCGTCCCAATTTAGGGTCACCTTGTCGCTGTTGGGACGGCTTGTATACTTTTTTTGATCAAAAATAGTTCACTAAGTACCCTATATTTCATATGCAACTTTGTTTTACCTTTATATATAATGATGGTAGGGTATGAGATATATTTTTTGTCTTTTGTAGGTTTTGCATCTTTTTGCTAGTGTGAACATGCTCCTATTTCTTGCATGTGTACCATCTTAGACCTCAGTTCACATTGCTTGGTTTTTTGTCTTGTTTGCATTCTGTGCAAATTAGGGGTGTGGCATCCCCCTTGTTGAGCTGTTTCCGTACCCACTGTAAATGTAGACATGGATGTCTGAATGTAGCATAAAGTGTATGAGCAGCTTAAGGCTTTCTTCAAATTATATGGAAACACGTAAGGTCTCAATGTATGCAACTATATGCCATAGAATTGCATACGTAGCTCACTGATGAAAGCAAATAGTTTACCACACAAAAACTGTATTTTACTTTCCAATACAATGACAAATGGTAAAGAATACCACAAACGTTAAAAATACATCAAACCCATTACAGGCGATGGATACATTTGGTAAATACTGTGAACATAATCTTAGAGCACATTTACACTGGCCGATTGTTTTGGCCATTCGTTCAGTGATTGGCAGCTTGTTTAAGCAGGTTAATTATCTGCAAGGGTGGTTCCTAGAACGCTTGTTTTAGCATAATTAGCCTGTCTCAACAGGCTGCCAGTCGCCCAGTGAATAACCAAAACGCTCATTTGTAAGGTGAAATGATTTTGCGGCTTACTTAAAAAAAACCATCATTCTTGGCAACACATTGTCCTAAGTAAATAGAACATGTGCGGCCAACAACAATGGTATTATATGCTCACAGAATAACATATTAATGATTGTTCTGTGAGCTAGGGAAGCGTGGTCGGCCTGTCGAAACAGACTATTAAACAACAGCGATGGGCCAGTGTTAAAGAACCAGATCATTTTGAAGAAACTTACTCTCTAGATACATGTTTTTATTGCACAAGCTAAGAAGTAATATAACAATAACAATATATAACAATATAACAATCTCAGTTCACATTGCTTGGTCCCTTGAAAGAGTGGTGGAGGTCACAGTGGAATAAAAAGACAATATCAATGCCCTGTGGAAGAGACGTGGAGGTCACAGTAGCCTAACAAGATGGTTTTAATGGCCATTGGAAGAGTGCTGGAGGTCGCAGTGGAATAAAAAGACAATATCAATGCCCCGTGAAAGACAACTGGAGGTCACCGTAGCTTAACAAGATGGTTTTAATGCCCCTTGGAAGAGTGGTGGAGGTCTCTGTGGAATAAAAAGACAATATCAATGCCCCTTGGAAGAGTGGTGGAGGTCGCTGTGGAAAAAAAGGACAATATCAGTGCCCCGTGGAAGAGACGTGGAGGTCACAGTAGCTTAACAAGCTGGTTTCAATGCGCCTTGGAAGAGTGGTGGAGGTTACAGTGGAATAAAAAGACAATATCAATGCCACGTGGAAGAGACATAGAGATAGTAGCTTAAAAAGAGGGTTTTAATGCCCCTTGGAGGAGTGGTGGAGGTTACAGTGGAATAAAGACAATATCAATGATTCTTGGAAGAGACGTGGAGATAGAAGTTTAAAAAGACGGTTTTAATGCCCCTTGGAAGAGTGGTGGAGGTCGCAGAGGAATAAAAAGACAATTTCAATTCCCCTTGGGAGAGTGGTGGAGGTCGCAATGGAATAAAAAGACAATATCAATGACCCGTGGAAGAGACGTGGAGGTAACAGTAGCTTAACAAGACGGTTTTAATGCCACTTGGAAGAGTGGTGGAGGTCGATGTGGAATAAAAAGACAATATCATTGCCCCATGAAAGAGACGTGGAGGTCACAGTAGCTTAACAAGACAGTTTTAATTCCCCTTTGAAGAGCTGTGGAGTTCAGAGTGGTTTAACAAGATGGTTTTAATGCCCCGTGGAAGAGACGTGGAGGTCACAGTAGCTTAACAAGTTGGTTTTAATTCCCCTTCGAAGAGTGGTGGAGGTCGTAGTGGAATAAAAAGACAATATCAATGCCCCGTGTAAGAGACGTAAAGGTCACAGTTGCTTAACAAGACGGTTTTAATGCCCCTTGGAAGAGTGGTGGTTGTCGTTGTGGAATAAATAGACAATATCAATGCCCCATGGAAGATACGTGGAGGTCACAGTAGCTTAACAAGACGGTTTTAATGCCACTTGGAAGAATGGTTGGGGTCGCATTGGTATAAAAAGACAATATCAATGCCCCATGTAAGAGACATGGAGGTCACAGTTGCTTAACAAGATGGTTTTAATGCCCCTTGGAGGAGTGGTGGATGTCGCTGTGGAATATATTGACAATATCAATGCCCCGGGGAAGAGACGTGGAGGTCACAGTAGCTTAACAAGGCGGTTTTAATGCCACTTGGAAGAAAGGTTGGGGTCGCATTGGAATAAAAAGACTATATCAATGCCCCGTGGAAGAGACATGGATGTCACAAAAGCTTAACAAGATGGTTTTAATGCCCCTTGGAAGAGTAGTGGATGTTGATGTGGAATAAAAAGACAATATCAATGCCACGTGGAAGAGACGTGGAGGTCACAGAAGCTTAACAAGACGGTTTTAATGCCCATTGGAAGAGCTGAGGAGTTCAGAGTGGTTTAACAAGATGGTTTTAATACCCCTTGGAAGTGTGTTGGAGGTCGCAGTTGAATAAAAAGACAATATCAATGCCCCGTTGAAGAGACGTGGAGGTCAGTGTAGCTTAACAAGACGGTTTTAATGCCCATTGGAAGAGTGGCGGAGGACGCAGTGGAAAAAATAGACAATATCACTGACCCGTGGAAGAGACGTGGAGGTCACAGTAGCTTAACAAGACGGTTTTAATTCCCCATGGAAGAGTGTTGGAGGTCGCAGTGGAATAAAAAGAAAATATCACTGCCCCGTGGAAGAGACGTGGAGGTCACAGTAGATTAACAAGACGGTTTTAATGCCCCTTGGAAGAGTGGTGGAGATCTTAGTGGAATAAAAAGACAATATCATTGCCCCGTGGAAAAGACGTGGAGGTCACTGTAGCTTAACACGACGGTTTTAATGCCCCGTGGAAGAGACGTGGAGGTCAGAGTAGCTTAATAAGACGGTTTAATGCTACTTGGAAGAGTGGTGGAGGTTACATTGGAATAAAAAAGAAAATATCAATGCCCCGTGGAAGAGACGTTGAGGTCACAGTAGTTTTAACAAGACGGTTTTAATGCCCCTTGGAAGAGTGGTGGAGGTCACAGTGGATTAAAAAGACAATATCAATGCCCCTTGGATGAGTTGTGGATGTCGCAGTGAAATAAAAAGACAATATTAATACCCCGTGGAAGAGAAGTGGAGGTCACAGTAGCTTATCAAGATGGTTTTAATGCCCCTTGGAAGAGTAGTGGAGGACGCAGTGGAATAAAAAGACAATATTAATGCCCCGTGGAAGAGTTGTGGAGGTCACAGTAGCTTAACAAGATGGCTTTAATGCCCCTTGGAAGAGCTGTGGAGTTCAGAGTGGTTTAACAAGACGGTTTTTATGCCCCTTGGTAGAGATGTGGAGGTCACAGTAGCTTTATAAGACGGTTTTAATGCCCCTGGGAAGAGCTGTGGAGTGCAGAGTGGTTTAACAAGATGGTTTTAATGCCCCTTTGAATAGACGTGGAGGTCACAGTAGCTTAACAAGATGATTTCAATGCCTCTTGGAAGAGTGATGGAGATTACAGTGGAATTAAGAGACAATATCAATGCCCTGTGAAAGAGACGTGGAGTTCACAGTAGCTTAACAAGACGGTTTTAATGCCCCTTGGTAGAGTGGTGGAGGTTGCGCTGGAATAAAAAGACAATATCAATGCCCCTTGGAAGAGTGGTGGAGTTCGCAGTGGAATATAAAGACAATATCAATGCCCCGTGGAAGAGACGTGGAGGTCACAGTAGCTTAACAAGACGTTTTAATGCCACTTGGAAAAATGGTGGAGGATACAGTGGAATAAAAAGACAATATCAATGCCCCCGTGGAAGAGACGTGGAGTTCACAGTAGCTTAACAAGACAGTTTTAATGCTCTTGGAAGAGTGGTGGAGGTCGCAGTGGAATAAAAAGACAATATCAATGACTCTTGGAAGAGTGATGGAGGTCGCAGTGGAATAACAAGACAATATCAATGACCCGTTTAAGAGACATGGAGGTCACAGTATCTTCACATTTCGGTTTTAGTGCCCCGTGGAAGTGTGGTGGAGGTCGCAGTGGTATAAAATGACATTATCAATGCCCCGTGGAAGAGACGTGGAGGTCACAGTAGCTTAACAAGATGTTTTTTTTGCCCCTTGGAATAGTGGTGGTAGGGGCAGTGGAATAAAAAAACAATATCAATGCCCCGTGGAAGAGATGTGGAGGTCACAGCAGCTTAACAAGACTGTTTTAATGCCCGTTGGATGAGACGTGGAGGTCACATTAGCTTACATGACGTATTTAATGCCCCTTGGAAAAGTGGTGGATGTTACAATGGAATAAAAAGACTATATGAATGCCCCGTGGATGAGACGTGGAGGTCACAGTGTCTTATCGATATGGTTTTAATTCCCCTTCGAAGAGGGGTGGAGGACGCAGTGGAATAAAAAGACAATATCAATGCCCCGTGGAAGAGTTATGGAGGTCACAGTAGCTTAACAAGACGGTTTTAATGCCCCTTGGAAGAGCTGTGGAGTTCAGAGTGGTTTAACAAGATGGTTTTTATGCCCCTTGGAAGAGACGTGGAGGTCACAGTAGCTTAACAAGATGGTTTTAATGCCCCTTGGAAGAGTGGTGGAGCTTACAGTGGAAAAAAAAGACAATATCCATGCTCCGAGGAAGAGATGTGGAGGTAAGTGTAGCTTAACAAGACGTTTTAACGCCCCTTGGAAAAGCTGTGGAGTTTAGAGTTGTTTAACAAGACGGTTTTAATGCCCCTTTTAAGAGATGTGGAAGTCACAGTAGATTAACAAGATGGTTTTAATGCCCCTGGAAGAGACGTGGAGGTCACAGTAGCTTAACTATATGGTTTTAATGACTCTTAGAAGAGTGGTGGAGGTAACAGTTGAACAAAAAGAGAATATCAATGCCCAATGGAAGAGACGTGGAGGTTACAGTAGCTTAACAAGATGGTTTTAATGCCCTTGGCAGAGTAGTGGAAGTCGCAGTGGAATAAAAAGACAATATCAATGCCCCTTGGAATAGTGGTGGAGGTTGCAGTGGAGTAAAAAGACAATATCAATGCCCCTTGGAAGGGTAGTGGAGGTCGTAGTGGAATAAAAAGACAATATCAATGCCCCATGGAAGAGACGTGGAGGTCACAGTAGTTTTATCAAGACAGTTTTAATGCCCCTTAGAAGAGTGATGGAGGTCGCAGTAGAATAAAAAGACAATATCAATGCTCCTTTGAATAGTGGTGGAGGTTGCAGTGGAAAAAAAAGACAATATCAATGCCCCGAGTAAGATACGTGGAGGTCACTGAAGCTTTATAAGACGGTTTTAATGCCCTTTGGAATAGCTGTGGTGTACAGAGTGGTTTAACAAGACGGTTTTAATGCCCCTCGAAGAGTGGTGGAGGTCGGAGTGGAAATAAAAGACAATATCAATGCTCCGTGGAAGAGACGTGTAGGTCACAGGAGCTTAACAAGACAGTTTTAATGCAACTTGAAGAGTGGTGGAGGTCTGTTGAATAAAAATACAATACCAATGCCCCGTGGAAGAGACGGGGAGGTCACCATAGCTTACCAAGACGCTTGTAATGCCCCTTGGAAGAGCTGTGGATTTCAAAGTAGTTTAACAAGATGGTTTTAATGCCCCTTGGAAGAGACATGTAGGTCACAGTAGCTTAACAAGACGGTATTAATGCCAATTGGAAGAGTGGTGGAGGTTACAGTGGAATAAAAGTACAATATCAATGCCCCGTGGAAGAGACGTGGAGATCACAGTAGCTTAACAATGTGGTTTTAATGCCCCTTGGAAGATTGGTGAAGGTCGCAATGGAATAAAAAGACAATATCATTGACCCTTGGAAGAGTGATAGAGGTCGCAGTGGAATAACAAGACAATATCAATGCCCCGTTTAAGAGACGTGGAGGTCACAGTATCTTCACATTTCGGTTTTAGTGCCCCGTGGAAGTGTGGTGGAGGTCGCAGTGGAATAAAATGACAATATCAATGCCCCGTGGAAGAGACGTGGAGGTCACAGTAGGTTAACAAGACGGTTTTTTTACCCCTTGGAAGAGTGGTGGTAGGGGCAGTGGAATAAAAAAACAATATCAATGCCCCATGTAAGAGATATGGAGGTCACAGTAGCTTAACAAGACTGTTTAAGTGCCCCTTGGAAGAGTGGTGGAGGTGGCAGTGGAGTAAAAAGACAATATCAATGCCCTGTGGAAGAGATGTGGAGGTCACAGCAGCTTAACAAGACTGTTTTAATGCCCTTTGGATGAGACGTGGAGGTCACATTAGCTTACATGATGTATTTAATGCCCCTTGGAAAAGTGGTGGATGTTACAGTGGAATAAAAAGACTATATGAATGCCCCGTGGATGAGACGTGGAGGTCACAGTGTCTTATCAAGACAGTTTTAATGCCCCTTGGAAGAGTGATGGAGGTCGCTGTAGAATAAAAAGACAATATCAATGCCCCTTTGAATAGTGGTGGAGGTTGCAGTGGAAAAAAAAGACAATATCAATGCCCCGAGTAAGAGACGTGGAGGTCACAGAAGCTTTATAAGACGGTTTTAATGCCCCTTGGAATAGCTGTGGTGTACAGAGTGGTTTAACGAGACGGTTTTAATGCCCCTCGAAGAGTGGTGGAGGTCGGAGTGGAAATAAAAGACAATATCAATGGTCCGTGTAAGAGACGTGGAGGTCACAGTAGCTTAACAAGACAGTTTTAATGCAACTTGAAGAGTGGTGGAGGTCTGTTGAATAAAAATACAATACCAATGCCCCGTGGAAGAGACGGGGAGTTCACCATAGCTTTCCAATACGCTTTAATGCCCGTTGGAAGAGCTGTGGATTTCAAAGTAGTTTAACAAGATGGTTTTAATGCCCCATGGAAGAGATATGTAGGTCACAGTAGCTTAACAAGTGAAAAGAAAAGAAAGGGCGCATGTGTAGACTCACAGGGCTATTTATATAATTTAAAAAGTGCCACTGCACTCACCTGTAATGGTTGTGTACGTCTACACAACCAAGATTAAGCGTGTGATTAATGAGGCTCCGGGTCACCTCTATTTGTAGTACCACCCTGTCGGTGTTTGCCTCGCAACTCCGTGCTCCTCAAGTGGTCACACGATCCTGCTGGACCAGATACCACATCACCGCAGGTCCTCAGTAGTTTAACCCGGTGGCTGGATAACCGCAGGTCCTCAAACATCCAAATATGCCCGGCTGCTCCTGCCGCTTTAGCTCCGTATGGAGATATTTAACAAGTAAACAATGGTGCAGCGGTCTCAGGGAGCGCCAAATGAATACTGGACAATTTAATAGATGGCAACCAACTTTTATTCTTCCTCCAATACCACTGCCACAACGTGTTTCAACGGTCTAAGCCATCTCCACCTGATGAAGATGGCTTAGACCGTTGAAACGCGTTGTGGCAGTGGCATTGGAGGAAGAATAAAAGTCGGTTGCCATCTCTTAAATTGTCCAGTATTCCTTTGGCGCTCCCTGAGACCGCTGCACCATTGTTTACAGTAGCTTAACAAGACGGTATTAATGCCAATTGGAAGAGTGATGGAGGCTACAGTGGAATAAAAATACAATATCAATGCCCCGTGGAAGAGACGTGGAGATCACAGTAGCTTAACAAGATGGTTTTAATGCCCCTTCGAAGATTAGTGAAGGTCGCAATGGAATAAAAAGACAATATCAATGACCCTTGGAAGAGTGGTGGAGGTCGCAATGGAATATAAGGACAATATTAATGCCCATTGGAAGAGACGTGGAGGTCACAGTAGCTTAACAATCCGGTTTTAATGCCCCTTGGAAGAGTGGTGGAGGTTACAGTGGAATAAAAAGACAATATCTATGGCCCTTGGAAGAGACGTGGAGATCGAAGCTTAAAAAGACGGTTTTAATGCCCCTTGTAAGAATAATGGAGGTCGCAGAGGAATAAAAAGACAATATCAATACCCCTTGGGAGAGTGGTGGAGGTCGCAATGGAATAAAAAGACAATATCAATGCACCGTGGAAGAGACGTGGAGGTAACAGTAGCTTAACAAGACAGTTTTAATGCCCCTTGGAAGAGTGGTGGAGGTTACAGTGAAATAAAAAAACAATAACAATGCCCCGAGGAAGAGACGTGGAGGTCACAGTAGTCTAACAAGGTGGTTTTAATGCCTCTTCGAAGAGTGGTGGATGTCGCTGTGGAATAAATAGACAATATCAATGCCCCGTGGAAGATACGTGGAGGTCACAGTAGCTTAACAAGACGGTTTTAATGCCACTTGGAAGAATGGTTGGGGTCGCATTGGAATAAAAAGACAATATCAATGCCCCATGAAAGAGACGTGGTGGTCACAGTTGCTTAACAAGACAGTTTTAATGCCCCTTGGAGTAGTGGTGGATGTCGCTGTGGAATATATTGACAATATCAATGCCCCGGGGAAGAGACGTGTAGGTCACAGTAGCTTGACAAGTCAGTTTTAATGCCACTTGCAAGAATGGTTGGTTTCGCATTGGAATAAAATGACAATATCAATGCCCTGTGGAAGAGACATGGATGTCACAGAAGCTTAACAAGATGGTTTTAATGCCCCTTGGAAGAGTGGTGGATGTCGCTGTGGAATAAAAAGACAATATCAATGCCACGTGGAAGAGACGTGGAGGTCACTGCAGCTTAACAAGATGGTTTTAAAGCCCCTTGGAAGAGCTGAGGAGCTCAGAGTGGTTTAACAAGATGGTTTTAATGCCTCTTGGAAGTGTGTTGGAGGTCGCAGTGAAATAAAAAGACAATATCAATGCCCCGTTGAAGAGACGTGGAGGTAAGTGTAGCTTAACAAGACGTTTTTAATGCCCCTTGGAAGAGTGGTGGAGGTCGCAGTGGAATAAATAGACAATATCACTGCCCCGTGGAAGAGTCATGGAGGTCAGTGTAGCTTAACAAGACGGTTTTAATTCCCCATGGAAGAGTGTTGGAGGTCGCAGTGGAATAAAAAGAAAATATCACTGCCCCTTGGAAGAGACGTGGAGGTCACAGTAGATTAACAAGACGGTTTTAATGCCCCTTGGAAGAGTGGTGAAGGTCTTATTGGAATAAAAAGACAATATCATTGCCCTGTGGAAAAGACGAGGAGGTCACTGTAGCTTAACAAGACGGTTTTAATGCCCCGTGGAAGAGACGTGGAGGTCAGAGTAGCTTAACAAGACGGTTTAATGCCCCTTGGAAGAGTGGTGGAGGCTACAGTGGAATAAAAAAAAAATATCAATGCCCCTTGGAAGAGTGGTGGTGTTCTCATTGGATTAAAAAGACAATATCAATGACCCTTGGATGAGTTGTGGAGGTCGCAGTGAAATAAAAAGACAATATCAATGCCCCGTGGAAGAGAAGTTGAGGTCACAGTAGCTTTATAAGAAGAGATGTGGAGTTCAGAGTGGGTAAACAAGATGTTTTAATGCCCCTTTGAATAGACGTGGAGGTCACAGTAGCTTAACAAGATGATTTCAATGCCTCTTGGAAGAGTGATGGAGATTACAGTGGAATTAAGAGACAATATCAATGCACCGTGAAAGAGACGTGGAGTTCACAGAAGCTTAACAAGACGGTTTTAATGCCCCTTGGTAGGGTGGTGGAGGTTGTGGTGGAATAAAAAGACAATATCAATGCCCCTTGGAAAAGTGGTGGATGTCGCAGTGGAATATAAAGACAATATCAATGCCCCGTGGAAGAGATGTGGAGGTCACAGTAGCTTAACAAGACGTTTTAATGCCACTTGGAAAAGTGGTGGAGGATACAGTGGAATAAAAAGACAATATCAATGCCCCGTGGAAGAGACGTGAAGGTCACAGTAGCTTAACAAGACATTTTAATGCCACTTGGAAAAGTGGTGGAGGATACAGTGGATTAAAAAGACAATATCAATGCCCCCGTGGAAGAGACTTGGAGGTCACAGTAGCTTAACAAGACAGTTTTATTGCCTCTTGGTAGAGTGGTGGAGTTCTGTGTGAAATAAAAAGACAATATGAATGCCCCGTGGAATAGACGGGGAGGTCACAGTAGTTTTATCAAGACAGTTTTAATGCCCCTTGGAAGAGTTGTGGAGGTCACAGTAGCTTAACAAGATGGTTTTTATGCCCCTTGGAAGAGCTGTGGAGTTCAGAGTGGTTTAACAAGATGGTTTTTATGCCCCTTGGAAGAGACGTGGAGGTCACAGTAGCTTAACAAGACGGTTTTAATGCCCCTTGGAAGATTGGTGGAGGTTAGAGTGGAATAAAAAGACAATATCCATGCTCTATGGAAGAGATGTGAAGGTTAGTGTAGCTTAACAATACGTTTTAATGCACCTTGGAAGAGCTGTGGAGTTCAGAGTTGTTTAACAAGACGGTATTAATGCCCCTTTTAAGAAATGTGGAATTCACAGTAGATTAACAAGACGGTTTTAATGCCCCTTGGAAGAGACGTGGAGGTCACAGTAGCTTAACTAGATGGTTTTAATGCCCATTGGAAGAGTGGTGGAGGTAACAGTTGAACAAAAAGAGAATATCAATGCCCCATAGAAGAGACGTGGAGGTTACAGTAGCTTAACAAGATGGTTTTAATGCCCCGTGGCAGAGTAGTGGAAGTCGCAGTGGAATAAAAAGACAATATCAATGCCCCATGGAAGTGACATGGAGGTCACAGTAGTTTTATCAAGACAGTTTTAATGCCCCTTGGAAGAGTGGTGGAGGTCGCAGTGGAATAAAAAGACAATATCAATGCCCCTTGGAATAGTGGTGGAGGTTGCAGTGGAAATAAAAGACAATATCAATGCCCGGTGGAAGAGACGTGGAGGTCACAGTAGCTTAACAAGACGGTTTTAATGCCCCTTGGAAGAGCTGTGGAGTTCAGAGTGGTTTAATAAGATGATTTTAATGCCCCTTGGATGAGACGTAGAGGTCACAGTAGCTTAACAAGACGGATTCAATGCCCCTTCGAAAAGTGGTGGAGGTTACAGTCGAATAAAAAGACAATATGAATGCCCTGAGTAAGAGACGTGGAGGTCACAGTAGCTTAACAAGACGGTTTTAATGTCCCTTCGAAGAATGGTCGAGGTCGCAGAGTAATAATAAGATAATAAGAATGCAAAGTGCAAAAGACGTGATGGTCACAGTAGCTTAACAAGACAGTTTTATTGGCCCTTGGAAGAGTGGTGTAGGCCGCAGTGGAATAAAAAGACAATATCAATGCCCCATGGAAGAGATGTGGAGGTCACAGTAGCTTAACAAGATGGTTTTAATGCCCCTTGGAAGAGTGGTGGAGGTTACAGTGGAATAAAAAGACAATGTCAATGCCCCGTGGAAGAGACGTGGAGGTCACAGTATCTTAACAAGATGTTTTAATGCCCCTTGGAAGAGTGGTGGAGGTTACTGTGGAATAAATAGAAAATATCATTGCCCCGTGGAAGAGATGTGGAAATCAGAGTAGATTTACAAGACGGTTTTTATTCCCCTTGGAAGAGTGGTGGAGGTCGCAGTGAAATAAAAATCAATATCAATGCCCCTTGGTAGAGTGGTGGACGTCGCAGTGGAATAAAAATACCATATCACTGCCCCGTGGAAGAGACGTGGAGGACACAGTAGCTTAACAAGATGGTTTTATTGCCCCTTGGAAGGGTGTTGGAGGTTGCAGTGGAATTAAAAGACAATCTACATGCCCCTTGGAAGAGATGTGGAGGTCACAGTAGCTTAACAAGATTGTTTTAATGCCCCTTGGAAGAGTGGTGGAGGTTACAGTGGAATAAAAAGACAAAATCAATGCCCCATGTAAGAGACTTGGAGGTCACAATAGCTTAACAAGACAGTTTTAATGCCCCTTGGAAGAGTGCTGGAGGTCGCAGTGGAATAAAAAGACAATATCATGCCCCTTGAAAGAGTGGTGGAGGTTGCAGTGGAATAAAAAGACAATATCAATGACCATTGGAAGAGAAGTGGAGCTTAAAAAGACGGTTTTAATGATGATTAGAAAAGTGCTGGAGTTCAGAGTGGTTTAACAAGACTGTTTTAATGCCCCATGGAAGTAACGTGGAGGTCACAGTAGCTTAACAAGAGAGTTTTAATGCACTTGCAAGAGTGGTGGAGGTGGCAGTGGAATAAAAAGACAGTATCAATGCCCCAAGGAAGGGACGTGGAGGTCACAGAAGCTTAACAAGATGGTTTTAATTCCCCTTGGAAGAGTGGTGGAGGTCGCAGTGGAATAAAAAGTCAATTTCAATGGACCGTGGAAGAGACGTGGAGGTCACAGTAGCTTAACAAGACGGATTTAGTACCCCTTGGAAAAGTGGTGGAGGTTACAGTGGAATAAAAGGACTATATGAATGCCCTGTGGAAGAGATGTGGAGGTCACAGTAGCTTAACAAGATGGTTTTAATGCCCCTTCGAAGAGTGGTGGAGGTCGCAGTGTAATAAAAAGACAATATCAATGCACTGTGCAAGAGACGTGATGGTCACAGTAGCTTATCAAGACAGTTTTATGGCCCTTCGGAATAGTGGTGGAGGTCGCAGTGGAATAAAAAGACAATATCAATGCCCCATGGAAGAGATGTGGAGGTCACTGTAGCTTAACAAGATGGTTTTAATGCCCCTTGTAAGAGACATGGAGGTCACAGTAGCTTCATGACACTAGGAAGAGTGGTGGAGGTCGTAGTGGAATAAAAAGGCAATATCAATGCCCCGTGGAAGAGACGTGGAGGTCACAGAAGCTTAACAAGACAGTTTTAATGCCCCTCGGAAGAGTGGTGGAGGTCGCAGTGGAATAAAAAGACAATATCAATGCCCCGAGGAAGGGACGTGGAGGTCACAGTAGCTTAACAAGATGGTTTTAATGCCCCTTGGAAGAGTGGTGGAGGTTGCAGTGGAATAAAAAGACAATATCAATGACGAATGGAAGAGAAGTGGAGGTCACAGGAGCTTAACAAGACGGTTTTAACGCCCCTTGTAAGAGTGGTGGAGGTTGAAGTGGAATAAAAAGACAATATCAATGTCCCGAGGAAGAGACGTTGGGGTCACATTACCTTAAAAAGATGGTTTTAATTCCCCTTGGAAGAGTGGTGGAGATCGCAGTGGAATAAAAAGACAATATAAATGGAACAAGAAGAGACCTGGAGGTCATAGTAGTTAAGCAAGATGGTTTTAATGCACCTTGGAAGAGTGGTCTAGGTCGCAGTGGAATAAAAACACTATATCAATGCCCCGTGGAAGAGATGTGGAGGTCACAGTAGCTTAACAAGACGGTTTAAATGCCCTTTGGAAGAGCTGTGGAGTTCAGAGTGGTCTAACAAGACCGTTTCAATGCCACTTGGATGAGACGTGGAGGTCACAATAGCTTAACAAGACGGATTTAATGCCCTTTGGAAAAGTGGTGAAGGTTACAGTGGAATAAAAGACTATATGAATGCCCCGTGCAAGAGATGTGGACGTCACAGTAGCTTAACAAGAAGGTTTTATTGCCAATTGGAAGAGTGGTGGAGGTCGCAGTGGAATAAAAAGACAATATCAATGCCCCGTGGAAGAGACGTGGAGGTCACAGTGGCTTAACAAGACGCTTTAATGCCCCTTGGACGAGTGGTGGAGGCTACAGTGGAATAAAAAGAAAATATCAATGCACAGTGGAAGAGACGTGGAGATCACTGTAGAATAACAAGATGGTTTTTATGCCCCTTGGAAGAGTGGTGGAGGTCTCAGTGGAATAAAAAGAAAATATCAATGCACCGTGGAAGAGACGTAGAGGTCACAGTAGCTTAACGAAGATGGTTTTAATGCCCCTTTTAATGCCCCTTTGAAGAAACGTGGAGGTCACAGTAGCTTAACAAAACGTTTTTTTTGTCCCTTGGAAAAGTCATGGAGGTCGCAGGGAATAAAAAGGCAATATCAATGCCCCGTGGAAGAGATGTGGAGGTCACAGTAGCTTAACAAGAAGGTTTTATTGCCCCTTGGACGAATGGTGGAGTACAGAGTGGTTTAACGAGATGGTTTTAATGCCCCTTGGAAGAGTGGTGGAGGTTACAATGGATTAAAAAGACAATATCAATGCCCCATGGAAGAGACGTGGAGGTCACTGTATCTTAACAAGACTGATTTAATGCCCCTTGGTAGGGTGGTGAAGGTCGCAGTAGAATAAAAAAATATATCAATGCCCCGTGGAAGAGATGTGGAGGTCACAGTAGCTTAACAATACGGTTTTAATGCCCCTTGGAAGAGCTTTGGAGTTCAGAGTGGTTTAACAAAACGGTTTTAATGCCCCTTGTTAAAGACATAGAGGTCACAGTAGCTTAACAAAATGGTTTTAATGCCCCTTGGAAGAGTGGTGGAGGTTACAGTGGAATAAAAAGAAAATATCAATGTCCCGTGGAAGAGACGTGGAGATCACAGTATATTAACAAGACAGTTTTATTTCCCCTTGGAAGAGATGTGGAGGTCACAGTGGAATAAAAAGACAATATCAATGCCCCTTGGAAGAGTGGTGGAGGTCGCAGTGTATTAAAAAGACAAAATCAATGCCCTGTGGAAGAGACGTGGAGATCACAGAAGTCTTAGCAAGACGGTTTTAATGCCCCATGGAAGAGACGTGGAGGTCAAAGTAGCTTAACAGGACTGTTTTAATGCCCCTTGGAAAAGTGGTGGAGGTTACAGTAGGTTAAGAAGATGGATTTAATGTCCCTTGGAAGAGCTGTCGAGTTCAGAGTGATATAACAAAACGGTTTTAATACCCCTTGGAAGAGACGTGGAGGTCACAGTAGCTTAACAAGATGGTTTTAATGCCCCTTGGAAGAGACGTGGAGGTCACAGTAGCTTAATTAGATGGTTTTAATGCCCCTTGGAATAGTGGTGGAGGTCGCAGTGGAATAAAAAGGCAATATCAATGCCCCAAGTAAGAGTGTTGTAGTTCGCAGTGGAAAAAAAAGACAATATCAATGCCCCGTGGAAGAGACGTAGAGGTCACAGAAGCTTAACAAGACAGTTTTAATGTCCCTTGGAAGAGTGGTGGAGGTCGTAGAGGAATAAAAAGACAATATCAATGACCAATGGAGGATATGTTAAGGTCACAGGATCTTAACAAGACGGTTTTATTGCCCCTAGGAAGAGTGATGGAGGTCGCAGTGGAATAAAAAGGCAATATCAAGGCCCCGAGAAAGAGACATGGAGGTCACAGTAGCTTTATAAGACGGTTTTAATGCCCCTTGGAAGAGCTGTGGAGTTCAGAGTGGTTTAACAAGATGGTTTAAATGCCCCTTGGAAGAGACGTGGAGGTCACAGTAGATTAACAAGACGGTTTTAATGCCCCTTCGAAAAGTGGTGGAATTTACAGTGGAATAAAAAGACAATATTAATGCCCGGTGGAAGAGACGTGGAGGTCACAGTAGCTTAACAAGATGGTTTTTATGCCCCTTGGAAGAGTGGTAGAGGTCGGAGTGGAATAAAAAGACAATATCAATGCCCCTTGGAAGAGTGGGGGAGGTCGCAGTGGATTAAAAAGACAATATCATTGCCCCGTGGAACAGATGTGGAGGTCACAGTAGTCTTAACAAGATGGTTTTAATGACCCTTGGTAGAGTGGTGGAGTTCTCATTTTAATAAAAAGACAATTTCAATGCCCGTTTGAAGAGTGGCGGAGGTCGCAGTGAAAGAAAAACACAATATCAATACCCCGTGGAAGAGATGTGTAGGTCACAGTAGCTTAACAAGACGGTTTTAATGCCTCTTGAAAGAGTGGTGGAGGTCGCAGTGGAATTAAAAGAAAATATCAATGCCCCGTGGAAGAGATGTGTACGTCACAATAGCTTTATAAGACGGTTTTATTGCCTCTTGCAAGAGCTGTAGATTTCAGAGTGGTTTAACAAGACGGTTTTAATGCCCCTTGGAAGAGATGTGGAGGTCACAGTAGATTAGCAAGACGGTTTTAATGCCCCTTGGAAGAGTGTTGGAGGTTACAGTGGAATAAAAAGACAATATCAATGCCCCGTGGAAGAGATGTTGAAGTCACAGTAGCTTAACAATACAGTTTTAATGCCCCTTGAAAGAGGGGTGGAGATAGCGGTGGAAAAAAAAGACAATATCACTGCCAATTGGAAGAGTGGTGGAGGTCGCAGTGGAGTAAAAAGACAATATCAATGACCAATGGAAGTGACATGGAGGTCACATGAGCTTAAAGATATGGTTTTAATGCCCCTTGGAAGAGTGATGGAGTTCAGTTTGGTTTAACAACACTGTTTTAATGCCCCTTGGAAGAGACGTGGAGGTCATTGTAGCTTAACAAGACTGTTTTAATGTCCCTTGGAAGAGTGGTGGAGGTCGCACTGAAATAAAAAAACACTATCAATGCCCCGTGGAAGAGACGTGGAGGTCACAGTAGCTTAACAAGACGGGTTTCATGCCCCTTGGAAGAGTGGTGGAGGTCGCAGTGGAATAAAAAGACATTATCAATGCCCCGAGGTAGAGTCTTGGAGGTTACAGTAGCTTAACAAGATGATTTTAATTCCCCTTGTAAGAGTGGTGGAGGTCGCAGTGGAATAAAAAGACAATATCAATGGACCGTGGAAGAGACGTGGAGGTCATTGTAGCTTAACAGGACGGTTTTAATGCCCCTTGGAAAAGCTGTGGAGTTCAGAGTGGTTTAAAAATATGGTTTTAATGCCCCTTGGAAGAGACGTGGAGGTCACAGTAGCTTAACAAGATGGCTTTATTTCTCCTTGGAAAAGACGTGAAGGTCACAGTAGCTTACGTAGATGGATTTAATGCCACTTGGGAAAGTGGTGGAGGTAACAGTGGAATAAAAAGAAAATATCAATGCCCCGTGGAAGAGACGTGGAGATCACCGTAGATTAACAAGACACTTTTATTTCCCCTTGGAAGAGTTGTGGAGGTTGCAGTGGAATAAAAAGACAATTTCAAAGCCCCTTGGAATAGTGGTGGAGGTCACAGTGGATTAAAAAGACTATATGAATGCCCCGTGGAAGAGACGTGGAGTTCACAGTAGCTTAACTAGACGGTTTTCATGCCCATTCGTAGAGTGGTGGAAGTCGCAGTGGAATAAAAAGACAATATCAATGCACCGTGGAAGAGACGTGGAGGTCACAGTAGCTTAACAAGACGGTTTTATTGCCACTTGGAAGAGTGGTGGTGAACAGAGTGGTTTAACAAGAGGGTTTTAATGCCCCTTGGAAGAGTTGTGGAGGTTACAGTGGAATAAAAAGAAAATATCAATGCCCCGTGGAAGAGACGTGGAAATCACTGTAGATTAACAAGATGGTTTTTATGCCCCTTGGAAGAGTGGTGGAGGTTGCAGTGGAATAAAAAGACAATATCAATGCCCCGTGGAAGAGACGTGGAGGTTACAGTAGATTTATAGGACGGTTTTAATGCCCATTGGAAGAGCTGTGGAGTTCAGAGTGGTTTAACAAGATGGTTTTAATGCCCCTTTGAAGAGACGTGGATGTCACAGTAGATTATCAAGATGGTTTTAATGCCCCTTAGAAAAGTTGTGGAGTTTACAGTGGAATAAAAAGACAATATCAATGCCCGGTGGAAGAGACATGGAGGTCACAGTAGCTTAACAAGAAGGTTTTAATGCCCCATGGAAGAGTGGTGGAGGTCGCAGTGGTATAAAAAGACAATATCAATGCCCCGTGGAAGAGATGTGGAAGTCACAGTAGCTTAACAAGAAGGTTTTAATACCCCTTGGACGAACGGTGGAGTACAGAGTGGTTTAACGAGATGGTTTTTATGCCCCTTGAAAGAGACGTTGAGGTCACAGTAGCTTAACAAGATGGTTTTAATGTCCCTTGGAAGAGTGATGGAGGTAATAGTGGAATAAAAAGACAATATCAATGCCCCGTGGAAGAGACGTGGAGGTCACAGCAGCTTAACAAGACGGTTTAATGCCCGTTGGAAGAGTGGTGGAGGTTACAGTGGAATAAAAAGAAAATATAAATGCCCCGTGGAAGAGACGTTGAGATCACAGTAGATTAACAAAACGGTTTTTATGCCCCTTGGAAGAGTAGTGGAGGTCGCAGTGGAATAAAAAAACAATATCAATACCCCGTGGAAGAGAAGTGGAGGTCACAGTAGCTAAACAAAATGGTTTTAATGCCCCATGGAAGAGTGGTGGAGGTCGCAGTAGAATTTAAAGACAATATCACTGCCCAGTGGAAGAGACGTGGAGGTTACAGTAGCTTAACAGGACGGATTTTTTGCCCCTTGAAAAAGTCTTGGAGGTCGCTGTTGAATAAAAAGCCAATACCAATGCCCCTTGGAAGAGACGTGGAGGTCACAATAGATTAACAAGAAAGTTTTAATGCCCCTTGGAAGAGTGGTGGAGGTCGCAGTGGAATAAAAAGACAATATCAATGCCCCTTGGAAGAGTGGTAAAGGTGACAGTGGAATAAAAAGACAATATCAATGCCCCGTGAAAGAGACGTGAAGGTCACAGTAGCTTAAAAAGACGGTTTATTAACCCTTGGAAAAGTGGTGGAGGTCGCTGCAGAATAAAAAGACAATATCAATGCCCCTTGGAAGAGTGGGGGAGGTCGCAGTGGATAAAAAAGACAATATCAATGCCCCATGGAACAGACGTGGAGGTCACAGTAGTCTTAACAAGACAGTTTTAATGACGCTTGGTAGAGTGGTGGAGGTCTCATTTTAATAAAAAGATAATTTCAATGCCCCTTTAAAGAGTGGTGGAGGTCGCAGTGGAATAAAAAGGCAATGTCAATGCCCCGTGGTAGAGACGTGGAGGTCACAGTAGGTTTATAAGACGGTTTTAATGCCCCTTGCAAGAGCTGTAGAGTTCAGAGTGGTTTAACAAGACGGTTTTAATGCCCCTTGGAAGAGATGTGGAGGTCACAGTAGATTAACAAGACGGTTTTAATGCCACTTGGAAGAGTGGTGGAGGTTACAGTGGAATAAAAAGACAATATCAATGACCCGTGGAAGAGACTTTGAAGGCACAGTAGCTTAACAAGACAGTTTTAATGCCCATTGGAAGAGTGGTGGATATAGCAGTGGACTAAAAAGACAATATCATTGCCCCTTGGAAGAGTGGTGGAGGTCGCAGTGGAAAAAAAAGACAATATCAATGTCCCGTGGAAGAGACGAGCAGGTCACAGTAGCTTAAAAACATGGTTTTAATGCCCCTTGGAAGAGTGGTGGAGGTCGCAGTACAATAAAAATTCAATATCAATGCCCATTGAAAGAGTGGTGAAGGTCGCAGTGGAATAAAAAGACTATATCAATGCGCCGTGGAAGAGTCATGGAGGTCATAGTAGCTTAAAAAGACGGCTTAATGCCTCTTCGAAGAGTGGTGGAGGTTGCAGTGGAAAAAAAAGAAAATATCAATGCCCCGTGGAAGAGATGTGGAGATCACAGTAGATTAACAAGATGGTTTTTATGCCGCTTGGAAGAGTGGTGGAGGTCGCAGTGGAATAAAAAGACAATATCAATGCCCCTTGGAAAAGTGGTGGAGGTTGCAGTGAAATAAAGACACAATATCACCACCACGTGGAAGAGACGTGGAGGTCACAGTATCTTAACAAGACGGTTTTAATGCTCCTTGGAAGAGTGCTGGAGGTCGCAGTGGAATAAAAAGGTAATATAAAAGCCCCGTGGAAGAGACGTGGAGGTCACAGTAGCTTTATAAGACGGTTTTTATTCCCCATGGAAGAGCTGTGAAGTTCTGAGTGGTTTAACAAGATGGTTTTAATGCCCCTTAGAAGAGATGTGGAGGTTACAGAAGCTTAACAAGATGTTTTTATTGCCCCTTGGAAGACTCTGGAAGGTCACAGTGGAATAATGAGACAATATCAATGCCCCTTGGAAGAGACGTGGAGGTCACAGTAGCTTAACAAGATGGTTTTAATGCCCCATGGAAGAGTGGTGGAGGTCACAGTAGAATTTAATGACAATATCACTGCCCCGTGGAAGAGACGTGGAGGTTATAGTTGCTTAAAAGGACGGTTTTATTGCCCCTTGGAAAAGTCTTAGAGGTCGCAGTAGAATAAAAAGACAATATCAATGCCCCGTGGAAGAGACGTGGAGGTAACAGTAGCTTAACAAGAAGGTTTTATTGCCCCTTGGAAGAGTGGTGGAGGTCGCAGTGGAATAAAAAGACAGTATCAGTGCCCCGTGAAAGAGACGTGAAGGTCACAGTAGCTTAAAAAGACGGTTTATTAACCCTTGGAAGAGTGGTGGAGGTCGCTGTAGAATAAAAAGGCAATATCAATGCCCCGTGTAACAGACGTGGAGGTCACAGTAGTCTTAACAAGACGGTTTTAATGACCCTTGGTAGAGTGGTGGAGGTCTCATTTTAATAAAAAGATAACTTCAATGCTCCTTGGAAGAGTGTTGGAGGTCGCAGTGAAATAAAAACACAATATCAATACCCCGTGGAAGAGATTTGGAGGTCACAGTAGCTTAACAAGACGGTTTTAATGCAGCTTGAAAGAGCTGTAGAGTTCAGAGTAGTTTTTACAAGACGGTTTTAATGCCCCTTGGAAGAGATGTGGAGGTCACAGTAGATTAACAAGACGGTTTTAATGCCCCTTGGAAGAGTGGTGGAGGTTACAATGGAAAAAAAAGTCAATATCAATGCCCCGTGGAAGAGACGTGGAGGTCACAGTAGCTTTATAAAACAGTTTTAATGCCCGTTGCAAGAGCTGTAGATTTCAGAGTATTTTTTACAAGACGATTTTAATGCACCTTGGAAGAGATGTTGAAGTCACAGTAGCTTAACAAGACAGTTTTAATGCCCGTTGGAAGAGTGGTGGAGAAGGCAGTGGAGTAAAAAGACAATATCATTGCCCCTTGGAAGAGTGGTGGAGGTCGCAGTGGAATAAAAAGACAATATCAATGCCCCGTGGAAGAGACGAGGAGGTCACAGTTGCTTAAAAATATGGCTTTAATGCCCCTTGGAAGAGTGGTGGAGGTCGCAGTACAATAAAAATTCAATATCAATGCCCATTGAAACAGTGGAGAAGGTCGCAGTGGAATAAAAAGACAATATCAATGCCCCGTGGAAGAGTCGTGGAGGTCATAGTGGCTCAAAAAGACGGTTTAATGCCACTTTGAAGAGTGGTGGAGGTTTTAGTGGAAAAAAAAGAAAATATCAATGCCCCGTGGAAGAGATGTGGAGATCACAGTAGATTAAGAAGATGTGTTTTATGCCCCTTGGAAGAGTGGTGGAGGTCGCAGTGGAATAAAAAGACAATATCAATGCCCCTTGGAAAAGTGGTGGAGGTTGTAGTGAAATAAACACACAATATCAACACCACGTGGAAGAGACGTGGAGGTCACAGTAGCTTAACAAGACGGTTTTAATGCTCATTAGAAGAGTGCTGGAGGTCGCAGTGGAATAAAAAGGCAATATCAATGCCCCATGGAAGAGACGTGGAGGTCACAGTAGCTTTATAAGACGGTTTTAATGCCCAATGGAAGAGCTGTGAAGTTCTGAGTGCTTTAACAAGATGGTTTTAATGCCCCTTAGAAGAGATGTGGAGTTTACAGTAGCTTAAAAAGATGGTTTTATTGTCCATTGGAAGACTCGGGAAGGTCACAGTGGAATAATGAGACAATATCAATGCCCCTTGGAAGAGACGTGGAGGTCACAGTAGATTAACAAGAAAGTTTTAATGCCCCTTGGAAGAGTGGTGGAGGTCGCAGTGGAATAAAAAGACAATATCAATGCCCCTTGGAAGAGTGGGGGAGGTCGCAGTGGATGAAAAAGACAATATCAATGCCCCGTAGAACAGACGTGGAGGTCACAGTAGTCTTAACAAGACGGTTTTATTGACGCTTGGTAGAGTGGTGGTCTCATTTTAATAAATTGATCATTTCAATGCCCCTTGGAAGAGTGGTGGAGGTCGCAGTGAAATAAAAACACAATATCAATACCCCATGGAAGAGATGTGGAGGTCACAGTAGCTTAACAAGACGGTTTTAATGCCCCTTGAAAGAGTGGTGGAGGTCGCAGTGGAATAAAAAGGCAATTTCAATGCCCCGTGGAAGAGACGTGGAGGTCACAGTAGCTTTATGAGATGGTTTTAATGCCTCTTGCAAGAGCTGTAGAGTTCAGAGTGGTTTAGCAAGACAGTTTTAATGCCTCTTGGAAGAGATGTGGAGGTCACAGTAGTTTAAAAAGACGGTTTTAATGCCACTTGTAAGACTGGTGGAGGTTACAGTGCAATAAAAAGACAATATCAATGACCCGTGGTAGAGACGTTGAAGGCACAGTAGCTTAACAAGACAGTTTTAATGCCCATTGGAAGAGTGGTGGATATAGCAGTGGAGTAAAAAGACAATATCATTGCCCCTTGGAAGAGTGGTGGAGGTCGCAGTTGAAAAAAAAGACAATATCAATGTCCCGTGGAAGAGACGAGGAGGTCACAGTAGCTTAAAAATATGGTTTTAATGCCCCTTGGAAGAGTGGTGGAGGTCGCAGTACAATAAAAATTCAGTATCAATGCCTATTGAAAGAGTGGTGAAGGTCGCAGTGCAATAAAAAGACTATATCATTGCCCCGTGGAAGAGTCGTGGAGGTCATAGTAGCTTAAAAAGACAGTTTAATGCCTCTTCGAAGAGTGGTGGAGGTTGCAGTGAAAAAAAAAGAAAATATCAATGCCCCGTGGAAGAGATGTGGAGATCACAGTAGATTAACAAGATGGTTTTTATGCCCCTTTGAAGAGTGGTGGAGGTCGCAGTGGAATAAAAAGACAATATAATTTCCCCTTGGAAGAGTGGTGGAGGTCGCAGTGGAATAAAAAGACAATATCAATGCCCCGTGGAAGAGACGAGGAGGTCACAGTAGCTTAAAAATATGGTTTTATTGCCCCTTGGAAGAGTGGTGGAGGTCGCAGTACAATAAAAATTCAATATCAATGCCCATTGAAATAGTGGAGAAGGTCGCAGTGGAATAAAAAGACAATATCAATGCCCCGTGGAAGAGTCGTGGAGGTCATATTAGCTTAAAAAGACGGTTTAATGCCACTTTGAAGAGTGTTGGAGGTTGCAGTGGAAAAAAAAGAAAATATCAATGCCCCGTGGAAGAGATGTGGAGATCACAGTAGATTAACAAGATGGTTTTTATGCCCCTTGGAAGAGTGGTGGAGGTCGCAGTGGAATAAAAAGACATTATCAATGCCCCTTGGAAAAGTGGTGGAGGTTGCAGTGAAATAAAGACACAATATCAATACCACGTGGAAGAGACGTGGAGGTCACAGTAGCTTAACAAGAAGGTTTTAATGCTCCTTGGAAGAGTGCTAGAGGTCGCAGTGGAATAAAAAGGCAATATCAATGTTCCTTGGAAGAGACGTGGAGGTCACAGTAGCTTTATAAGACGGTTTTAATGCCCCAAGGAAGAGCTGTGAAGTTCTGAGTGGTTTAACAAGATGGTTTTAATGCCCCTTTGAAGAGACGTGGATGTCACAGCAGATTATCAAGACGGTTTTAATGCCCCTTAGAAAAGTTGTGGAGTTTACAGTGGAATAAAAAGACAATATCAATGCCCCGTGGAAGAGATGTGGAAGTCACAGTAGCTTAACAAGAAGGTTTTAATACCCCTTGGACGAAGGGTGGAGTACAGAGTGGTTTAACGAGATGGTTTTTATGCCCCTTGAAAGAGACGTTGAGGTCACAGTAGCTTAACAAGATGGTTTTAATGCCCCTTGGAAGAGTGTTGGAGGTAATAGTGGAATAAAAAGACAATATGAATGCCCCGTGGAAGAGACGTGGAGGTCACAGCAGCTTAACAAGAGGGTTTAATGCCCGTTGGAAGAGTGGTGGAGGTTACAGTGGAATAAAAAGAAAATATAAATGCCCCGTGGAAGAGACGTTGAGATCACAGTAGATTAACAAAACGGTTTTTATGCCCCTTGGAAGAGTGGTGGAGGTCGCAGTGGAATAAAAAAACAATATCAGTACCCCTTGGAAGAGAAGTGGAGGTCACAGTAGCTTAACAAGATGGTTTTAATGCCCCATGAAAGAGTGGTGGAGGTCGCAGTAGAATTTTAAGACAATATCACTGCCCTGTGGAAGAGACGTGGAGGTTACAGTAGCTTAACAGGACGTTTTTTTTACCCCTTGAAAAAGTCTTGGAGGTCGCTGTAGAATAAAAAGCCAATATCAATGCCCTTGGAAGAGACGTGGAGGTCACAGTAGCTTAACAAGATGGTTTTTATGCCCCTTGGAAGAGTGGTAGAGGTCGGAGTGGAATAAAAAGACAATATCAATGCCCCTTGGAAGAGTGGGGGAGGTCGCAGTGGATTAAAAAGACAATATCATTGCCCCGTGGAACAGATGTGGAGGTCACAGTAATCTTAACAAGATGGTTTTAATGACCCTTGGTAGAGTGGTGAAGTTCTCATTTTAATAAAAAGACAATTTCAATGCCCGTTTGAAGAGTGGCGGAGGTCGCAGTGAAAGAAAAACACAATATCAATACCCCGTGGAAGAGATGTGTTGGTCACAGTAGCTTAACAAGACGGTTTGAATGCCTCTTGAAAGAGTGGTGGAGGTCGCAGTGGAATTAAAAGAAAATATCAATGCCCCGTGGAAGAGATGTGTACGTCACAATAGCTTTATAAGACGGTTTTATTGCCTCTTGCAAGAGCTGTAGATTTCAGAGTGGTTTAACAAGACGGTTTTAATGCCCCTTGGAAGAGATGTGGAGGTCACAGTAGATTAACAAGACGGTTTTAATGCCCCTTGGAAGAGTGTTGGAGGTTACAGTGGAATAAAAAGACAATATCAATGCCCCGTGGAAGAGATGTTGAAGTCACAGTAGCTTAACAATACAGTTTTAATGCCCCTTGAAAGAGGGGTGGAGATAGCAGTGGAAAAAAAAGACAATATCACTGCCAATTGGAAGAGTGGTGGAGGTCGCAGTGGAGTAAAAAGACAATATCAATGACCAATGGAAGTGACATGGAGGTCACATGAGCTTAAAGATATGGTTTTAATGCCCCTTGGAAGAGTGATGGAGTTCAGTTTGGTTTAAAAACACTGTTTTAATGCCCCTTGGAAGAGACGTGGAGGTCATTGTAGCTTAACAAGACTGTTTTAATGTCCCTTGGAAGAGTGGTGGAGGTCGCACTGAAATAAAAAAACACTATCAATGCCCCGTGGAAGAGACGTGGAGGTCACAGTAGCTTAACAAGACGGGTTTCATGCCCCTTGGAAGAGTGGTGGAGGTCGCAGTGGAATAAAAAGACATTATCAATGCCCCGAGGTAGAGTCTTGGAGGTTACAGTAGCTTAACAAGATGATTTTAATTCCCCTTGTAAGAGTGGTGGAGGTCGCAGTGGAATAAAAAGACAATATCAATGGACCGTGGAAGAGACGTGGAGGTCATTGTAGCTTAACAGGACGGTTTTAATGCCCCTTGGAAAAGCTGTGGAGTTCAGAGTGGTTTAAAAATATGGTTTTAATGCCCCTTGGAAGAGACGCGGAGGTCACAGTAGCTTAACAAGATGGCTTTATTTCTCCTTGGAAAAGACGTGAAGGTCACAGTAGCTTACGTAGATGGATTTAATGCCACTTGGGAAAGTGGTGGAGGTAACAGTGGAATAAAAAGAAAATATCAATGCCCCGTGGAAGAGACGTGGAGATCACCGTAGATTAACAAGACACTTTTATTTCCCCTTGGAAGAGTTGTGGAGGTTGCAGTGGAATAAAAAGACAATTTCAAAGCCCCTTGGAATAGTGGTGGAGGTCACAGTGGATTAAAAAGACTATATGAATGCCCCGTGGAAGAGACGTGGA
The DNA here is from genome assembly GCF_046119375.1 of Phyllobates terribilis. Taxonomy (NCBI): domain Eukaryota; kingdom Metazoa; phylum Chordata; class Amphibia; order Anura; family Dendrobatidae; genus Phyllobates; species Phyllobates terribilis. The sequence continues at coordinate 805,315 of NW_027363110.1, forward strand.
GTTCACAGTAGCTTAACTAGACGGTTTTCATGCCCATTCGTAGAGTGGTGGAAGTCGCAGTGGAATAAAAAGACAATATCAATGCACCGTGGAAGAGACGTGGAGGTCACAGTAGCTTAACAAGATGGTTTTATTGCCACTTGGAAGAGTGGTGGTGAACAGAGTGGTTTAACAAGAGGGTTTTAATGCCCCTTGGAAGAGTTGTGGAGGTTACAGTGGAATAAAAAGAAAATATCAATGCCCCGTGGAAGAGACGTGGAAATCACTGTAGATTAACAAGATGGTTTTTATGCCCCTTGGAAGAGTGGTGGAGGTTGCAGTGGAATAAAAAGACAATATCAATGCCCCGTGGAAGAGACGTGGAGGTTACAGTAGATTTATAGGACGGTTTTAATGCCCATTGGAAGAGCTGTGGAGTTCAGAGTGGTTTAACAAGATGGTTTTAATGCCCCTTTGAAGAGACGTGGATGTCACAGTAGATTATCAAGATGGTTTTAATGCCCCTTAGAAAAGTTGTGGAGTTTACAGTGGAATAAAAAGACAATATCAATGCCCGGTGGAAGAGACATGGAGGTCACAGTAGCTTAACAAGAAGGTTTTAATGCCCCATGGAAGAGTGGTGGAGGTCGCAGTGGTATAAAAAGACAATATCAATGCCCCGTGGAAGAGATGTGGAAGTCACAGTAGCTTAACAAGAAGGTTTTAATACCCCTTGGACGAACGGTGGAGTACAGAGTGGTTTAACGAGATGGTTTTTATGCCCCTTGAAAGAGACGTTGAGGTCACAGTAGCATAACAAGATGGTTTTAATGTCCCTTGGAAGAGTGATGGAGGTAATAGTGGAATAAAAAGACAATATCAATGCCCCGTGGAAGAGACGTGGAGGTCACAGCAGCTTAACAAGACGGTTTAATGCCCGTTGGAAGAGTGGTGGAGGTTACAGTGGAATAAAAAGAAAATATAAATGCCCCGTGGAAGAGACGTTGAGATCACAGTAGATTAACAAAACGGTTTTTATGCCCTTTGGAAGAGTGGTGGAGGTCGCAGTGGAATAAAAAAACAATATCAATACCCCGTGGAAGAGAAGTGGAGGTCACAGTAGCTTAACAAAATGGTTTTAATGCCCCATGGAAGAGTGGTGGAGGTCGCAGTAGAATTTAAAGACAATATCACTGCCCAGTGGAAGAGACGTGGAGGTTACAGTAGCTTAACAGGACGGATTTTTTGCCCCTTGAAAAAGTCTTGGAGGTCGCTGTTGAATAAAAAGCCAATACCAATGCCCCTTGGAAGAGACGTGGAGGTCACAATAGATTAACAAGAAAGTTTTAATGCCCCTTGGAAGAGTGGTGGAGGTCGCAGTGGAATAAAAAGACAATATCAATGCCCCTTGGAAGAGTGGTAAAGGTGACATTGGAATAAAAAGACAATATCAATGCCCCGTGAAAGAGACGTGAAGGTAACAGTAGCTTAAAAAGACGGTTTATTAACCCTTGGAAAAGTGGTGGAGGTCGCTGCAGAATAAAAAGACAATATCAATGCCCCTTGGAAGAGTGGGGGAGGTCGCAGTGGATAAAAAAGACAATATCAATGCCCCATGGAACAGACGTGGAGGTCACAGTAGTCTTAACAAGACAGTTTTAATGACGCTTGGTAGAGTGGTGGAGGTCTCATTTTAATAAAAAGATAATTTCAATGCCCCTTTAAAGAGTGGTGGAGGTCGCAGTGGAATAAAAAGGCAATGTCAATGCCCCGTGGTAGAGACGTGGAGGTCACAGTAGGTTTATAAGACGGTTTTAATGCCCCTTGCAAGAGCTGTAGAGTTCAGAGTGGTTTAACAAGACGGTTTTAATGCCCCTTGGAAGAGATGTGGAGGTCACAGTAGATTAACAAGACGGTTTTAATGCCACTTGGAAGAGTGGTGGAGGTTACAGTGGAATAAAAAGACAATATCAATGACCCGTGGAAGAGACTTTGAAGGCACAGTAGCTTAACAAGACAGTTTTAATGCCCATTGGAAGAGTGGTGGATATAGCAGTGGACTAAAAAGACAATATCATTGCCCCTTGGAAGAGTGGTAGAGGTCGCAGTGGAAAAAAAAGACAATATCAATGTCCCGTGGAAGAGACGAGCAGGTCACAGTAGCTTAAAAACATGGTTTTAATGCCCCTTGGAAGAGTGGTGGAGGTCGCAGTACAATAAAAATTCAATATCAATGCCCATTGAAAGAGTGGTGAAGGTCGCAGTGGAATAAAAAGACTATATCAATGCGCCGTGGAAGAGTCATGGAGGTCATAGTAGCTTAAAAAGTCGGCTTAATGCCTCTTCGAAGAGTGGTGGAGGTTGCAGTGGAAAAAAAAGAAAATATCAATGCCCCGTGGAAGAGATGTGGAGATCATAGTAGATTAACAAGATGGTTTTTATGCCGCTTGGAAGAGTGGTGGAGGTCGCAGTGGAATAAAAAGACAATATCAATGCCCCTTGGAAAAGTGGTGGAGGTTGCAGTGAAATAAAGACACAATATCACCACCACGTGGAAGAGACGTGGAGGTCACAGTATCTTAACAAGACGGTTTTAATGCTCCTTGGAAGAGTGCTGGAGGTCGCAGTGGAATAAAAAGGTAATATAAAAGCCCCGTGGAAGAGACGTGGAGGTCACAGTAGCTTTATAAGACGGTTTTTATTCCCCATGGAAGAGCTGTGAAGTTCTGAGTGGTTTAACAAGATGGTTTTAATGCCCCTTAGAAGAGATGTGGAGGTTACAGAAGCTTAACAAGATGTTTTTATTGCCCCTTGGAAGACTCTGGAAGGTCACAGTGGAATAATGAGACAATATCAATGCCCCTTGGAAGAGACGTGGAGGTCACAGTAGCTTAACAAGATGGTTTTAATGCCCCATGGAAGAGTGGTGGAGGTCACAGTAGAATTTAATGACAATATCACTGCTCCGTGGAAGAGACGTGGAGGTTATAGTTGCTTAAAAGGACGGTTTTATTGCCCCTTGGAAAAGTCTTAGAGGTCGCAGTAGAATAAAAAGACAATATCAATGCCCCGTGGAAGAGACGTGGAGGTAACAGTAGCTTAACAAGAAGGTTTTATTGCCCCTTGGAAGAGTGGTGGAGGTCGCAGTGGAATAAAAAGACAGTATCAGTGCCCCGTGAAAGAGACGTGAAGGTCACAGTAGCTTAAAAAGACGGTTTATTAACCCTTGGAAGAGTGGTGGAGGTCGCTGTAGAATAAAAAGGCAATATCAATGCCCCGTGTAACAGACGTGGAGGTCACAGTAGTCTTAACAAGACGGTTTTAATGACCCTTGGTAGAGTGGTGGAGGTCTCATTTTAATAAAAAGATAACTTCAATGCTCCTTGGAAGAGTGTTGGAGGTCGCAGTGAAATAAAAACACAATATCAATACCCCGTGGAAGAGATTTGGAGGTCACAGTAGCTTAACAAGACGGTTTTAATGCAGCTTGAAAGAGCTGTAGAGTTCAGAGTAGTTTTTACAAGACGGTTTTAATGCCCCTTGGAAGAGATGTGGAGGTCACAGTAGATTAACAAGACGGTTTTAATGCCCCTTGGAAGAGTGGTGGAGGTTACAATGGAAAAAAAAGTCAATATCAATGCCCCGTGGAAGAGACGTGGAGGTCACAGTAGCTTTATAAAACAGTTTTAATGCCCGTTGCAAGAGCTGTAGATTTCAGAGTATTTTTTACAAGACGATTTTAATGCACCTTGGAAGAGATGTTGAAGTAACAGTAGCTTAACAAGACAGTTTTAATGCCCGTTGGAAGAGTGGTGGAGAAGGCAGTGGAGTAAAAAGACAATATCATTGCCCCTTGGAAGAGTGGTGGAGGTCGCAGTGGAATAAAAAGACAATATCAATGCCCCGTGGAAGAGACGAGGAGGTCACAGTTGCTTAAAAATATGGCTTTAATGCCCCTTGGAAGAGTGGTGGAGGTCGCAGTACAATAAAAATTCAATATCAATGCCCATTGAAACAGTGGAGAAGGTCGCAGTGGAATAAAAAGACAATATCAATGCCCCGTGGAAGAGTCGTGGAGGTCATAGTGGCTCAAAAAGACGGTTTAATGCCACTTTGAAGAGTGGTGGAGGTTTTAGTGGAAAAAAAAGAAAATATCAATGCCCCGTGGAAGAGATGTGGAGATCACAGTAGATTAAGAAGATGTGTTTTATGCCCCTTGGAAGAGTGGTGGAGGTCGCAGTGGAATAAAAAGACAATATCAATGCCCCTTGGAAAAGTGGTGGAGGTTGTAGTGAAATAAACACACAATATCAACACCACGTGGAAGAGACGTGGAGGTCACAGTAGCTTAACAAGACGGTTTTAATGCTCATTAGAAGAGTGCTGGAGGTCGCAGTGGAATAAAAAGGCAATATCAATGCCCCATGGAAGAGACGTGGAGGTCACAGTAGCTTTATAAGACGGTTTTAATGCCCCATGGAAGAGCTGTGAAGTTCTGAGTGCTTTAACAAGATGGTTTTAATGCCCCTTAGAAGAGATGTGGAGTTTACAGTAGCTTAAAAAGATGGTTTTATTGTCCATTGGAAGACTCGGGAAGGTCACAGTGGAATAATGAGACAATATCAATGCCCCTTGGAAGAGACGTGGAGGTCACAGTAGATTAACAAGAAAGTTTTAATGCCCCTTGGAAGAGTGGTGGAGGTCGCAGTGGAATAAAAAGACAATATCAATGCCCCTTGGAAGAGTGGGGGAGGTCGCAGTGGATGAAAAAGACAATATCAATGCCCCGTAGAACAGACGTGGAGTTCACAGTAGTCTTAACAAGACGGTTTTATTGACGCTTGGTAGAGTGGTGGTCTCATTTTAATAAATTGATCATTTCAATGCCCCTTGGAAGAGTGGTGGAGGTCGCAGTGAAATAAAAACACAATATCAATACCCCGTGGAAGAGATGTGGAGGTCACAGTAGCTTAACAAGACGGTTTTAATGCCCCTTGAAAGAGTGGTGGAGGTCGCAGTGGAATAAAAAGGCAATTTCAATGCCCCGTGGAAGAGACGTGGAGGTCACAGTAGCTTTATGAGATGGTTTTAATGCCTCTTGCAAGAGCTGTAGAGTTCAGAGTGGTTAAGCAAGACAGTTTTAATGCCTCTTGGAAGAGATGTGGAGGTCACAGTAGATTAAAAAGACGGTTTTAATGCCACTTGTAAGACTGGTGGAGGTTACAGTGCAATAAAAAGACAATATCAATGACCCGTGGTAGAGACGTTGAAGGCACAGTAGCTTAACAAGACAGTTTTAATGCCCATTGGAAGAGTGGTGGATATAGCAGTGGAGTAAAAAGACAATATCATTGCCCCTTGGAAGAGTGGTGGAGGTCGCAGTTGAAAAAAAAGACAATATCAATGTCCCGTGGAAGAGACGAGGAGGTCACAGTAGCTTAAAAATATGGTTTTAATGCCCCTTGGAAGAGTGGTGGAGGTCGCAGTACAATAAAAATTCAGTATCAATGCCTATTGAAAGAGTGGTGAAGGTCGCAGTGCAATAAAAAGACTATATCATTGCCCCGTGGAAGAGTCGTGGAGGTCATAGTAGCTTAAAAAGACAGTTTAATGCCTCTTCGAAGAGTGGTGGAGGTTGCAGTGAAAAAAAAAGAAAATATCAATGCCCCGTGGAAGAGATGTGGAGATCACAGTAGATTAACAAGATGGTTTTTATGCCCCTTGGAAGAGTGGTGGAGGTCGCAGTGGAATAAAAAGACAATATAATTTCCCCTTGGAAGAGTGGTGGAGGTCGCAGTGGAATAAAAAGACAATATCAATGCCCCGTGGAAGAGACGAGGAGGTCACAGTAGCTTAAAAATATGGTTTTATTGCCCCTTGGAAGAGTGGTGGAGGTCGCAGTACAATAAAAATTCAATATCAATGCCCATTGAAATAGTGGAGAAGGTCGCAGTGGAATAAAAAGACAATATCAATGCCCCGTGGAAGAGTCGTGGAGGTCATATTAGCTTAAAAAGACGGTTTAATGCCACTTTGAAGAGTGTTGGAGGTTGCAGTGGAAAAAAAAGAAAATATCAATGCCCCGTGGAAGAGATGTGGAGATCACAGTAGATTAACAAGATGGTTTTTATGCCCCTTGGAAGAGTGGTGGAGGTCGCAGTGGAATAAAAAGACATTATCAATGCCCCTTGGAAAAGTGGTGGAGGTTGCAGTGAAATAAAGACACAATATCAATACCACGTGGAAGAGACGTGGAGGTCACAGTAGCTTAACAAGAAGGTTTTAATGCTCCTTGGAAGAGTGCTAGAGGTCGCAGTGGAATAAAAAGGCAATATCAATGTTCCTTGGAAGAGACGTGGAGGTCACAGTAGCTTTATAAGACGGTTTTAATGCCCCAAGGAAGAGCTGTGAAGTTCTGAGTGGTTTAACAAGATGGTTTTAATGCCCCTTTGAAGAGACGTGGATGTCACAGCAGATTATCAAGACGGTTTTAATGCCCCTTAGAAAAGTTGTGGAGTTTACAGTGGAATAAAAAGTCAATATCAATGCCCCGTGGAAGAGATGTGGAAGTCACAGTAGCTTAACAAGAAGGTTTTAATACCCCTTGGACGAAGGGTGGAGTACAGAGTGGTTTAACGAGATGGTTTTTATGCCCCTTGAAAGAGACGTTGAGGTCACAGTAGCTTAACAAGATGGTTTTAATGCCCCTTGGAAGAGTGTTGGAGGTAATAGTGGAATAAAAAGACAATATGAATGCCCCGTGGAAGAGACGTGGAGGTCACAGCAGCTTAACAAGAGGGTTTAATGCCCGTTGGAAGAGTGGTGGAGGTTACAGTGGAATAAAAAGAAAATATAAATGCCCCGTGGAAGAGACGTTGAGATCACAGTAGATTAACAAAACGGTTTTTATGCCCCTTGGAAGAGTGGTGGAGGTCGCAGTGGAATAAAAAAACAATATCAGTACCCCTTGGAAGAGAAGTGGAGGTCACAGTAGCTTAACAAGATGGTTTTAATGCCCCATGAAAGAGTGGTGGAGGTCGCAGTAGAATTTTAAGACAATATCACTGCCCTGTGGAAGAGACGTGGAGGTTACAGTAGCTTAACAGGACGTTTTTTTTGCCCCTTGAAAAAGTCTTGGAGGTCGCTGTAGAATAAAAAGCCAATATCAATGCCCTTGGAAGAGACGTGGAGGTCACAGTAGATTAACAAGAAAGTTTTAATGCCCCTTGGAAGAGTGGTGGAGGTCGCAGTGGAATAAAAATACAATATCAATGCCCCTTGGAAGAGTGGTGGAGGTGACAGTGGAATAAAAAGACAATATCAATGCCCCGTGAATGAGACGTGAAGGTCACAGTAGCTTAAAAAGACGGTTTATTAACCCTTGGAAAAGTGGTGGAGGTCGCTGCAGAATAAAAAGACAACATCAATGCCCCTTGGAAGAGTGGGGGAGGTCGCAGTGGATAAAAAAGACAATATCAATGCCCCATGGAACAGACGTGGAGGTCACAGTAGTCTTAACAAGACGGTTTTAATGACGCTTCGTAGAGTGGTGGAGGTCTTATTTTAATAAAAAGATAATTTCAATGCCCCTTGGAAAAGTGGTGGAGGTCGCAGTGAAATAAAAACACAATATCAATACCCCGTGGAAGAGATGTGGAGGTCACAGTAGCTTAACAAGACGGTTTTAATGCCCCTTTAAAGAGTGGTGGAGGTCGCAGTGGAATAAAAAGGCAATGTCAATGCCCCGTGGTAGAGACGTGGAGGTCATAGTAGCTTTATAAGACTGTTTTAATGCCCCTTGCAAGAGCTGAAGAGTTCAGAGTGGTTTAACAAGACGGTTTTAATGCCCCTTGGAAGAGATGTGGAGGTCACAGTAGAATAACAAGACGGTTTTAATGCCACTTGGAAGAGTGGTGGAGGTTACAGTGGAATAAAAAGACAATATCAATGACCCGTGGAAGAGACTTTGAAGGCACAGTAGCTTAACAAGACAGTTTTAATGCCCATTGGAAGAGTGGTGGATATAGCAGTGGAGTAAAAAGACAATATCATTGCCCCTTGGAAGAGTGGTGGAGGTCGCAGTGGAAAAAAAAGACAATATCAATGTCCCGTGGAAGAGACGAGGAGGTCACAGTAGCTTAAAAATATGGTTTTAATGCCCCTTGGAAGAGTGGTGGAGGTCGCAGTACAATAAAAATTCAATATCAATGCCCATTGAAAGAGTGGTGAAGGTCGCAGTGGAATAAAAAGACTATATCAATGCCCCGTGGAAGAGTCGTGGAGGTTATAGTAGCTTAAAAAGACGGTTTAATGCCTCTTCGAAGAGTGGTGGAGGTTGCAGTGGTAAAAAAAGAGAATATCAATGCCCCGTGGAAGAGATGTGGAGATCACAGTAGATTAACAAGATGGTTTTTATGCCGCTTGGAAGAGTGGTGGAGGTCGCAGTGGAATAAAAAGACAATATCAATGCCTCTTGGAAAAGTGGTGGAGGTTGCAGTGAAATAAAGACACAATATCAACAACACGTGGAAGAGACGTGGAGGTCACAGTAGCTTAACAAGACGGTTTTAATGCTCCTTGGAAAAGTGCTGGAGGTCGCAGTGGAATAAAAAGGCAATATAAATGCCCTGTGGAAGAGACGTGGAGGTCACAGTAGCTTTATAAGACGGTTTTTATGCCCCATGGAAGAGCTGTGAAATTCTGAGTGGTTTAACAAGATGGTTTTAATGCCCCTTAGAAGAGATGTGGAGGTTACAGAAGCTTAACAAGATGATTTTATTGCCCCTTGGAAGAGTGGCGGAGGTCACAGTAGAATTTAATGACAATATCACTGCCCCGTGGAAGAGACGTGGAGGTTATAGTTGCTTAAAAGGACGCTTTTATTGCCCCTTGGAAAAGTCTTAGAGGTCGCAGTAGAATAAAAAGACAATATTAATGCCCCGTGGAAGAGACGTGGAGGTAACAGTAGCTTAACAAGAAGGTTTTATTGCCCCTTGGAAGAGTGGTGGAGGTCGCAGTGGAATAAAAAGACAATATCAATGCCCCGTGTAACAGACGTGGAGGTCACAGTAGTCTTAACAAGACGGTTTTAATGACCCTTGGTAGAGTGGTGGAGGTCTCATTTTAATAAAAAGATAACTTCAATGCTCCTTGGAAGAGTGTTGGAGGTCGCAGTGAAATAAAAACACAATATCAATACCCCGTGGAAGAGATTTGGAGGTCACAGTAGCTTAACAAGACGGTTGTAATGCAGCTTGAAAGAGCTGTAGAGTTCAGAGTAGTTTTTACAAGACGGTTTTAATGCCCCTTGGAAGAGATGTGGAGGTCACAGTAGATTAACGAGAAGGATTTAATGCCCCTTGGAAGAGTGGTGGAGGTTACAGTGGAATAAAAAGACAATATCAATGCAGCGTGGAAGAGTCGTGGAGGTCATATTAGCTTAAAAAGACGGTTTAATGCCACTTCGAAGAGTGTTGGAGGTTGCAGTGGAAAAAAAAGAAAATATCAATGCCCGGTGGAAGAGATGTGGAGATCACAGTAGATTAACAAGATGTTTTTTATGCCCCTTGGAAGAGTGGTGGAGGTCGCAGTGGAATAAAAAGACAATATCAATGCCCCTTGGAAAAGTGGTGGAGGTTGTAGTGAAATAAACACACAATATCAACACCACGTGGAAGAGACGTGGAGGTCACAGTAGCTTAACAAGATGGTTTTAATGCTCATTGGAAGAGTGCTGGAGGTCGCAGTGGAATAAAAAGGCAATATCAATGTTCCTTGGAAGAGACGTGGAGGTCACAGTAGCTTTATAAGACGGTTTTAATGCCCCATGGAAGAGCTGTGAAGTTCTGAGTGCTTTAACAAGATGGTTTTAATGCCCCTTAGAAGAGATGTGGAGTTTACAGTAGCTTAACAAGATGGTTAAATTGCCCATTGGAAGACTCGGGAAGGTCACAGTGGAATAATAAGACAATATCAATGCCCCTTGGAAGAGACGTGGAGGTCACAGTAGATTAACAAGAAAGTTTTAATGCCCCTTGGAAGAGTGGTGGAGGTCGCAGTGGATGAAAAAGACAATATCAATGCCCCGTAGAACAGACGTGGAGGTCAAAGTAGTCTTAACAAGACGGTTTTATTGACGCTTGGTAGAGTGGTGGTCTCATTTTAATAAATTGATCATTTCAATGCCCCTTGGAAGAGTGGTGGAGGTCGCAGTGAAATAAAAACACAATATCAATACCCCGTGGAAGAGATGTGGAGGTCACAGTAGCTTAACAAGACGGTTTTAATGCCCCTTGAAAGAGTGGTGGAGGTCGTAGTGAAATAAAAAGGCAATGTCAATGCCCGGGGAAGAGACGTGGAGGTCACAGTAGCTTTATGAGATGGTTTTAATGCCCCTTGCAAGAGCTGTAGAGTTCACAGTGGTTTAACAAGACTGTTTTAATGCCCCTTGGAAGAGATGTGGAGGTCACAGTAGATTAAAAAGACGGTTTTAATGCCACTTGTAAGAGTGGTGGAGGTTTCAGTGCAATAAAAAGACAATATCAATGACCCGTGGAAGAGACGTTGAAGGCACAATAGCTTAACAAGACAGTTTTAATGCCCATTGGAAGAGTGGTGGATATAGCAGTGGAGTAAAAAGACAATATCACTGCCCCTTGGAAGAGTGGTGGAGGTCGCAGTTGAAAAAAAAGACAATATCAATGTCCCGTGGAAGAGACGAGGAGGTCACAGTAGCTTAAAAATATGGTTTTAATGCCCCTTGGAAGAGTGGTGGAGGTCGCAGTACAATAAAAATTCAGTATCAATGCCTATTGAAAGAGTGGTGAAGGTCGCAGTGCAATAAAAAGACTATATCATTGCCCCGTGGAAGAGTCGTGGAGGTCATAGTAGCTTAAAAAGACAGTTTAATGCCTCTTCGAAGAGTGGTGGAGGTTGCAGTGAAAAAAAAAGAAAATATCAATGCCCCGTGGAAGAGATGTGGAGATCACAGTAGATTAACAAGATGGTTTTTATGCCCCTTGGAAGAGTGGTGGAGGTCGCAGTGGAATAAAAAGACAATATCATTGCCCCTTGGAAGAGTGATGGAGGTCGCAGTGGAATAAAAGGACAATAACAATGCCCCGTGGAAGAGACGAGGAGGTCATAGTAGCTTAAAAAGACGGTTTAATGCCACTTCGAAGAGTGGTGGAGGTTGCAGTGGAAAAAAAAGAAAATATCAATGCCCCGTGGAAGAGATGTGGAGATCACAGTAGATTAACAAGATGGTTTTTATGCCCCTTGGAAGAGTGGTGGAGGTCGCAGTGGAATAAAAAGACAATATTAATGCCCCTTGGAAAAGTGGTGGAGGTTGCAGTGAAATAAAGACACAATATCAATACCACGTGGAAGAGACGTGGAGGTCACAGTAGCTTATCAAGACGGTTTTAATGCTCATTGCAAGAGTGCTGGAGGTCGCAGTGAAATAAAAAGGTAATATCAATGCCCCGTGGAAGAGACGTGGGGGTCACAGTAGCTTTATAAGACGGATTTAATGCCCCATGGAAGAGCTGTGAAGTTCTGAGTGGTTTAACAAGATGGTTTTAATGCCCCTTAGAAGAGATGTGGAGGTTACAGTAGCTTAACAAGATGGTTTTATTGCCCCTTGGAAGACTCTGGAAGGTCACAGTGGAATAATGAGACAATATCAATGCCCCGTGGAAGAGACGTGGAAGTAACAGTAGCTTAACAAGATGGTTTTAATGCCCCATGGAAGAGTGGTGGAGGTCGCAGTAGAATTTAAAGACAATATCACTGCCCCGTGGAAGAGACTTGGAGGTTACAGTAGCTTAACAGGACGGTTTTATTGCCCCTTGAAAAAGTCTTGGAGGTCGCAGTATAATAAAAAGCCAATATCAATGCCCCGTGTAAGAGACGTGGAGGTCACAGTGGCTTAACAAGAAGGTTTTATGGCCCCTTGGAAGAGTGGTGGAGGTCGCAGTGGAATAAAAAGACAATATCGATGCCCCGTAGAAGAGATGTGGACGTCAGTGTAGCTTAGCAAGATGGTATTAATGCCCCTTGGAAGAGCTGTGGAATTCAGAGTGGTTTAACAAGATGGTTTTTATGCCCCTTGGAAGAGATGTGGAGGTCACAGTAGCTTAACAAGATATTTTTAATGCCCCTTGGAAGAGTGTTGGAGGTCGCAGTGGAATAAAAAGACAATATCAATGCCCCTTGGAAGAGTGGTGGAGGTCGCAGTGGAATAAAAGACAATATCAATGCCCCATGGAAGAGACGTGAAGGTCACAGTAGCTTAAAAAGACGGTTTATTAACCCTTGGAAGAGTGGTGGAAGTCGCTGCAGAATAAAAAAACAATATCAATGCCCCTTGGAAGAGTGGGGAAGGTCACAGTGGATGAAAAAGTCAATATCAATGCCCCGTGGAACAGACGTTGAGGTCACAGTAGTCTGAACAAGACGGTTTTAATGACCCTTGGTAGAGTGGTGGAGGTCTCATTTTAATAAAAAGATAATTTCAATGCCCCTTGGAAGCGTGGTAGAGGTCGAAGTGAAATTAAAACACAATATCAATACCCCGTTGAAGAGATGTGGAGGTCACAGTAGCTTAACAAGATGGTTTTAATGCCCCTTGAAAGAGTGCTGGAGGTCGGAGTGGAATAAAAAGGCAATATCAATGCCCCGTGGAAGAGACGTGGAGGTCACAGTAGCTTTATAAGACTGTTTTAATGCCCCTTGCAAGAGCTGTAGAGTTCAGAGTGGTTTAACAAGACTGTTTTAATGCCCCTTGGAAGAGATGTGCAGGTCACAGTAGATTAACAAGACGGTTTTAATGGCCCTTGGAAGAGTGGTGGAGGTTAAAGTAGAATAAAAAGACAATATCAGTGACCCGTGGAAGAGAGGTTGAAGTCACAGTAGCTTAACAAGACAGTTTTAATGCCCGTTGGAAGATTGGTGGAGATAGCAGTGGAGTAAAAAGACAATATCATTTCCCCTTGGAAGAGACGAGGAGGTCACAGTAGCTTAAAAATATGGTTTGAATGCCCCTTGGAAGAGTGGTGGAGGTCGCAGTACAATAAAAATTCAATATCAATGCCCATTGAAAGAGTGGTGAAGGTCTCAGTGGAATAAAAAGACAATATCAATGCCCCGTGGAAGAGTCGTGGAGGTCATAGTAGCTTAAAAAGACGGCTTAATGCCTCTTTGAAGAGTGGTGGAGGTTGCAGTGGAAAAAAATGAAAATATCAATGCCCCGTGGAAGAGATGTGGAGATCACAGTAAATTAACAAGATGGTTTTTATGCCCCTTGGAAGAGTGGTGGAGGATGCAGTGGAATAAAAAGACAACATCAATGCCCCTTGGAAAAGTGGTGGAGGTTGCAGTGAAATAAAGACACAATATCAACACCACGTGGAAGAGACATGGAGGTCACAGTAGCTTAACAAGTTTTTAATGCTCCTTGGAAGAGTGCTAGAGGTCGCAGTGGAATAAAAAGGAAATATCAATGTTCCTTGGAAGAGACGTGGAGGTCACAGTAGCTTTATAAGATGGTTTTAATGCCCCAAAGAAGAGCTGTGAAGTTCTGAGTGGTTTAACAAGATGGTTTTAATGCCCCTTAGAAGAGATGTGGAGGTTACAGTAGCTTAACAAGATGGTTTTATTGCCCCTTGGAAGACTCTGAAAGTTCACAGTGGAATAATGAGACAATATCAATGCCCCGTGGAAGAGACGTGGAGGTCACAGTAGCTTAACAAGAAGGTTTTATTGCCCCTTGGAAGAGTGGTGGAGGTCGCAGTGGAATAAAAAGACAATATCGATGCCCCGTGGAATAGACGTGGACGTCAGTGTAGCTTAACAAGACGGTTTTAATGCCCCTTGGAAGAGACGTGGAGGTCACAGTAGCTTAACAAGATAGCTTTAATGCCCCTTGGAAGAGTGGTGGAGGTCGCAGTGGAATAAAAAGACAATATCAATGCCCCGTGGAAGAGACGTGAAGGTCACAGTAGCTTAAAAAGACAGATTATTAACTCTTGGAAGAGTGGTGGAGGTCGCTGCAGAATAAAAAGACAATATCAGTGACCAATGTTAGAGACGTGGAGGTCACAGGAGCTTAAAAAGATGGTTTTAATGTCCCTTGGAAGAGTGGTGGAGGTCGCAGTGGAATAAAAACACTATATCAATGCCCCGTGGAAGAGACGTGGAGGTCACAGTAGCTTAGCAAGACGGTTTTAATGCCCCTTGGAAGAGCTGTGGAGTTCAGAGTGGTTTAACAAGACGGTTTTAATGTCTGTTGGATGAGACGTGGAGGTCACAGTAGCTTAACAAGATGGATTTAATGCCCCTTGGAAAAGTGGTGGAGGTTACAGTGGAATAAACAGACTATTTGAATGCCACATGGAAGAGACGTGGATGTCACAGTAGCTTAACAAAACGGTTTTAATGTCCCTTGGAAGAGCTGTGGAGTTCAGAGTGGTTTAACAAGGAGGTTTTAATGCCTCTTGGATGAAACATGGAGGTCACAGTAGCTTAGCAAGATGGATTTAATGCCCCTTGGAAAAGTGGTGGAGGTTACAGTGGAATAAACAGACTATATGAATGCCCCGTGGAAGAGACGTGGAGGTCACAGTAGCTTAACAAGACGGCTTTAATGCCCCTACGAAGAGTGGTGGAAGTCGCAGAGGAATAAAAAGACAATATTAATGCACTGTGGAAGAGACGTGAAGGTAACAGTGGCTTAACAATACCGTTTTAATGCCCCTTGGTAGAGTGGTGTGGGTCGCAGTGGAATAAAAAGACAATATCAATGCCCCATGAAAGAGATGTGGAGGTCACAGTAGATTAACAAGATGGTTTTATTGCCCGTTGGAAGAGTGGTGGAGTACAGAGTGGTTTAACGAGATGGCATTTATGCCCCATGAAAGAGATGTTGAGGTCACAGTAGCTTAACAAGACGGTTTTAATTCCCCTTGGAAGAGTGGTGGAGGATACAGTGGAATAAAAAGACAATATCAATTCCCCCATGGAAGAGACGTGGAGGTCACAGTAGCTTAATAAGATGGTTTTAATGCCCTTGGAAGAGTGGTGGAGGTCGCAGTGTAATAAAAAGACAATATCAATGCACCTTGGAAGAGTGGTGGATGTCGCAGTGGAATAAAAAGACTATATCAATGCCCCGAGGAAGAGATGTGGAGGTCACAGCAGCTTAACAAGACGGTTTTAATGCCCCTTGGATGAGACGTGGAGGTCACAGTAGCTTAACAAGACGGATTTAATATGCCTTGGAAAAGCTGTGGAGGTTACAGTGGAATAAAAAGACTATATGAATACCCTGTGGAAGAAAGATGGAGGTCACAGTATCTTAACAAGACGGTTTCAATGCCTCTTCGAAGAGTGGTGGAGGTCGGAGTGGAAAAAAAAAACAATATCATTGCACCGTGAAAGACACATGGAGGTCACAGTAGCTTAACAGGACGGTATTATTGCCCCTTGGAAGAGTGGTGGAGGTTGCAGTGGAATAAAAAAACAATATCATTGCCCGTAGAAGAGACGTGGAGGTCACAGTAGCTTAACTAGACAGTTTTAATGCCCCTTCAAAGAGTGGGGGAGGTCGCAATGGAATGAAAAGACAATATCAATGTGCCATGGAAGAGACGTGATGGTTACAGTAGTTTAACAAGATGGTTTTATTATCCCTTGGAAAAGTGGTGGAGGTCGCAGTGGAATAAAAAGACAATATCAATGCCCCGTGGAAGAGACGTGGAGGTGAGAGTAACTTAACAAGACGGTTTTAATGCCTCTTGGTAGGGTGGTGAAGGTCGCAGTGGAATAAAAAGACAATGCCCAGTGGCAAGACAGTTTTAATGCCCTTTGTAAGAGCTTTGGAGTTCAGAGTGGTTTAACAAGACGGTTGTTATAACCTTTGGAAGAGACATGGAGGTGACAGTAGCTAAACAAGATGGTTTTAATGCCCCTTGGGAGAGTGGAGTAGTTTACAGTGGAATTAAAAGAAAATATCAATGCACCGTAGATTAACAAGATGGTTTTTATACCCCTTGGAAGAGTGGTGGAGGTCGTAGTGGAATAAAGAGAAAATATCAATGCCCCTTGGAAGAGTGGTGGAGGTCGGAGTGGATTAAAAAGACAATATCAATGCCCCGTGGAAGAGACTTGGAGGTCACAGTAGTCTTAACAAGATGGTTTTAATACGCCATGGAAGAGACGTGGAGGTCACAGTAGCTTATCAAGATGGTTTTAATGCCTCTTCGAAATGTGGTGGAGATCACAGTGGAATAAAAAGACAATATCAATGCACCGTGGAAGAAAAGTGGAGTTCACAGTAGCTTAACAAGATGGTTTTATTGTCCTAGGAAGAGTGGTGGAGGTCGCAGTTTAATAAAAAGACAATATCAATGCCCCGTGGAAGAGACGTGGAGGTCACAGTAGCTTAACAAGACAGTTTTAATGCCCCTTGGTAGAGTGGTGAAGGTCGCAGTGGAATAAAAAGACAATATCAATGCACCTTGGAAGAGTGGGGTGGTCGCAGTGGATTAAAAAGACAATATCAATGCCCCGTGGAAGAGACGTCAAGGTCACAGTAGTCTAACCAAGACGCTTTTAATGACCAATGGAAGAGTGGTGGAGGTCACAGTGGAATAAAAAGACAATTTCAATACCCTTTGGATCAGACGTGGAGGTCACAGTAGCTTAACAAGATGGTTTAATGCCCCTTGGAAGAGTGGTGGAGGTCGCAGTGGAATAAAAAGACAATATCAATTGTAACGGGTCTGGGAGGTGGAACCTCTGAGCTACTATACAAAGGGGCAAGTCTTGTAAGGAAGCGGGTGGCTCCCAGGGAAAGTGGGCAGGCAGTCACGTCAAGTGACAGGGACAGTCTCTGGGTAGAAGGGCAGGAGGTCACGGAGAGTGACGAGAACAGTCTCTTGACAGGCGGGTGGTCACGGCAAGTGACAGCAGGATAAGAGTCTCTAGGCAGGCGGGTGGTCACGGCAAGTGACAGCAGGATAAGAGTCTCTAGGCAGGCAGGGGGTCACGGCAAGTGACGGCAGAGCCTCCAGGAAGGCGAGCAGGCAGGTAGCAGGTGAGCGCTCCCAGGTGAGCGGACAAGAGTCTCTGGACAGGCAGGTGGTCAGAGCAAGTGACGGCAAAGCCTCCAGGTAGGCTAGCAGGCAGGTAGCAGGTGAGCGCTCCCAGGTGAGCGGGCAAGAGTCTCTGGATAGGCAGGTGGTCACATCAAGTGACGGCTAAGCCTCCAGGTAGGCTAGCATGCGGGTAGCAGGTGAGCGCTTCCAGGTAAGCGGGTAAGAGTCTCACGGCTGGCTGGCAGGTGGTCACGGCAAGTGACGGCATAGCCTCCAGGTAGGCTAGCAGGCAGGCAGCAGGTGAGCGCTCCCAGGTGAGCGGGTAAGAGTCTCACGGCTGGCTGGCAGGTGGTCACGGCAAGTGACGGCAGAGCCTCCAGGTAGGCTAGCAGGCAGGTAGCAGGAGAGCGCTCCCAGGTGAGCAGGCAGACTGATCCATAGACAGACTGGCAGGTGCTGATAGGCAGACTGTCAGACCACAGGAATGCAAGCAGATAGACAGGTATCAGGCAGGTGTCAAGCAGGAATCTGGCAGGTAACTGGCAGGTATCTGGTAACGGGACCTGAGGGCTGAAGCAGAGTTGACAGGCTTTGCAACAACACTGCTCGGGCACCTCCATTTTGGAGGAGGCGCCTTATATATGGTGAGGTCCTCCGGCCGTTGGCCGGGGACTCCTTAGGACGGCGCGCGCGGCCCCTTTAAGAGGAGGGGAGCGCACGCGCTCCCTAAGCGCAGTAGCCGGGAAGCAGCGGGCGCTGCCAGCAGAGTGGGAGGAAGACGCTGGGCACAGAGCGGAGAGGTGAGGGGAACGGCGTCCCTGCCTAGCAGGAGGCAGGGACGCCGACGCTACATCAATGCCCCGTGGAGGAGACATGGAGGTCACAGTAGCTTAACAAGACGAACTTTATGCCCCTTGGAAAAGTGATGGAGGTCGCAGTGGAATAAAAAGACAACATCAATGCATCGTGGAAGAGATGTGGAGGTCACAGTAGGTTAACAAGATGGTTTTAATGCCCGTTGGAAGAGCTATGGAGTTCAGAATGGTTTAACAAGACGGCTTTAGTACCCATTGCAAGAGACGTGGAGGTCACAGTAGCATAGCAAGATGGTTTTAATACCCATTGGTAGAGTGCTGGAAGTTACAGTAGAATAAATAGACAATATCAATGCCCCTTGGAAGAGTGCTGGAGGTCGCAGTGGAATAAAAAGTCAATATCAATGCCCCGTGGAGGAGACGTGAAGGTAACTGTAGTTAACAAGACAGTTTTATTGCCCCTTGGAAGAGTGGTGGAGGTCGCAGTGGAATAAAAAGACAATATCAATGCCCCGTAGAAAAGACGTGGTAGTCACAGTAGCTTAACAAGATGGTTTTAATGCCACTTGGAAAAGCTGTGGAGTTCAGAGAGGTTTTGCAAGACGCTTTTAATGCCAGTTGGAAGAGACGTGGACAACACTGTAGCTTTACCAGACGGTATTATTATTGCCCCTTGGAAAAGTGGTGGAGGTTACAGTGGAATAAAAAGACAATATAAATACCCCGTGGAAGAGATGTGGAGGTCACAGTAGCTCAACAATAAGGTTTTAATGCCCCTTGGAAAAGTGGTGGAGGTCGCAGTGGAATAAAAGGACAATTTCAATTCCCCTTGGAACAGTGGTGGAGGTCGCAGTGGAATAAAAAGACAATTTCAATACCCCGTGGAACAGACGTTGAGGTCACAGTAGTTTAACAAGACGGTTTTAAAGCCCCTTGGAAGAGTGATGGAGGTCGCAGTGGACTAAAAAGACAATATCAATGCCCCGTGGAAGAGACGTGGAGGTCACAGTAGATTAACAAGACGATTTTAATGACCCTTGTAAGAGTGGTGATGGTCCCAGTGGAATAAAAAGACAATATCAATGCCCCATGGAAGAGACGTGGAGGTCACAGTAGCTTAACAAGACGGTTTTAATGCCCCTTGGAAGAGCTGGGGAGTTCAGAGGGGTTTAACAAAACGGTTTTAATGCCCCTTGGAATAGACCTGGAGGTCACAGTAGCATAACAAGATGGTTTTAATACCCATTGGAAGAGTGGTGGAAGTTACAATGGAATAAAAAGACAATATCAATATCCTGTGGCAGTTACTGTTAGATGTCAGTCTGGTGCTGGGTTCGGAATGGGTCCAGGACCTTCTTTGGTCTCCCATTTCAGTCCAGCTGGGGCTGATGCTGCTCAGCATCACCATCAGCCCCAACGCCTAGCTGGCCCGCGAGCACTGTTTGTGTTCCAGGTAGTTGTGCCTTGCAATGTTAACCCTGGGTTGCAGAGGGAGACAGGGCTTGTGGAATCTAAGTCCAGGATTTGCCGCACTGAGCATGTCCGTGATCTGGCGGATCATGATTGGTGGGTTGGCACCCACCTGACCCGGTGACCTGGCACCGCCTGATTGGTCACGTGTGTCGTCACCAATGGTGCGACAGTGGGGCAGGGCTTAATCTTTAAAAGGCCCGCCCACAAACATGGCGGCGCGCTCAGATCATTTGAGCTAGCTGTGTGTGGTGTGCACGCTGACTCCGGGCTCAAAGAGCCATAGTTTCCGCTAGGCAGGTTTAGCTCCATAGAGGCAGGTTAGCTTCAAAGAGGCAGGTAGCTTCGCTTCGCTGACTGGCTCTAACCAGGGGGTTCGCCCTTACACCCCGAGCCGCCTGTGAATTAAATAGAGCGGGTCTGCTCAGTCCGGTGGCATGCCGGCTGAGTGCTCGAGTACCCGGCGGGAATCACCCGCACGCTAGCGCCGTCTCCCTGCGGTTCTTGGAGATTGTGCGTACCGTCTTACCCTTCCGTGTGCGTTAACACGAAGGGCTAAGATATTTGTTAGGTGCGTCGCCGCTATACCCTGTCCGGTGTGTAGTTAACACGGAGGGGTTATCTTTAAGTTGGTTACTTTACTTTCCACCCAGAAAGTGCTCGGCAGCAGTCCTCTTGGCTGCATCGCGGACCCCGGGGTCAGTTGCGTTCCATTTAATAAAGTTGTCTGCAACAGCTCCCCCTAATAGTATCTGAGTGCCAGGGTCTTGCCGAACATGGCCGACAACCAGCAGCTGCAGCGTTATATACAGCAACTGGAGACCAGACTCAGGTCTCTGGAACTGGCGGTCCCGGTTGCTGATACCACTGCAGTAGCTACCCAGGCGACTTCTCTAGCAGCCAACATGATAAACTCGGCTGCCACCACTGCAAGTGCCCCATTACCCCGGTTTGCTCTCCCGGAAAAATTTTCTGGGGATAGTAAACTCTGTAGGGGTTTTATAAATGTATGCTCCGTTCACTTGGAGATGATGGAGACACGGTTCCCCTCCGAAAGAGCCAAAGTGTGATATATCATCTCATTGCTGTCTCACAGGGCTCTGGAGTGGGCTACTCCTCTATGGGAGCGTAATGACCCAGTGGTAGTAAATACGGGTCTCTTCCTTAAGACCCTAAAAATTGTTTTCCTGGGCCCTCAGGTCATTCATGATACGGCTCTTAAGCTCCTTGCTTTGGTCCAGGGTTCGGCCACCGCCAGTCACTATGCCGTCCAGTTCAGAACCTTGGCGGCTGAACTGGATTGGTCTGAGCGGTCGCTTATCCCAGTGTTCTGGAAGGGTCTGGCTGGGCATATTAAAGATGCTTAATCTACCAGAGAGATTCCAACCTCCCTGGAGGAGTTAATATCTCTCGCTGACCGTATAGACTTACGTCATGCAGAACACAGGTTAGAGCTAGAGGTTGGCAGTCTCCAGTACCTGTTGGCACCAGGCGTCTTTAGACCCAAACCCAAGACACCCGACCCGGAGCCTAAGGTTACGGGTGTACCCCGGTCTAAGTCTAGTTCCTCTCGTTCCCATTCTGCACCTCTCTCAGAGCACCCCGTAAATAAGGGCTCCAAGCAGCCGGTAAAACGAGTAGGGCTTACCACCACTGGTGGGGGTACATTAAATTCTCGGTTCTCTTCCTCCAAGCTATCATATAAGGTGATCTTGTCCTTCGGTAGATCTGCAGTTGCTGCCAATGCGTGGGTGGACTCTGGTGCTGAGGGCAATTTTTTATCATCTACATTTGCCCAGAGACATGTCATCTCTACTGAGCCAATGGGTCACTCCTGGATATGCAAATCACTCATCGGTCGATCCCTCTCACCATGTCATTCCCTAAGGGCCACCGGGAGTTTCCGCTAGGCAGGTTTAGCTCCATAGAGGCAGGTTAGCTTCATAGAGGCAGGAAGCTTCGCTTCACTGACTGGCTCTAACCAGGGGGTTCGCCTTTACACCCCGGGCCGCCTGTGAATTAAATAGAGCGGGTTTGCTCAGTCCGGTGGCACGCCGGCTGAGTGCTCGAGTACCCGGCGGGAATCACCCGCACGCTAGCGCCGTATCCTATAGCATAGCACCTGTACCGAAGACAGGGCTACTGCTCATAGTCCGGTCACACGTCTCCCTGCGGTTCTTGGAGATTGTGTGAACCGCTTTAGCGCCAATCCCCATAGCGTAGCGCCTGTATCAAAGACAGGGATACTGCTGTTCCCACAGACGCACGTCTCCCTGCGGTTCTTGGAGATTGTGCGTACCGTCTTACCTTTCCGTGTGCGTTAACACGAAGAGCTAAGATATTTGTTAGGTGCGTTGCCGGTCACTCTCTCCTCCGTGCATTAAACGGAGATAGAGCATACCGCTATACCCTGTCCGGTGTGTAGTTAACACGGAGGGGTTATCTTTAAGTTTGTTACTTTACTTTCCACCCGGAAAGTGTTCGGCAGCAGTCCTCTTGGCTGCATCGCGGATCCCGGAGTCGGTTGCGTTCCATTTAATAAAGTTGTCTGCAACCGCCCTCCTAACAGGTTACAGTAGCTTAACAAGACGGTTTTAATGCCCCTTGGAAGAATGGTGGAGGTCGCAGTGGAATAAAAATACAATATCAATGCCCCTTGGAAGAGTGGTGGAGGTCGCAGTGGAATGAAAATACAATATCATTACCCCGTGGAAAAGACGTGGAGGTCACAGTAGCTTTTCAATACCCTTTTAATGCCCCTTGGAAGAGTGGTGGCGGTTGCAGTGGAATAAAAAGACAATATAAATGCCCCGTGGTAGAGACGCAGAGGTCACAGTAGCTTTACAAGACAATTTTAAGGCCCCTTGGAAGATCTGTGGAGTTCAGAGCGGTTTAACAAGACGGTTTTAAAGCCCCTTGGTAGAGAGATGGAGGTCACAATTGCTTAACAAGACGGGTTTAATGCCCCTTGGAAGAGTGGTGGAGGTCACAGTGGATTAAAAAGACAATATCAATGCCCCGTGAAGGAGACATGGAGGTCACAGTAGCTCAACTAGACAGTTTTAATGCCCCTTGGAAGAGTGGTGGAGGTCACAGTGGAATAAAAAGACAATACCAATGCCCCTTGGAAAAGACGTGGAGGTCACAGTAGCTTAACAAGACGGTTTTAATGCCCATTGGAAGACCTGTGGAGTTAAGAGTGGTTTAACAAGACGGTTGTAATGCCCCTTGGAAGAGACGTGGAAATCACAGTTGCTAAACAAGACGGTTTTAATGCCCCTTGGAGTAGTGGTGGAGGTCGCAGTGGAATAAAAAGACAAAATCAATGCCCCTTGGAAGAGTGGTGGAGGTTGCAGTGGAATAAATATCAATGCACCGTGGAATAGACATGGAGGTCACAGTAGCTTAACAAGATGGTTTTAATGCACCTTGGAAAAGTGGTGTAGGTTGAAGTGGAATAAAAAGACAATATCATTGCCCCATGGAAGAGACGTGTAGGTGACAGTAGCTTAACAAACGGTTTTAATGACACTTGGAAGAGTGGTGGAGGTCGCAGTGGAATAAAAAGACAATATCAATGCCCCTTGGAAGAGTGGTGGAGGTCGCAGAGGAATAAAAAGACAATATCAATGCCCCGTGGAAGAGACGTGGAGGTCACAGTAGCTTAACAAGACGGTTTTAATGCCCCTTGGAAGAGTGGTGGAGGTTACAGTGGAATAGAAAGACAATATCAATGCCCCGTGGAAGAGACGTGGAGATCATAGTAGCTTAACAAGACGGTTTTAATGTCCCTTGGAAGAGTGGTGGCAGTCGCAGTGGAATATAAAGACAATATAAATGCCCCGTGTAAGAGACGCGGAGGTCACAGTAGCTTTACAAGACAATTTTAATGCCAATTGGAAGATCTATGAAGGTCAGAGCGGTTTATCTTGACGGTTTTAATGCCCCTTGATATACAGGTGGAGGTCACAGTAGCTTAACAAGACGGGTTTAATGCCCTTAGAAGAGTGGTGGAGGTTACAGTGGAATAAAAAGACAATATCAATGCCCCGTGAAGGAGACGTGGAAATCACAGTAGCTTAATTAGAACGTTTTAATGCCCCTTGGAAGAGTGGTGGAGGTCGTAGTGGAATAAAAAGACAATATCAATGCCCTGTGGAAGAGACTTGGAGGTCACAGTAGCTTAACAAGATGGTTTTATTGCCCCTTCTAAGAGTTGTGGAGGTTGCAGTGGTATAAAAAGACAATATCAATGCCCCTTGGAAGAGTGGTGGAGGTCGCAGTGGAATAAAATGACAATATCAATGCCCCTTGGAAGAGTGGTGGAGGTTACAGTGGAATAAAAAGTCAATATCAATGCCCCGTGGAAGAGGCGTGGAGATCACAGTAGCTTAACAAGACGGTTTTAATGATGCTTGGAAGTGTGGTGGAGTTCGCAGTGGAATAAAAAGACAATATCAATGCCTTTTCTAAGAGTGGTGTAGGTCGCAGTGGATTAAAAAGACAATATCAATGCCCCGTGGAGGTCACAGTAGCTTAACATGACGGTTTCAATGCACCTTGGAGAAGATGTGGAGATCCCAGTAGCTAAACAAAACAGTTTTAATGCCCCTTGGAAGAGTGGTGGAGGTCGCAGTGTAATAAAAAGACATTATGAATACCCCTTGGAAGAGAGATGGAGGTTGCAGTGGAATAAAAAGACAATATCAATGCCCCTTGGAAGAGTGGTGGAGGTCGCAGTGGAATAAAAAGACAATATCAATGGGCCATGGAAAAGACTTGGAAGTCTCAGTAGCTTAACAAGACGGCTTTAACGCCCCTTGGAAAAGTGGTGTAGGTCACAGTGGAATAAAAAGATAATATCAATGCCACGTGGAAGAGACGTGGAGGTCACAGTAGCTTAAATAGATGGTTTTAATGCCCATTAGAAGAGCTGTGGAGTTCAGACTGGTTTAAAAAGACAGTTTTAATGCCCCTTGGAAGAGACGTGGAGGTCACAGTAGCTTAACAAAGCTGATTTAATGCCCCTTGGAAGAGTGGTGGAGGTTACAGTGGAATAAAAAGACAATATCAATGCCCCGTGGAAGAGATGTGGAGGTCACAGTAGCTTAACAAGACGGTTTTAATGCCCCTTGTAAGTATGATCGTGGTCGCAGTGGTATAAAAATACAATGTCAATGCCCCTTGGAAGAGTGGTGGAGTTCGCAGTGGAATAAAAAGACAATATTAATTCCCCGTGGAAGAGACGTGGAGGTCAAAGTAGCATAACAAGAAGGTTTTAATGCCCCTTGGAAGAGTGGTGGAGGTCGCAGTGGAAGAAAAACGCAATATCAATGCCCCGTGGAAGAGATGTGGAGGTCACAGTAGCTTAACAAGATGGTTTTATTGCCCCTTGGAAGAATGGTGGAGTTCACAGTGGAATAAAAAACAATATCAATGGCACGAGGAACAGACGTGGAGGTCACAGTAGGTTAACAAGATGATTTTAATGCCCCTTGGAAGAGTGGTGGAGGTTACAGTGGAATAAAAAGACAATATCAAGGTCACGTGGAAAAGACGTGGAGATCACAGTAGCTTAACAAGATGGTTTTAATGCCCCTTGGAAGAGTGGTGAAATAAAAAGACAACATCAGTGCCCCGTGGAAGAGATGTGGAGGTCACAGTAGCTTAACAAGATGGTTTTAATGCCCCTTGTAAGTATGATCGTGGTCGCAGTGGTATAAAAAGACAATGTTAATGCCCCTTGGAAGAGTAGTGCAGGTCGCAGTGGAATAAAAAGACAATATCTATGCCCCGTGCAAGAGACGTGGAGGTCACAGTAGCTTATCAAGAAGGTTTTAATGCCCCTTGGAAGAGTGGTGGAGGTCGCAGTGGAAGAAAAAGACAATATCAATGCCCCGTGGAAGAGATGTAGAGGTCACAGTAGCTTAACAAGACGGTTTTATTGCCCCTTGGAAGAATGGTGGAGTTCGCAGTGGAATAAACAAACAATATCAATTGCCCATGGAACAGACGTGGAGGTCACAGTATCTTAACAAGATGGTTTTAATGCCCCTTGGAAGAGCTGTGGAGTTCAGAGTGGTTTAACAAGACAGTGTTAATGCCCCTTGGAGAAGACGTGGTGTTCCCAGTAGCTAAACAAGATGGTTTTAATTTCCCTTGGAAGAGTGGTGGAGGTCACAATGGAATAAAAAGACAATATCAATGCCCCTTGCAAGAGTGGTGGAGGTTACAGTGGAATAAAAATACAATATCAATGCCCCGTGGAAGAGACGTGGAGATCAAAGTAGATTAATAATACGGTTTTAATGCTCCTTGGAAGAGTGGTGGAGTTCGCAGAGGAATAAAAAGACAATATCAATGCCTTTTGGAAGAGTAGTGGAGGTCGCAGTGGAATAAAAAGACAATATCAATGCCCCGTGTAGGCCACAGTAGCTTAACAAGACGGTTTTAATGCCCCTGGGTAGAGTGGTGGAGGTCTCAGTGGAATAAAAAGACAATAAAATTGCCCCTTGGAAGAGACGTGGAGGTCACAGTAGCTTAACAAGATGGTTTTAATGACCATTGGAAGACCTGTGGAGTTAAGAGTGGTTTAACAAGACGGTTTTAATTCCCCTTGGAAGAGACGTGGAAATCACAGTAGCTAAACAAGACGGTTTTAATGCTCCTTGAAGTAGTGGTGGAGGTTGCAGTGGAATAAAAAGACAAAATCAATGCCCCTTGGAAGAGTGTTGGAGGTTGCAGTGGAATAAAAAGACAATATGAATGCCCCTTGGAAGAGTGATGGAGGTTGCAGTGGAATAAAAAGACAATATCATTGCCCCGTGGAAGAGTCGTGGAGGTGACAGTAGCTTAACAAGACGGTTTTAATGACCCTTGGAAGATTGGTGGAGGTCGCAGTAATATAAAAAGACAATATCAATGCCCCTTGGAAGAGTGGTGGAGGTCGCAGTGGAATAAAAATACAATATCATTACCCCGTGGAAGAGACGAGGAAGTCAGAGAAGCTTAACAAGCCACTTTTAATGTCCCTTGGAAGAGTAGTGGCGGTCGCAGTGGAATAAAAAGACAATATAAATGCCCTGTGAAAGAGACGCGGAGGTCACAGTAGCTTTACAAGACGATATTAATGCCACTTGGAAGATCTGTGGAGGTCAGAGCGGTTTAACTAGACGTTTTTAATGCCCCTTGATATAGAGGTGGAGGTCACAGTAGTTTAACAAGATGGTTTTAATGCCCCTTGGAAGAGCTGTGGAGTTCAGAGTGGTTTAACAAGACGGTTGTAATGCCCCTTGGAAGAGACGTGGAGGTCACAGAAGCTTAACAAGACGGTTTTAATGTCCCTTGGAAAAGTGGTGGAGGTCACAGTGGAATAAAAAGGCAATATCAATGCCCCTTGGAAGAGTGGTGGAGGTCGCAGTGGAATAAAAAGACAATATCAATGCCCCGTGGAAGAGACGTGGAGGTCACAGTAGCTTAACAAGACGGTTTTAATGCCCCTTGGAAGAGTGGTGGAGGTTACAGTGGAATAGAAAGACAATATCAATGCCCCGTGGAAGAGACGTGGAAATCATAGTAGCTTAACAAGACGGTTTTAATGCCCCTTGGAAGAGCTGTGGAGTTCAGAGTGGTTTAACAAGACAGTTTTAATGACCCTTGGAGTAGACGTGGAGATACCAGAAGCTAAACAAGACGGTTTTAATGCCCCTTGGTAGAGACATGGAGGTCACAGTAACATACATAGTTTTTAAGGTTGAAGGAAGACTAAGTACATCTAGTTCAACCCAGTAGTTTAACAAGATGGTTTTAATGCCCCTTGGAAGAGCTGTGGAGTTCAGAGTGGTTTAACAAGACGGCTTTAATGCCCCTTGGAAAAGTGGTGGAGGTCGCAGTGGAATAAAAAGACAATATCAATGCCCCTTGGAAGAGTGGTGGAGGTTACATTGGAATAAAAAGACAATATCAATGCCCTGTGGTAGAGGCGTGGAGATCACAGTAGCTTAACAAGACGGATTTAATGCTCCTTGGAAGTGTGGTGGAGTTCGCAGTAGAATAAAAAGACAATATCAATGCCTTTTGTAAGAGTGATGGAAGTCGCAGTGGATTAAAAAGACAATATCAATGCCCCGTGGAGGTCACAGCAGCTTAACATGACGATTTCAATGCCCCTTGGAGAAGACGTGGAGATCCCAGTAGCTAAACAAAACGGTTTTAATGCCCCTTGGAAGAGTGGTGGAGGTTGCAGTGGAATAAAAAGACAATATGAATGCCCCTTGAAAGAGTGATGGAGGTTGCAGTGGAATAAAAAGACAATATCTATGCCCCTTGGAAGAGTGGTGGAGGTCGCAGTGGAATAAAAAGACAATATCAATGCCCCGTGGAAAAGATGTGGAGGTCACAGTAGCTTAACAAGACGGTTTTAACGCCCCTTGGAAAAGTGGTGTAGGTCACAGTGGAAAAAAAAGACAGTATCAATGCCCCGTGGAAGAGACGTGGAGGTCACAGTAGCTTAACAAGAAGGTTTTAATGCCTCTTGGAAGAATGGTGGAGGTCGCAGTGGAATAAAAAAACAATATCAATTGCCCGTGGAACAGACGTGGAGGTCAAAGTATTTTAACAAGATGGTTTTAATGCTCCTTGGAAGAGTGGTGGAGGTTACAGTGGAATAAAAAGACAATATCAATGTAACGTGGAAGAGACGTGGAGATCACAGTAGCTTAACAAGATGGTTTTAATGCTCCTTGGAAGAGCTGTGGAGTTCAGAGTGGTTTAACAAGACAGTTTTAATGCCCCTTGGAGAAGATGTGGTGTTTCCAGTAGCCAAACAAGATGGTTTTAATTTCCCTTGGAAGAGTGGTGGAGTTCGCAGTGGAATTAAAAGACAATATCAATGCCCCCTGGAAGAGTGGTGGAGGTTACAGTGGAATAAAATTACAATATTAATGCCCCGTGGAAGAGACGTGGAGATCAAAGTAGCTTAACAATACGGTTTTAATGCTCCTTGGAAGAGTGGTGGAGTTCGCAGAGGAATAAAAAGACAATATCAATGCCTTTTGGAAGAGTGGTGGAGGTCGCAGTGGAATAAAAAGACAATATCAATGCCCCGTGTAGGTCACATTAGTTTAACAAGACGGTTTTAACGCCCCTTGTCAGAGTGGTGGAGGTCGCAGTGAATAAAAAGACAATAGCAATGCCCCATGGAAGAGACGTTGAGGTCACAGTAGCTTAAGAAGACGGTTTTAATGCCCCTTGGAAGAGCTATGGAGTTCAGAGTGGTTTAACAAGACGGTTTTAATGCCACTTTGAGAAGACGTGGAGATCCCAGTAGCTAAGCAAAACGGTTTAAATGCCCCTTGGAAGAGTGGTGGAGTTCGCAGTGGAATAAAAAGACAATACCAATGCCCCTTGGAAGAGTGGTGGAGGTCACAGTGGAATAAAAATATAATATCAATGCCCTTTGGAAGGGTCTTGGAGGTCGCAGTGGAATAAAAAGACGATATCAATGCCCCGTGGAAGAGACGTGGAGATCCCAGTAGCTAAACAAAACGTTTTTAACGCCCCTTGGAAGAGTGGAGGAGTTAGCAGAGGAATAAAAAGACAATATCAATGCCCCTTGGAAGGGTCTTGAAGGTCGCAGTGGAATAAAAAGACGATATCAATGCCCCGTGGAAGAGACGTGGAGGTCACAGTAGCTTAACAAGAAGGTTTTAATGCCCCTTGGAAGAGTGGTGGAGGTCGCAGTGGAATAAAAAGACAATATCAATGCCCCGTGGAAGAGATGTGGAGGTCACAGTAGCTTAACAAGATGGTTTTATTGCCCCTTGGAAGAGTGGTGGAGGTCGCAGTGGAATAAAAAGACAATATCAATGCCACATGCAAGAGACGTGGATATCACAGTACTTAACAAGACGGTTTTAATGCCCCTTGGAAGAGCTGTGGAGTTCAGAGTGGTTTAACAAGACAGGTTTAATGCCCCATGGAGAAGACGTGGAGATCCCATTAGCTAAACAAGACGGTTTTAATGCCCATTGGAAGAGTGGTGGAGGACGCTGTGGAATAAAAAGACAATATCAATGCCCCCTGGAAGAGTGGTGGAGGTTACAGTGGAATAAAAAGATAATATCAATGCCTTTTGGAAGAGTGGTGCAGGTCGCAGTGGAATAAAAAGACAATATCAATTCCCCTTGTAGGTCACAGTAGCTTAACACTACGGTTTTAACGCCCCTTGGAAGAGTGGTGGAGGTCGCAGTGGAATAAAAAGACAATAGTAATGCCCCGGGGAAGAGACCTTGAGGTCACAGTAGCTTAACAAGACGGTTTAATGCCCCTCGGAAGAGCTGTGGAGTTCAGAGTGGTTTAACAAGACGGTTTTAATGCCCCTTGGAGAAGACGTGGAGATCCCAGTAGCTAAACAAAATGATTTTAATGCCCCTTGGAACAGTGGTGGAGGTCGCAGTGGAATAAAAAGACAATATCAATGCCCCGTGGAAGAGACGTGGAGGTCTCAGTAGCTTAACAAAACGGTTTTAACTCCCCTTGGAAGCGTGGTGGAGGTCTCAGTGAAATAAAAAGACAATATCAATGCCTCGTGGAAGAGACATGGAGGTCACAGTAGTTTAACAAGACCGTTTTAATGCCCCTTGGAAAAGCTGTGGAGTTCAGAGTGGTTTAAGAAGACTGTTTTAATGCCCCTTGGAAGAGACGTGGAGGTCACAGTAGTTTAACAAGAGGGTATAATGCCTCTTGGAAAAGTGGTGGTTGTTACAGTGGAATAAAAAGACAATATCAATGCCCAATGTAAGAGACATAGAGGTCACAGTAGCTTAACAAGATGGTTTTAATGCCCCTTGGAAGAGTGGTGGAGTACGCAGTGGAATAAAAAGACAATATCAATGCCTTTTGGTAGAGTGGTGGAGGTCGCAGTGGAATAAAAAGACAATATCAATGCCCCGTGGAGGTCACAGTAGCTTAACAAGACTGTTTTAACTCCCCTTGGAAGAGTGGTGGAGGTCGCAGTGGAATAAAAAGACAATAGCAATGCCCCGTGGAAGAGATGTTGAGGTCAAAGTAGCTTAACAAGACAGTTTTAATGCCCCTTGGAAGAGCTGTGGAGTTCAGAGTGGTTAAACAAGACGTAGCTTAACAAGACAGTTTTAATGCCCCTTGGAAGAGCTGTGGAGTTTAGAGTGGTTAAACAAGACGGTTTTAATGCCCCTTGTAGAAGACGTGCAGATCCCAGTAGCTAAGCAAAATGGTTTTAATGCCCCTTGGAAGAGTGGTGGAGGTCGCAGTGGAATAAAAAGACAATATCAATGCCCCTTGGAAGAGTGGTGGAGGTCGCAGTGGAATAAAAAGACAATATCAATGCCCCGTGGAAGATACGTGGAGGTCACAGTAGCTTAACAAGACGGTTTTAATGCCCATTGGAAGAGCTGTGGAGTTCAGAGTGGTTTAACAAGACAGTTTTAATGTCCCTTGGAAGAGACGTGGAGGTCACAGTAGCTTAACAAGACGGTTTTAATGCCCTTTGGAAAAGTGGTGGAGGTTACAGTGGAATAAAAAGACAATATCAATGCACCATGGAAGAGACGTGGAGGTCACAGTAGCTTAACAAAACGGTTTTAACGCCCCTTGGAAGAGTGGTGAAGGTCGCAGTGGAATAAAAAAACAATATCAATGCCCCGTGGAAGATACGTGGATGTCACAGTAGTTTAGCAAGGCGGTTTTAATGCCCCTTGGGAGAGCTGTTGAGTTCAGAGTGGTTTAACAAGACAGTTTTAATGCCCCTTGGAAGAGACGTGGAGGTCACAGTAACTTAACAAGACGGTTTTAATGCCCTTTGCAAATGTGGTGGAGGTTACAGTGGAGTAAGAAGACAATATTAATGCCCCATGGAAGAGATGTGGAGGTCACAGTAGCTTAGCAAGATGGTTTTAATGCCCCTTGGAAGA
Organism: Phyllobates terribilis; assembly: GCF_046119375.1. Lineage (NCBI taxonomy): Eukaryota > Metazoa > Chordata > Amphibia > Anura > Dendrobatidae > Phyllobates > Phyllobates terribilis. Next base: position 836,626 of record NW_027363110.1, read on the forward strand.
GTGGTGGAGCTAACAAGAGCCCTACAGTACAGCATCTTAAAAATATTATTTCCATTATTGGGGAATGGGTCTCCCACAGTCTTTGCTTATGCCTTAAAAGCAAAAGCTGACAAAAATAAGGATGGAAGAACTTTCAATAATGGCAACACAGACCATGGTCACCCTGGTGGTATAGTGGTATAGGCTGAGGATAAGGAGAAGAACATAAAACTGCCGAAATGAAGAAGCGTATACCCATGTGTGGGTGTGAAGCGGTGCATGTGAATACACCTCCCGAAATAACACAGTAGATTTGACTTTGTTACTCTGCTGTCATTTGGTGGTGATGAGAAGTCTGGCCTAATCCAGCCCTTGTTCATTTTTATAAGGGTCAGCTTGTCAGCATTGTCAGTTGACAAGCGAGTGCGCTTATCAGTTATAATTTCCCAGCAGCACTAAAAACATGCTCTGATAACATGCTAGCGGCAGGGCAGGCCATGACCTCCAAGGCGTACAGAGCGAGTACACTCCAAGTGTCCAGCTTGGATACCCAATAATTAAAAGGCACAGAGGAATCACGGAGGACGCTGGACGGTCGGCAAGGTACTCCCTCACCATCTTTTGAAACTTTCCACTCCTTGTGAGAGTACCCCGCGCCTCAGGGTCTGTCCGAAGGGAGGATCTGAGAAAACTGTCCCAGAACGTTGACAGTGTTCCCCTGCCTCTGCTGGATTGGAGTTTCATCTCTCTCGCACGTACGCCTTGGTTGGGCAACGAACTGTGACCTCTGCTGCTAGCGTGTTCAGATGGGAATTTTTTTTAACAGTTCTGCAGCAAGGGCCTTCTGGTACTGCCCCATTTTTGTAGGCCTCTCCACCTCAGGAATAAGAGAGTGAAAGTTCTCCTTGTAGCGGGGGTCTAAAAGTGTCACCAACCAGTAATGACTGTCACCCAACATTTTGACAACGCAAGGGTCACAGTTAAGGCAGCGTAACATAAAGTCAGCCATGCGTGCTAGACTGGTAATGGGCAAGACTTACGTGTCCTCACCAAGATGACGACTGACCATGCTCTCCTCCTCCCCCTCCTCCTCCTCCTCCCTGTCCTCAGGCCACCCACGCTGAGCCGACGGTATGACAGTTGTACAGATACTACCGTCTACAGCGCATAATACAAGCTCCTGTTCTTCCTCCTCCTCATCCTCCTCTTCTCCCTCATTGTCCCCCAATGCACGTTGGGATGAGATGAGGCTGGGCTGTGTGTAAACGACCGCTACGGCTTCTTGATCCATCTCATCATACTCTGGCTTCAATGCCTCCTCTTTAATTCTCTGCAGAGAGCATTGCAAAAGACAGACAAGTGAAATGCTGACACTAATGATGGCATCATTGCCACTCACCATCTTGGTGGACTCCTCAAAGTTTGTCAAGATGGTACATATGTCAGACATCCAGGTCCACTCCTGAGTCTTATGTGTGGAGTCTGACCTGATTATCGACGGCCTTGTTGCAGCTGGTACTCCACAACTGCTCACAAATCCTTTGCAACATGTGGAGGAGGAGAGGTCCAATGTGTGGGGACAACATACACCAGTCGGTGTGACGGAAGCTGCAAACACTGCTGCAACACAGCAAGGGCGGGGGAGGCTGTAGCTAACTTGCGAAAATGAGCTGACAGGAGGCTTACTTTGACTAGCAGATCTGGCAACTCGGGGAATGATTTAAGAAACCGCTGAACCACGAGGTTAAGCACATGAGCCAGGCATGGTACTTGTGTGATCTTGCCTCGCCTCAGAGCCGCCACCAGGTTATGGCCATTGTCACACACGACCATGCCTGGATGTAGGTTCAGCAGTCTCAGCCACAGATCTGCCTGCTCGTTCACAGATGTCCACAACTCACAAGCAGTGTGAGGTTTCTCACTTAAGCTTATGAGTAGTGTTGAGCCACCCCCTTAGTGTTCGGGTTCGGTTCGGTTCGTCGAACACCAGGATGTTCGAGGAACTGTTCGTCGAACTGTTCGTCGAACACCTTAGAACACCGTTAAAACCAATGGCAGGCAAACAAAAACACATAGGAACACATAGAAAACACCTTCAAAGGTGTCCAAAAGCTCACAAACTGCTCAGAAGACACTTTCTTTAAAAAAGCCGGCCGGCAATTCAGCAGCGACATACACCGGTACCCGACAATTTAGACATGAAGGAATAGAGCATCACACATAGATTAGATAGATAGAAACATGTCAGTCACATATATATGAAGTACAGTGACAGTGTTGCTTACTGTACTTGTCATTTAGTGTAAAGGATTTATTAAAAAATATAATAGTGTTTTCATGCACCGTCTCTTTAAAAAAGCCGGCCGGCAATTCAGCAGCGGTACCCGACAATTTAGAACAGAAAGATAGAGCTTCACACATAGATTAGATAGATAGAAACATGTCAGTGACATATATAATAAGTACAGTGACAGTGTTGCTTACTGTACTTGTCATTTACTGCAAAGGATTTATTAAAAAAAATAATAGTGTTTTCATGCACCGTCTCTTTAAAAAAGCCGGCCGGCAATTCAGCATCTGTACCCGACAATTTAGAATAGAAGGAATAGAGAATCACACATAGATTAGATAGATAGAAACATGTCAGCCACATATATATGAAGTACAGTGACAGTGTTGCTTACTGTAATTGTCATTTAGTGTAAAGGATTTATCAAAAAACATAATAGTGTTTTCATGCACCGTCTCTTTAAAAAAGCCGGCCGGCAATTCAGCATCTGCACCCGACAATTTATAACAGACAGAATAGAGCTTCACACATAGATTAGATAGATAGAAACATGTCAGTCACATATATAATATACAGTGATAGTGTTGGTTACTGTACTTGTCATTTAGTATTAAAATAAAGGATTTATTATTAAAAAAAATTGGCGTGGGGTTCCCCATAATTTTAGTCTCTAGCGGAGGTTAAGCAGACAGCTGGGGCAGATGTTTGAAGCCTGGGAAGGGGGTAATACCCACAGAGCTTCCCAGGCTACTAATATCAGCCCCCAGCTGAATACCTAGCCTTTACTGGCTATTAAAATGGAGGACCCCCCCAAAAAAAATGACGTGGGGTCCCCCCTAATTTAATAGCTAGCAAAGGCTAGGCAGACAGCTGGGGGCTGATATTAATAGCTCAGGAAGGGTGCCATGAATATTGGCCCCCTCCCAGGCTAGAAACACCAGCCGTCAGCCGCCCCAGAAATGGCGCATCCATAGGATGCGCCAATTCTGGAACTTAGCCTCGCTCTTCCACGCTGCCCTGGTGCGGTGACAGGGGGTAATAGGGTTGGGGTTGATGTCAGCTTATAATGCCAGCTGACATCAAGCCCAGGTTAGTAATGGAGAGGCGTCTATAAGACACCCCCATTACTAACCCCATAGTCAAAGTTAAAAAAAAAACACAAACACCCAGAATAAAGTCCTTTAATTGAAATAAAGACACAATTCTTTATTGTTCTAAATTAAACCATACTTACCATCACGCCCATTCCAGCTGAAGCCAACGATCTCCTGCAATAAAAGAAAAATAATAAAGCAACCTCATCCTTACCTTTCCATGGTTCCCAGGACAGCTTCAGCTCTGCTACATCGAGATGACAGGCTGGACCTGCAGAACGCTGCCATCCAGCCTGTCATCCCGCAGACACTGAGAAGCGCAGGCATGCTTGCGCTCCTCAGTGTCTGACTGTGACGGCATCCAGATGAGCCGACAATGAACTCGGCTCACCTCATGTACGTCACTGACAGCGTGGGAAAATTCTCCTGCACTCAGCGCTTCAGCGTGAGAATTTTCCCACGCTGTCAGTGACGTGCATGAAGTGCGCCGAGTTCATTGGACATGACCTCGGCTCATCTGGATGCCGTCACAGCCAGACACTGAGTAGCGCAAGCAAGCCTGCGCTTCTCAGTGTCTGCGGGATGACAGGCTGGATGGCAGCGTTCTGCTGCGGTCCAGCCTGTCATCTCGATGTAGCAGAGCTGAAGCTGTCGTGGGAGCCATGGAAAGGTAAGGATGATGTTGCTTTATTATTTTACTTTTATTGCAGGAGATCATTGGCTTCAGCTGGAATGGGCGTGATGGTAAGTATGGTTTAATTTAGAACAATAAAGAATTGTGTGTTTATTTCAATTAAAGGACTTTTTTCTGGGTGTTGTGTTTTTTTTAAATACTTTACTAGAAATTCATGGTGGTCATGTCTAATATTGGCGTGACCCCATGAATTTCGGGCTTAGGGCCAGCTGATAATGCCAAGCTGGCCTTAACCCCTTTATTACCCAGTGAGCCACCGCACCAGGGCCCTGGATGAGTTGGGTACAGCGCCAGAAGATGGCGCTTCTATGAACGCGCCATTTTCCGGGGCGGCTGCGGACTGCAATTTGCAGCGGGTGGGGCCCAGAAAGCTTGGGCCTCCCTGCGCTGCAGATTCCAGCCCCCAGCTGCCTAGTTGTACCTGGCTGGACACAAAAATAGGGCGAAGCTCCACGTATTTTTTTTTTTAATTCATGAAATTCATGGAATAATTAAGAAAAAAAGGGCTTCCCTATATTGTTGTGTCCGGCTAGGTACAAATAGGCAGCTGGTGGTTGGGAGCAGCCCGTCCCTGCCTGCTGTACCTGGCTGGACACAAATATAAGGCGAAGCCCCACATCAATTTTTTTTTCATTATTTCATGAATTTCCTGAAATAATTTAAAAAAAATTGACGTGGGGCTTCGCCCTATATTTGTGTCCAGTCAGGTACAGCAGGCAGGAACGGGCTGCCCCCAACCACCAGCTGCCTATTTGTACCTGGCCAGACACAACAATATAGGGAAGCCCTTTTTTAAAAAAATTATTTCATGAAATAATTTAAAAAAAATTGACGTGGGGCTTCGCACTATATTTGTGTCCAGCCAGGTACAGCAGGCAGGGTCGGGCTGCCCCCAACCACCAGCTGCCTATTTGTACCTGGTTGGACACAACAATATAGGGAAGCCCTTTTTTTCTTAATTATTCCATGAATTTCATGAAATAATTAAAAAAAAAAATGCGTGGGGCTTCGCCCTATTTTTGTGCCCAGCCAGGTACAACTAGGCAGCTGGGAGCTGGAATCCGCAGCGCAGGGAGGCCCAAGCTTTCTGGGCCCCACCCGCTGCAAATTGCAGTCCGCAGCCGCCCCAGAAAATGGCGCGTTCATAGAAGCGCCATCTTCTGGCGCTGTACCCAACTCATCCAGGGCCCTGGTGCGGTGGCTCACTGGGTAATAAAGGGGTTAAGGCCAGCTTGGCATTATCAGCTGGCCCTAAGCCTGAAATTCATGGGGTCACGCCAATATTAGACATGACCACCATGAATTTCTAGTAAAGAATTTAAAAAAACACAACACCCAGAATAAAGTCCTTTAATTGAAATAAAGACACAATTCTTTATTGTTCTAAATTAAACCATACTTACCATCACGCCCATTCCAGCTGAAGCCAACGATCTCCTGCAATAAAAGAAAAATAATAAAGCAACATCATCCTTACCTTTCCATGGTTCCCACGACAGCTTCAGCTCTGCTACATCGAGATGACAGGCTGGACCGCAGCAGAAAGCTGCCATCCAGCCTGTCATCCCGCAGACACTGAGAAGAGTACGCATGCTTGCGCTCCTCAGTGTCTCGCTGTGACGGCATAAAGATGAGACAAGTTCATGTCCAATGAACTCGGCGCACCTCATGCACGTCACTGACAGCGTGGGAGAATTCTCCTGCACTCAGCGCTACAGCGTGAGAATTCTCCCACGCTGTCAGTGACGTGCATGAGGTGAGCTCATTCATGTCCAATGAACTCAGCTGACCTCATGTACGTCACTGACAGCGTGGGAGAATTCTCACGCTGAAGTGCTGAGTGCAGGAGAATTTTCCCACGCTGTCAGTGACTTGCATGAGGGGCGCCGAGTTCATTGGACATGACCTCGGCTCATCTGGATGCCGTCACAGCCAGACACTGCAGAGCGCAAGCATGCCTGCGCTTCTCAGTGTCTGCGGGATGACAGGCTTGATGGCAGCTTTCTGCTGCGGTCCAGCCTGTTATCTCGATGTAGCAGAGCTGAAGCTGTCGTGGGAACCATGGAAAGGTAAGGATTATGTTGCTTTATTATTTTTCTTTTATTGCAGGAGATCGTTGGCTTCAGCTGGAATGGGTGTGATGGTAAGTAGGGTTTAATTTAGAACAATAAAGGAATGTGTCTTTATTTCAATTAAAGGACTTTATTCTGGGTGTTTGTGGGTTTTTTTTAACTTTCACTATGGGGTTAGTAATGGGGGTGTCTTATAGACGCCTCTCCATTACTAACCTGGGCTTTATGTCAGCTGGCATTATAAGCTGACATCAACCCCAACCCTATTACCCCACTGCCACCGCTACAGGGCAGTGGGAAGAGCGAGGCTAAGTGCCAGAATTGGCGCATCCTAAGGATGCGTCATTTCTGGGGCGGCTGACGGCTGGTGTTTCTAGCCTGGGAGGGGGCCAATATTCATGGAACCCTTCCTGGGCTATTAATATCAGCCCCCAGCTGTCTGCCTAGCCTTTGCTAGCTATTAAAATAGGGGGGACCCCACGTCATTTTTTTGGGGGGTCCCCATTTTAATAGCTAGTAAAGGCTAGGTATTCCGCTGGGGGCTGATATTAGTAGCCTGGGAAGCTGCCCCCAACCACCAGCAGCCTATTTGTACCTGGTTGGACACAACAATATAGGGAAGCCCTTTTTTTCTAAATTATTCCATGAATTTCATGAAATAATTTAAAAAAAAAATGCGTGGGGCTTCGCCCTATTTTTGTGCCCAGCCAGGTACAACTAGGCAGCTGGGAGCTGGAATCCGCAGCGCAGGGAGCTTTCTGGGCCCCACCCGCTGCAAATTGCAGTCCGCAGCCGCCCCAGAAAATGGCGCGTTCATAGAAGCGCCATCTTCTGGCGCTGTACCCAACTCATCCAGGGCCCTGGTGCGGTGGCTCACTGGGTAATAAAGGGGTTAAGGCCAGCTTGGCATTATCAGCTGGCCCTAAGCCCGAAATTCATGGGGTCACGCCAATATTAGACATGACCACCATGAATTTCTAGTAAAGTATTTAGAAAAACACAACACCCAGAATAAAGTCCTTTAATTGAAATAAACACACAATTCTTTATTGTTCTAAATTAAACCATACTTACCATCACGCCCATTCCAGCTGAAGCCAATGTCTTCTGCAATAAAAGTAAAATAATTAAGCAACCTCATCCTTACCTTTCCATGGTTCCCACGACAGCTTCAGCTCTGCTACATCGAGATGACAGGCTGGACCGCAGCAGAAAGCTGCCATCCAGCCTGTCATCCCGCGGACACTGAGAAGCGCAGGCATGCTTGCGCTCCTCAGTGTCTGGCTGTGACGGCATAAAGATGAGACGAGTTCATGTCCAATGAACTCGGCGCACCTCATGCACGTCACTGACAGCGTGGGAGAATTCTCACGCTGTAGCGCTGAGTGCAGGAGAATTTTCCCACGCTGTCAGTGACGTGCATGAGGTGAGCTCATGTCCAATGAACTCAGCTCACCTCATGCACGTCACTGACACTGACAAATTCTCCTGCACTCAGCGCTACAGCGTGAGAATTCTCCCACGCTGTCAGTGACGTGCATGAGGTGCGCCGAGTTCATTGGACATGAACTCGTCTCATCTTTATGCCGTCACAGCCAGACACTGAGGAGCGCAAGCATGCCTGCGCTTCTCAGTGTCTGCGGGATGACAGGCTGGATGGCAGCGTTCTGCTGCGGTCCAGCCTGTTATCTCGATGTAGCAGAGCTGAAGCTGTCGTGGGAACCATGGAAAGGTAAGGATGAGGTTGCTTTATTATTTTTCTTTTATTGCAGGAGATCGTTGGCTTCAGCTGGAATGGGCGTGATGGTAAGTATGGTTTAATTTAGAACAATAAAGGAATGTGTCTTTATTTCAATTAAAGGACTTTATTCTGGGTGTTTGTGTTTTCTTTTAACTTTGACTATGGGGTTAGTAATGGGGGTGTCTTATAGACACCTCTCCATTACTAACCTGGGCTTGATGTCAGCTGGCATTATAAGCTGACATCAACCCCAGCCCTATTACCCCACTGCCACCGCTACAGGGCAGTGGGAAGAGCGAGGCTAAGTGCCAGAATTGGCGCATTCTAAGGATGCGCCATTTCTGGGGCGGCTGACGGCTGGTGTTTCTAGCCTGGGAGGGGGCCAATATTCATGGAACCCTTCCTGGGCTATTAATATCAGCCCCCAGCTGTCTGCCTAGCCTTTGCTAGCTATTAAAATAGGGTGGACCCCACGTCATTTTTTTGGGGGGTCCCCCATTTTAATAGCTAGTAAAGGCTAGGTATTCCGCTGGGGGCTGATATTAGTAGCCTGGGAAGCTCCATGGGTATTACCCCCTTCCCAGGCTTCAAACATCTGCCCCAGCCGTCTGCTTAACCTCCGCTAGAGACTAAAATTACAGGGAACCCCACGCCAATTTTTTTTTAAATAAATCCTTTATTTTAACACTAAATGACAAGTACAGTAATCAACACTGTCACTGTACTTCATATATATGTGACTGACATGTTTCTATCTATCTAATCTATGTGTGATTCTCTATTCCTTCTATTCTAAATTGTCGGGTACCGATGCTGAATTGCCGGCCGGCTTTTTTAAAGAGACAGTGCATGAAAACACTATTATTTTTTTTAATAAATCCTTTACACTAAATGACAAGTACAGTAATCAACACTGTCACTGTACTTCATATATATGTGACTGACATGTTTCTATCTATCTAATCTATGTGTGAAGCTCTATTCTGTCTGTTATAAATTGTCAGGTACCGCTGCTGAATTGCCGGCCGGCTTTTTTAAAGAGACGGTGCATGAAAACACTATTATTTTTTTTGATAAATCCTTTACACTAAATGACAAGTACAGTAAGCAACACTGTCACTGTGCTTCTTATATGTGTGACTGACATGTTTCTATCTATCTAATCTATGTGTGAAGCTCTATTCTGTCTGTTATAAATTGTCGGGTACCGCTGCTGAATTGCCGGCTGGCTTTTTTAAAGAGACGGTGCATGAAAACACTATTATTTTTTTTGATAAATCCTTTACACTAAATGACAAGTACAGTAAGCAACACTGTCACTGTGCTTCTTATATGTGTGACTGATATGTTTCTATCTATCTAATCTATGTGTGAAGCTCTATTCTTTCGGTTCTAAATTGTCGGGTATCGGTGTATGCCGCTGATGAATTGCCGGCTTTTCATGTTTCACTGTTGGCACTGTTCCCATCGATTTGGGCAATCACTGTAATGCCACAACCACCATGGCTGTGGCATTACAGTGAGTGGCAGACAATCCCTGCATGATTGGTGCTCTAAATAGCGCCAGACATGCAGGACACGCTTTTGGTGCACGAACAGTTATCGAACATAACCTCGAACAGCCGAATTTTTTGCAAATCGTTCGGGTTCGTCGAACAACTCGAACACCGCCCAAAACAGCTCGAATTTGAGATTGGCGAACAGTTCTAGTCGAACAACGCTCATCTCTACTTATGAGTTACAGCACACCCTGTTGCCGCTTGGCGGAGGCAGTACTGCAGTGATTCCAGCTTGTAACTGATGTGGTGATATCTGAGAAGGAGGCTGAACATGAGGAGGAGGAGGAGGATGATGCGCAAGAGCTGTACACTGTGGGGGCAACTCTGACTGACATTGGGCCAGCAATCCTCAGTGTGGGGCAGATGTGTTCCGTCCCAAGGTCCGACTGGGTCCCAGTTTCCACTATGTTTACCCAGTGTGCCGTCAGGGAGATGTACCGTCCCAGGCCACAAGCACTTGTCCACGTGTCCGTTGTCAGGTGGACTCTCCCAGTAACTGCATTGTTGAGGGCACGGCAGATGTTTTGGGACACGTGCTTGTGTAGTGCGGGGATGGCACACCGGGCAAAATAGTGTCGGCTGGGGACCGAGTACCGAGGGCCGGCCACCGCTATAAGGTTGCGGAAGGATTCCGTCTCCACCAGCCTAAAAGGCAGCATTTCCAACGGAAGCAGTCGTGAAATATGCGAATTTAGGACTGTGGCCTGTGGGGCGTTAGCTGCGAATTTCCGCTTTCGTTCAAAGGTCTGGGATATGGACAATTGAATGCTGCGGTGGGACGTGGACGTGGACGTTGATGCTGTTTCTTTAGAAACTGCCATAACAAGTGAAGACTGAGAGGAGGGGGCATCTTTGCATGCAGTATGGACAGGGGATTGCCTTGCACACACAACAGGGGGTTCTATTGCATGCACAACACCTGTAGAAGCAGTGGTGACACCTGCTGACACTGGTCTTGGAACCTGGGGTTCACCCCACAAAGTCGGGTGCTTTGCTGCAATGTGCCTGATCATGCTGGTGGTGGTCAGGCTGGTAGTTTTGTCACCCCTGCTGATTCTGGCATGGCAGGTGGTACAAATGGCCTCTTGGGGGTTATCAGCAGAGTCTTTAAAAAACTTCCAGACTCCGGAAGACCTACAGGTTGTACTTGCAACGTCCCTCGTGTTGGTGTTACGGGGAACTGTTGCCTGCCTTCTGTGTGCGGCCATCACACTGCTTCTTCCTGCCTGTTGGGGTACTCTGCCTCCCTCACCCTGTGTGCCACTGGCCTCGCTCTGCATGTCCTCCTGCCACGTTGGGTCAGTTACTAGATCATCCACCACCTCCTCCTCTTCCACTTGCACACCATGATCCTCCTCCTCACTTCCTGGCAATGGTGTCTCACCATTATCCCCCTCTTGTGACAAATTGCCAGCGTCGACTTCCTGTGGCTGTGGCAGTTCAAATATTTGGGCATCGCTACATGGGATCTCCTCTTCCACCACTTCAAGCGGAGCAGGCGAGGGGCACAAATCTGGAAATGGACCAGTGAACAGCTCTTCAGAGTGTCCAAGTGTGGGATCAGTTGCTGTCTGACGACACTCGGCATGGTGGGAGGAAGGAGCATCAGGGTGAGGAGGAGTATGCGGTGGAAACTCAAGGCTACTAAGATTTGACCGTGTGGAAGACAGACTGGAGGTGGTGGTGCCCAGATAACTGGAAGTATTATCTGCTATCCAATTAATAACCTGTTCACACTGATCAGTTCACAATACTGGTGTTGTTCTGTGCTTCCCTGGTAAATCGGTCAAGAAGTGGGAGTGAGAAGATGTGGCTGTTGGTTGTGGCACATTTTCACCTTGGCCACGGCCCCGTCCTCTGCACTCACAATCACCAGAACGTCCGGTTCCACGTCCCTTACCATGCGCCTTGCCCATTGTAAAGGAAATAAAATATCTTACACTCGCAATATCAATGGAAAAAGGGTAATAAAAAGTAGATTAGATCCGTGGAAGAGGAAAACCACAGTTCTATTTCTCTGGCCTACACCCGACTAATTTAAACAATCTAAACAATCAGGGAGAAACTATTACTGTTTTTCTTTATAAAAAAAAATACCAAAAGCTGAATAATACAGATTTTTTACCGTGGAATGGCAAAACCACAGTTATTGTTTACTGGGGTATAACAGACAATTTTAAATAGATGTATTTGCGGCTGAACAGTGAGAGCGACACACTCAAACTGTTTTTTTTAAGGCAAAAATGGCCCAAAGGTGGATAATACAGAGGATTGAACTGTGGAACTGCCAAACCACACTTCTATTTATCTGGCCTTCACCAGACTAATTTAAACAGATATATTTGTGTCTGAACAATCAGGAGCCACTATTACTGTTTTTCTTTACGGAAAAAATACCAAAAGCTGGATAATAGAGATTTTTTACTGTGGGAGGCAAAAACACAGTTATAATTTACTGGTGTATACCAGACTCTTTTAAACAGATATATTGGTGTCTGAACAATCAGGAGACACTATTACTGTTTTTCTTTACGGAAAAAATACCAAAAGCTGGATAATAGAGATTTTTTAATGTGGAACGGCAAAACCACAGTTATAATTTACTGGTGTATACCAGACTCTTTTAAACAGATATATTGGTGTCTAAACAATCAGGAGACAATATTACTGTTTTTCTTTATGGAAAAAATACTAAAAGCTGGATAATAGAGATTTTTTAATGTGGAACGGCAAAACTACAGTTTTAATTTACTAGTGTATACCATACTCTTTCAAACAGATATATTGGTGTCTGAACAATCAGGAGACACTATTACTGTTTTTCTTTACGGCAAAAAATGCCAAAAGCAGGATAATACAGAGATTTGACTGGTGGAACTGCAAAACCACACTTCTATATCTCTAGCCTGCACCAGACTATTTTCAACAGATATATTTGTGTCTGAACAATCAGGAGACACTATTACGGCTTTTCTGTACAGCAAAAAATGGCAAAAGCAGCACAATACAGAGATTTGACCCGTGGAACTGCAAAACCACACTTCTATTTCTTGGGCCTACACCAGACTATTTTCAATACATATATTTGTGTTTGAACAATAAGGGAGACACTATTACTGATTTTCTTTATGGCAAAAAATGGTAAAAGCAGGATAATACTGAGATTTGACCCGTGGAACTGCAAAACCACACTTCTATTTCTCGGGCCTACACCAGACTATTTTCAACAGATATCTTGGTGTCTGAACAATCAGGAGACACTATTACTGTTTTTCTTTATGGAAAAAATATCAAAAGCTGGATAATAGAGAGTTTTACCGTGGGAAGGCAAAACCACAGTTATAATGTACTGGTGTATACCAGACTCTTTTAAACAGATATATTAGTGTCTGAACAATCAGCAGACACTATTACTGTTTTTCTTTACGGCAAAAAATACCAAAAGCAGGATAATACAGAGATTTGACTCGTGGAACTGCAAAACCACACTTCTATATCTCGGGCCTACACCAGACTATTTTCAACAGATATATTTGTGTCTGAACAATCAGGAGACACTATTATGGTTTTTCTTTACGGCAAAAAATGGCAAAAGCAGAACAATACAGAAATTTGAGCCGTGGAACTACAAAACCACACTTCTATTTCTTGGACCTACACCAGACTATTTTCAACAGATATATTTGTGTCTGAACAATCAGGGAGACACTATTACAGTTTTTTTTACGGCAAAAAATGACAAAAGCAGGATAATAGAGATTTTTTACAGTGGCATGGCAAAACCACAATTTTAATTTACTGGTGTATACCAGACTCTTTTAAACAGATATTTTGGTGTCTGAACAATCAGGAGACACTATTACTGTTTTTCTTTATGGAAAAAATATCAAAAGCTGGACAATAGAGAGTTTTACCGTGGGAAGGCAAAACCACAGTTATAATGTACTGGTGTATACCAGACTCTTTTAAACAGATATATTAGTGTCTGAACAATCAGCAGACACTATTACTGTTTTACTTTACGGCAAAAAATACCAAAAGCAGGATAATACAGAGATTTGACTCGTGGAACTGCAAAATCACACTTCTATATCTCGGGCCTACACCAGACTAATTTCAACAGATATATTTGTGTCTGAACAATCAGGAGACACTATTACTGTTTTCATTTACGGCAAAAAATGGCAAAAGCAGGACAATACAGAGATTTGACCCGTGGAACTGCAACTGCAAAACAACACTTCTATTTCTCTGGCCTACACCAGACTATTTTCAACAGATATATTTGTGTCTGAACAATCAGGGAGACACGATTACAGGTTTTTTTTACAGCAAAAAATGACAAAAGCAGGATAATAGAGATTTTTTACCGTGGAAGGCAGAACCACAGTTATAATGTACTGGTGTATACCAGACTCTTTTAAACAGATATATTGGTGTCTGAACAATCAGGAGACACTATTACTGTTTTTCTTTACGGCAAAAAATGCCAAAAGCAGGATAATACAGAGATTTGACCCGTGGAACTGCAAAACCACACTTCTATTTCTCGGGCCTACAACAGACTATGTTCAACAGATTTATTTCTGTCTGAACAATCAGGAGAAACTATTACTGTTTTTGTTTATGGCAAAAAATGGCAAAAGCAGGATAATACAGAGATTTGACCCGTGGTACTGCAGAACCACACTTTTATTTCATGGGCCTACACCAGACTATTTTCAACAGATATATTTGTGTCTGAACAATAAGGGAGACACTATTACAGTTTTTTTTTACGGCAAAAAATGACAAAAGCAGGATAATAGAGATTTTTTACTGTGGAACTGCAAAACCACAGTTCTATTTCTCGGGCCTACACCAGACTATTTTCGACAGATATATTGGTGTCTGAACAATCAGGAGACACTATTACTGTTTTTCTTTATGGAAAAAATATCAAAAGCTGGATAATAGAGAGTTTTACCGTGGGAAGGCAAAACAACAGTTATAATGTACTGGTGTATACCAGACTCTTTTAAACAGATATATTAGTGTCTGAACAATCAGCAGACACTATTACTGATTTTCTTTATGGCAAAAAATACCAAAAGCAGGATAATACAGAGATTTGACTCATGGAACTGCAAAACCACACTTCTATATCTCGGGCCTACAAAAGACTATTTTCAACAGATATATTTGTATCTGAACAATCAGGACACACTATTACTGTTTTTCTTTATGGCAAAAAATGGCAAAAGCAGGATAATACAGAGATTTGACCCGTGGTACTGCAGAACAACACTTCTATTTCTCGGGCATACAATAGGCAATTTTGAACAGATATATTTGTGTCTGAACAATCAGGGACACACTATTACAGTTTTATTTTTACGGCAAAAAATGACAAAAGCAGGATAATAGAGATTTTTTACAGTGGAATGGCAAAACCACAGTTAAAATTTACTGGTGTATACCAGACTCTTTTAAACAGATATATTGGTGTCTGAACAATCAGGAGACACTATTACTGTTTTTCTTTACGGAAAAAATACCTAAAGCTAGATAATAGAGATTTTTTACTGTGGATGGCAAAACCACATTTATAATTTACTGGTGTATACCAGACTCTTTTAAACAGATATATTGGTGTCTGAACAATCAGGTGACACTATTACTGTATTTCTTTATGTCAAAAAATGCCAAAAGCAGAATAATACAGAGATTTGACCCATGGAACTGCAAAACCACAGTTCTATTTCTCGGGCCTGCACCAGACTTTTTTCAACAGATATATTTGTGTCTGAACAATCAGGGAGACACTATTACTGATTTTCTTTAAGGCAAAAAATGGCAAAAGCAGGAAAATACTGAGATTTGACCCGTGGAACTGCAAAACCACACTTCTATTTCTCGGGCCTACACCAGATTATTTTAAAGAGATATATTGGTGTCTGAACAATCAGGAGACACCATTACTGTTTTTCTTTATGGAAAAAATATCAAAAGCTGGATAATAGAGAGTTTTACCGTGGGAAGGCAAAACCACAGTTATAATGTACTGTTGTATACCAGACTCTTTTAAACAGATATATTAGTGTCTGAACAATCAGTAGACACTATTACTGTTTTTCTTTACGGCAAAAAATACCAAAAGCAGGATAATACGGAGATTTGACTGGTGGAACTGCAAAACCACACTTCTATATCTCTGGCCTGCACCAGACTATTTTCAACAGATATATTTGTGTCTGAACAATCAGGAGACACTATTACGACTTTTCTTTACAGCAAAAAATGGCAAAAGCAGCACAATAGAGAGATTTGACCCGTGGTACTGCAAAACCACACTTCTATTTCTTGGGCCTACACCAGACTATTTTCAATACATATATTTGTGTCTGAACAATAAGGGAGACACTATTACTGATTTTCTTTATGGCAAAAAATGGCAAAAGCAGGATAATACTGAGATTTGACCCGTGGAACTGCAAAACCACACTTCTATTTCTCGGGCCTACACCAGACTATTTTCAACAGATATCGTGGTGTCTGAACAATCAGGAGACACTATTACTGTTTTTCTTTATGGAAAAAATATCAAAAGCTGGATAATAGAGAGTTTTACCGTGGGAAGGCAAAACCACAGTTATAATGTACTGGTGTATACCAGACTCTTTTAAACAGATATATTAGTGTCTGAACAATCAGCAGACACTATTACTGTTTTTCTTTACGGCAAAAAATACCAAAAGCAGGATAATACAGAGATTTGACTCGTGGAACTGCAAAACCACACTTCTATATCTCGGGCCTACACCAGACTATTTTCAACAGATATATTTGTGTCTGAACAATCAGGAGACACTATTACTGTTTTTATTTATGGCAAAAAATGGCAAAAGCAGGATAATACTGAGATTTGACCCCTGGAACTGCAAAACCACACTTCTATTTCTCGGGCCTACACCAGACTATTTTCAAGAGATATATTGGTGTCTGAACAATCAGGAGACACTATTACTGTTTTTCTTCATGGAAAAAATATCAAAAGCAGGATAATAGAGATTTTTTACCGTGGAACGGCAAAACCACAGTTATAATTTACTGGTGTATACCAGACTCTTTTAAACAGATATATTGGTGTCTGAACAATCAGGAGACACTATTACTGTTATTCTTTACGGCAAAAATGCCAAAAGCAGGATAATACAGAGATTTGACCCGTGGAACTGCAAAACCACACTTCTATTTCTCGGGCCTACACCAGACTATTTTCAACAGATATATTTGTATATGAACAATCAGGAGACATTACTACTGTTTTTCTCTACAGGAAAATATGGCAAAATTAGGATAATACAGAGATTTTTTACTGTGGACAGCAAAAACCACAGTTATAATTTACTGGTGTATACCAGACCTTTTTAAATGTATATATTTGCGGCTGAACAGTGAGCGACACACTCACACTGTTTTTTAGGTACAAATGGCCCAAAAGTGGATAATACAGAGGTTTGAAACGTGGAATTGCAAAATCGCACTTCTGTTTCTCTGGCCTACACAAGACTCATTTAAACAGATATATTTGTGTCTGAACAATCAGGGAGAGACTATTACTGTTTTTCTTTACGGAAAAAATACCAAAAGCTGGATAATAGAGATTTTTTAAGGTGGGACAGCAAAACCACAGTTATAATTTACTGGTGTATACCAGACTCTTTTAAACAGATATATTGTATGAACAATCAGGAGACACTATTACTGTTTTTCTTTACTGCAAAAAATACCAAAAGCAGGATAATACAGAAATTTGACCAGTGGAACTGCAAAACCACAGTTCTATTTCTCGATCATACACCAGACTATTTCAACAGATATATTTGTGTCTCAACAATCAGGGACACACTATTACAGTTTTTTTTTACGGCAAAAAATGACAAAACCAGGATAATAGAGATTTTTTACAGTGGAACGGCAAAACCACAGCTATAAATTACTAGTGTATACCAGACTCTTTTAAACAGATATATTGGTGTCTGAACAATCAGGAGACACTATTACTGTTTTTCTTTACGGAAAAAATACCAAAAGCTGGATAATAGAGATTTTTTACTGTGGGATGGCAAAACCACAGTTATAATTTACTGGTGTATACCAGACTCTTTCAAGCAGATATATTGGTGTCTGAACAATGAGGAGACACTTTTACTGTTTTTCTTTACGGCTAAAAATGGCAAAAGCAAGATAATACAGAGATTTTTTACGGTGGAACAACAAAACCACAGTTATAATTTACTGGTGTACCAGACTTTTTTAAACATATACATTTGCCGCTGAACAGTGAGCAACACACTCAAACTGGGTTTTTTTAGGTACAAATGGCCCAAAAGTGGATAATACAGAGGTTTGAACCGTGGAACTGCAAAACCACACTTCTGTTTCTCTGACCTACACCAGACTATTTTAAACAGATATATTTGTGTCTGAACAATCAGGAGACACTATTCCAGTTCTTTTTTTACGGCAAAAAATGCCAAAAGCAGGATAATAGAGATTTTTTACCGTGGAACAGCACAACCACAGTTATAATTTACTGGTGTATACCAGACTTTTTTCAATATATATATTTGCGGCTGAACAGTGAGCGACACACTCAAACTGTTTTTTTTTTAGGTATAAATTGCCCAAAAGTGGATAATACAGAGGTTTGGCCCGTGGAACTGTAAAACCACACTTCTCTTTCTCTGTCCTACACAAGACTATTTTAAACAGATATATGTGTGTCTGAACAATCAGGAGACACTATTACTGCTTTTCTTTACGACAAAAAATGGCAAAAGCAGGATAACAGAGGTTTGAATAGTGGAACTGCAAAACCACACTTCTGTTTCTCTGGCCTACACCAGACTATTTTAAACAGAAATATTTGTGTCTGAACAATCAGGTAGACACTATTACTGTTTTTCTTTACGGAAAAAATACCAAAAGCTGGATAGTAAAGATTTTTTACCTTGGGATGGGAAAACCACAGTTATAAATTACTAGTGTATACCAGACTCTTTTAAACAGATATATTGGTGTCTGAACAATCAGGAGACACTATTACTGTTTTTCTTTACGCAAAAAATACCAAAAGCTGGATAATAGAGATTTTTTACTGTGGGATGGCAAAACCACAGTTATAATTTACTGGTGTATACCAGACTCTTTCAACCAGATATATTGGTGTCTGAACAATGAGGAGACACTTTTATTGTTTTTCTTTACGGCTAAAAATGGCAAAAGCAAGATAATACAGAGATTTTTTACGGTGGAACAACAAAACCACAGTTATAATTTATTGGTGTATACCAGACTTTTTTAAACATATATATTTGCGGCTGAACAGTGAGCAACACACTCAAACTGTTTTTTTTTTAGGTACAAATGGCCCAAAAGTGGATAATACAGAGATTTGAACCGTGGAACTGCAAAACCACACTTCTGTTTCTCTGGCCTACACCAGACTATTTTAAACAGATATATTTGTGTCTGAACAATCAGGAGGCACTATTACTGCTTTTCTTTATGACAAAAAATGGCAAAAGCAGGATAACAGAGGTTTGAACAGTGGAACTCCAAAACAACACTTCTCTTTCTCTGGCCTACACCAGACTATTTTAAACAGAAATATTTGTGTCTGAACAATCAGGGAGACACTATTACTGTTTTTCTTTACAGAAAAAATGCCAAAAGCTGGATAGTAAAGATTTTTTACCATGGGACGGCAAAACCACAGTTATAATTTACTGGTGTATATCAGATTCTTTTAAACAGATATATTGGTGTCTGAACAATCAGGAGACACTATTACTGTTTTTCTTTATGGCTACGAATGGCAAAAGCAGGATAATACAGAGATTTGACCCGTGGAACAGCAAAACCACAGTTCTATTTCTCGGGCCTACACCAGACTATTTTCAACAGATATATTTGTGTCTGAACAATCAGGAGACATTATTACTGTTTTTCTTTACGGAAAAATATGGCAAAAGCAGGATAATACTAAGATTTTTTACTGTGGAACTGCAAAACCACAGTTATAATTTACTGGTGTATAGCAGACTTTTTTTAAGATATATATTTGCGGCTGAACAGTGAGCGACACACTCAAACTGGGTTTTTTTTAGGTATAAATGGCCCAAAAGTGGATAATACAGAGGTTTGAACCATGGAACTGCAAAACCACACTTCTGTTTCTCTGGCCTACACCAGACTATTTTAAACAGATATATTTGTGTCTGAACAATCAGGAGACACTATTCCAGTTCTTTTTTTACGGCAAAAAATGCCAAAAGCAGGATAATAGAGATTTTTTACCGTGGAACAGCACAACCATAGTTATAATTTACTGGTGTATACCAGACTTTTTTCAATATATATATTTGCAGCTGAACAGTGAGCGACACACTCAAACTGTTTTTTTTTTAGGTATAAATTGCCCAAAAGTGGAAAATACAGAGGTTTGGCCCGTGGAACTGTAAAACCACACTTCTCTTTCTCTGTCCTACACAAGACTAATTTAAACAGATATATGTGTGTCTGAACAATCAGGAGACACTATTACTGCTTTTCTTTACGACAAAAAATGGCCAAGCAGGATAACAGAGGTTTGAATAGTGGAACTGCAAAACCACACTTCTGTTTCTCTGGCCTACACCAGACTATTTTAAACAGAAATATTTGTGTCTGAACAATCAGGGAGACACTATTACTGTTTTTCTTTACGGAAAAAATACCAAAAGCTGGATAGTAAAGATTTTTTACCTTGGGATGGCAAAACCACAGTTATAATTTACTGGTGTATATCAGACTATTTTAAACAGATATATTGGTGTCTGAACAATCAGGAGATACTATTACTTTTTTTCTTTACGGAAAAAATACCAAAAGCTGGATAGTAAAGATTTTTTACATTGGGATGGCAAAACCACAGTTATAATTTACTGGTGTATACCAGACTCTTTTAAACAGATATATTGGTGTCTGAACAATCAGGAGACACTATTACTGTTTTTCTTTATGGCTACAAACGGCAAAAGCAGGATAATACAGAGATTTTTTACCGTGGAAAAGCACAACCACAGTTATAATTTACTGGTGTATACCAGACTTTTTTCAATATATATATTTGCGGATGAACAGTGAGCGAGACACTCAAACTTTTTTTTTTTAGGTATAAATGGCTCAAAAGTGGATAATACAGAGGTTTGAACCGTGGAACTGCAAAACCACACATCTCTTACTCTGTCCTACACAAGACTATTTTAAACAGATATATGTGTGTCTGAATAATCAGGAGACACTATTACTGTTTTTCTTTATGACAAAAAATGGCAAAAGCAGGATAAAAGAGGTTTGAACAGTGGAACTGCAAAACCCCACTTCTGTTTCTCTGGCCTACACCAGACTACTTTAAATAGAAATATTTGTGTCTGAACAATCAGGGAGACACTATTACTGTTTTTTGTATGGAAAAAATACCAAAAGCTGGATAGTAAAGATTTTTTACCGTGGATCTGCAAAACCACACTTCTCTTTCTCTATCCTACACAAGACTATTTTAAACAGATATATTTGTGTCTGAACAATCAGGAGACACTATTACTGTTTTTCTTTATGGCAAAATATGGCAAAAGCAGGATAAAACAGAGATTTGACCCGTGGAACTGCTAAACCACACTTCTATTTCTCTGGCCTACACCAGACTATTTTAAACAGATATATTTGTGTCTGAACAATCAGTGAGACACTACTACTGTTTTTCTTTACGGAAAAAATACCAAAAGCTGGATAGTAAAGATTTTTTACCGTGGGACGGCAAAACCACAGTTATAATTTACTGGTGTATATCAGACTCTTTTAAACAGATGTATTAGTGTCTGAACAATCAGGAGATACTATTAGTTTTTTTCCTTTACGGAAAAAATAACAAAAGCTGGATAATAGAGATTTTTTACCGTGGAACGGCAAAACCACAGTTATAATTTACTGGTGTATACCAGACTCTTTAAACAGATATATTGGTGTCTGAACAATCAGGAGACACTATTACAGTTTTTCTTTACGACAAAAAATGGCAAAAGCAGGATAACAGAGGTTTGAACAGTGGAACTGCAAAACCACACTTCTGTTTCTCTGGCCTACACCAGACTATTTTAAACAGAAATATTTGTGTCTGAACAATCAGGGAGACACTATTACTGTTTTTCTTTACGGAAAAAATACCAAAAGCTGGATAGTAAAGATTTTTTACCGTGGAACTGCAAAACCCCACTTCTCTTTCTCTGTCCTATACAAGACTATTTTAAACAGATATATTTGTGTCTGAACAATCAGGAGACACTATTACTGTTTTTATTTATGGCAAAAAATGGCAAAAGCAGGATAATACTGAGATTTGACCCCTGGAACTGCAAAACCACACTTCTATTTCTCGGGCCTACACCAGACTATTTTCAAGAGATATATTGGTGTCTGAACAATCAGGAGACACTATTACTGTTTTTCTTCATGGAAAAAATATCAAAAGCAGGATAATAGAGATTTTTTACCGTGGAACGGCAAAACCACAGTTATAATTTACTGGTGTATACCAGACTCTTTTAAACAGATATATTGGTGTCTGAACAATCAGGAGACACTATTACTGTTATTCTTTACGGCAAAAATGCCAAAAGCAGGATAATACAGAGATTTGACCCGTGGAACTGCAAAACCACACTTCTATTTCTCGGGCCTACACCAGACTATTTTCAACAGATATATTTGTATATGAACAATCAGGAGACATTACTACTGTTTTTCTCTACAGGAAAATATGGCAAAATTAGGATAATACAGAGATTTTTTACTGTGGACAGCAAAAACCACAGTTATAATTTACTGGTGTATACCAGACCTTTTTAAATGTATATATTTGCGGCTGAACAGTGAGCGACACACTCACACTGTTTTTTAGGTACAAATGGTCCAAAAGTGGATAATACAGAGGTTTGAAACGTGGAATTGCAAAATCGCACTTCTGTTTCTCTGGCCTACACAAGACTCATTTAAACAGATATATTTGTGTCTGAACAATCAGGGAGAGACTATTACTGTTTTTCTTTACGGAAAAAATACCAAAAGCTGGATAATAGAGATTTTTTAAGGTGGGACAGCAAAACCACAGTTATAATTTACTGGTGTATACCAGACTCTTTTAAACAGATATATTGTATGAACAATCAGGAGACACTATTACTGTTTTTCTTTACTGCAAAAAATACCAAAAGCAGGATAATACAGAAATTTGACCAGTGGAACTGCAAAACCACAGTTCTATTTCTCGATCATACACCAGACTATTTCAACAGATATATTTGTGTCTCAACAATCAGGGACACACTATTACAGTTTTTTTTTACGGCAAAAAATGACAAAACCAGGATAATAGAGATTTTTTACAGTGGAACGGCAAAACCACAGCTATAAATTACTAGTGTATACCAGACTCTTTTAAACAGATATATTGGTGTCTGAACAATCAGGAGACACTATTACTGTTTTTCTTTACGGAAAAAATACCAAAAGCTGGATAATAGAGATTTTTTACTGTGGGATGGCAAAACCACAGTTATAATTTACTGGTGTATACCAGACTCTTTCAAGCAGATATATTGGTGTCTGAACAATGAGGAGACACTTTTACTGTTTTTCTTTACGGCTAAAAATGGCAAAAGCAAGATAATACAGAGATTTTTTACGGTGGAACAACAAAACCACAGTTATAATTTACTGGTGTACCAGACTTTTTTAAACATATATATTTGCCGCTGAACAGTGAGCAACACACTCAAACTGGGTTTTTTTAGGTACAAATGGCCCAAAAGTGGATAATACAGAGGTTTGAACCGTGGAACTGCAAAACCACACTTCTGTTTCTCTGACCTACACCAGACTATTTTAAACAGATATATTTGTGTCTGAACAATCAGGAGACACTATTCCAGTTCTTTTTTTACGGCAAAAAATGCCAAAAGCAGGATAATAGAGATTTTTTACCGTGGAACAGCACAACCACAGTTATAATTTACTGGTGTATACCAGACTTTTTTCAATATATATATTTGCGGCTGAACAGTGAGCGACACACTCAAACTGTTTTTTTTTTAGGTATAAATTGCCCAAAAGTGGATAATACAGAGGTTTGGCCCGTGGAACTGTAAAACCACACTTCTCTTTCTCTGTCCTACACAAGACTATTTTAAACAGATATATGTGTGTCTGAACAATCAGGAGACACTACTACTGCTTTTCTTTACGACAAAAAATGGCAAAAGCAGGATAACAGAGGTTTGAATAGTGGAACTGCAAAACCACACTTCTGTTTCTCTGGCCTACACCAGACTATTTTAAACAGAAATATTTGTGTCTGAACAATCAGGTAGACACTATTACTGTTTTTCTTTACGGAAAAAATACCAAAAGCTGGATAGTAAAGATTTTTTACCTTGGGATGGGAAAACCACAGTTATAAATTACTAGTGTACACCAGACTCTTTTAAACAGATATATTGGTGTCTGAACAATCAGGAGACACTATTACTGTTTTTCTTTACGCAAAAAATACCAAAAGCTGGATAATAGAGATTTTTTACTGTGGGATGGCAAAACCACAGTTATAATTTACTGGTGTATACCAGACTCTTTCAACCAGATATATTGGTGTCTGAACAATGAGGAGACACTTTTACTGTTTTTCTTTACGGCTAAAAATGGCAAAAGCAAGATAATACAGAGATTTTTTACGGTGGAACAACAAAACCACAGTTATAATTTATTGGTGTATACCAGACTTTTTTAAACATATATATTTGCGGATGAACAGTGAGCGAGACACTCAAACTTTTTTTTTTTAGGTATAAATGGCTCAAAAGTGGATAATACAGAGGTTTGAACCGTGGAACTGCAAAACCACACATCTCTTACTCTGTCCTACACAAGACTATTTTAAACAGATATATGTGTGTCTGAATAATCAGGAGACACTATTACTGTTTTTCTTTATGACAAAAAATGGCAAAAGCAGGATAAAAGAGGTTTGAACAGTGGAACTGCAAAACCCCACTTCTGTTTCTCTGGCCTACACCAGACTACTTTAAATAGAAATATTTGTGTCTGAACAATCAGGGAGACACTATTACTGTTTTTTGTATGGAAAAAATACCAAAAGCTGGATAGTAAAGATTTTTTACCGTGGATCTGCAAAACCACACTTCTCTTTCTCTATCCTACACAAGACTATTTTAAACAGATATATTTGTGTCTGAACAATCAGGAGACACTATTACTGTTTTTCTTTATGGCAAAATATGGCAAAAGCAGGATAAAACAGAGATTTGACCCGTGGAACTGCTAAACCACACTTCTATTTCTCTGGCCTACACCAGACTATTTTAAACAGATATATTTGTGTCTGAACAATCAGTGAGACACTACTACTGTTTTTCTTTACGGAAAAAATACCAAAAGCTGGATAGTAAAGATTTTTTACCGTGGGACGGCAAAACCACAGTTATAATTTACTGGTGTATATCAGACTCTTTTAAACAGATGAATTAGTGTCTGAACAATCAGGAGATACTATTAGTTTTTTTCCTTTACGGAAAAAATAACAAAAGCTGGATAATAGAGATTTTTTACCGTGGAACGGCAAAACCACAGTTATAATTTACTGGTGTATACCAGACTCTTTAAACAGATATATTGGTGTCTGAACAATCAGGAGACACTATTACAGTTTTTCTTTACGACAAAAAATGGCAAAAGCAGGATAACAGAGGTTTGAACAGTGGAACTGCAAAACCACACTTCTGTTTCTCTGGCCTACACCAGACTATTTTAAACAGAAATATTTGTGTCTGAACAATCAGGGAGACACTATTACTGTTTTTCTTTACGGAAAAAATACCAAAAGCTGGATAGTAAAGATTTTTTACCGTGGAACTGCAAAACCCCACTTCTCTTTCTCTGTCCTATACAAGACTATTTTAAACAGATATATTTGTGTCTGAACAATCAGGAGACACTATTACTGTTTTTCTTTATGGCAAAATATGGCAAAAGCAGGATAATACAGAGATTTGACCCGTGGAACTGCTAAACCACACTTCTATTTCTCTGGCCTACACCAGACTATTTTAAACAGATATCTTTGTGTCTGAACAATCAGGAGACCCTATTACTGTTTTTCTTTACGGAAAAAATACCAAAAGCTGGATAATAAAGATTTTTTACCGTGGGACGGCAAAACCACAGTTATAATTTACTGGTGTATACCAGACTCTTTTAAACAGATATATTGGTGTCTGAACAAGCAGGAGACACTATTACTGTTTTTCTTTACGGCTAAAAATGGTAAAAGCAAGATAATACAGAGATTTTTTACGGTGGAACAACAAAACCACAGTTATAATTTACTGGTGTATACCAGACTTTTTTAAACATATATATTTGCGGCTGAACAGTGAGCAACACACTCAAACTGTTTTTTTTTAGGTACAAATGGCCCAAAAGTGGATAATTCAGAGGTTTGGCCCGTGGAACTGCAAAACCACACTTCTGTTTCTCTGGCCTACACCAGACTATTTTAAACAGATATATTTGTGTCTGAACAATCAGGAGGCACTATTACTGCTTTTCCTTATGACAAAAAATGGCAAAAGCAGGATAACAGAGGTTTGAACAGTGGAACTCCAAAACAACACTTCTCTTTCTCTGGCCTACACCAGACTATTTTAAACAGAAATATTTGTGTCTGAACAATCAGGGAGACACTATTACTGTTTTTCTTTACAGAAAAAATGCCAAAAGCTGGATAGTAAAGATTTTTTACCATGGGACGGCAAAACCACAGTTATAATTTACTGGTGTATATCAGATTCTTTTAAACAGATATATTGGTGTCTGAACAATCAGGAGACACTATTACTGTTTTTCTTTATGGCTACGAATGGCAAAAGCAGGATAATACAGAGATTTGACCCGTGGAACAGCAAAACCACAGTTCTATTTCTCGGGCCTACACCAGACTATTTTCAACAGATATATTTGTGTCTGAACAATCAGGAGACATTATTACTGTTTTTCTTTACGGAAAAAAATGGCAAAAGCAGGATAATACTAAGATTTTTTACTGTGGAACTGCAAAACCACAGTTATAATTTACTGGTGTATACCAGACTTTTTTTAAGATATATATTTGCGGCTGAACAGTAAGCGACACACTGAAACAGTTTTTTTTTTAGGTATAAATGGCCCAAAAGTGGATAATACAGTGGTTTGAACCATGGAACTGCAAAACCACACTTCTGTTTCTCTGGCCTATACCAGACTATTTTAAACAGATATATTTGTGTCTGAACAATCAGGAGACACTTTTCCAGTTCTTTTTTTACGGTAAAAAATGCCAAAAGCAGGATAATAGAGATTTTTTACCGTGGAACAGCACAACCATAGTTATAATTTACTGGTGTATACCAGACTTTTTTCAATATATATATTTGCGGCTGAACAGTGAGCGACACACTCAAACTGTTTTTTTTTTAGGTATAAATTGCCCAAAAGTGGATAATACAGAGGTTTGGCCCGTGGAACTGTAAAACCACACTTCTCTTTCTCTGTCCTACACAAGACTAATTTAAACAGATATATGTGTGTCTGAACAATCAGGAGACACTATTACTGCTTTTCTTTACGACAAAAAATGGCAAAAGCAGGATAACAGAGGTTTGAATAGTGGAACTGCAAAACCACACTTCTGTTTCTCTGGCCTACACCAGACTATTTTAAACAGAAATATTTGTGTCTGAACAATCAGGGAGACCCTATTACTGTTTTTCTTTACGGAAAAAATACCAAAAGCTGGATAATAAAGATTTTTTACCGTGGGACGGCAAAACCACAGTTAAAATTTACTGGTGTATACCAGAATCTTTTAAACAGATATATTGGTGTCAGAACAATCAGGAGACACTATTAATGTTTTTCTTTATGGAAAAAATACCAAAAGCTGGATAATAGAGATTTTTTACCATGAAACAGCAAAGCCATAGTTATAATTTACTGGTGTATACCAGACTCTTTTAAACAGATACAGTTATATGAAAAAGTTTGGGCACCCCTATTAATCTTAAGCTTAATGTTTTATAAAAATTGGTGTTTTTGCAACAGCTATTTCAGTTTGATATATGTAATAACTGTTGGGCACAGTAATGTTTCTGCCTTGAAATGAGGTTTATTGTACTAACAGAAAATGTGCAATCTGCATTCAAACAAAATTTGACAGGTGCATAAGTATGGGCACCTCACCAGAAAAGTGACATTAATATTTAGTAGATCCTCCTTTTGCAAAAATAACAGCCTCTAGTCGCTTCCTGTAGCTTTTAATGAGTTCCTAGATCCTGGATGAAGGTATGTTTGACCATTCCTCTTTACAAAACAATTCCAGTTCAGTTAAGTTTGATGGTCGCCGAGCATGGACAGCCCTCTTCAAATGATCCCACAGATGTTCAATGATATTCAGGTCTGGGGACTGGGATGGCCATTCCATAACATTGTAATCGCTCCTCTGCATGAATGCCTGAGTAGATTTGGAGCGGTGTTTTGGATCATTGTCTTGCTGAAAGATCCATCCCCTGCTTAACATCAACTTAATCACTGATTCTTGAACATTATTGTCAAGAATCTGCTGATACTGAGTGGAATCCATGCGCCCCTCAACTTTAACAAGATTCCCGGTGCCGGCATTGGCCACACAGCCCCAAAGCATGATGGAACCTCCACCAAATTTTACTGTGGGTAGCAAGTGTTTTTCTTGGAATGCTGTGTTTTTTTGCCGCCATGCATAACGCCTTTTTGTATGACCAAACAACTCAATCTTGGTTTCATCAGTCCACAGGACCTTCTTCCAAAAAGAAATTGGCTTCTCCAAATGTGCTTTTGCATACCTCAGCCGACTCTGTTTGTGGCGTGCTTGCAGAAACGGCTTCTTTCGCATCACTCTCCCATACAGCTTCTCCTTGTGCAAAGTGCGTTGTATAGTTGACCGATGCACAGTGACACCATCTGCAGCAAGTTGATGCTGCAGCTCTCTGGAGGTGGTCTGAGGATTGTCCTTGACTGATCTCACCATTCTACTTCTCTGCCTTTCTGATGTTTTTCTTGGCCTGCCACTTCTGGCCTTAGCAAGAACTGTCCCTGTGTTCTTCCATTTCCTTACTATGTTCCTCACAGTGGAAACTGACAGGTTAAATCTCTGAGACAGCTTTTTGTATCCTTCCCCTGAACAACTATGTTGAATAATCTTTGTTTTCAGATCATTTGACAGTTGTTTTGAGGAGCCCATGATGCCACTCTTCAGAGGAGATTCAAACAGGAGAACAACTTGCAAGTGGCCACTTTAAGTAGCTTTTCTCATGATTGCATACACCTGGCAATGAAGTTCAAAGCTCAATGAGGTTACAAAAACAAAAAGAGTGCTTTAGTAAGTCAGTAAAAAATAGGTAGGAGTATTTAAAACAAGAAAATGATAAGGGTGCCCATACTTATGCACCTGTCAAATTTTGTTTGAATGCAGATTGCACATTTTCTGTTAGTACAATAAACCTCATTTCAAGGCAGAAACATTACTGTGTGCAACAGTTATTACATATATCAAACTGAAATAGCTGTTGCAAAAACACCAAATTTTATAAAATACTAAGCTTAAGATTAATAGGGGTGCCCAAACTTTTTCATATAACTGTATATTGGTGTCTGAACAAGCAGGAGACACTATTACTGTTTTTCTTTACGGCTAAAAATGGCAAAAGCAGGATAATACAGAGATTTTTTACTCTGGAACAGCAAAACCACAGTTAAAATTTACTGGTGTATACAAGACTTTTTTAAATATATATATTTGCGACTGAACAGTGAGCGAGACACTCAAACTGCTTTTTTTAAGGTAAAAATGGCCCAAAATTGGATAATACAGAGGTTTGAACCGTGGAACTGCAAAACCACACTTCTGTTTCTCTGGCCTACACCAGACTATTTTAAACAGATATATTTGTGTCTGAACAATCAGGGAGACACTATTACAGTTTTTTTTACGGCAAAAAATGCCAAAAGCAGGATAATAGAGAATTTTTACAGTGGAACAGCACAACCACAGTTATAATTTACTGGTGTATAACAAACTTTTTTCAATATATATATTTGCGGCTGAACTGTGAGCGACACACTCAAACTGTTTTTTTTTTTAGGTACAAATAACCCAAAAGAGGATAATACAGAGGTTTGAACCGTGGAACTGCAAAACCACACTTCTGTTTCTCTGGCCTACACCAGACTATTTTAAACAGATATATTTGTGGCTGAACAATCAGGGAGACACTATTGCTGTTTTTCTTTAAGGAAAAAATACCAAAAGCTGGGTAATAGAGATTTTTAAACGTGGAATGGCAAAACCACAGTTATCATTTACTGTTGTATACCAGACTATTTTAAACAGATATATTTGTGTCTGAACAATCAGGAGACACTATTACTGTTTTTCTTTACGGCAAACAATGCCAAAAGCAGGATAATACAGAGATTTGACCCGTGGAACGGCAAAACCACAGTTCTATTTCTCGGGCCTACACCAGACTATTTTCAACAGATATATTTGTGTCTGAACAATCAGGAGACACTATTACTGTTTTTCTTTACGGCAAAAGATGGCAAAAGCAGGATAATAGTAAGATTTTTTACTGTGGAACAGCAAAACCACAGTTATAATTTCCTGGTGTATATCAGACTCTTTTAAACAGATATATTGGTGTCTGAACAATCAGGAGATACTATTACTTTTTGTCTTTATGGAAAAAATAACAAAAGCTGGATAATAGAGATCTTTTACCGTGGAACGGCAAAACCACAGTTATAATTTACTGGTGTATACCAGACTTTTTTAAATATATATATTTGCGGCTGAACAGTGAGGGACACACTCAAACTGGTTTTTTTTAGGTAGAAATGGCCCAAAAGTGGATAATACAGAGGTTTGGACCATGGAACTGTAAAACCACACTTCTGTATCTCTGGCCTACACCAGACTATTTTAAACAGATATATTTGTGTCTGAACAATCAGGAGACACTATTACTGTTTTTCTTTATGGCAAAATATGGCAAAAGCAGGATAATATAGAGATTTGACCCGTGGAACTGCGAAACCACACTTCTATTTCTCGGGCCTACATCAGACTATTTTAAACAGATATATTTGTGTCTGAACAATCAGGAGACACTATTACTGTTTTTCTTTACGGAAAAAATACCAAAAGCTGGATAATAAAGATTTTTTACCGTGGGACGGCAAAACCACAGTTATCATTTACTGGTGTATATCAGATTCTTTTAAACAGATATATTGGTGTCTGAACAATCAGGAGACACTATTACTGTTTTTCTTTACGGCTAAAAATGGCAAAAGCAGGATAATACAGAGATTTTTTACTCTGGAACAGCAAAGCCACCGTTAAAATTTACTAGTGTATACCAGACTTTTTTAAATATATATATTTGCGGCTGAACAGTGAGCAAGACACTCAAACTGCTTTTTTTTAAGGTAAAAATGGCCCAAAAGTGGATAACACAGAGGTTTGAACCGTAGAACTGCAAAACCACACTTCTATTTCTCTGGCCTACACCAGACTATTTTAAACAGATATATTTTTGTCTCAACAATCAGGGAGACACTATTACAGTTTTTTTTTACGGCAAAAAATGCCAAAAGCAGGATAATAGAGATTTTTTACCGTGGAACAGCACAACCACAGTAATAATTTACTGGTGTATAACAAACTTTTTTCAATATATATATTTGCGGCTTAACAGTGAGCGACACACTCAAACTGGTTTTTTTTTTAGGTACAAATAACCCAAAAGAGGATAATACAGAGGTTTGAACCGTGGAACTGTAAAACCACACTTCTATTTCTCGGGCCTACACCAGACTATTTTAAACAGATATATTGGTGTCTGAACAATCAGGAGAAACTATTACTGTTTTTCTTTACGGAAAAAATACCAAAAGCTGGATAATAAAGATTTTTTACCGTGGGACGGCAAAACCACAGTTATAATTTACTGGTGTATATCAGATTCTTTTAAACAGATATATTGGTGTCTGAACAATCAGGAGACACTATTACTGTTTTTCTTTACGGAAAAAATACCAAAAGCTGGATAATACAGAGATTTTTACGGTGGAACAGCAGAACCACAGTTATAATTTACTGGTGCATACCAGACTTTTTTAAACATATACAGTACAGACCAAAAGTTTGGACACAGCTTCTCATTTAAAGATTTTTCTGTATTTTCATGTCTATGAAAATTGTACATTCACACTGAAGGCATCAAAACTATGAATTAGCACATGTGGAATTATATACTTAACAAAAAATTGTGAAACAATTGAAAATATGTCTTATATTCTAGGTTCTTCAAAGTAGCCACCTTTTGCTTTGATGACTGCTTTGCACACTCTTGGCATTCTCTTGATGAACTTCAAGAGGTAGTCACTGGAAATGGTCTTCCAACAATCTGGAAGGAGTTCCCAGAGATGCTTAGCACTTGTTGGCCCTTTTACCTTCATTCTGCGGTCCAGCTCACCCCAAACCATCTCGATTGGGTTCAGGTCTGGTGACTGTGGAGGCCAGGTCATGTGGCGTAGCACCCCATCACTCTCCTTCTTGGTCAAATAGCTCTTACACAGCTTGAAGGTGTGTTTGGGGTCATTGTCCTGATGAAAAATAAATGATGATCCAACTAAACGCAAACCGGATGGAATAGCATACCGCTGCAAGATGCTGTGGTAGCCATGCTGGTTCAGTATGACTTCAATTTTGAATAAATCCCCAACAGTGTCACCAGCAAAGCACCCCCACACCATCACACCATCACACCATCACACCTCCTCCTCCATGCTTTACGGTGGGAACCAGGCATGTAGAGTCCATCCGTTCACCTTTTCTGCATCGCACAAAGACACGGTGGTTGGAACCAAAGATCTCAAATTTGGACTCATCAGACCAAAGCACAGATTTCCACTGGTCTAATGTCCATTCCTTGTGTTCTTTAGCCCAAACAAATCTCTTCTGCTTGTTGAGTGTCCTTAGCAGTGGTTTCCTAGCAGCTATTTTACCATGAAGGCCTGCTGCACAAAGTCTCCTCTTAACAGTTGTTGTAGAGATGTGTCTGCTGCTAGAACTCTGTGTGGCATTGACCTGGTCTCTAATCTGAGCTGCTGTTAACCTGCCATTTCTGAGGCTGGTGACTCGGATAAACTTATACTCAGAAGCAGAGGTGACTCTTGGTCTTCCTTTCCTGGGGCGGTCGCCATGTGAGCCAGTTTCTTTGTAGCGCTTGATGGTTTTTGCAACTGCACTTGGGGACACTTTCAAAGTTTTCCCAATTTTTCGGACTGACTGACTTAATTTCTTAAAGTAATGATGGCCACTCGTTTTTCTTTACTTAGCTGCTTTTTTCTTGCCATAATACAAATTCTAACAGTCTATTCAGTAGGACTATCAGCTGTGTGTCCACCTGACGTCTACACAACACAACTGATGGTCCCAACCCCATTTATAAGGCAAGAAATCCCACTTATTAAATATGACAGGGCACACCTGTGAAGTGAAGACCATTTCCGGTGACTAACTCTTGAAGCTCATCAAGAGAATGCCAAGAGTGTGCAAAGCAGTCATCAAAGCAAAAGGTGGCTACTTTGAAGAACCTAGAATATAAGACATATTTTCAATTGTTTCACACTTTTTTCTTAAGTATATAATTCCACATGTGTTAACTCATAGTTTTGATGCCTTCAGTGTGAATGTACAATTTTCATAGTCATGAAAATACAGAAAAATCTTTAAATGAGAAGGTGTGTCCAAACTTTTGTTCTGTACTGTATATTTGTGGCTGAACATTGAGCGACACACTCAAACTGTTTTTTTTTTAGGTACAAATGGCCCAAAAGTGGATAATACAGAGGTTTTAATTTTGGAACTGCAAAACCACACTTCTGTTTCTCTGGCCTACACCAGACTAATTTAAACAGATATATTTGTGTCTGAACAATCAGGGAGACACTATTACAGTTTTTTTTTACCCCAAAAAAATGCCAAAAGCAGGATGATAGAGATTTTTTACCGTGGAACAGCACAACCACAGTTATCATTTACTGGTGTATACCAGACTCTTTTAAACAGATATATTGGTGTCTGAACAATCAGGAGACTCTATTACTGATTTTCTTTACAGCAAAAAATGCCAAAAGCAGGATAATACAGAGATTTGACCCGTGGAACGGCAAAACCACAGTTCTACTTCTCGGGCCTACACCAGACTATTTTCAACACATATATTTGTGTCTGAAAAATCAGGAGACACTATTACTGTTTTTCTTTATGGCAAAATACAGCAAAAGCAGGATAATAGAGATTTTTTACTGTGGAATAGCAAAACCACAGTTATAATTTACTGGTGTATACTAAACTTTTTTTTTAAAAAAAAGGCTGCACAGTGAGCAACACACTCAAACTGATTTTTTTTAGGTTCAAATGGCCCAAAAGTGGATAATACAGAGGTTTGAACCGAAGAACTGCAAAACCACACTTCTCTTACTCTGTCCTACACAAGACTATTTAAAACAGATATATTTGTGTCTGAACAATTAGGGAGACACTATTACTGTTTTTTTTTACGGCAAAAAATGCCAAAAGCACAATCATAGAGATTTTTTAGCATGGAATAGCACAACCACAGTTATAAATTACTGGTGTATACCAGACTTTTTTCAATATATATATTTGCGGCTTAACAATGAGCGACATACTCAAACTGTTTTTTTTTAGGTACAAATGGCCCAAAAGTGGATAATACACAGGTTTGAACCGTGGAACTGCAAAATCACACTTCTATTTCTCGGGCCTACACCAGACTATTTTAAACAGATATATTTGTGTCTGAACAATCAGGGAGACACTATTACTGTTTTTCTTTAAGGAAAAAATACCAAAAGCTGAATAATAGAGATTTTTTAACGTGGAATGGCAAAACCACAGTTATAATTTACTTTTGTATATCAGACTCTTTTAAACAGATATATTGGTGTCTGAACAATGAGGAGATACTATTACTTTTTTTCTTTATGGAAAAAATACCAAAAGCTGGATAATAGAGATTTTTTAACGTGGAACGTGAAAACCACAGTTATAATTTACTGGTGTATACCAGACTCTTTTAAACAGATATATTGGTGTCTGAACAATCAGGAGACACTATTACTGTTTTTCTTTACGGCTACAAATGGCAAAAGCAGGATAATACAGAGATTTTTTTACCGTGGAACAGCACAACCAAAGTTATAATTTACTGGCATATACCAGACTTTTTTCAATATATATATTTGCGGCTGAACAGTGAGCGACACACTCAAACTGTTTTTTTTAGGTAAAAATGGCCCAAAAGTGGATAATATAGAGGTTTGAACCATGGACCTGCAAAACCACACTTTTGTTTCTCTGTCCTACACCAGACTATTTTAAACAGATATATTTGTGTCTGAACTGTCACAGACACACTTTTTTTTTTTTATTTTGAAGGAGGGGGACACTAAAAGGTTAATAAGACGGGTATTTGTACGGTGTGAAGGAGGGAAAAAAAAAAGAGGATTTAGATGAGAAAAAAAGGATTTTTCCTGGCCGCTAGGAACTGGAGCTGAGTCCAGAAATTTCAGCAACAGGAGCACACAGGACTGTAATGCAATGTTTTCTGCTTTAACCTTTGCGTCTCCTATACAGCCTGCCTGCCTGCCTGCCTGACATTTGGGATGGATATTAGTCCTGAGAAGGACTGTTTGTTTGATTTGGCAGCCTTTACAGACCCTAAACTAACTATTTCGCAGTATAAATCTCTCCCTAGCTCAGCAGTGCTTTCCCTACACTGGCTAATCCAGAGCGACTGTGTCCAAGATGGCGGAGCCCGGTTTTAAATACTCGAGGTGACGCTGTGCAGCCAGCCAATCAATGTAATGCCCGCAACCAACATGGCTGCGGCATTACAGTGACTGGCTGGCAATCCCTGCATGATCATTGGCTCTGTAAAGGTGCCAAACATGCAGGGCGGAGACCCAAGCTCCCGCCCGAGTAACCTGGAAATGCTCGGTGCTCGCCGAACATCCCGAGGGGTGTGTTGCTCGGGCGAGTACCGAGCAGTGTCGAGCATATTCGCTCAACACTACTACTGTGACCTCCACGTCTCTTCCACGGGGCATTTATATTGTCTTTTTATTCCAGTGCGACCTCCACCACTCTTCCAAGGGGCAAGAAAACCGTCTTGTTAAGCTACTGTGACCTACACGTCTCTTCCACGCAGCATTGATACTGTCTTTTTATTCCACTGCGACCTCCTCCACTCTTGCAAGGGGCATTGATATTGTCTTTTTATTCCACTGGAACCTCCACCACTCTTCCAAGGGGCATTAAAACCATCTTGTTAAGCTACTGTGGACTCCACGTCTCTTCCACGGGGCATTGATATTGTCTTTTTATACCACTGTAACCTCCACCACTTTTCCAAGGGGCATTAAAACCATTTTGTTAAGCTACTGTGACCTCACTTCTCTTCTAAGGGGCATTAAAACCATCTTGTTAAGCGATTCTGAAATCCACAGCTCTTCCAGATTGCATTGAAACCGTCTTCTCAAGCTACTGTGACCTCCACGTCTCTTCCACGGGGCATTGATATTGTCCATTTTATCCACTGCAACTTCAACCACTCTTCCAAGGGGCAATAAAACCATCTTGTTAAGCTACTGTGACCTCCACATCTCTTCCACGGAGCATTGATATTGTATTTTAATTCCACTGCGACCTCCTCCACTCTTCCAGGGGGCATTGATATTGTCTTTTGATTCCACTGCGATCTCCACCACTTTTCCAAGGGGCATTAAAACCATCTTGTTAAACCACTTTGAACTACACAGCTCTTCCAAGGGGCATTAAAAGCGTCTTGTTAAGCTACTGTGACCTCCACGTCTCTTCCACGGGGCAGTGATATTGTCTTTTTATTCCACTGCGACCTCCACCACTCTTCCAAAGGGCACTGATATTGTCTTTTTATTCCACTGCAACCTCCACCATTCTTTCAAGGGGCACTAAAACCATATTATTAAGCTACTGTGACCTCGACGTCTCTTCCACAGGGCATTGATATTGTCTTTTTATTTCACTGTAACCACCACATCTCTTCCACTGGGCATTAAAACCGTCTTGTTAAGCTAATTTGACCTACACGTCTCTTCCAAGGGGCATTAAAACCATCTTGTTAAACCACTCTGAACTCCACAGCTCTCCCTCAGGGCAATAAAACCGTCTTGTTAAGCTACTGTGATCTCCACATCTTTTCCATGGGGCATTGATATTGTCTTTTTATTCTACTGTAACCTCCACCGCTCTTCCAAGGGGCATTAAAAGCCACTTGTTAAGCTACTTTGACCTCCATATCTCTTCCAAGGGGCATTAAAACCATCTTGTTAAAACACTCTGAACTCCACAGCTCTTCCAAGGGGCATTAAAACTGCCTTGTTAAGCTACTGTTATCTCCACGTCTCTTCCACGGGGTATTGATATTGTTTTTTATTCCACTGCAACCTCCACCACTCTTCCAAGGGGCATTGATATTGTCTTTTTTTTTCCACTGCGACCTCAACCACTCTTCCATGGGGCATTGATATTGTCTTTTTATTCCACTGCGACCTCCACCACTCTTCCAATGGGCATTAAAACAATCTTGTTTAGCTACTGTGACCTCCACGTCTCTTCCACAGGGCATTGATATTGTCTTTTTATTCCACTCTAACCTCCAACACTGTTCCAAGGTGCATTAAAACCATCTTCTTAAACAACTCTGAACTCCACTGCTCTTCCAAGGGCATTGAAACCGTCTTGTTAACCTATTGGGACCTCCTCGTCTTTTCTACTGGGCATTGATATTGTCTTATTATTCCACTGCGACCTCCACCACTATTCCAAGGGGCATTAAAGCCTTCTTGCTAAGCTACTGTGACCTCCATGTCTCTTCCAAGGGGCATTGATATTTTCTTTTTATTCCACTGCGACCTCCAACACTCTTACAAGGGGCATTAATATTGTCTTTTTATTCCACTGCGACCTCCACCACTCTTCCAAGGGGCATCAAAACCGTCTGGTTTAGCTACTGTGTCCTCCATGTCTCTTTCACGGGGCATTGATATTGTCTGTTTGTTCAACTGTAACCTACACCACTCTTCCAAGGGGCATTAAAACCATCTTGTAAA
The DNA here is from genome assembly GCF_046119375.1 of Phyllobates terribilis. Lineage (NCBI taxonomy): Eukaryota > Metazoa > Chordata > Amphibia > Anura > Dendrobatidae > Phyllobates > Phyllobates terribilis. Next base: position 874,471 of record NW_027363110.1, read on the forward strand.
GCTACTGTGACCTCCTCGTCTCTTCCAAGAGGCATTAAAACTGTCTTGTTAAACCACTCTGAACTCCACAGCTCTTCAAAGGGGCATTAAATCCATCTTGTTAAGCTACTGTGACCTCCACGTCTCTTTCGCGGGGCATTGAAATTGTCTTTTTGTTTCACTGCAACCTCCACTATTCTTACAAGGGGCATTAAAACTGTCTTCTTAAGCTTCTGGGACCTGCACGTCTCTTCAGCGGGGCATTGATATTGTCTTTTTATTTCACTGCGACCTCCACCTCTCTTCCAAGGACATTGATATTGTCTATTTATTCCACTGCGGCCTCCACCACTCTTTCAAGGGGAATTAAAACCATCTTGTAAAGCTACAGTGACCTCCACGTCTCTTCCACGGGGCATTGATATTGTCTCTTTAATCCTCTGTAGACTCCACCACTATTCCAAGGGGCATTAAAACCATTTGGATAAGCTACAGTGACCTCCATGTTTCTTCTAAGGGGCATTAAAACCGTCTTGTTAAGCTACTGTGACCTCCATGTCTCTTCCACGGGGCATTGATATAGTTTTTTTATTCCACTGCGACTTCCACCACTCTTCCAAGGGGCATTAAACCATATTGTTAAGTAACTGTGGCCTCCTCGTCTCTTCCACGGGGCATTGATATTGTTCTTTGATTCCACTTCGACCTCCACCACTCTTCCAAGGGGCAATAAAGCCGTCTTTTTAAGCTACTGTGACCTTCACGTCTCTTCCACGGGTCATTGATATTGTCCTGTTATTCCACGGGAAACTCCACCACTCTTTCAAAGGGCATTAAAACTGTCTTGTTAAGCTACTGTGAGCTCCACGTCTCTTCCAAGGGGCATTAAAACCATCCTGTTAAGCTACTGTGATCTCCAAGTCTCTTCCACGGGGCATTGATATTGTCTTTTTGTTCCACTGCGACCTGCACTACTCTTCCAAAGTGCAATAAAACGTCTTGTTAGGCTACTGTGACCTCCACGTCTCTTCGATGGGGAAATTGATATTGTATTTTTATTCCACTACGACCTCCACCACTCTACCACGGGGCATTAAAACAGTCTTGTTAAGCTACTGTGACCTCCACATCTCTTCAAGGGGCATTGTTATTGTCCTTTTATTCCACTGCGACCTCCACCACTATGCCAAGGGGCATATATATTGTTTTTTTATTCCACTGCGACCTCCACCACTCTTCCAAGTGGCAATAAGACCGTCTTGTTAAGCTACTGTGACCTCCACATCTCTTTCACGGGCCATTGATATTGTTTTTTTATTCCACTGCGACCTCCACCACTATTCCAAGGGGTATTAAAACCGTGTTGTTAAGCTACTGTGACCTCCAAGTCTCTTCCAGGGGCATTGTTATTGTATTTTTATTCCACTGCGACGTCCCCCACTATGCCAAGCGGCACAGATATTGTTTTTTGATTCCACTGCGACCTCCACCACTCTTCCAAGTGGCATTACGACCGTCTTGTTAAGCTGCTGTGACCTCCACATCTCTTTCACGGGCCATTGATATTGTTTTTTTATTCCACTGCGACCTCCACCACTAATCCAAGGGGCATAAAAACTGTCTTGTTAACCTACTGTGACCTCCACGTCTTATCCACAGGGCATTGATGTTGTCTTTTTATTGCACTGCGACTTCCACCACTCTTCCAAGGGGCATTGATATTGTAATTTTATTCCACTGCAACCTCCACCACTCTTCCAAGGGGCATTGATATTGTCTTTTTATTCCATTGCAAGCTGAACCACTCCTCCAAGGGGCACTAAAACCGTCTTGTTAAGCTACTGTGACCTCCACGTCACTTCCACGGGGCATTAATATTGTCTTTTTATTCCACTGTAACCTCCACCACTCTTCGAAGGAGCATTAAAACCGTCTTACTAAGCTACCGTCACCTCCACGTCTCTTCTAAGGATCATTAAAACCATCTTGTTAAACCACTCTGAACTCCACAGCTCTTCCAATATGGCATTGATATTGTCTTTTTATTCCACAGCGACCTCCACCATTCTTCCAAGGGGCATTAAAACTATATTGTTAAGCTACTGTGACCTCCATGTCTCTTCCACGGGGCATTGATAGTCTTTTTATTCCACTGCGACCTCCACCACTCTTCCAAGGGGCATTAAAACTATATTGTTAAGCTACTGTGACCTCCACATCTATTCCACAGGTCATTGATATTGTCTTTTTATTCCTCTGTAACCTCCAACAGTCTTCCAAGTGGCATTAAAACCATATTGTTAAGCTACTGTGACCTCCACGTCTCTTCCAAGGGGCATTAAAACTGTCTTGTTAAGCTACTGTGACCTCCAATTGTCTTCCACGGGGCATTGATATGGTTCTTTTATTCCACTGCGACTTCCACCACTCTTCCAAGGGACATTAAACCGTTTTGTTAAGCTACTATGGCCTCCAGGTCTCTTCCACAGGGCATTGATATTGTCTTTTTATTCCACAGCGACCTTCACCTCTCTTCCAGGGGCAATAAAAACGTCTTGTTAAGCTAATGTGACCTCCAAGTGTCTTCCACAGGGCAATGATATTGTCTATTTATTCCACTGCGACCTTCACCACTCTTCCAAGGGGCATTGATATTGTCTTTTTATTCCACTGCGACCTCCAGCACTCTTCCAAATAGCAATAAAACCCTCTTGTTAAGCTACTGTAATTTCCATTTCTGTTCCACGGGGCATTGATATTGTCTTTTTATTCCACTGCAACCTCCATCACTCTTCCAAGGGGCATTAAAACTGTCTTGATAAGCTAATGTGACCTCCACGTCTCTTCCATGGGACATTGATATTGTCTTTTTATTCCACTGCGACCTCCACCACTTTTCCAAGGGACATTGATATTATCTTTTTATTCCACTGCGACCTCCACCACTCTTCCAAAGGGCACTGATATTGTCTTTTTATTCCACTGCAACCTCCACCATTCATTCAAGGGGCAGTAAAACCATATTATTAAGCTACTGTGACCTCGACGTCTCTTCCACAGGGCATTGATATTGTCTTTTTATTCCACTTTAACCACCACCTCTCTTCCACTGGGCATTAAAACAGTCTTGTTAAGCTAATGTGACCTACACGTCTCTTCCAAGGGGCATTAAAACCATCTTGTTAAACCACTCTGAACTCCACAGCTCTCCCATGGGGCAATAAAACCCTCTTGTTAAACTACTGTTACCTCCACGTCTCTACCACGGGGCATTGATATTGTCTTTTTTTTCCACTGCGACCTCCATCACTCTTACAAGGGCCATTAAAAACGTCTTGGTAAGCTACTGTGACCTCCAAATCTCTTCCACGGGGCATTGATATTGTCTTTTTATTCCACTGCGACCTCCACCACTCTTTCATGGGGCATTGATATTGTCTTTTTATTCCTCTGCGACCTCCACCACTCTTCCAAGGGGCATTAAAAATATGTTGTTAAGCTACTGTGATCTCCACATCTTTTCCATGGGGCATTGATATTGTCTTTTTATTCCACTGTAACCTCCACCACTCTTCCAAGGGGCATTAAAACCATCTTGTTAAGCTACTTTGACCTCCATGTCTCTTCCAAGGGTCATTAAAACCATCTTGTTAAAACACTCTGAACTCCACAGCTCTTACAAGGGGCAATAAAACCCTCTTGTTAAGCTACAGTGATCTCCACGTCTCTTCCACGGGGTATTGATATTGTTTTTTAACCCACTGCAACCTCCACCACTCTTCCAAGGGGCATTGATATTGTCTTTTTTTTTCCACTGCGACCTCAACCACTCTTCCATGGGGCATTGATATTGTCTTTTTATTCCACTGCGACCTCCACCACTGTTCCAAGGGGCATTAAAACCATTTTCTTAAACAACTCTAAACTCGACAGCTCTTCCAAGGGTATTGAAACCTTCTTGTTAACCTACCGGGACCTCCTAGTCTCTTCTACTGGGCATTGATATTGTCTTATTATTCCACTGCGACCTCCACCACTATTCCAAGGGGCATTAAAGCCTTCTTGCTAAGCTACTGTGACCTCCACGTCTCTTCCAAGCGGCATTGATATTTTCTTTTTATTCCACTGCGACCTCCACCACTCTTCCAAGGGGCATTGATATTGTCTTTTTATTCCACTGCGACCTCCACCACTCTTCCAAGGGGCATCAAAACAGTCTGGTTTAGCTCCTGTGTCCTCCATGTCTCTTTCATGGGGCATTGATATAGTCTGTTTATTCCACTGTAACATACACCTCTCTTCCAAGGGGCATTAAAACCATCTTGTTAAGTACTGTGTCCTCCACTTCTCTTCCAAGGGGCATTAAAACTGTCTTGTTAAACCACTCTGAATTCCACAGCTCTTCCAAGGGGCATTAAAACCATCTTGCAAAGCTACTGTGACCTCCACGTCTCTTCCTAGAGGCATGAAAACCGTCTTGTTAAACCACTCTGAACTCCACAGCTCTTCCAAGGGGCATTAAACCGTCTTGTTAAGCTACTGTGACCTCTAAGTCTTTAAAACGGGTCACTGATATTGTCTTTTTATTCCACTGCGACCTCCACCACTCTTCCAAGGGGCATTAAATCCATCTTGCTAAGCTACTGTGACCTCAATGTCTCTTTCGCGGGGCATTGGTATTATCTTTTTGTGTCACTGCAACCTCCACTACTCTTACAAGGGGCATTAAAACTGTCTTGTTAAGCTTCTGGGACCTGCACGTCTCTTCTTTGGGGCATTGATATTGTCTTTTTATTCCACTGCGACCTCCACCTCTCTTCCAAGGGCATTGATATTGTCTTTTTATTCCACTGCAACCTCCACCACTCTTTCAAGGGGCATTAAAACCGTTTGGATAAGCTACAGTGACCTCCATGTTTCTTCTAAGGGGCATTAAAACCGTCTTGTTAAGCTACTGTGACCTCCATGTCTCTTCTTCCACGGGGCATTGATATAGTTTTTTTTTTCCACTGTGACTTCCACCACTCTTCCAAGGGGCATTAAACCATCTTGTTAAGTTACTGTGGCCTCCTCGTCTCTTCCATGGGGCATTGATATTGTTCTTTTATTCCACTGCGACCTCCACCACTCTTCCACGGGGCAATAAAGCCGTCTTTTAAAGCCACCTTCACATTTCTTCCACGGGTTATTGATATTGTCCTGTTATTCCAAGGGAAACTCCACCCCTTTTCCAAAGGGCATTAAAACTGTCTTGTTAAGCTACTGTGACCTCCACGTCTCTTCCAAGGGTCATGAAAACCGTCTCGTTAAACCACTCTGAACTCCACAGCTTTTCTAAGGGGCATTTAAACCATCTTGTTAAGCTACTGTGATCTCCAAGTCTCTTCCACGGGGCATTAATATTGTCTTTTTATTCCACTGCGAGCTGCACTACTCTTCCAAAGTGCAATAAAACATCTTGTTAGGCTACTGTGACCTACACGTCTCTTCGACAGGGGAAATTTATATTGTCTTTTTATTCCACTACGACCTCCACCACTCTACCAAGGGGCATTAAAACCGTCTTGTTAAGCTACTGTGACCTCCACGTCTCTTCAAGGGGCATTGTTATTGTCCTTTTATTCCACTGCGAGCTCCACCACTATGCCAAGGGGCATATATATTGTTTTTTTATTCCACTGCGACCTCCACCACTCTTCCAAGTGTCATTAAGACCGTCTTGTTAAGCTACTGTGACCTCCACATCTCTTTCATGGGCCATTGATATTGTCTTTTTATTCCACTGCGACCTCCACCACTATTCCAAGGGGCATTAAAACCATCTTGTTAAGCTACTGTGACCTCCAAGTCTCTTCCAGGGGCATTGTTATTGTCTTTTTATTCCACTGCGACCTCCACCACTATGCCAAGGGGCAAAGATATTGTTTTTTGATTCCACTGCGACCTCCACCACTCTTCCAAGTGGCATTAAGACCGTCTTATTAAGCTACTGTGACCTCCACATCTCTTTCACGGGCCATTGATATTGTTTTTTTATTCCACTGCGACCTCCACCACTATTCCAAGGGGCATAAAAACTGTCTTGTTAAGCTACTCTGAACTCCACGTCTTATCCACAGGACATTGATATTGTCTTTTTATTGCACTGTGACCTACACCACTCTTCCAAGGGGCATTGATATTGTAATTTTATTCCACTGCGACCTCCACCACTCTTCCAAGGGGCATTGATATTGTCTTTTTATTCCACTGTGACCTGAACCACTCTTCCAAGGGGCACTAAAACCATCTTGTTAAGCTACTGTGATCTCCACGTCACTTCCACGGGGCATTAATATTGTCTTTTTATTCCACTCTAACCTCCACCACTCTTCGAAGGAGCATTAAAACCGTCTTATTAAGCTACCGTGACCTCCACATCTCTTCCAAGGGTCATTAAAACCATCTTGTTAAACCACTCTGAACTCCACAGCTCTTCCAATGGGCATTGATATTGTCTTTTTATTCCACTGCGACCTCCACCAGTCTTCCAAGTGGCATTAAAACCATATTGTTAAGCTACTGTGACCTCCACGTCACTTCCAAGGGGCATTAAAACTGTCTTGCTAAGCTACTGTGACCAATTGTCTTCCACGGCGCATTGATATGGCTTTTTTATTCCACTGTGACTTCCACCACTCTTCCAAGGGACATTAAACCATCTTGTTAAGCTACTGTGGCATCCAGGTCTCTTCCACAGGGCATTGATATTGTCTTTTTATTCCACAGCGACCTCCACCTCTCTTCCAGGGGCAATAAAAATGTCTTGTTAAGCTACTTTGACCTCCAAGTGTCTTCGAAGGGGCATTCATATTGTCGTTTTATTCCACTGCGACCTCCATCATTCTTCCAAGGCGCATTGATATAGTCTTTTTATTCCACTGTCATCTCCACCACTCTTCCAAAGGGCATTGATATTGTCTTTTTATTCCACTGCGACCTCCAGCACTCTTCCAAGGGGCATTAAAACCGTCTTGTTAAGATACTGTGATTTCCATTTCTGTTCCACGGAGCATTGATATTGTCTTTTTATTCCACAGCGACCTCCACCACACTTGCAAGGGACATTGACATTGTCTTTTTATTCCACTGCGACCTCCACCAATCTTCCAAGGGGCATTAAAACCATCTTCTTAAGCTACTGTGACCTCCACGTTTCTTCCTGGGGACATTGATATTGTCTTTTTATACCGCTGTAACCTCCAGCACTCTTCCAAGGGGCACTAAAACCGTCTTGTTAAGCTACTGTGACCTCCACGTCTCTTCAACGGGGCATTGATATTGTCTTTTTATTCCACTGTAACCTACACCACTCTTCCACGGGGCATTAAAACCGTCTTGTTAAGCTGCTGTGACCTCCACGTTTCTTCCAAGGAGCATTAAAGCCATCTTGTTAAAACACTCTGAACTCCACAGCTCTTCCAAGGGGCATTAAAGCCGTCTTTTTATGCTACTGTTACCTCCAAGTCTCTTTCACGGGGCATTGATATTGTCTTTTTATTCTACTGCGACCTCCACTACTCTTCCAAGGGCATTGATACTGTCTTTTTAATCCACTGTGACCTGCACCACTCTTCCAAGGGGCAGTAAACTGTCTAGTTGAGCTACTATGACCTCCACGTCTCTTCCAAGGGGCATTAAAACCGTCTTGTTAAACCACTCTGAACTCCACAGCTCTTCCAATAGGCATTAAAACCATCTTGTTAAGCTGCTGTTACCTCCAAGTCTCTTCCACGGAGCATTGATATTGTCTTTTTATTCTACTGCGACCTCCACCACTCTTCCAAGGGGCATTAAAAATGTCTTGTTAAGCTACTGTGACTTCCACATCTCTTCCACGGGGCATTGATATTGTCTTTTTATTCCACTGTGACCTCCACCACTCTTCTAAGGGGCATTATAACCATCTTGTCAAGCTACTGTGACCTTCACGTCTTTTCCAAGTGACAATTAAACCGTAATGTTAAACCACTGTGAACTGCAAAGCTCTTCCAAGGGGCATTAAAACCGTCTTGTTAAGCTACTTTGTCCTCTATATCTCATCGAAAGGACATTAAAACCGTCTTGTTAAACCACTCTGAACTCCACAGCTCTTCCAAGGGGCATTAAAACCGTCTTTTTAAGCTACTGTTACCTCCAAGTCTCTTTCACGGGGCATTGATATTGTCTTTTTATTCTACTGTGACCTCCACCACTCTTCCAAGGGCATTAATACTGTCTTTTTAATCCACTGTGACCTGCACCACTATTCCAAGGGGCAGTAAACTGTCTAGTTGAGCTACTATGACCTCCACGTCTCTTCCAAGGAGCATTAAAACCGTCTTGTTAAACCACTATGAACTCCAAAGTTCTTCCAAGGAGCATTAAAACTGTCTTGTAAAGCTACAGTGACCTCCACCTCTCTTCCAAGGGGCATTGATATTGTATTTTTATTCCACTGCAACCTCCACCACTCTTCCAAGGGCCATTAAAAACGTCTTGTTAAGCTGCAGTGAACTCCATGTCTCATCCAAGGGGAATTAAAACCGTCTTGTTAAACCACTCTGCACTCCACAGCTCTATCAAGGGGCATTAAAACAGTCTAGTTAAGCTACTGTGACCTCCACTTCTCTTTCAAGGGGCATTGATATTGTCTTTTTATTCCACTGCGACCTTCACCACTCTTCCAAAGGGCATTAAAACCGTCTTTTTAAGCTACTGTGAACTCCACGTCTCTTCCATGGGGCATTGATATTTTCTTCTTATTCCACTGTAACCTTCACCATTCTTCCAAGGGGCATTAAAAACGTCTTGTTAAGCTACTGTGACCTACACTTCTCTTCCAAGGGGCATTAAAACCATCTTGTTAAGCTACTGTGACCTCCACGTCTCTTCCACTGGTCATTGATATTGTCTTTTTATTCCACTGCGAACTCCTCTCTTCCAAGGGGCATTAAAACCGTCTTGTTAAGCTACTGTGACCTCCACGTATTTTCCATGGGGGATTGATAATGTTTTATTCCACTGCGACCTCCACCACTCTTCCAAGGGGCAATAAAACAAACTTGTTAAGCTACTGTGACCTCCACGTCTCTTCCACCTGCTATTGATATTGTCTGTTTTTTCCAAAGTGACCTCCACCACTCTCCCAAGGGTCACTAAAACCGTTTTGTTAAGCTACTGTGACCCCCACGTCTATTCCACCGGGCATTGAAATTGCCTTTTTATTCCACTGCGACCTCCACCAGTCTATCAAGGGGCATTGATATTGTCTTTTTATTCCACTGCGACCTCCACCACTCTTCGAAGGGGCATTAAAACCGTCTTGTTAAGCTACTGTAATCTCCAAGCCTCTTCCATGGGGCATTGATATTGTATTTTTATTCCACTGTAACCTCCACCAATCTTCCAAGGGGCATTAAAACCGTTTTTTTAAGCCACTGTGACCTTAACGCCTCTTCCAAGGGGCATTAATCCCGTCTTGTTAAACCACTCTGAACTCCACAGCTCTTCCAAGGGGCATTAAAACCGTCTTCTTAAGCAACTGTGACCTCCACGTCTATTCCACGGGGAATTGGTATCGTGTTTTTATTTCATTGTGATCTCCACCACTCTCCCAAGGGGCATTAAAACCGTCTAGTAAAGCTGCTGTGACCTCCACGTCTCTTCCACGGGGCATTGATATTGTCTTTTTATTCCACTGCGACCTCCACCACTCTTCCAAGGGACATTGATGTAGTCTATTTATTCCACTGCAACCTCCACCACTCTTCTAAGGGGCATGAAAACCGTCTTGTTAAGCAACTGCGACCTCCACCACTCTTCCAAGGGGCATTGATATTTTCTTTTTATTCCACTGTAACCTACACCACTCTTCTAAGGGGCATGAAAAGCGGCTTCATAAGCTACTGTGACCTCCACATCTCTTCCACGAGGCATTAAAACCATCTTGTTAAACCACTCTGAACTCCACAGCTCTTCCAAGGGGCATTAAAACTGTCTTGTTAACCTACTGTGACCTCCACCTCTCTTTCAAGGGGCATTAAAACCGTCTTGTTAAGCAACTGCGACCTCCACCACTCTACCACGGGGCATTGATATTGTTTTTTTATTCCACTGCGACCTCCAGCACTCTTCCAAGGGGCATTAAAACCATCATGTTAAGCTACTGTGACCTCCACGTATATTCCACGGAGCATTGATATTGTCTATTTTTTCCACTGCGACCTCCACCACTCTTCCAAGGGGCACTAAAACCGTCTTGTTAAGCTACTGTGATCCCCACGTCACTTCCACAGGGCATTGATATTGTCTTTTTATTCCACTGTAACCTCCACCACTCTTCCAAAGGGGATTAAAACTGTCTTTTTGAGCTACTGTGACCACCACGTCTCTTCCACGGGACATTGATGTTGCCTTTTTATTCCACTGCGACCTCCACCAGTCTTCCAAGGGGCATTGATATTGTCTTTTTATTCCACTGCGACCTCCACCACTCTTCCAAGGGGCATTAAAACCGTCTTGTTTAGCTACTGTGACCTCCACGTCTCTTCCACGGGGCACTGATATTGTCTTTTTACTCCACTGTAATCTCCACCAATCTTCCAAGGGTCATTAAAGCCGTTTTGTTAAGCCAATGTGACCTTCACGCCTCTTCCAAGGGGCATTAATCCCGTCTTGTTAAACCACTCTGAACTCCTCAGCTTTTCCAAGGGGCATTAAAACCGTCTTGTGCAGCTACTATGACCTCCATTCCTTTTTCACGGGGCATTTTTATTGTCTTTTTATTCCACTGCGACCTCCACCAGTCTTCCAAGTGGCATTGATATTGTCTTTTTATTCCACTGCGACCTCCACCACTCTTCCAAGGGGCATTAAAACTGTCTTGTTAAGCTAATTTGACCTCCATGTCTCTTCCACGTGCATTTGAACCGTCTTGTTAAACCACTCTGTACTCCACAGCTCTTCCAAAGGGCATTAAAACAGTCTTGTTAAGCTACTGTGACCCCCACGTCTCTTCCAAGGGGCAATAAAACCGTTTTATTAAACCACTCTTCATTCCACAGCTCTTCCAAGGGGCATTAAAATTATCTTGTTAAGCTCCTGAAACCTCCACATCTCTTCCACGGGGCATTGATAATGTCTTATTATGCCACTGCGACCTCAATCACTCTTCCAAGGGGAAATAAGAGTCTTGTTAAGCTATTGTGACCACCACGTCTCTTCCACGGGTCATTGATATTGTCTTTTTATTCCACTGCAAACTCCACTATTCTTCCAAGGGGCATTGATATTGTCATTTTATTCCTCTGCGACCTCCACCACTTTTTCAAGGTTCATTAAAACTGTCTTGTTAAGCTACTGTGACCTCCACTTCTCATCCAGGGGGCATTAAGACCGTCTTGTTAAACCACTTTGCACTCCACACCTCTTCCAAGGGGCATTGAAGCAGTCTTGTTAAGCTACTGTGACCTTCACATATCATCCAAGGGCCATCAAAACAGACTTGTTAGACTACTCTGAACTTCACATCTCTTCCAAGGGGCATTAAATCCCTCTTGTTAAGCTTCTGTGAACTCCACGTTTCTTCCAAGGGGCATTAATATTGTCTTTTTATTGCACTGCGACCTCCACCACTCTTCCAAGGGGCATTAAAACCATCTTATTAAGCTACTGTGACCTCCACGTCTCTATCACGAGGCATTGATATTGTCTTTTTATTCCCTTGTAACCTCCACCACTCAACCAAGGGGCATTAAAACCGTCTTGTTAAGCTACTGTGACCTCGACGTCTCTCCCAAGGGGCATTGATAATGTCTTTTTATTCCACTGCGACCTCCACCACTCATCCATAGGGCATTAGAAGTGTCTTGTTAAGCTACTGTGACCTCCAGGTCTCTTCCACGGGGCATTGATATTGTCTTTTTTATATCACAGCAACCTCCACCACTCTTCCAAGGGTCATTAAAACCGTCTTGTAAAGCTACTGTGACCTTCACGTCTTCTCCCCGGGGCATTGATATTGTCTTTTTATTCCACTGCGTCCTCCACCACTCTTCCATGGGGCATTGATATTGTCTTTATATTCCACTGCGACCTCCACCACTCTTCCACGGGGCATTGGTATTGTCTTTTTATTCCACAGCTACCTCCAACACTCTTCCAAGGGGCATTAAAACCGACTTGTTAAGCTACTTTGACCTCCACGTATCTTCAACGGGGAAATTATATCATCTCTTTATTCCACTGCGACCTCCACCACTCTTCCAATGTTCATTGATATTGTCTTTTTATTCCACTCCGACCTTTACCACTCTTTCAATGGGCATTAAAACCGTCTTGTTAAGCTACTGTGACCTCCACTTCTCTCCCACGGGGCATTGATACGGTCCTTTTCTTCCACTGCAACCTTCATCACTCTTCCAAGGGGCATTAATATTGTCTTTTTATTCCACTGCGACCTCCACCACTCTTCCAAGGGGCACTAAAACCGTCTTGTTAAGCTACTGTGATCCCCACATCACTTGCAAAGGATATTGATATTGTCTTTTTATTCCACTGTAACCTCCACCACTCTTCCAAAGGGGATTAAAACTGTCTTGTAGAGCTACTGTGACCAACACGTCTCTTCCACGGGACATTGATGTAGCCTTTTTTTTCCACTGCGACCTCCACCAGTCTTCCAAGGGGCATTGATATTGTCTTTTTATTCCACTGCGACCTCCACCACTCTTCCAAGGGGCATTAAAACAGTCTTGTTTAGCTACTGTGACCTCCACGTCTCTTCCACGGGGCATTGATATTTTCTTTTTATTCCACTGTAACCTACACCACTCTTCTAAGGGGCATGAAAACCGGCTTCATAAGCTACTGTGACCTCCACATCTCTTCCACGAGGCATTAAAACCATCTTGTTAAACCACTCTGAACTCCACAGCTCTTCCAAGGGGCATTAAAACCGTCTTGTTAACCTACTGTGACCTCCACCTCTCTTTCAAGGGGCATTAAAACCGTCTTGTTAAGCAACTGCGACCTCCACCACTCTACCACGGGGCATTGATATTGTTTTTTTATTCCACTGCGACCTCCAGCACTCTTCCAAGGGGCATTAAAACCATCTTGTTAAGCTACTGTGACCTCCACGTATATTCCACGGAGCATTGATATTGTCTATTTTTTCCACTGCGACCTCCACCACTCTTCCAAGGGGCACTAAAACCATCTTGTTAAGCTACTGTGATCCCCACGTCACTTCCACAGGGCATTGATATTGTCTTTTTATTCCACTGTAACCTCCACCACTCTTCTAAAGGGGATTAAAACTGTCTTTTTGAGCTACTGTGACCACCACGTCTCTTCCACGGGACATTGATGTTGCCTTTTTATTCCACTGCGACCTCCACCAGTCTTCCAAGGGGCATTGATATTGTCTTTTTATTCCACTGCGACCTCCACCACTCTTCCAAGGGGCATTAAAACCGTCTTGTTTAGCTACTGTGACCTCCACGTCTCTTCCACGGGGCACTGATATTGTCTTTTTATTCCACTGTAACCTCCACCAATCTTCCAAGGGTCATTAAAGCCGTTTTGTTAAGCCAATGTGACCTTCACGCCTCTTCCAAGGGGCATTAATCCCGTCTTGTTAAACCACTCTGAACTCCACAGCTTTTCCAAGGGGCATTAAAACCGTCTTGTGCAGCTACTATGACCTCCATTCCTTTTCCACGGGGCATTTTTATTGTCTTTTTATTCCACTGCGACCTCCACCAGTCTTCCAAGTGGCATTGATATTGTCTTTTTATTCCACTGCGACCTCCACCACTCTTCCAAGGGGCATTAAAACTGTCTTGTTAATCTAATTTGACCTCCACGTCTTTTCCACGTGCATTTGAACCGTCTTGTTAAACCACTCTGTACTCCACAGCTCTTCCAAAGGGCATTAAAACAGTCTTGTTAAGCTACTGTGACCCATACGTCTCTTCCAAGGGGCAATAAAACCGTTTTATTAAACCACTCTTCATTCCACAGCTCTTCCAAGGGGCATTAAAACCATCTTGTTAAGCTACTGTGACCTCCACGTATATTCCACGGAGCATTGATATTGTCTATTTTTTCCACTGCGACCTCCACCACTCTTCCAAGGGGCACTAAAACCATCTTGTTAAGCTACTGTGATCCCCACGTCACTTCCACAGGGCATTGATATTGTCTTTTTATTCCACTGTAACCTCCACCACTCTTCTAAAGGGGATTAAAACTGTCTTTTTGAGCTACTGTGATCACCACGTCTCTTCCACGGGACATTGATGTTGCCTTTTTATTCCACTGCGACCTCCACCAGTCTTCCAAGGGGCATTGATATTGTCTTTTTATTCCACTGCGACCTCCACCACTCTTCCAAGGGGCATTAAAACCGTCTTGTTTAGCTACTGTGACCTCCACGTCTCTTCCACGGGGCACTGATATTGTCTTTTTATTCCACTGTAACCTCCACCAATCTTCCAAGGGTCATTAAAGCCGTTTTGTTAAGCCAATGTGACCTTCACGCTTCTTCCAAGGGGCATTAATCCCGTCTTGTTAAACCACTCTGAACTCCACAGCTTTTCCAAGGGGCATTAAAACCGTCTTGTGCAGCTACTATGACCTCCATTCCTTTTCCACGGGGCATTTTTATTGTCTTTTTATTCCACTGCGACCTCCACCAGTCTTCCAAGTGGCATTGATATTGTCTTTTTATTCCACTGCGACCTCCACCACTCTTCCAAGGGGCATTAAAACTGTCTTGTTAAGCTAATTTGACTTCCACGTCTCTTCCACGTGCATTTGAACCGTCTTGTTAAACCACTCTGTACTCCACAGCTCTTCCAAAGGGCATTAAAACAGTCTTGTTAAGCTACTGTGACCCCCACGTCTCTTCCAAGGGGCAATAAAACCGTTTTATTAAACCACTCTTCATTCCACAGCTCTTCCAAGGGGCATTAAAACCGTCTTGTTAAGCTCCTGAGACCTCCACATCTCTTCCACGGGGCATTGATAATGTCTTATTATGCCACTGCGACCTCAACCACTCTTACAAGGGGAAATAAGAGTCTTGTTAAGCTATTGTGACCACCACGTCTCTTCCACGGGTCATTGATATTGTCTTTTTATTCCACTGCGAACTTCACTATTCTTCCAAGGGGCATTGATATTGTCATTTTATTCCTCTGCGACCTCCACCACTCTTCCAAGGGGCATTAAAAACGTCTTGTTTAGCTAATGTGAATTCCAAGTCTCTACCACGGGGCATTGATATTGTCTTTTTATTCCACTGTAACCTCCACCACTTTATCAAGGTTCATTAAAACTGTCTTGTTAAGCTACTGTGACCTCCACTTCTCATCCAGGGGGCATTAAGACCGTCTTGTTAAACCACTTTGCACTCCACACCTCTTCCAAGGGGCATTGAAGCAGTCTTGTTAAGCTACTGTGACCTTCACATATCATCCAAGGGCCATCAAAACAGACTTGTTAGACTACTCTGAACTCCACACCTCTTCCAAGGGGCATTAAATCCCTCTTGTTAAGCTTCTGTGAACTCCACGTTTCTTCCAAGGGGCATTAATATTGTCTTTTTATTGCACTGCGACCTCCACCACTCTTCCAAGGGGCATTAAAACCATCTTATTAAGCTACTGTGACCTCCACGTCTCTATCACGGGGCATTGATATTGTCTTTTTATTCCCTTGTAACCTCCACCACTCAACCAAGGGGCATTAAAACCATCTTGTTAAGCTACTGTGACCTCGACGTCTCTCCCAAGGGGCATTGATAATGTCTTTTTATTCCACTGCGACCTCCACCACTCATCCATGGGGCATTAGAAGTGTCTTGTTAAGCTACTGTGACCTCCACGTCTCTTCCACGGGGCATTGATATTGTCTTTTTTATATCACAGCAACCTCCACCACTCTTCCAAGGGTCATTAAAACCGTCTTGTAAAGCTACTGTGACCTTCACGTCTTCTCCCCGGGGCATTGATATTGTCTTTTTATTCCACTGCGTCCTCCACCACTCTTCCATGGGGCATTGATATTGTCTTTATATTCCACTGCGACCTCCACCACTCTTCCACGGGACATTGGTATTGTCTTTTTATTCCACAGCTACCTCCAACACTCTTCCAAGGGGCATTAAAACCGACTTGTTAAGCTACTTTGACCTCCACGTATCTTCAACGGGGAAATTATATCATCTCTTTATTCCACTGCGACCTCCACCACTCTTCCAATGTTCATTGATATTGTCTTTTTATTCCACTCCGACCTCCACCACTCTTTCAATGGGCATTAAAACAGTCTTGTTAAGCTACTGTGACCTCCACTTCTCTCCCACGGGGCATTGATACGGTCCTTTTCTTCCACTGCGACCTTCATCACTCTTCCAAGGGGCATTATTTTGTCTTTTTATTCCACTGCGACCTCCACCACTCTTCCAAGGGGCACTAAAACCGTCTTGTTAAGCTACTGTGATCCCCACATCACTTGCAAAGGGTATTGATATTGTCTTTTTATTCCACTGTAACCTCCACCACTCTTCCAAAGGGGGTTAAAACTGTCTTGTTGAGCTACTGTGACCAACACGTCTCTTCCACGGGACATTGATGTTGCCTTTTTTTTCCACTGCGACCTCCACCAGTCTTCCAAGGGGCATTGATATTGTCTTTTTATTCCACTGCGACCTCCACCACTCTTCCAAGGGGCATTAAAACCGTCTTGTTTAGCTACTGTGACCTCCACGTCTCTTCCATGGGGCACTGATATTGTCTTTTTATTCCACTGTAACCTCCACCAATCTTGTCTAATAATGTCTTATTATGCCACTGCGACCTCCACCACTCTTCCAAGGGGAAATAAAAGAGTCTTGTTAAGCTACTGTGACCACCACGTCTCTTCCACGGGTCATTGATATTGTCTTTTTATTCCACTGCGAACTCCACTATTCTTCCAAGGGGCATTGATATTGTCTTTTTATTCCTCTGCGACCTCCACCACTCTTCCAAGGGGCATTAAAAACGTCTTGTTAAGCTAATGTGAATTCCAAGTCTCTACCATGGGGCATTGATATTGTCTTTTTATTCCACTGTAACCTCCACCACTTTTTCAAGGTTCATTAAAACCGTCTTGTTAAGCTACTGTGACCCCCACTTCTCATCCAGGGGGCATTAAAACCGTCTTGTTAAACCACTTTTCACTCCACACCTCTTCCAAGGGGCATTGAAGCAGTCTTGTTAAGCTACAGTGACCTTCACATCTCATTCAAGGGCCATCAAAACAGACTTGTTAGACTATTCTGAACTCCACACCTCTTCCAAGGGGCATTAAATCCCTCTTGTTAAGCTTCTGTGAACTCCATGTTTCTTCCAAGGGGCATTGATACTGTCCTTTTATTCCACTGCGACCTCTATCACTCTTCCAAGGAGCATTAATATTGTCTTTTTATTGCACTGCGACCTCCACCACTCAACCAAGGGGCATTAAAACCGTCTTGTTAAGCTACTGTGACCTCGACGTCTCTTCCAAGGGGCATTAAAATCATCTTATTAAACCACTCTGAACTCCATCACTCTTCCAAGGTTCATTAAAACCATTCTGTAAAGCTACTATGACCTCCATGTCTCTTCCAGGGGGCATTGATATTGTTTTTTTATTCCACTGCGACCTCCATCACTCTTCCAAGGGGCATTGATATTGTATTGTTATTGCACTGCGACCTCCACCACTTTTCCAAGGAGCATTAAAACCATCTTATTAAGCTACTGTTACCTCCAAGTCTCTTCCAAGGGACATTGATATTGTCTTTTTATTCCACTGCGACCTCCAACACTCTTCCAAGGGGCACTGATATTGCCTTTTTATTCCACTGCGTCCTCTACCACGCTTCCAAGAGGCATTAAAACCGGCTTGTTAACCTACTTTGACCTCCATGTCTCTTCCACTGTGCATTGATATTGTCTTTTTATTCCACTGTAACATCCACCACTCTTCCAAGGGGCATTAAATCCGTCTTGTTAAGCTACTGTGAACTCGTCTCTTCCAAGGGGCATTAAAACCATCTTGTTAAACCACTCTGAACTCCACAGCTCTTCCAAGGGGCATTAAAACCATCTTGTGCAGCTACTATGACCTCCACGCCTTTTCCACGGGGCATTTATATTGTCTTTTTATTCCACTGAGACCTCCACCACTCTTCCAAGGGGCATTGATATTGTCTTCTTATTCCACTGCGACGTCCACCACTCTTCCAAGGGGCAGTAAAACCGTCTTGTTGAGCTGCAGTGACAACCACGTCTCTACGATGGGGCATTGATATTGTCTTTTAATTCCACTGTGACATCCACCACTCTTCCAAGGGGAATTAAAACCATCTTGTTAAGCAGCTGTGACCTACAAGTTTCTTCCAAGAGGCAATGATATTTTCTTTTTATTCCACTGCGACCTCCAGCACTCTTCTAAGGGGCAATAAAACCGTCTTGTTAAGCTACGGTGACCTACACTTCTCTTCCAAGGCACATTAAAACCATCTTGATAATGCACTCTGAACTCCACAGATCTTCCAAGGGGCATTAAAACCATCAATTTAAGATACTGTGACCTCCACGTCTCTTCCACGGGGCATTGATATTGTCTTTTTATTCCACTGCGACCTCCAACCCTCTTCCATGGGGCATTAAAATCGTCTTTTTAAGATACTGTGACCTCCACGTCTCTTCCACGGGGCATTGATATTGTTTTTTTATTCCACTGCGACCTCCACCACTCTTCCAAGTCGCATTAAAACCATCTTGTTAAGCTACTGTCACCTACAAGTCTCTTCCAAGGGCATTAAAACCATCTTAATAAACCACTCTGAAATCCACAGCTCTTCCAAGGGGCATTAAAAGCATCTTGTTAATCTACTGTGACCTCCACTTCTCTCCCACAGGGCATTGATACTGTCCTTTTCTTCCACTGCGACCTTCATCACTCTTCCAAGGGGCATTAATATTGTCTTTTTATTCCACTGCGACCTCCACCATTCTTCCAAGGGGCATTAAAGCCATCTTCTTAAGCTACTGTGACCACCATGTCTCTTCCACGGGGCATTGGTATTGTCTTTTTATTCCACTGTAACCTCCACCACTCTTCCAAGGGACATTAAAACCGTCTTGTAAGCTACTGTGACCTCGACGTCTCTTCAAAGGGGCATTGATATTGTATTTTTATTCCACATAACCTCCACCACTCATCCAAGGGGCATTAAAACCGTCTTGTTAAGCTACTGTGACCTCCACGTCTCTTCCAAGGTGCATAAATACCATCTTGTTAAACCACTCTGAACTCCACAGCTATTTCAAAGGGCATTAAAACCGTCTATTTAAACTACTGTGACCTCCACGTCTTTTCCATGGGGCATTGATACTGTCCTTTTATTCCACACCTACCTCCAACACTCTTCCAAGGGGCATTAAAACCGACTTGTTAAGCTATTGTGACCTCCACGTCTCTTCCACGGGGTATTGATATTGTCAGTTTATGCCACTGCGACCTCCACCACTCTTCCAAGGGGCATTAAAACCATCTTGTTAAGCTACTGTGACCTCCACGTCTCTTCAACGGGGAATTGATATCATCTTTTTATTCCACTGCGACCTCCACCGCTCTTCCAATGTTCATTGATATTGTCTTTTTATTCCACTCTGACCTCCACCACTCATCCAACGGGCATTAAAACCGTCTTGTTAAGCTACTGTGACCTCCACGTATCTTCCAACGGGCATTAAAACCGTCTTGCTAAGCTACTGTGATCTCCACGTCTCTCCCACGGGGCATTGATACTGTCCTTTTCTTCCACTGCGACCTTCATCACTCTTCCAAGGGGCACCAATACTGTCTTTTTATTCCACTGCGACCTCCACCACTCTTCCTAGGGGCATTAAAGCCATCTTGTTAAGCTACTGTGACGTCCATGTCTCTTCCACGGGGCATTGATATTGTCTTTTTATTCCACTGTAACCTCCACCACTCTTCCAAGGGACATTAAAACCGTCTTGTAAGCTACTGTGACCTCGACGTCTCTTCAAAGGGGCATTGATATTGTATTTTTATTCCACAAAACCTCCACCACTCATCCAAGGGGCATTAAAATCATCTTTTTAAGCTACTGTGACCTCCACGTCTCTTCCAAGGTGCATAAAAACCATCTTGTTAAACCACTCTGAACTCCACAGCTATTCCAATGGGCATTAAAACCGTCTATTTAAGTTACTGTGACCTCCACATCTCTTCCACGGGGCTTTGATAGTCTTTTTATTCCACAGCGACCTCCACCACCCTTCAAAGGGGCATCAAAACCATCTTGTTAAGCTGCTGTGACCTCCACATCTCTTCCACGGGGCTTTGATAGTCTTTTTATTCCACTGTAACCTCCACCACTCATCCAAGGGGCAATAAAACCGTCTTCTTCAGCTACTGTGAGCTCGACGTCTCTTCCAAGGGGCATAAAAACCGTCTTTTTAAACCACTCTGAACTCCACCACTCTTCCAAGGTGCATTAAAACCATCTTGTTTACCTACTATGACCTCCATATCTCTTCCACGGGGCATTAATATTGAGTTTTTATTCCACTGTATCCACCACCCCTCTTCCAAGGGGCATTGATATCATCTTTTTATTCCACTGCGACCTCCACCACTCTGCCTAGGGGCATTAAAACCATCTTGTTAAGCTACTATGACCTCCACGTCTCTTCCTCGGGACATTGATATTGTCTATTTATTCCACTGCGACCTCCACAACTCTTCCAAGCAGTGTTGATATTGTCTTTTTATTCCAATGCGACCTCCACCACTCTTCCAAGAGGCATTAAAACCATCTTGTTAAGCTACTGTGACCTCCACGTCTCTTCCAAGGGGCATTAAAACCATCTTGTTATACCAATAGGAACTCCACAGCTCTTCCAAGCCGCAATAAAACCAATTATTTAAGCTGCTGTGACCTCCCCGTCTCTTCCACGGAGCTTCAATATTGTCTTTTTATTCCACAGCGACCACCACCGCTATTCCAAGGGGCATTAAAACCGTCTTGTTAAGCTACTGTGACCTCCACGAGTCTTCCACGGGGCATTGATATTGTCTTTTTATTGCACTGTAACCACCACCCCTCTTCCACGGGGCATTGATATTGTCTTTTTATTCCACTGCGACCTCCACCACTCATCCAAGGGGCATTAAAACCGTATTGTTAAGCTGCTGAGAACTCCACGTCTCTTCCAAGGGGCATTAAAACCATCTTGTTTAACCACTCTGAACTCCACAGCTATTCCAAGGGGCATTAAAACCGTCTATTTAAGCTACTGTGACCTCAACGTCTCTTCCTCGGGGCATTGATAATGTCTTTTTATTCCACAGCGACCTCCACCAATTTTCCAAGGGGCATTAAAACCATCTTGTTAAGCTACAGTGACCTCCACTTCTCTTCCACAGGGCATTGATACTGTCCGTATATTACACTGTGACCTCCACGTTTCATGCGCGGGACATTGATATTGTCTTTTTATTCCACTGCGACCTCCACCACTTTTCCAAGGGGCATTGATATTGTCTTTTTATTCCACTGCGACCTCCACCACTTTTCCAAGGGGCATTGATATTGTCTTTTTATTCCACTGAGACCTCCACCACTCTTCCAAAGGGCATTAAAACTGCCTTGTTAAACTACTGTGACCTCCACGTCTCTTCCAAGGGTCATTGATATTGTCTATTTATTCCACTGTAGCCTCCACCACTCTTTCAAGGGGTATTAAAACCTCCTTGTTAATCTACTGGGTCCTCGACGTCTCTTCCAAGGGGCATTGATATTGTCTTTTTATTCCACTATAATCTCCACCACTCATCCAAGGGGCATTAAAACCGTCTTGTTACGCTGCTGTGACCTCCATGTCTCTTCCAAGGGGCATTAAAACAATCTTGTTAAACCAATCTGAAATCCACAGCTATTCCAAGGGGCATTAAAACCGTCTATTTAAACTACTGTGACCTCCACGTCTCTTCCACGGGGCTTTGATTTTCTCTTTTTATTCCACTAAAACCTCCACTACTCATCCAAGGGGCATTAAAACCGTCTTGTTAAGCTACTGTTAACTCCATGTCTCTTCCACGGGGCATTAATACTGTCCTTTTATTCAACTGCAACCTCCATCACTCTTCCAAGGGGCATTAATATTGTCCTTTTATTCCACTGCGACCTCCACCACTCTTCCAATGGGAATTGATATTGTCTTTTTATTCCACTGTGACCTCCACCACTCTTCCAAAGGGCATTAAAACCGTCTTGGTAAGGTACAGTTGCGTCAACGTCTCTTCCATGGGGCATTGATAATGTCTTTATATTCACTGTAACCTCCACCACTCTTCCAAGGGGCATTAAAACCATCTTGTTAAGCTACTGTGACTTCCACGTCTCTTCCAAGAGGCATTAAAACCATCTTGTTAAGCCACTATGAAATCCACATCTCTTCCAAGGAACAATAAAACCATTTATTTAAGCTACTGTGACCTCCATGTCTCTTCCACGGGGTTTTGTTATTATCTTTTTATTCCACAGCGACCTCCACCACTCTTCCAAGGGTCATTAAAACCATCTTGTCAAGCTACTGTGACCTCCACGTCTCTTCCACGGGACATTGATATTGTATTTTTATTCCACTGCGACCTCCACCACTCATCCAAGGGGCATTAAAACTGTCTTGTTAAGCTACTGTGACCTCCATGTCTCTTCCACGGGGCATTGATATTGTCTTTTTATTACACTGTAACCTCCACCACTCTTCCAAGGGACATTAAAACCGTCTTATAAGCTACTTTGACCTCGATGTCTCTTCGTAGGGGCATTGATATTGTCTTTTTATTCCACTGTAACCTCCACCACTCATCCAAGGGGCATTAAAACCGTCTTATTAAGCTACTGTGACCTCCAATTCTCTTCCAAGGTGCATAAAAACCATCTTGTTAAACCTCTCTGAGCTCCACAGCTATTCAAAGGGGCATTCAAACCGTCTATTTAAGCTACTGTGACCTCCACGTCTTTCCCACGGTGCTTTGAAATTGTCTTTTTATTCCACAGCGACCTCCACCACTCTTCCAAGGGGCATTAAAACCATCTTGTTAAGCTACTGTGACCTCCACGTTTCTTCCACGGGGCTTTGATACTGCCCTTTTATTCAACTGCGACCTCTATCACTCTTCCAAGGGGCATTCATATTGTGTTTTTATTCCACTGCGACCTCCACCACTCTTCCAAGGGGCATTAAAACCATCTTGTTAAGCTACTGTGACCTGCACATCTCTTACATGGGACATTGATATTGTCTTTTTATTCCACTGCGACCTCCACCACTCTTACAAGGGGTCATTGATATTGCTTTTTATTCCACTGCGACCTCCAATACTCTTCCAAGGGGCATTGATATTGTTTTTTCATTCCACTGCGACCTCCACCACTCTGCCTAGGGGCATTAAAACCATCTTTTAAAGCTACTGTGACCTCCACGTCTCTTCCAAGGAGCATTGATATTGTCTTTATTCCATTGCGACCGCCATCACTCTTCCAAGGGGCATTAATATTGTCTTTTTATTCCACTGCGACCTCAACCACTCTTCCAAGGGGCATTAAAACCATCTTGTTAAGCTACTGTGACCTGCACATCTCTTACATGGGACATTGATATTGTCTTTTTATTCCATTGCGACCTCCACCCTCTTACAAGGGGCATTGATATGGTCCTTTTATTCCACTGCGACCTCCAACACTCATCCAATGGGCATTAAAACTGTCTTGTTCAGCTACTATGACCTCCACGTCTCTTCCACGGGGCATTGATATTGTCTTTTTATTCCATTGTAACCACCACCCCTCTTCCAAGGGGCATTGACATTGTCTTTTTATTCCACTGCGACATCCACCACTCATCCAAGGGGCATTAAAACTGTCTTGTTAAGCTACTATGACTTCCACTTCTCTTCCAAGGTGCATAAAAACCATCTTGTTAAACTACTCTGATCTCCACAGCTATTCCAAGGGGCATTAAAACATAGTTACATAGTTACATAGTTACATAGTTTATAAGGCCGAAAAAAGACAAGCGTCCATCCAGTTCAGCCTATTTCTTGTGCACTGCAGCTATTCCGCAGCGTTGATCCAGGGGAACGCAAAAAAAAACAAAACAAAACAAAAAAAAACATGCGGTATAGGCCAATTGACATCATTGAGGAAAAAATTCACTTCCCGACACCAATCTGGATTAATTAACTATCACTAAGCATAAGATGTAATTTTATTGTTCTCAAGAAAGGCGTCCAGGCCTCTCTTGAACTCATTAAGTGAGTTGGACATCACCACTTCCTCTCCCAGAGAGTTCCAGAGTCTCACGGCTCTGACCGTAAAGAATCCCCTTCTATGCTGGTGCAGGAACCTCCTTTCCTCCAGACGCATAGTGTGCCCCCTCGTCTTTGTCACCATCCTTGGTATAAACAGGTCATGGGAGAGATCTCTGTACTGCCCCCTGATGTATTTATACATGTTTATGAGGTCTCCCCTAAGCCTTCTCTTTTCCAACGTAAATAGGCCTAATTTTGACAACCTCTCTGGGTATTCTAGTCCCTCCATTCCCTTTATTACCTTAGTCGCCCTCCTTTGTACCCTCTCTAGCTCCAATATGTCTTTCCTGAGCCCCGGAGCCCAGAACTGTGCACAATATTCTAAGTGCGGCCTTACCAGCGCTTTATACAGAGGAAGAACAATGTTCTCATCATATGCCCCTATTCCTCTTCTGATGCATGCCATGACTCTATTTGCCTTCGCAGCTGCTGCCTGACACTGGGCACTCCAATTTAATTTGCTATTAACCAAGACGCCCAGGTCCTTCTCCATGTCAGATTTCCCCAACGGTTTCCCATTTAATATGTATGGGTGACTGCTGTTTTTCTTTCCCATGTGCATGACTTTACATTTATCGGCATTGAACCCCATTTGCCATTTTTTGGCCCAACTCCCCAATTTATCTAAATCCTCCTGTAGCTGTGCCCTATCCTCATCTGTGTTAACTACTTTACAAAGTTTAGTATCATCTGCAAATATTGCTATTTTACTATGCAACCCTTCCACTAGATCATTAATAAATATATTAAATAATATAGGGCCCAAGACAGACCCTTGAGGCACCCCGCTAGTAACCCTGACACACCCTGAGCTTACTCCATTGATAACCACCCTCTGCTTTCTATTACTCAGCCAGCTATTTACCCACTTACACACATTATCCCCCAGACCAAGCATTCTCATTTTATATACCAACCTTTTGTGTGGCACGGTATCAAACGCTTTGGAGAAGTCAAGGTATACAACATCCACTGACTCTCCCCGGTCCAGCTGTGAGCTCACCTCCTCGTAGAAGGCAATCAGGTTTGTTTGGCAGGAGCGATCTCTCATGAATCCATGTTGATATGGAGTTAGACAGTTATTATCATTAAGATATTCTACAATAGCATCTCTAAGAAATCCTTCAAACAATTTACCCACAACAGACGTTAAGCTGACTGGTCTATAGTTCCCAGGGTCACTTTTAGACCCCTTTTTGAATATTGGTACCACATTTGCTTGGCGCCAGTCTAGTGGGGCAGTCCCTGTCCATAAAGAGTGCTTGAATATAAGATACAGCGGTCTGTCTATCACATTACTTAATTCTTTTAGTACCCGGGGGTGTATGCCATCTGGGCCTGGTGACTTGTCTATTTTGATATTATTTAGGCGTTTCTGAACTTCCTCCTGGGTTAGGTGGGTGATATTTAGCGGAGGGTTTACTTTATTACTTTGCATTTCCTCCGATAAATTGTTTTCTTTTGTGAAAACAGTGGAGAAGAAGCTATTGAGTAGGTTTGCTTTACCCTCATCGCCCTCTATGATTTTACCCAGGTTATTTTTCAATGGGTCAACTCCATCAGTTTTAATCCTTTTACTGTTTATATAGTTAAAGAACAGTTTGGGATTCGTTTTACTTTCTTTGGCAATTAGTCTCTCTGTCTCCTCTTTTGCTATTCTTATTTGTTTCTTACAGATTTTGTTTTTTTCCCTATAAGTTATTAGCGCTTCCTCGCTGCCTTCTTGTTTAAGTTTACCGAAAGCCCTTTTTTTGTTTTTCATTGCCCTCTTGACTTCCTTATTTAGCCACATTGGCTTCCTCCTAAAAACCATCTATTTAAGCTACTGTGACCTCCACGTCTCTTACTCGGAGCTTTGATATTGTCTTTTTATTCCACAGTGACCTCCACCAATCATCCAAGGGGCATTAAACCGTCTTGTTAAGCTACTGTGGCCTCCACGTCTCTTCCTTTGGGCATTGATACTGTCCTTTTATTCCACAGCTACCTCCAACACTCTTCCAAGGGGCATTAAAACCGACTTGTTAAGCTACTGTGACCTCCACGTCTCTTCCACGGGGTATTGATATTGTCAGTTTATGCCACTGCGACCTCCACCTCTCTTCCAAGGGGCATTAAAACCATCTTGTTAAGCTACTGTTACCTATAAGTCTATTCAACGGGGAATTGATATCGTCTTTTTATTCCACTGCGACCTCCACCACTCTTCCAATGTTCATTGATATTGTCTTTTTATTCCACTCTGACCTCCACCACTCTTCCAACGGGCATTAAAACCGTCTTGTTAAGCTACTGTGACCTCCACGTATCTTCCAACGGGCATTAAAACCGTCTTGTTAAGCTACTGTGACCTCCACGTCTCTCCCACGAGGCATTGATACTGTCCTTTATTTCCACTACGACCTTCACCACTCTTACAAGGGGGATTAATATTGTCTTTTTATTCCACTGCAACCTCAACCACTTTTCCAAGGGGCATTAAAGCCATCTTGTTAAGCTACTGTGACCTCCATGTCTCTTCCACGGGGCATTGATATTGTCTTTTTATTCCACTGTAACCTCCACCACTCTTCCAAGGGACAGTAAAACCGTCTTGTAAGCTACTGTGACCTCGACGTCTCTTCAAAGGGGCATTGATATTGTATTTTTATTCCACATAACCTCCACCACTCATCCAAGGGACATTAAAACCATCTTGTTAAGCTACTGTGACCTCCACGTCTCTTCGAAGGTGCATAAAAACCATCTTGTTAAACCACTCTGAACTCCACAGCTATTCCAAAGGGCATTAAAACCATCTATTTAAGCTACTGTGACCTCAACGTCTCTTCCACGGGGCTTTGATAGTCTTTTTATTCCACAGTGACCTCCACCACTCTTCCAAGAGGCATTAAAACCATCTTGTTAAGCTGCTGTGACCTTCACGTCTCTTCCACGGGGCATTGATATCATCTTTTTATTCCACTGCGACCTCCACCACTCTTCCAAGGGGTCATTGATATTGTCTTTTTATTCCACTGTGAACTCCACCACTCTTCCAAGGGGCATTAATATTGTCTTTTTATTCCACTGCGACCTCCACCACTCTGCCTAGGGGCATTAAAACCATATTGTTAAGCTACTATGACCTCCACGTCTCTTCTTTGGGACATTGATATTGTCTTTTTATTCCACTGCGACCTCCACAACTCTTCCAAGCGGTGTTGATATTGTCTTTTTATTCCAATGCGACCTCCATCACTCTTCCAAGGGGCGTTAAAACCATCTTGTTAAGCTACTGTGACCTCCACGTCTCCTCCAAGGGACATTAAAACCATCTTGTTAGGCTGCTGTGACCTTCACGTCTCTTCCACGGGGCATTGATACTGTTCTATTATTCAACCAAGGGGCATTAATATTGTGTTTTTATTCCACTATGACCTCCACCACTCCTCCAAGTGGTATTAAAACCGTCTTATTAAGCTACTGTGACCTCCACGTCACTTCCACGGGACATTGATATTATCTTTTTATTCCACTGCGACCTCCAACACTCTTCCAAGGGACATTAAAACGGTCTTGTTAAGCTATTGTGACCTCCATATCTCTTCCACGGGGAATTGATATTGTCTTTTTATTCCACTGTAACCTCCACCACTCATCCAAGGGGCAATAAAACCGTCTTCTTCAGCTACTGTGAGCTCGACGTCTCTTCCAAGGGGCATAAAAACCGTCTTATTAAACCACTCTGAACTCCACCACTCTTCCAAGGTGCATTAAAACCATCTTGTTCACCTACTATGACCTCCATGTCTCTTCCACGGGGCATTGATATTGAGTTTTTATTAAACTGAATCCACCACCCCTCTTCCAAGGGGCATTGATATCATCTTTTTATTCCACTGCGACCTCCACCACTCTTCCAAGGGGTCATTGATATTGTCTTTTTATTAAACTGTGACCTCCACCACTCTTCCAAGGGGCAGTGACATTGTCTTTTTATTCCGCTGCGACCTCCACCACTCTGCCTAGGGGCATTAAAACCATCTTGTTAAGATACTATGACCTCCACATCTCTTCCTTGGGCCATTGATATTGTCTTTTTATTCCACTGCGACCTCCACAACTCTTCCAACCGGTGTTGATATTGTCTTTTTATTCCAATGCGACCTCCACCACTCTTCCAAGGGGCATTAAAATCATCTTGTTAAGCTACTGTGACCTCCATGTCTCTTCCAAGGGGCATTAAAACCATCTTGTTAAGCTGCTGTGACCTTCACGTCTCTTCCACGGGGCATTGATACTATCCTATTATTCAACTGCGATCTCTCTCACTCTTCCAAGGGGCATTAGTATTGTGTTTTTCTACCACTTTGAACTCCACCACTCTTCCAAGGTGCATTAAAACCATCTTGTTCACCTACTATGACCTCCATGTCTCTTCCACGGGGCATTGATTTTGAGTTTTTATTAAACTGTATCCACCACCCCTCTTCCAAGGGGCATTGATATCATCTTTTTATTCCACTGTGACCTCCACCACTCTTCCAAGGGGCATTGATATTGTCTTTTTATTCCACAGCGACCTCCACCGCTATTACAAGGGGCATTAAAACCATCTTGTTAAGCTACTGTGACCTCCACGAGTCTTCCACGGGGCATTGATATTGTCTTTTTATTGCACTGCGACCTCCACAACTCTTCCACGGGGCATTGATATTGTCTTTTTATTCCACTGCGACCTCCACCACTCATCCAAGGGGCATTAAAACAGTCTTGTTCGGCTGCTGAGAACTCCACGTCTCTTCCAAGGGGCATTAAAACCATCTTGTTAAACCACATTGAACTCCACAGCTATTACAAGGGGCATTAAAACCGTCTATTTAATCTACTCTGACCTCAACGTCTCTTCCTCGGGGCATTGATTGTCTTTTTATTCCACAGCGACCTCCACCAATTTTCCAAGGGGCATTAAAACCACCTTGTTAAGCTACAGCGACCTCCACTTCTCTCCACGGGGCATTGATACTGTCCGTATATTACACTGTGACCTCCACGTTTCATGCACGAGACATTGATATTGTCTTTTTATTCCACTGTGACCTCCACCACTCTTCCAAGGGGCATTGATATTGTCGTTTTATTCCACTGAGACCTCCACCACTCTTCCAAGGGACATTAAAACTGCCTTGTTAAGCTACTGTGACCTCCACGTCTCTTCCAAGGGGCATTGATATTGTCTATTTATTCCACTGTAGCCTCCACCACTCTTCCAAGGGGCATTAAAACCTTCTAATTAATCTACTGGGACCTCGACGTCTCTTCCAAGGGGCATTGATATTGTATTTTTATTCCACTATAACCTCCACCACTCATCCAAGGGGCATTAAAACCGTCTTGTTATGCTGCTGTGACCTCCACCTCTCTTAAAAGGGGCATTAAAACAATCTTGTTAAACCACTCTGAAATCCACAGCTATTCCAAGGGGCTTTAAAACCGTCTATTTAAACTACTGTGACATCCACGTCTCTTCCACGGGGCATTGATATTGTCTTTTTATTCCACAGCGACCTCCACCACTCTTCCAAGGGGCATTAAAACCATCTTGTTAAGCTAATGTGACCTCCATGTCTCTTCCACGGGGCACTAATACTGTCCTTTTATTCAACTGCGACCTCCATCACTCTTCCAAGGGGCATTAATATTGTCCTTTTATTCCACTGCGACCTCCACCACTCTTCCAATGGGAATTGATATTGTCTTTTTATTTCACTGCGACCTGCACCACTCTTCCAAGGGGCATTAAAACCGTCTTGTTAAGCTACTGTGACCTACATGTCTCCTCCAAGGGGCATTAAAACCATCTTATTAAAACACTCTGCACTCCACATCTCTTCCAAGGGAAATTTATATTGTCTTTTTATTCCACTGTGACCTCCACCACTCTTCCAAAGGGCATTAAAACCGTCTTGGTAAGCTACAGTTACGTCAACGTCTCTTCCACGGGGCATTGACATTGTCTTTTTATTCCACTGTAACCTCCACCACTCTTCCAAGGGGCATTAAAACCATCTTGTTAAGCTACTGTGACTTCCACGTCTCTTCCAAGAGGCATTAAAACCATCTTGTTAAAACACTATGAAATCCACATCTCTTCCAAGGAGCAATAAAACCATTTATTTAAGCTACTGTGACCTCCACGTCTCTTCCACGGGGTTTTGTTATTATCTTTTTATTCCACAGCGACCTCCACCACTCTTCCAAGGGTCATTAAAACCATCTTGTTAAGCTACTGTGACCTCCACGTCTCTTACACGGGACATTGATATTGTATTTTTATTCCACTGCTACCTCCACCACTCATCCAAGGGGAATTAAAACTGTTTTGTTAAGCTACTGTGACCTCCATGTCTCTTCCACGGGGCATTGATATTGTCTTTTTATACCACTGTAACCTCCACCACTCTTCCAAGGGACATTAAAACCGTCTTGTAAGCTACTTTTACCTCGATGTCTCTTCGTAGGGGCATTGATATTGTCTTTCTATTCCACTGTAACCTCCACCACTCATCCAAGGGGCATTAAAACCGTCTTGTTAAGCTACTGTAACCTCCAATTCTCTTCCAAGGTGCATAAAAACCATCTTGTTAAACCACTCTGAACTCCACAGCTATTCCAAGGGGCATTCAAATCGTCTATTTAAGCTACTGTGACCTCCACGTCTTTCCCACGGTGCTTTGATACTGCCCTTTTATTCAACTGCGACCTCTATCACTCTTCCAAGGCGCATTCATATTGTCTTTTTATTTCACTGCGACCTCCACCACTCTTCCAAGGGCCATTAAAACTGTCTTGTTCTGCTACTGTGACCTCGACGTCTCTTCCAAGCGGCATTAAAACCATCTTATTAAACCACTCTGAACTCCACCACTCTTCTAAGCGGCATTAAAACCATTTTGTTCAGCTACTATGACCTCCATGTCTCTTCCACGTGGCATTGATATTGAGTTTATATTTCACTGTAACCACCACCCCTCTTCCAAGGGACATTGATATCGTCTTTTTATTCCACTCCGACCTCCACCACTCTTCCAAGGGGTCTTTGATATTGCTTTTTATTCCACTTTGACCTCCAATACTCTTCCAAGGGGCATTGATATTGTCTTTTCATTCCACTGCGACCTCCACCACTCTGCCTAGGGGCAATAAAACCATCTTTTAAAGCTACTGTGACCTCCACGTCTTTTCCACGGGGCATTGATATTGTATTTTTATTCCACTGTAACGTCCACCACTCTTCCGAGTGGCATTAAAACCATCTTGTTAAGCTACTTTGAACTCTACGTCTCTTCCAAGGGGCATTGATATTGTCTTTTTATTCCACTGCGACCTCCGCCACTCTTACGAGGTGCATTCATATTGTCTTTTTATTACACTGCGACCTCCACCATTCTTCCAAGGTGCATTAAAAACGTCTTGTTAAGCTACTGTGACCTCCACGTCTCTTCCAAGGGGTATTGATATTCTCTTTATTCCATTGCGACCTCCATCACTCTTCCAAGGGGCATTAATATTGTCTTTTTATTCCACTGCGACCTCAACCACTCTTCCAAGGGGCATTAAAACCATCTTGTTAAGCTACTGTGACCTCCACATCTCTTACATGGGACATTGATATTGTCTTTTTATTCCACTGCGACCTCCACCAATCTTACAAGGGGCATTGATATGGTCTTTTTATTCCACTGCGTCCTCCACCACTCTTCCAAGGGGCATTAAAACCATCTTGTTAAGCTACTGTGACCTCCATGTTTCTTCCACAGTGCATTCATATTGTCTTTTTATTCCACTGTAAACTCCACCACTCATCCAAGGGGCATTAAAACCCTCTTGTTAAGCTACTGTGACCTCCACGTCTCTTCCAAGGGGCATTAAAACCATCTTGTTAAACCACTCTGAAATCCACAGCTATTCCAAGGGGCATTAAAACCGTCTTATTAAGCTACTGTGACCTCCACATCTCTTCCACGGGACATTGATATTGTATTTTTATTCCACTGCGACCTCCACCACTCTTCCAATGGGCATTGAAATTGTCTTTTTATTCCACTGCGATCTCCACCACTCTTCCAAGGGGCATTAAAACCATGTTGTTTAGTTACAGTGACCTCCACGTCTCTTCCAAGGTGCATTAAAACCACCTTGTTAAACCACTCTGAACTCCACCACTCTTCCAAGGGGCATCAAAACCGTCTTGTTCAGCTACTATGACCTCCCCGTCTCTTCCACGGGGCATTGATATTGTCTTTTTCTTCCACTGTTACCACCACCCCTCTTCCAAGGTGCATTGATATTGTCTTTTTATTAAACTGCGACATCCACCACTCATCCAAGGGGCATTAAAACTGTCTTGTTAAGCTACTGTGACCTCCACTTCTCTTCCAAGGTGCATAAAAACCATCTTGTTAAACTACTCTGAACTCAACAGCTATTCCAAGGTGCATTAAAACCATCTATTTAAGCTACTGTGACCTCCACGTCTCTTCCTCGGAGCTTTGATATTGTCTTTTTATTCCACAGTGACCTCCACCAATCATCCAAGGGGCATTAAACCGTCTTGTTAGGCTACTGTGACCTCCATGTCTCTTCCACGGGGCATTGATATTGTCTTTTTATTCCACTGTAACCACCACCCCTCTTCCAAGGGGCATTGATATTGTCTTTTTATTCCACTGCGACATCCACCACTCATCCAAGGGACATTAAAACCGTCTTGTTCAGCTACTATGACCTCCACGTATCTTCCACGGGGCATTGATATTGTCTTTTTATTCCACTGTAACCACCACCCCTCTTCCAAGGGGCATTGATATTGTCTTTTTATTCCACTGCGACATCCACCAGTCATCCAAGGGGCATTAAAACTGTCTTGTTAAGCTACTTTGACCTCCATGTCTCTTCCATGGGGCATTGATATTGTCTTTTTATTCCACTGTAACCTCCACCACTCTTCCAAGGGACATTAAAACCGTCTTGTAAGCTACTGTGACCTCGACGTCTCTTCGTAGGGGCATTGATATAGTCTTTTTATTCCACTGTAACCTCCACCACTCATCCAAGGGGCATTAAAACTGTCTTGTTAAGCTACTGTGACCTCCAATTCTCTTCCAAGGTGCATAAAAACCATCTTGTTAAACCACTCTGAACTCCACAGCTATTCCAAGGGGCATTCAAACTGTATATTTAAGCTACTGTGACCTCCACGTCTTTTCCACGGTGCCTTGATATTGTCTTTTTATTCCACAGCGACCTCCACCACTCTTCCAAGGGGCATTAAAACCATCTTTTTAAGCTACTGTGACCTCAAAGTCTCTTCCATGGGGCTTTGATATTGTCTTTTTATTACACTGTAACCTCCACCACTCTTCTAAGGGGCATTAAAACTGTCTTGTTCTGCTACTGTGACCTCGACGTCTCTACCAAGCGGCTTTAAAACCGTCTTATTAAACCACTCTGTACTCCACCACTCTTCCAAGGGGCATTAAAACCATTTTGTTCAGCTACTATGACCTCCATGTCTCTTCCACGGGGCATTGATATTGAGTTTTTATTCCACTGTAACTACCACCCCTCTTCCACGGGGCTTTGATATTGTCTTTTTATTCCACTGCGATCTCCACCACTCTTCCAAGGGGTCATTGATATTGTCTTTTTATTCCACTGCAACATCCAACACTCTTCCAAGGGGCATTGATATTGTCTTTTTATTCCACTGCGACCTCCACCACTCTGCCTAGGGGCATTAAAACCATCTTTTAACCCCTTAAGCCCAGGAGCATTTTCCGTTTTTGCATTTTCGTTTTTGCTCCCCTTGTTCCCAGAGCAATAGCGTTTTTATTTTTTGGTCAATATGGCCATGTGAGGGCTTATTTTTTGCGAGACGAGTTGTACTTTTCAACGCCATTACTAGTTTTACCATATCCTGTACGGGAAAACGGTAAAAAAATTCCAAGTGCGGTAAAATTGCAAAAAAAGTGCAATACCACAGTTGTTTTTTTTTTTTTTTTTTTTTACCACGTTCACTGAATGCTAAAACTGACCTGCCCTTCTTATTCTACAGGTCATTACGAGTTCATAGACACCAAACATGCATAGGTTCTTTTATATTTAAGTGGTGAAAAAAAATTCCAAAATTTGGTAAAAAAATAAATAAAAAAATAGCGCCATTTTCTAAGACCTGTAGCGTCTCCATTTTTCGTGATCTGGGGCTGGTTTATGGCTTATTTTTTGCGAACCGGGCTGTCGTTTTTATTGATAACATTTGGGGTAGATCCGATGTTTTGATCGCCCGTTATTGCATTTTATTTCAATTTTGCGGCGACCAAAAAAAGTAATTCTGGCGTTTAGAATTTTTTTCTCGTTACGCCGTTTACCGATCGGATTAATTTTTTTTTTATATTGATAGATCGGACGATTCTGAACGCGGCGATACCAAATATGTGTATGTGGGGTTTTTTTTTTTATTTTGAATGGGGCGAAAGGGGGGTGATTTAAACTTTTATATTTTTTTATTTTTTTTATATTTTTAAAAACTTTTTTTTTTTATTTTTTGCATGCTTCTATAGTCTCCATAGGAGACTAGAAGCAGCAACTATCCGATCGCCTCTGCTACATACAGAGGACGAGCAGATCCCCTGCATGCAGCAGAAATGGTCCTGTGTTATGAGCGCCGACCACTAGGTGGCGCTCATAGCGATAAGATCATGACAACCACAGGCGTCTGCTGCAGACCCTGGGTTGTCATGCACGCCCATCGGCGACCCGCGATCACGTGACGGGGTCGCCGGTGGGCGTGGCTTATGATGTGCCACCCGGAAGCGACCGTTAAATGCTTGACAGCAGAGATTGACAGCAGCATTTAACATGTTAACAGCCACGGGTGGATCGCGATTCCACCCGCGGCTGTTGCGGGCACATGTAAGAATCAGCTGACATGTGCTCCGTTCAGTGAGGGCTCAGCGCAGCAGCCCTCACTGAACGGGCAGTACGCAAATATGCTTACTAATACGTCCTCGGTAGTTAAGGGGTTAAAGCTAGTGTGACCTCCACGTCTTTTCCACGGGGCATTGATATTGTCTTTTTATTCCACTGTAACCTCCACCACTCTTCCGAGGGGCATTAAAAACGTCTTGTAAGCTACTATGAACTCTACTACTCTTCAAGGGGCATTGATATTGTCTTTTTATTCCACTGCGACCTTCACCACTCTTCCGAGGTGCATTCATATTGTCTTTTTATTCCACTGCGACCTCCACCACTCTTCCAAGGGGCATTAGAACCATCTTGTTAAGCTACTGTGACCTACACGTCTCTTCCACGGGGCATTGATATTGTCTTTATTCCACTGCGACCTCCACCACATTTCCAAGGGGCATTTAAACCGTCTTGATAAGCTACTGTGACCTCCATGTCTCTTCCTGAGGGCATTGATATTGTCTTTTTATTTCCCTGTAACCTCCACCACTCTTCCAAGAGACATAAAAACCGTCTTGTTCAGCTACTGTGACCTCCACCACTCTACCAAGGGGCATTAAAACCGTCTTGTTAAGCTACTATGAACTCCACGTCTCTTCCACGAGGCATTGATATTGTCTTTTTATTCCACTGTAACCTCCACCACTCTTCCAATGGGCATTAAAACCATCTTGTTAAGCTAATGTGACCTACACGTATCTTCCAAGGGGCATTAAAACCATCTCAATAAACCTCTCTGAACTCAACGTCTCTTCCAAGGAGCATTAAAAGCGTCTTGTTAAGCTACTTTGACCTCCACGTTTCTTCCACGGGGCATTGATATTGTCTTTTTATACCACACCAACCTCCACCACTCTTCCAAGGGGCAATAAAACCATCTTGTTAAGCTACTGTGAGCACGACGTCTCTTCGAAGGGGCATTGGTATTGTCTTTTTATTCCACTGCGACCTCTACCACGTTTCCAAGGTACATTAATACTGTCTTGGTAAGCTGCTTTGACCTCCACGTCTCTTCCTCGGTCATTGATATTGTCATTTTATACCACAGCAACCACTAGCACTCTTACAAGGAGCAATAAAACCATCTTGCTAAGCTACTGTGACATCCACGTCTCTTCCCCGGGGCATTGATATTGTCTTTTTATTCCACTGCGACCACCACTACTCTTCCAAGGGACATTAAAATCGTCTTTTTAAGCTACTGTGACCTCTACGTCTCTTCCAAGTAGCAATGATACTGTCCTTTTATTCCAATGCGACCTCCATCACTCTTCCAAGGGGCATTAATATTGTCTTTTTATTCCACTGCGACTTACACCACTCATCCAAGGGGGATTAAAACAGTCTTGATAAGCTACTGTGACCTCCACGTCTCTTCCAAGTGGCATTGATATTGTCTTTTTATTCCACTGCCACCTCCACCACTCTTCCAAGGGGCATTAACAGCTTCTTGTTAAGCTACTGTGACCTACATGTCTCTTCCAAGGGGCAATAAAACCATCTTGATAAACCACTCTGAACTCCACAGCTCTACCAAGGGGCATTAAAGCCATCTTGTTAAGCTACTGTGACTTCCACGTCTCTTCCACGGGCCATTGATATTGTCTTTTTATTCCACTGCGACCTCCACCACTCTTCCATTGGCCATTGATATTGTCTTTTTATTCCACTGCCACCTCCACCACTCTTCCAAGGGGCATTAAAACTGTCCTTTAAAGCTACTGTGACCTCCACGTCTCTTCCAAGGGACATTGATATTGTCTTTTTATTCCATTACGACCTCCACCACTCATCCAATGGGCATTAAGAAAGTTTTGTTAAGCTACTGTGACCTACACGTGTCTTCCAAGGGGAATTAAAGCCATCTTGTTAAACCACTCTGAACTCCACAGCTATTCCAAGGGGCATTAAAACCGTCTATTTAAGCTACTGTGACCTCCACGTCTCTTCCACGGGGCATTAATATTGTCTTTTTATTCTACTGCGACCTCCATCACTCTTCCAAGGGGCATTAAAACCATCTTGTTAAGCTACTGTGACCTCCATGTCTCTTCCTTGGGACATTGATATTGTCTTTTTATTCCAGCGTAACCTCCACCACTTTTCCAAGGGGCATTAAAACCGTCTTGTTAAGCTACTGTGACCTCCACGTCTCTTCCAAGGGGCATTAAAACCATCTTGATAAACCACTCTGAACTCCACAGCTCTTCCAAGGGGCATTAAAACCATCTTGTTAAGCTCCTGGGACCTCCACGTCTCTTCCACGGGGCATTGATATTGTCTTTTTATTCCACTGCGACCTCCACAACTCTTCCAATGGGCATTGATATTGTCTTTTTATTCCACTGCGACCTCCACCACTCTTGCAAGGGACATTAAAACCGTCTTTTTAAGCTACTGTGACCTCCACGTCTCTTCCAAGGGGCATTAATATTGTCTTTTTATTCCACTGCGATGTCCACCACTCACTCAAGGGGCATTAAAACAGTCTTGCTAAGCTACTGTGAACTCCACATATCTTCCAAGGGGCATTAAAACAATCTTGTTAAACCACTCTGAACTCCACAGCTATTCCAAGGGGCATTAAAAACATCGATTTAAGCTACTGTGTCCTCCACGTCTCTTCCACGGGGCTTTTAAACCATCTTGTTAAGCTACTGTGACCTCCACGTCTCTTCGACGGGCCATTGATATTGTATTCTTACTCCACTGTCACCTCCACCACTCTTCCAAGAGACATTAAAACGGTCTTGTTAAGCTACTGTGACCTACATATCTCTTCAAAGGGGCATTAAAACCGTCTTGTTAAACCACTCTGAACTCCACAGCTCTTCCAAGGGGCATTAAATCTATCTTGTTAAGCTACTGTGACCTCCACGTCTCTTCCACGGGGAATTGATTTTGTCTTTTTATACCACAGCGACCTACACCTCTCTTCCAAGGGGCATAAAACCTTCTTATTAAACTACTGTGACCTCCACGTCTCTTCCCCGTGGCATTGATATTGTCTCTTTATTCCACTGTGACCTCCACCACTCTTCCAAGGGGCATTGATATTGTCTTTTTATTCCACTGCGACCTCTACCACTCTTCCAAGGGGTATTAAGAACGTCTTGTTAAGCTACTGTGACCTCCACGTCTCTTTCTCGGGGCATTGATATTGTCTTTTTATTCCACTGCGACCTCCAACACTCTTCCAAGGGGCATTAAAACCATCTTTTTAAGCTACTGTGAACTCCACATCTTTTCCATGGGCATTGATATTGTCTTTTTATTCCACTGTAACCTTCACTACTCTTCCAAGGAGCATTAAAACCATCTTGATAAACCACTCTGAACTCCACAGCTCTTCCAAGAAGCATTAAAACCATCTTGTTAAGCTACTGTGACCTTAACGTCTCTTCCACGGCGCATTGATATTGTCTTTTTATTCCACTGCGACCTCCACCACTCTTCCAATGGACATTGATATTGTCTTTTTATTCCTCTGCGACCTCCACCACTCTTCCAAGGGCATTAAAACTGTTTTAAAGCTACTCTGACCTCTACCTCTTTTCCACGGGGCATTGATATTGTCTTTTTATTCCACTGTAACCACCACCACTCTTCCAAGAGACATTAAAACCATCTTGTTAAGCTACTGTGACCTCCACGTCTCTTCCAAGGGGCATTTATATTGTCTTTTTATTCCACTGCGACCTCCACCACTGATCCAATGGGAATTAAAACCATCTTGTTAAGCTACTGTGACCTCCACGTCTCTTCCACGGAGCATTGATATTGTCTTTTTATTCCACGGTAACCTCCACCCCTCTTCCAAGGTGCATTGATATTGTCTTTTTATTCCACTGTGACCTCCACCACTCTTCCAAGGGGTCATTGATATTGTCTTTTTATTCAACTGCGACCTCCACCACTCTTCCAAGGGGTCATTGATATTGTATTTTTATTTCTCTGTGACCTCCACCACTCTGCCTAGGGGCATTAAAACCGTCTTGTTAAGCTACTGTGACCTCCACGTCTCTTCGACCGGGCATTGATATTTTCTCTTTATTCCACTGTAACCCCCACCACTCTTCCAAAGGGTATTAAAACCGTCTTTTGTTAAGCTACTGTGACCTCCATGTCTCTTGCAAGGGGCATTAAAACCGTCTTATTAAACCACACTGAACTTCACCACTCTTCCATGGGTCATTAAAACTATCTTCTTCAGCTACTATGACCTCCACGTCTCTACCACGGGGCATTGATATTGTCTTTTTATTCCACCTTTACCTGCACCCCTCTTCCAAGGGGCACTGATATTGTCTTTTTATACTACTGTAACCTCCACCACTCTTCCAAGGGGTCAATGATATTGTCTTTTTATTCAACTGTGACCTCCACCATTCTTCCAAGGGGCATTGATATTGTATTTTTATTCCACTGCGACCTCCACCACTCTGCCTAGGGGCATTAAAACCATCTTGTTAAGCTACTGTGACCTCCACGTCTCTTCCATAGGGCATTGATATTGTCTTTTTATTCCACTATAACCCCCACAACTCTTCCAAGGGGAATTAAAACCGTCTTTTGTTAAGCTACTGTGACCTCCCCGTCTCTTCCATGGGGCATTAAAACCGTCTTATTGAACCACACTGAACTCCACCACTCTTCAAAGGGGTATTAAAACCATATTGTTAAGCTACTGTGACCTCAACGTCTCATCCACGGGTCATTGATATTGTCTTTTTATTCCATTGCGATCTCCACCACTCTTCCAAGGGGCCATAAAACCATCTTCTTAAGCTACTGTGACCTCGACGTCTATTCCCCGTGGCATTGATATTGTCTTTTTATTCCACTGCCACCTCCACCACTCTTCCAAGGGGCATTAAGAGCTTCTTCTTAAGCTACTGTGACCTACATGTCTCTTTCAAGGGGCAATAAAACCATCTTGATAAACCACTCTGAACTCCACAGCCCTACCAAGGGGCATTAAAGCCATCTTGTTAAGCTACTGTGACTTCCACGTCTCTTCCACGGGCCATTGATATTGTCTTTTTATTCCACTGCGACCTCCACCACTCTTCCATTGGCCATTGATATTGTCTTTTTATTCCACTGCCACCTCCACTACTCTTCCAAGGGGCATTAAAACTGTCTTTTAAAGCTACTGTGACCTCCACGTCTCTTCCAAGGGGCATTGATATTGTCTTTTTATTCCATTACGACCTCCACCACTCATCCAATGGGCATTAAGAAAGTTTTGTTAAGCTACTGTGACCTACACGTGTCTTCCAAGGGGAATTAAAGCCATCTTGTTAAACCACTCTGAACTCCATAGCTATTCCAAGGGGCATTAAAACCGTCTATTTAAGCTACTGTGACCTCCACGTCTCTTCCATGGGGCATTAATATTGTCTTTTTATTCTACTGCGACCTCCATCACTCTTCCAAGGGGCATTAAAACCATCTTGTTAAGCTACTGTGACCTCCATGTCTCTTCCTTGGGGCATTGATATTGTCTTTTTATTCCACCGTAACCTCCACCACTTTTCCAAGGGGCATTAAAACCGTCTTGTTAAGCTACTGTGACCTCCACGTCTCTTCCAAGGGGCATTAAAACCATCTTGATAAACCACTCTGAACTCCACAGCTCTTCCAAGGGGCATTAAAACCATCTTGTTGAGCTCCTGGTACCTCCACGTCTCTTCCACGGGGCATTGATATTATCTTTTTATTCCACTGCGACCTCCACAACTCTTCCATGGGCATTGATATTGTCTTTTTATTCCACTGCGACCTCCACCACTCTTGAGAGGGACATTAAAACCGTCTTTTTAAGCTACTGTGACCTCCACGTCTCTTCCAAGGGGCATTAATATTGTCTTTTTATTCCACTGCGATGTCCACCACTCACGCAAGGGGCATTAAAACCGTCTTGTTAAGCTACTGTGAACTCCACGTATCTTCCAAGGGGCATTAAAACAATCTTGTTAAACCACTCTGAACTCCACAGCTATTCCAAGGGGCATTAAAACCATCGATTTAAGCTACTGTGTCCTCCACGTCTCTTCCACGGGGCTTTTATATTGTCTTTTATTTCCACAGCGACCTCCACCACTCTTCCAATGGGCATTAAAAACATCTTGTTAAGCTACTGTGACGTCCACGTCTCTTCCAAGGGGCATTGATATTGTCTTTTTATTCCACTGTAACCTTCACAACTCTTCCAAGGGGCATTAAAACCATCGTGATAAACCACTCTGAAATCCACCACTCTTCCAAGGGGCATTAAAACCATCTTGTTCAGCTACTGTGACCTCCACGTCTCTTCCCCGTGGCATTGATACTGTCTCTTTATTCCACTGTGACCTCCACCACTCTTCCAAGGGGCATTGATATTATCTTTTTATTCCACTGCGACCTCCAACACTCTTCCAAGGGGCATTAAGACCGTCTTTTTAAGATACTGTGAATTCCACGTCTATTCCATGGGGCATTGATATTGCCTTTTTATTCCACTGTAACCTTCACAACTATTCCAAGGGGCATTAAAACCATCGTGATAAACCACTCTGAACTCCACAGCTCTTCCAAGAAGCATTAAAACCATCTTGTTAAGCTACTGTGACCTCCACGTCTCTTCCACGGGGCATTGATATTGTCTTTTTATTCCACTGCGACCTCCACCACTCTTCCAATGGACATTGATATTGTATTTTTATTCCTCTGTGACCTCCACCACTCTGCCTAGGGGCATTAAAACCGTCTTGTTAAGATACTGTGACCTCCACGTCTCTTCCACGGGGCATTGATATTGTCTTTTTATTCCACTGTAACCCCCACCACTCTTCCAAGGGGAATTAAAATCGTATTTTTTTAAGCTACTGTGACC
The DNA here is from genome assembly GCF_046119375.1 of Phyllobates terribilis. NCBI lineage: Eukaryota > Metazoa > Chordata > Amphibia > Anura > Dendrobatidae > Phyllobates > Phyllobates terribilis. The sequence continues at coordinate 916,817 of NW_027363110.1, forward strand.
TCCACGTCTCTTGCAAGGGGCATTAAAACCGTCTTATTAAACCACACTGAACTTCACGACTCTTCCATGGGTCATTAAAACCATCTTGTTCAGCTACTATGACCTCCACCTCTCTACCACGGGGCTTTGATATTGTCTTTTTATTCCACCTTTACCTCCACCCCTCTTCCAAGGGGCACTGATATTGTCATTTTATACTACTGCGACCTCCACCACTCTTCCAAGGGGTCACTGATATTGTCTTTTTATTCAGTTGCAACCTCCACAATTCTTTCAAGGGGCATTGATATTGTATTTTTATTCCACTGCGACCTCCACCACTCTCCCTAGGGGCATTAAAACCGTCTTGTTAAGCTACTGTGACCTCCACGTCTGTTCCATAGGGCATTGATATTGTCTTTTTATTCCACTGTAACCCCCACCACTCTTCCAAGGGGCATTAAAACCATCTTGTTAAACCACTCTGATATCCACAGCTCTACCAAGGGGCATTAAAGCCATCTTGTTAAGCTACTGTGACTACCACGTCTCTGCCACGGGGCATTGATATTGTCTTTTTATTCCACTGCGACCTCCACCACTCTTCCATTGGCCATTGATATTGTCTTTTTATTCCACTGCCACCTTCACCACTCTTCCAAGGGGCATTAAAACTGTCTTTTAAAGCTACTGTGACCTCTACGTCTCTTCCAAGGGGCATTGATATTGTCTTTTTATTCCATTACGACCTCCACCACTCATCCAATGGGCATTAAGAAAGTTTTGTTAAGCTACTGTGACCTACACGTGTCTTCCAAGGGGAATTAAAGCCATCTTGTTAAAAAACTCTGAACTCCACAACTATTCCAAGGGGCATTAAAACCGTCTATTTAAGCTACTGTGACCCCCACGTCTCTTCCACGGGGCACTAATATTGTCTTTTTATTCTACCTCGACCTCCACCACTCTTCCAAGGGGCATTAAAACCGTCTTGTTAATCTACTGTGACCTCCATGTCTCTTCCTTGGGGCATTGATATTGTCTTTTTATTCCACCGTAACCTCCAGCACTTTTCCAAGGGGCATTAAATCTGTCTTGTTAAGCTACTGTGACCTCCACGTCTCTTCCAAGGGGCATTAAAACCATCTTGATAAACCACTCTGAACTCCACAGCTCTTCCAAGGGGCATTAAAACCATCTTGTTAAGCTCCTGGGACCTCCACATCTCTTCCACGGGGCATTGATATTGTCTTTTTATTCCACTGCGACCTCCACAACTCTTCCAATGGGCATTGATATTGTCTTTTTATTCCACTGCGACCTCCACCACTCTTGCAAGGGACATTAAAACCATCATTTTAAGCTACTGTGACCTCCACGTCTATTCCAAGGGGCATTAATATTGTCTTTTTATTCCACTGCGATGTCCACCACTCATTCAAGGGGCATTAAAACCGTCTTGTTAAGCTACTGTGAACTCCACGTATCTTCCAAGGGACATTAAAACAATCTTGTTAAACCACTCTGAACTCCACAGCTATTCCAAGGGGCATTAAAACCATTGATTTAAGCTACTGTGTCCTCCACGTCTCTTCCACGGGGCTTTTATATTGTCTATTATTTCCACAGCGACCTTCACCACTCTTCCAATGGGCATTAAAAACATCTTGTTAAGCTACTGTGACGTCCACGTCTCTTCCAAGGGGCATTGATATTGTCTTTTTATACCACAGCGACCTCTACCACTCTTCCAACGGGCATTAAAACATCTTGTTAAGCTAATGTGACGTCCACGTCTCTTCCACGAGGCATTGCTATTGTCTTTTTATTCCACTGCGACCTCCACCAATCTTCCAATGGGTATTGATATTGTCTTTTTATTCCTTTGTGACCTCCATCACTCTTCCAAGTGGCATTTAAACCATCTTGTTAAGCTACTGTGACCTCCACGTCTCTTCCACGGGGCATTGATATTGTATTCTTACTCCACTGTCACCTCCACCACTCTTCCAAGAGACATTAAAACGGTCTTGTTAAGCTACTGTGACCTCTTCCACGGGGAATTGATATTGTCTTTTTATACCACAGCGACCTACACCTCTCTTCCAAGGGGCATAAAACCATCTTATTAAGCTACTGTGACCTCCAAGTTTCTTCCCCGTGGCATTGATATTGTCTTTTTATTCCACTGTGACCTCCACCACTCTTCCAAGGGGCATTGATATTGTCTTTTTATTCCACTGCGACCTCTACCACTCTTCCAAGGGGTATTAAGAACGTCTTGTTAAGCTACTGTGACCTCCACGTCTCTTTCTCGGGGCATTGATATTGTCTTTTTATTCCACTGTAACCTTCACCACTCTACCAAGGGGCATTAAAACCATCGTGATAAACCACTCTGAACTCCACAGCTCTTCCAAGAAGCATTAAAACCATCTTGTTAAGCTTCTATGACCTCCACGTCTCTTCCACGGGGCATTGATATTGTCTTTTTATTCCACTGCGACCTCCACCACTCTTCCAATGGACATTGATATTGTCTTATTATTCCTCTGCGACCTCCACCACTGTTCCAATGGCATTAAAACTGTGTTTTAAAGCTACTCTGACCTCCACGTCTTTTCCACGGGGCATTTATATTGTCTTTTTATTCCACTGCGACCTCCACCATTCATCCAAGGGGAATTAAAACCGTCTTGTTAAGCTACTGTGACCTCCACGTCTCTTCCACGGGGCACTGATATTGTCTTTTTATTCCACGGTAACCTCCACCCCTCTTCCAAGGTGCATTGATATTGTCTTTTTATACTACTGCGACCTCCACCACTCTTCCAAGGGGTCACTGATATTGTCTTTTTATTCAACTGCGACCTCCACCATTCTTCCAAGGGGCATTGATATTGGATTTTTATTCCACTGCGACCTCCACCACTCTGCCTAGGGGCATTAAAACCGTCTTGTTAAGCTACTGTGACCTCCACGTCTCTTCCATAGGGCATTGATTTTGTCTTTATATTCCACTGTAACCCCCACCACTCTTCCAATTGGTATCAAAACCGTCTTTTGTTAAGCTACTGTGACCTTCCCGTCTCTTCCTAGGGGCATTAAAACCGTCTTATTGAACCACACTGAACTCCACCATTCTTCCATGGGGCATTAAAACCATCTTGTTCAGCTACTATGACCTCGACGTCTCTTCCACGGGGCATTGATATTGTCTTTTTATTCCACTTTAACCTTCACCCCTCTTCCAAGGGGCATTGATATTGTCTTTTTATACCACTGCGACCTCCACCACTCTTCCAAGGGGTCACTGATATTGCCTATTTGTTCAACTGCGACCTCCTCCACTCTTCCAAGGTGCATTGATAATGTATTTTTATTCCACTGCGACCTCCACCACTCTGCCTAGGGGCATTAAAACAGTCTTGTTAAGCTAAAGTGACCTCCACTTCTCTTCCACGGGGCATTGATATTGTCTTTTTATTCCACTGTAATCTCCACCAATCTTCCAAGAGGCATTAAAACCGTCTTTTGCTAAGCTACTGTGACCTGCCTGACTCTTCCAAGGGGCATTAAAACCGTTTATCTAAGCTACTATGACCTCCACGTCTCTTTAACAGGGCATTGATATTGTCTTTTTATTCCACTGCGACCTCCAGCACTTTTCCAATGGGCATTGATATTGTCTTTTTGTTCCACTGCGACTTCAACCACTCTTCCAAGGGGCATTAAAACTGTCTTTTTAAGCTACTCTGACCTCCACGTCTCTTCCACAGAGTATTAAATCCATCTTGTTAAACCACTCTGAACTTCACAGCTCTTTCAAGGGGCATTAATAAGGTCTATTTAAGCTACTGTGACCTCCACGTCTCTTCCACGGGGCTTTGATATTGTCTTTCTATTCCACAGCGAGCTCCACCACTCTTCCAAGGGGCATTAAAACCGTCTTGTTAACCTACTGTGACCTACACGTCTCTTCCAATGGGCATTAGAACCATCTTGTCAAAGCACTCTGAACTCCACAGCTCTTCCAAGGAGCATTAAAACCACCTTGTTAAGCTACTGTGACCTCCACGTCTCTTCCACGGGGCATTGATATTGTCTTTTTATACCACAGCGACCTCCACCACTCTTCCAAGGGGCAATAAAACCATCTTATTAAGCTACTGTGACCTCCACGTGTCTTCCCCGTGGCATTGATATTGTCTTTTTATTCCACTGCGACCTCCACCACTCTTCCAAGGGGCATTGATATTGTCTTTTTATTCCACTGCAACCTCCACCACTCTTCCAAGGGGCATTAAAACCGTTTTTTAAATCTAATTTGAACTCCACGTTTTTTCCACGGGGCATTGATATTGTCTTTTTATTCCACTGTAACCTCCACTACTCTTCCAAGGGGCATTAAAACTGCCTTGTTAAGCTACTGTGACCTACACGTCTCTTCCAAGGTGCATTAAAACCATCTTGATAAACCACTCTGAACTCCAAAGCTCTTCCAAGGGGCATTAAAACCATCTTTTTAAGCTACTTTGACCTCCACGTCTCTTCCAAGTGGCATTGATATTGTCTTTTTATTCCAATGCGACTTCCACCACTCTTCCAAGGGGCAATAAAACCATCTTATTAAGCTACTGTGACCTCCACATCTCTTCCACAGGGCATTGGTATTGTTTTTTTATTCCACTGCGACCTCCACTACTCTTCCAAGGGGCATTAATATTGTCTTTTTATTCTACTGTGACCTCCACCACTCTTCCAAGGGGCATTAAAACCAACTTGTTAAGCTACTGTGATCTCCACGTCTCTTCCATGGGGCATTGATATTGTTTTTTTATTCTACTGTAACCTCCACCGCTCCTCCAATACGCATTAAAACCGTCTTGCTAAGCTACTCTGACCTACACGTCTCTTCTAAGGGGCATTAAAACCATCTTGATAAACCCCTTAGAACTTCACAGTTCTTCCAAGTGTCATTAAAACCGTCTTGTTAAGCTACAGTGACCTCCACGTCTCTTCCACAGGGCATTGGTATTGTTTTTTTATTCCACTGCGACCTCCACTACTCTTCCAAGGGGCATTAAAACCGTTTTTTTAATCTAATTTGAACTCCACGTTTTTTCCACGGGGCATTGATATTGTCTTTTTATTCCACTGTAACCTCCACCACTCTTCCAAGGGGCATTAAAACTGCCTTGTTAAGCTACTGTGACCTACACGTCTCTTCCAAGGTGCATTAAAACCATCTTGATAAACCACTCTGAACTCCAAAGCTCTTCCAAGGGGCATTAAAACCATCTTTTTAAGCTACTTTGACCTCCACGTCTCTTCCAAGTGGCATTGATATTGTCTTTTTATTCCAATGCGACTTCCACCACTCTTCCAAGGGGCAATAAAACCATCTTATTAAGCTACTGTGACCTCCACATCTCTTCCACAGGGCATTGGTATTGTTTTTTTATTCCACTGCGATCTCCACTACTCTTCCAAGAGGCATTAATATTGTCTTTTTATTGTACTGTGACCTCCACCACTCTTCCAAGGGGCATTAAAACCAACTTGTTAAGCTACTGTGATCTCCACGTCTCTTCCATGGGGCATCGATATTGTTTTTTTATTCTACTGTAACCTCCACCACTCTTCCAAGGGGCATTAAAACCGTCTTTTTAAGCTACTGTATACTCCACGTCTCTTCCACGGGGCATTGATATTGTCTTTTTATTCCACTGTAACCTCCACCACTCTTCCAAGGGGCATTAAAACTATTTTGCTAAGCTACAGTGACTTCCACGTCTCTTCCACAGGGCAATAAATCCATCTTGTTAAACCACTCTGACCTCCACAGCTATTCCAAGGGGCATTAAAACCGTCTATTTAAGCTACTATGACCTCCACGTCTCTTCCACGGGGAATTGATATTGTCTTTTTATTCCACTGCGACCTCCACCACTCATCCAAGGGGCATTAAAACCGTGTTATTAAGCTACTGTGACCTCCACGTCTCTTCCACGGGACATTGATATTGTCTTTTTATTCCACTGCGACCTCCACCACTCTTCCAAGGGGCATTGATATCGTCTTTTTATTCCACTGCGACCTCAACAACTCTTCCAAGGGGCATTAATACCATCTTGTTAAGCTGCTGTGACCTCCATGTCTCTTCCACGGGGCATTGATATTGTCTTTTTATTCCACTGTAACCTCCACCACTCTTCCAAGTGGCATTAAAACCATCTTTTGTTGAGCTACTGGGACCTTGACGTCTCTTCCAAGGGGCATTAAAACCATCTTATTAAGCCACTCTGAAATCCACCACTCTTCCAAGGGGCATTAAAACCATCTTGTTCAGCTACTGTGACCTCCATGTCTCTTCCACGTGGCAGTGATATTGTCTTTTCATTTCACTGTAACCTCCACCACTCTTCCAAGGGACATTAAAACCGTCTTGTCAAGCTACTCTGACCCCCACTTCTCTTCCAAGGGTCATTAAAACCATCTTGATAACCACTCTGAACTCTACAGCTCTTTCAAGGGGCATTAAAACCGTATATTTAAGCTACTGTGACCTCCACGTCTCTCTCACAGGGCTTTGATATTGTTTTTTTTTCCACAGCGGCCTCCACCACTCTTCCAACGTGCTTTAAAACCATCTTGTTAAGCTACTGTGACCTGCACCTCTCTTCCAAGGGGCATTGATATTGTCTTTTTATTCCAATGCGATCTCCACCACTCTTCCAATGGGCATTAAAACCATGTTGTTAGGCTACTGTGTTCTCCAAGTCTCTTCCACGGGGCATTGATATCGTCTTTTTAATTTCACTGTAACCTCTATCACTCTTCCAAGGGGCATTAAAATTGTCTTGTTAAGCTACTGTGTTCTCCACGCCTCTTCCACGGGGCATTGATATAGTCTTTTTATTCCACTGCGACATGCACCACTCTTCCAAGGGGAATTGATATTGTCTTTTTATTCCACTGTAACCTCCACCACTCTTTCAAATAGCATTAAAACCGTCTTGTTAAGCTACTGTGTTCTCCAAGTCTCTTCCACAGGACATTGATATCGTGTTTTTATTCCACTGTGACATCCAGCACTCTTCCAAGGGGCATGAAAACCTTCTTGTTAAGCTACTGTGACCTCCACCTCTCTTCCACGGGGAATTGAAATTGTCTTTTTATTCCACTGTAACCTCCCCCACTCTTTCAAGGGACATTAAAACCATCTTGTTAAGCTACTGTGACCTCCACGTCTCTTCCAAGGGGCATTAAAACCATCTTGTTAGAACACTCTGAACTCCATGTCTCTTCCAAGGGGCATTAAAACCGTCTTGTTAAACCACTCTGAACTCAACGTCTCTTCCAAGGGGCATTAAAATCGACTTGTTAAACCACACTTAACTCCACGTCTCTTCTAAACGGCACTAAAACCGTCTTTTTAGGTTACTGTGACCTCCAAGTCTCTTCCAAGGGGCATTAAAACCTTCTTGTTAAACCACTCTGAACTCAACGTCTCTTCCAAGGGGCATTAAAATCGACTTGTTAAACCACACTTAACTCCACGTCTCTTCTAAACGGCACTAAAACCGTCTTTTTAGGCTACTGTGACCTCCAAGTCTCTTCCAAGGGGCATTAAAACCGTCTTGTTGAACCACTCTGAACTCCATGTCTCTTCCAATGCGCATTAAAACAGTCTTGTTAAGCTACTATGTCCTCCACGTTTCTTCCAAGGGGAATTAAAAGCGTCTTGCTAAACCACTTTGAACTCCACGTCTCTTCCAAGGGGCATTGATATTTTCTCCTTATTCTACTGTGACCTCCACGTCTCTTCCAAGGGGCATTAAAACCGTCTTGTTAAACCACTCTGAACTCCATGTCTCTTCAAAGTGGCATTAAAATTGTCTTGTTAAGCTACTATGACCTCCACGTCTCTTCCAAGGGGCATTAAAACCATCTTGTTAAACCATTCTGAACTCCACGTCTCTTACAAGGGGCATTAAAACCGTCTTGTTAAACCACTCTGAACACCAAGTCTCTTCCAAGAGGCATTAAAACCATCTTGTTAAGCTACTGTGACCTCCACGTCTCTTCCAAGGGGCATTAAAAACGTCTTGTTAAACCACTCTGAACTCCACGTCTCTTCCAAGGGGCATTAAAACCGTCTTGTTAAGCTACTGTGACCTCCACGTCTCTTCCAAGTGGCATTAAAAACGTCTTGTTAAACCACTCTGAACTCCACGTCTCTTCCAAGGGGCATTAAAACCGTCTTGTTAAGCTACTGAGACCTCCACGTCTCTTCCATGGGGCATTAAAAACGTCTTGTTAAACCACTCTGGACTCCACGTCTCTTTCAAAGTGCATTAAAATTGTCTTTTTAAGCTACAGTGACCTCCATGTCTCTTCCAAGGGGCTTTAAAACCGTCTTGTTAAGCTACTATGACCTCCACGTCTCTTCCAAGGGCCATTAAAACCGTTTTGCTAAACCACTCTGAACTCAACCTCTCTTCCAAGGGGCATTGATATTGTATCTTTATTCCACTGTAACCTTCACCACTCTTCCAAGGGGCATTGATATTGTCTCTTTATTCCACTGTGACCTCCACGTCTCTTCCAAGGGCCGTTAAAACCATCTTGTTAAACCACTCTGAACTCCATGTCTCTTCCAAGTGGCATTAAAACCGTCTTTTTAAGCTACTGTGACCTCCACGTCTCTTCCAAGGGGCTTTAAAACTGTCTTGTTAAACCAATCTGGACTCCACGTTTCTCACAAGGGGTAATAAAACCGTCTTGTTAAACCACTTTGAACCCCAAGTCTCTTCCAAGAGGCATTAAAACCGTCTTGTTAAGCTACTGTGACCTCCACGTCTCTTCCAAGGGGCATTAAAACCATCTTATTAAACTACTCTGAACTCCACCACTCTTCCAAGGGGCATTAAAACCGTCTTGTTCAGCTACTATGACCTCCCCGTCTCTTTCACTGGGCATTGATATTGTCTTTTTATTTCACTGCGACCTCCACCACTCTACCAAGGGGCATTGATATTGTCTTTTTATTCCACTTCGACCTCCACCACTCATCCAAGGGGCATTAAAACCGTCTTGTTAAAAAACTCTGAGCTCCACAGCTCTTCCAAGGGGCATTGATATTGTCTTTTTGTTCCACTGCGACTTCCACCACTCTTCCAAGGGGCATTAAAACTGTCTTGTCTAGCTATTCTGACCTCCACGTCTCTTCCACAGGGTCTTAAAACCATCTTGTTAGACCACTCTGAACTCCATGTCTCTTCCAAGGGGCATTAAAACCGTCTTGCTAAGCTACTGTGACCTCCACGTCTCTTCCAAGGGGCATTAAAACCTTCTTGTTAAACCACTCTGAACTCAACGTCTCTTCCAAGGGGCATTAAAATCGACTTGTTAAACCACTCTTAACTCCACGTCCCTTCTAAACGGCACTAAAACCGTCTTTTTAGGCTACTGTGACCTCCACGTCTCTTCCAAGGGGCATTAAAACCGTCTTGTTAAGCTATTGTGACCTCCACGTATTTTCCAAGGGGCATTAAAACTGTCTTGTTGAACCACTCTGAACTCCACGTCTCTTCCAAGGGGCATTAAAACCATCTTGTTAAGCTACTATGTCCTCCACGTCTCTTCCAAGGGGCATTAAAACCGTCTTGCTAAACCACTCTGAACTCCACGTCTCTTCCAAGGGGCATTGATATTGTATCTTTATTCCACTGTAACCTCCACCACTCTTCCAAGGGGCATTGATATTGTCTCTTTATTCTACTGTGACCTCCACGTCTTTTCCAAGGGGCATTAAAACCGTCTTGTTAAACCACTCTGAACTCCAATTCTCTTCCAAGAGGCATTAAAACCATCTTGTTAAGCTACTGTGACCTCCACGCCTCTTACAAGGGACATTAAAAACGTTTTGTTAAACCACTCTGAACTCCACGTCTCTTCCAAGGGGCATTAAAACCGTCTTGTTAAGCTACTGTGACCTCCACATCTCTTCCAAGGGGCATTAAAAACGTCTTGTTAAACCACTCTGAACTCCACGTCTCTTCCAAGGGGCATTAAAACCGTCTTGTTAAGCTACTGTGACCTCCACGTCTCCTCCAAGGGGCATTAAAAACGTCTTGTTAAACCACTCTGAACTCCACGTCTCTTTCAAAGCGCATTAAAATCATCTTTTTAAGCTACAGTGACCTCCATGTCTCTTCCAAGGGGCTTTAAAACCGTCTTGTTAAGCTACTATGACCTCCACGTCTCTTCCAAGGGGCACTAAAACCGTGTTGCTAAACCACTCTGAACTCAACCTCTCTTCCAAGGGGCATTGATATTGTATCTTTATTCCACTGTAACCTCCACCACTCTTCCAAGGGGCATTGATATTGTCTCTTTACTCCACTGTGACCTCCACGTCTCTTCTAAGGGGCATTAAAACCGTCTTGTTAAACCACTCTGAAATCCACGTCTCTTCCAAGGGCCGTTAAAATCATCTTGTTAAACCACTCTGAACTCCACGTCTCTTCCAAGGGGCATTAAACTTGTCTTGTTAAACCAATCTGGACTCCATGTTTCTTACAAGGAGTAATAAAACCGTCTTGTTAAACCACTCTGAACTCCAAGTCTCTTCCAAGAGGCATCAAAACTGTCTTGTTAAGCTACTGTGACCTCCACGTCTCTTCCAAGGGTCATTAAAAACGTCTTTTTAAACCACTCTGAACTCCACGTCTCTTCCAAGGGGCATTAAAACCATCTTGTTAAGCTACTGTGACCTCCACGTCTCTTCCAAGGGGCATTAAAAACGTCTTGTTAAACCACTCTGAACTCCACGTCTCTTCCAAAGTGCATTAAAATTGTCTTGTTAAGCTACAGTGACCTCCATGTCTCTTCCAAGGGGCATTGATATTGTCTTTTTATTCCACTGCGACCTCCACCACACTTTTAGTCAGCTTTTACTTTTCAATGCATAAGTGAACACTAAGGGAGACCCACTCCCCAATAATGGGTAGAAGGTTTTTAGTATGCTGTAATCCACGTCTGTTTCAAGGGGCATTGCAGTTCCTCATAATTTTTGGAAAGCTTTCCATTCACTGCTTAGGCCAACAGTGTACAGTAGACCCAGTTGCTATAAATGGAAAAAAAGGTTTAGTTAAGGCCCTCTGACCTCCATGTCACTTCTAAGGGGCATTGGAGTGCCTCAAAATTTTTGGTAGGCATTGCACTCACTGTATGCCCTATAACTGTGTAGCCAAACCTCTCCTTTTGGTACAGAAACATATCCTACAAGACATGTGTGGTTGACTGACCTGACATTGGTGTGAATGGTTCCTGTTCCTCCTGCTCTTTCTCCTTTGCCACCACCTCATCCATCATTCATCACATCAAGCTTTTTTTAAACGGGAGTCATAGAACAGGGATAGTAGCAGGAAAACATCCAGCAATCCTCGTAGGAGGTAGGATATGCGCCAAAACGCTGACCACCTCAGGCCTAGCTGCTACTACATACATGCGCTTGCATTCCAAGGAACAGAAAACTAAGGAGATGGATGGCCTCATGATCATGAATAATTTACTCGTTGTGTAGGAGGCCGACCACTGCTGCTGTCTACCTTCGGAACTTTGTCAGTCAACATAACTGACCAATAGAGTCATGCAGAAATTTAGTAGGAGGGACCCAAACGTGACGCTGTTCAACGTCAACTAGTAAGTATATCAAATAGAAAAAAGACGTAAACTGAATATTATCCAAAAAATACAAAGAATTCTTTATTAGTAATATTTAAAATCAGACAAAAACACAATGTTTAAAAAAAGGCAGTAAGTATTAATAATTAACCAAAAAAAAAATAGAAAAGAGCACCATAATAGATACCCACATGAGCATGAATTACAGTAGTACAGGTCAAACAATGAAAAATAGAAAAAATCTTTATAAAACTTGTTCAAGCCAAGTCACTAAGCAAATCATCAATCTAGATCATATGAGGATCTGTACCTCACCTCACCTCACCTCATATGATCTAGATTGATGATTTGCTTAGTGCGCATGTGGGAGACCTCGTTTCTGAAACTCTATGACGTGTACCATTGCTATCACTGTTCCAAAAAGCCCATTTTTGATGTCTTTCAAATGGCTGCTGAGTTTCAGTGAAAATACGCGTGCGACTTTCAGTGAAAATACAGCAGATAGTCCTACTGAAAGACTGTTAGAATTTGTATTATGGCAAGAAAAAAGCAGCTAAGTAAAGAAAAATGAGTGGCCATCATTACTTTAAGAAATGAAGGTCAGTCTGTCCGCAAAATTGGGCAAACTTTGAAAGTGCAGTTGCAAAAACCATCAAGCGCTACAAAGAAACTGGCTCACATGAGGACCTCCCCAGGAAAGGAAGACCAAGAGTCACCTCTGCTTTTGAGGATAAGTTTATCCGAGTCACCAGCCTCAGAAATCACAGGTTAACAGCAGCTCAGATTAGAGACCAGGTCAATGCCACACAGAGTTCTAGCAGCAGACACATCTCTTCAACAACTGTGAAGAGGAGACTTTGTGCAGCAGGCCTTCATGGTAAAATAGCTGCTAGGAAACCACTGCTAAGGACAGGCAACAAGCAGAAGAGACTTGTTTGGGCTAAAGAACACAAGGAATGGACATCAGAACAGTGGAAATCTGTGCTTTGGTCTGATGAGTCCAAATTGAGATTTTTGGTTCCAACCACCGTGTCTTTGTGAGACGCAGAAAAGGTGAACGGATGGACTCTCAATGCCGGGTTCCCACCGTGAAGCATGGAGAAGGAAGTGTGATGGTGTGGGGGTGCTTTACTGGTGACACTGTTGGGGATTTATTCAAAATTGAAGGCATACTGAACCAGCATGGCTACCACAGCATCTTGCAGCGGCATGCTATTCCATCTGGTTTGCGTTTAGTTGGACCATCATTTATTTTTCAACAGGACAATGACACCAAACATACCCCCAGGCTGTGTAAGGGCTATTTGACAAGAAGGAGAGTGATGGGGTGAAACGCCAGATGACCTGGCCTCCACAGTCACCAGACCTGAACCCAATTGAGATGGTTTGGGGTGAGCTGGACTGAGTGAAGGTAAAAGGGCCAAAAAGTGCTAAGCATCTCTGGGAACTCCTTCAAGATTGTTGGAAGACCATTTCCGATGACTACCTCTTGAAGCTCATCAAGAGAATGCCAAGAGTGTGCAAAGCAGTCATCAAAGCAAAAGGTGGCTATTTTGAAGAACCTAGAATATAAGACATATTTTCAGTTGTTTCACACTTTTTTGTTAAGTATATAATTCCACATGTGTTAATTCATAGTTTTGATGCCTTCAGTGTGAATGTACAATTTTCATAGTCATGAAAATACAGAAAAATCTTTAAATGAGAAGGTGTGTCCAAACTTTTGGTCTGTACTGTATATATTCTGTTTTGTATATTATAGTGACTGTCGGGGGCGCTCTTTTACACCTCTCCCCGTGGAGCTCCGCACACTCTTCACTATGTCGGGGCTGTGGACAAATGGGAAAAGTCACATTCTGGCAAAACTGAATAATCAGTGCTGAGTGTAATTTTTTATATTGCAAAAAGTGACAATGCAAGTTTTATTAATCTGGAAAAAAAAGAATTTTGCCCAAACACAAAGTATAAGAGTGTAAAAATAGAAAAAATATATAACAGTGCATAAAAAAATCCTGTTTGACCTGTGATGTTTGCTCCATTAAAAACATGAGCAATTCCATAAAAAAGCATTAAAACTACAATAAAAAGCCAGAAGAGGCATCTAGATTGCAGAGTGTATGAGAAGCTCCTGGAATCAACTACGATCTAGTGGTGTCAGTGCTGAACTGTCTACATTGGAGTTGTTCTCTTGAGGCCCTCACTCCAGCAACTCCGATCTAGTCACCTCAACACTGAAGCATCTAGAGTGGAACTGTTAAAACGGTTAACACAAAAGATAAACTCCAATCTAGACACCTCAGCACTGAAAGCACTAGATCGAAGAGGAGAATGTGAGAACCTCAAAAGATAAACTCCGATCTAGACGCCTCAGCACTGAAAGCACTAGATCGAAGAGGAGCATGTGAGAACCTCAAAAGATCAACTCCGATCTAGAAAGTTCAGCAGTGAGGCGTCTAGAATGGAGTGGCTAAAGTGAGGACCACAAAAAATCAACTGCGATCTAGACGCAACCGTGTAATGAGACAAGGATCTGACAATTGGCCACTTCCTGTTTCATAAGTTGCAATGGAATCTGAGCAAAAGGACCTGCATGACTCACTTCTGGTCATGTGATCAGGTCACATGATCGCAAACACGGAAGTAACAAGCACAAATGTGTATGTCGCCACCCGGTGTCATGTTATTGGATCTGCAATAACCCAGATCCAAATAGAAAAGAAAAAAATAGGTAAAGGCAGTTAAAATGAATGGGGAATATATATATAATAGAATCACAGGTGTTCATAAAGCGTAGACCTCTGGCTACCAATGGTATTAGTAAGAAAAATATAGTAATACATGTTTAAGGGATAAACTAGACCAAGGGGAAAAAAATATAAGGAAAAATAATTTAGGGAAATATACTGATCACTACCCAATGTAGTATTAGATTGAAATAAAAGAAAAGAAAGGAAGAGAAGAAAATAGAGAGGAGTAGGTGATATCTAGCATTAATCAACAGACAACATCATCACCCACAGGAGTGAATAAAGTTCTATGAGAAGAAATGTGATTTCATGCAGTTCCAGAGAAAGGAATCAAGTAGTACGTGTCTGAAACAGAAAAACAATAATTAATACATTTACAGAAAGCTAGATAACTCATACTCTCTATTTAAATCCCGAGGTTACAACGTATCCAACGTATGGATCTAAAAAGCTTCACGACGTTTTAATGCCTGAATCCTATTATCCCCACATATTAATGGTGGTACATGTTCCAGAACCTGAAAATTGACTTGTTCTACGGAGTGCTTCTTTAAATTAAAATGGTAAGATAAGGGGAGATAAGTCTTCCCACATCTTATACTCGACTTGTTTTGAGATATGCGGTCTCGTATAGGTTAGGTTGTCTCACCAACATATATGAGACCATCAAGGACATTTGATCGCATACACTACAAAAGAAGAATCACAAGTAAAAAAACCTTGAATTCTAATCCCGGTATGGGGGTGGAAAAAAGTATCACCCCGCTGTATATTGCTACATTGCGGGCAGCGTAGGCATGGGTATGTACCTTTTTTCTGAGTTCATAGAAAGGTTTGTATTGGCGTCTTTCTCAAGGAATGCCAATACAAACAAGTTGAAAGAGTACTTGTTTAAAATTTGCTCGAATCTTTTACAAAAATTGTCATTATCTTTAAACATTGTTGGTTGAAAGTTTACCCTCAAGCCATGTGGTATTCTTTGTGCCAAATCACTGGGAATTCAGACATTGGAAATAATTTCAGCTACTTCATTTGTAGTATAAGAAAAGGTTTCACTAGACATACAGTTAGGTCCATATATATTTGGACAGAGACAACATTTTTCTAATTTTGGTTCTAGACATTACCACAATGAATTTTAAACAAAACAATTCAGATGCAGTTGAAGTTCAGACTTTCAGCTTTCATTTGAAGGGTATCTGTGTCACCCTGACCTGGATGCCACAAGTGTAATTAAAGCTGTGTCTGAGAGCAAGGGGGAGGTTCTCTAGTCAGGGGAACATTAGCATGCAATGCCTCCTGTCTCAGGCCAGTAGGGGGAGCTGGCTGCCCCTATAAAAGCTGGTACTGAGGGCAGGGTTAGAGAGAACTGGATTGCCTGTCTCAGCACTGAGACGTGTCCCAGAGTGGAGCAGGGACAGAAAGTTGATTGCACCTAAGAGGAAGTGTGGCAGTAGGAGAGCCACAAGTCAGAGACAAGAGGCGAAGAGAGCCTGTCTTGGCAGAGAAAAGACTTAACTTTACCAGACTTTGGTGTCTGAGGCTGGAAGGATTCCACATCCCCCAGCAGAGAACCAGTCCGCAAGGGACTGTACATTCCTTGGCCTAAGAAGCCTGGAGGCCCTGCCACAACCGAAGGGACCAGTAAAGCCGTACAAGGCTGGGAGCAGAAAGGAACCCACGTCGCAGGCCATACAGGCGAGAATACACGGAGAGCTCGGAAACGTGGGCTGTTATCCTATCAGGAGGAGATAGCCAGAAGGAGTGCAGAAAGCACGGTAGGCCTACACCCTCACCCTGACCAGGGCCAATTTCCCCGTTGCTCTCAGACATCCAGGTCCCCTCCTAGCCGGGACTGTTTGTGGGTCAATTTACCTGTTTTAGTAAAGACCCTGGACTGCAACCTGTTGTCTGTGTGCTCCTTGCTCCTCCAGCACTACCAGCACTGGGACTCTCAATACCATCACTCCCACCATCCACTATACTGCCCTGGGGCCGCACTCTTCCCGTGGGGAGTCACACTACCCTAGCTGCACACCTCATCAGCCCCAGCGGTCTGCATGCAGCGGCGGTTCCTAATAACCGCAATCCACGGGTGGCGTAGTCGGACATAAACATCAGTACATAACGGACTACCACTGGCCTGACCACCCTGAGCCACGGAACCGGGTTGCCACTACTACTCCCACCGTTTCCCTATTGCCCGGATCCGAGTGCCCCACGGCCCAGGGGGCGAGTCAGCTTTGGCGTAGTCGGCAGGATTTCGTGCCCGCAACCACCAGGTACTGCGTGCCTGAAAAAGACTTTTGTAACTTACCTGTGGAGTCGTTTCCCGCCATCCGGAGCTGATTCCCGCCATTAGACGCCATCTTGGACCGTTTCCCGCCGTCCGGAGTCGTTTCCCGCCATCCGGAGCCGATTCCCGCCATCAGACGCCATCTTGGACCGTTTCCCACCGTCTTCGGCCGTCTTCCCGCCATCCGCGGCTGCTTCCCGCCATCGGACGCCATCTTCAGGACGCCGCGCGGGAAGAAGAGGGGCGTGGACGTCAAAACCGCGCGAGATCCGAAGCTCCGCCCCACGCACCGACGCTGCGCAAGGTCCTGGAAGGGAGAGAGAGCGACGCTGACGTCATCAGGACGCGACGCCAGGTCCTCGTCCATAGCAGCAGCAGCGGAGCCGCGGCCTACAGAAGAGGATCGTCGGAAGGTAGGCCACGCTTAACTAGGGGGGAGGAAGATGTCGGACACAGAGGCGCCCACTACCACCAACGCAGCTGCAGCAGCGGTGATGCCCTTTGCCCTGCCCTACATCCCTGGAGCGGCCTGGCTGCCCAAATACTCAGGGGAGCCCCATGCCCTAACTGACTTCAAGGAAAGGCTATACAGTTTGTTCCAGGTTTACCCCCTGACAGAGGAGCAGAAGGTCAGCATATTAACAGGGCAGTTAACTGGCGCAGCCCAAAGGGAGGTAAAATCATGGCCCACTGAGGAGAAAAGGACTGTGAAGGGTATTCTGGCCCGGCTGCGGGGTACCTTTGATACACGTACCTCCGCTGAGATTAAAATGAGGTTCTATGGATGTAAGCAGCGGGCACAGGACAGCATCAGAGACTATGCCCTAAATCTGCAGGAAGCCTTGAGGGCTATTCAACAAACTGACCCTGGCAGTGTGCAGGAAACCGATAAGCTGCTAACAGAACAATTCATAGAAGGTCTGCTGTCTAGCGCCCACAGGGCCCAACTGCGCCTCATGTTCTTTCAGAACCCCGACCTGACCTTTGCCCAATTTAAGGACAGGGCCATAAGGGTGCTCCGTGAATCTGCAACCAGTGGCGCTATAAAACCCCCGGCGCCCTGCTATCACCTACCACCAGGAGGCGGCGCCCTCCTCTATGGACTCCGTGGAGGCTGATGCACAGGCCCTGAACCAAGCCCCGTCGAAAGGCCTGCACCACCAAGTCCAGGAGCTGACCAGGAGCGTCGCGGCGTTGACCAGGACCGTCCAGGCGTTGCAAGTGGACCCGTCAAGACCCATCGAGCTGGCTTCAAGTCCGGAGGATGTCCCGTGGTGTCGACAGAGGAGGATCCCGTCGTTCCGAGGGAGGCCCACAGACCGCTACGCAGAGGATGGACAGCCCATTTGCCGTCGATGCAACCAGACCGGACACATTTCCAGGTACTGTAATTTAAACGGGTCCTACCTGGGGCAGAGGGCCGACCCCCAGGCATAAGATCACCAGGCCCTTATAATTGGCGTGATAAGTACATTGGGGGGCGCCCGGTTTTACCCGTGGTGCTGGACGGTATCCCCATGAGCGCCTTGCTGGATACTGGGTCGCAAGTAACCACAATCCCTTATGTACTTTTTAAGCAGTATTGGACTGATGCTGATATCACACGGTATCCAGACAGTAACTTGAGCATCATCGCCAGTAATGGCTTACCCGTGCCGCAGATGGGGTTCAAGGAGATGACCATTAAAATTGGTAAAGTTGAACTGCCGGCACAGGGAGTGATTATTGTGGACATTGACCGTCATGAAAGTCACCCTAAAATAACTGTGGGTACTAACATAATTGAAAATTGTCTTTCAGAGGTAATTGTAATTCAACAACAGGTGGCGGTGAATGCTAGTTCCAGCCAACAGAGGGTCCTCAACAAGGAGATAAAAGCCCTGATGAGACGGCAGCAGGTAGAACTGTCTGGTGGTGAGATCGGTAGCGTAAGACTCAGTGATCCATTCCCCATTTCCATGCCTCCCAAAAGTGAAATGATGATCTGGTGTCGGACTGCAATCGGGTTGAGAGGTAGAGACTACCAAGCCATGGTAGAACCCGTGTACTCAGACAGCAGGCCCACCATTTTGACAGCCCGGGGGGTGGTTGATGTCCGTCATGGGAGGGTGCCCGTCCGCATCCTCAACATTGGGGAGAGGGAAGTACACTTACCCAGGTACGCTACACTCGCCAAACTGTTTGTTGTCGAACACCAAGCTATCAGGGCCGTGGAACCCTTGCCTCCATCTCCTCAGGCGGAGGGTAATGGCTCCCAGAAACAAAAAGAGGACTGGTGCCAGAAACTCCACGTGGGTGCTGACTCCACTCCCCTGCACCAAAAACAAGGAGTCTACCGGGTGGTACAGGAGTACGAGAGAGTCTTTAGTAAGCACCCGCTAGACTTCGGCAGAGTAAAAGGGATAGAACACCACATCCCCACAGGGAGCCACCCACCAATAAAAGAGAGGCACAGACCTGTACCCCCTGCACATTATCAGAACGCCAAGGGTATGCTGCGGGAAATGAAAGAAGCTGGGGTCATTAGAGATAGCTGTAGCCCCTGGGCAGCCCCCTTGGTTCTGGTGAAAAAGAAAGACGGCACCATGAGAATGTGCGTGGACTATAGACAAATCAACTGTATCACCCACAAAGACGCATATCCGCTGCCTAGAATAGAAGAGTCTTTAGCCGCACTAAAATCTGCTAACTTCTTTTCTACTTTGGACCTTACTAGCGGGTACTGGCAGGTTCCTGTGGCAGAGGCTGACAAGGAGAAGACCGCCTTCACCACCCCGATGGGACTGAGCGAATTCAACTGTATGCCTTTCGGGCTCTGCAACGCACCAGGGACCTTCCAGCGGCTGATGGAATGCTGTCTAGGGCACCGAAACTTCGAGACGGTCCTCCTTTACCTGGACGACGTGATCGTCTATTCGAAGACCTACGAGGACCATCTCAAGCACCTGGCCGAGGTGTTCGAAGCCCTGGCAGGCTATGGCCTGAAGGTGAAACCATCGAAGTGTCACCTGCTGAAACCAAAAGTCCAGTACCTAGGGCACGTGGTAAGTGCGGAAGGAGTAGCCCCCGACCCTGACAAGGTCACGGCAATCAAGAGCTGGCCAAGCCCCTCGAACATCAAAGAGGTGAGACAGTTTCTCGGGTTGGTAGGCTACTACCGAAGGTTCATCCCCGGGTTCACTAAGATGGCAGCTCCTATGCAGGACCTCCTGATCGGACAGTCCAAGTCCAGGAGTCAAAAGCCACCCTTCAAGTGGGATAAACCGGAAGAGGAGTCCTTCCGCCAGCTAAATATGGCCCTCACGGGGGATGAGATCCTGGCCTACCCTGATTACGGCCAGCCTTTCATTCTCCACACAGATGCCAGTAATGTGGGACTGGGAGCCGTACTGTCCCAAAACTAACAGGGCACAGAACGGGTGATCGCATACGCCAGCCGGAAGCTGAGGCCCACCGAGAGGAACCCGGAGAATTACAGCTCCTTCAAGCTAGAATTCTTGGCGGTGGTGTGGGCCGTGACGGAACGCTTCAAGCATTACCTGGCCTCCGCGAAGTTCACCGTGTACACGGACAACAACCCGTTGACACACCTGGACAATGCAAGACTGGGTGCCCTGGAACAGCGGTGGATGGCCCGTCTCTCCAACTATGACTTCTTGATCAAGTACCGGGCAGGCAAAACCAACGCCAACGCGGACGCCCTATCAAGAATGCCTCACTTACCTGAAGGTGACGAAGACCCAGAAGAGCTGGAGGAGGTAGAACTCCCCGCGTTTCACCGGTATGGAGCCTCTCAACACTCTCACCGCGTGAAGGAGGAGGATCTAACAACTGTGATGATGAATCCCCTACCTCACCACAGCTGGGCCGAGACCCAAGATAGTGACCCTGCAGTCCGCCTGGTGAAAGATCTGCTGACCCGGGAAGACGCCCGCCTAGATCCAGATGCCCCAGAGGAAGCCAAGCAGCTATGAAAGGAGAAGAGCAAGCTGTTCCTCTACGAAGGCAAGTTGTGCAGAAGGATTGTCAACCACCGGACGCACGAGCTGACCTGGCAAGTCCTGGTCCCAAGGCGGGATGCAGCTATGGTCCTGGGGGCTTACCATGACAGAGCGGGACACTTCGGTTGGAAGAAACTGGAGTTCCTACTAAGAGGAAGGTTCTTTTGGGTCGGCATGAGAGGAGCAGTAGAAAAGTGGTGCAGAGACTGTGTCCCTTGTCACCTGAGGAGGAAGGACCGCACCAGCCAGAAGACATCCTTGAGGCCCATCGTCACCACGCAGCCTCTTGAGCTGGTAGCTCTGGACCACGTCAAGTTGGCTCCAAGCCGGTCCGGATACATCTACGCACTGACAATCGTGGACCACTATTCCCGTTTTCTAGTGGTGGTCCCGGTAAAGGACTTGACAGCCCAAACAGCGACCAGAGCCTTCCAGCAGTACTTCTGCCGTCCACACGGGTATCCGGAACAGGTCCTGACAGACCAGGGTCCAGCGTTCGAGGCTGAAATCTTCCAGGAGTTCTGCAACCTCTATGGCTGTAAGAAAATTCGTACAACGCCTTACCACCCACAAACCAACGGGATGTGTGAGAAGATGAACAATATAGTCATTGATCTCCTGAAGACGTTGCCCCTGGAGGAACGCAGCCAGTGGCCAGAAAAACTGCCGGACCTGATAGACCTATACAACAATATCCCGGTGAATGCTACAAACTGCACCCCGGCTTATCTGATGCGAGCTAGACCAGGTAAGCTGCCTGTAGACCTGGAGATGGGAGTCCTA
This sequence comes from Phyllobates terribilis, assembly GCF_046119375.1. Taxonomy (NCBI): domain Eukaryota; kingdom Metazoa; phylum Chordata; class Amphibia; order Anura; family Dendrobatidae; genus Phyllobates; species Phyllobates terribilis. Next base: position 938,317 of record NW_027363110.1, read on the forward strand.
ATACCTGAGGACACCTCCCCGGATGCAGACTGGGATACGGAAAGGCAACTGCAGTACAAGAAGGTACAGGAGAGTGTGGAGAAGAGCCTGGCCCAGGTGAGAGAGAGGCAAGAAAAACTCTTCAACCAACACACCCCTGCTGGTCCCCTAGACCCTGGTGAGCAAGTCCTAAAGCGGAAGAGAAGGCTACATAAGTTGGACGACCAGTGGGAAAGGGAACCCTACACCGTACTGCAGTCTGACCACGACAACCCAAAGGTGTGCGTAATCACCAAGGACGGAGGAGAAACCACTAGTGTCGTCTCCAGAGACGACCTCAAAAGGTGCCCCGAGCAACTCCGTAGTGCAGAAGAAGATCAGAGTGACCTTGAACCCGCAGAGGACAAGGAAGAAATGATCAGCACCGTTCTCGGAGAGATCCCTCAGTCCTGGACTCGCATAAATGATGCTATAGTGGTACCCGTCCTGCATTTCCTGCAACCGGCCCAGCAACAACCAACACCAGAGCCGGAAGGTGAAGAGGAGCAAGCGGTTCCAGAGGCAGAAGAGCCTGTTCCAGCAGCCCAGGAGAGTCAACCCTCTGCTGACAGTGAGCCTGCCATACCTGCGGTAAGCCAAAGGACCCGCAGACAGCTGCCTGCCCTACCTGTACACCCAGCTGGTAGCTGTACCCCTAACGCTATTGAGGAGAGCCAAGTTGGTCCACCACCAGACAGTGGGCTACGTAGGTCAACCAGGAGCACAGAGGGGCAGATACCCGCTCGCTGGAGAATATAGAGTGTGCTAAATTGTAAATAACCCTGTTGCCAAATGTTGAAATGTTTGCCAAGTTACCTGCATGTTTATTAATAGTGTGTTTCAGTTTCTTGCAGCTACCGTAAGGACTCACAGGTTATGGACTTTTTATAACCGGGACCTTGTATGGACTGCATTCTGAGCCTAACCCAGGAATGAACTAAGACTGTGAAGGACTTGGGGTAGGACAGACCCCCACCTGGTTAAGGCTCCCGTTGTTTTGGTGATATGGACACCTGGTCACAGACCACACTGTGACCTTAAGAACTCAATTTGTGCGTCGTCTGTCTATTAATGTTTTATTGTTATGTATATTATCTTTGTTTACTGCTTAGTCCCGGAGTACTAAATTTCACTAGGGGGGAATGTGTCACCCTGACCTGGATGCCACAAGTGTAATTAAAGCTGTGTCTGAGAGCAAGGGGGAGGTTCTCTAGTCAGGGGAACATTAGCATGCAATGCCTCCTGTCTCAGGCCAGTAGGGGGAGCTGGCTGCCCCTATAAAAGCTGGTACTGAGGGCAGGGTTAGAGAGAACTGGATTGCCTGTCTCAGCACTGAGACGTGTCCCAGAGTGGAGCAGGGACAGAAAGTTGATTGCACCTAAGAGGAAGTGTGGCAGTAGGAGAGCCACAAGTCAGAGACATGAGGCGAAGAGAGCCTGTCTTGGCAGAGAAAAGACTTAACTTTACCAGACTTTGGTGTCTGAGGCTGGAAGGATTCCACATCCCCCAGCAGAGAACCAGTCCGTAAGGGACTGTACATTCCTTGGCCTAAGAAGCCTGAAGGCCCTGCCACAACCGAAGGGACCAGTAAAGCCATACAAGGCTGGGAGCAGAAAGGAACCCACGTCGCAGGCCATACAGGCGAGAATACACGGAGAGCTCGGAAACGTGGGCTGTTATCCTATCAGGAGGAGATAGCCAGAAGGAGCGCAGAAAGCACGGTAGACCTACACCCTCACCCTGACCAGGGCCAATTTCCCCGTTGCTCTCAGACATCCAGGTCCCCTCCTAGCCGGGACTGTTTGTGGGTCAATTTACCTGTTTTAGTAAAGACCCTGGACTGCAACCTGTTGTCTGTGTGCTCCTTGCTCCTCCAGCACTACCAGCACTGGGACTCTCACTACCATCACTCCCACCATCCACTATACTGCCCTGGGGCCGCACTCTTCCAGTCACACTACCCTAGCTGCACACCTCATCAGCCCCAGCGGTCTGCATGCAGCGGCGGTTCCTAATAACCGCAATCCACGGGTGGCGTAGTCGGACATAAACATCAGTACATAACGGACTACCACTGGCCTGACCATCCTGAGCCACGGAACCGGGTTGCCACTACTACTCCCACCGTTTCCCTATTGCCCGGATCCGAGTGCCCCACGGCCCAGGGGGCGAGTCATATCCACATTAAAATTGGATGAAGGGTTTAGGAGATGCTCGGCGCTCGGTGAGTACTTCCTGGATGCTCGGGCGGGAGCTCAAGTTCCCGCATCCGCATGTTTGGCGCTGTTTAGACAGCAAATAAACATGCGGGGATTGCCTGCCAGTCACTGAAATGCCGCGGCCATGTTGGTTGTGGCGTAACAGTGATTGGCTGGCCGCATAGCGTCATCTGGTCTATAAAAGACTCGATGACCTATGCTCATAACAGTCTACAGTTCAGACAGGCAGAGCTGCAGCTGAGTGAGGGAGAGAATTGGTGGTTTATTTAGTGAGGTATTCCACAACAATAAACATCTAAACTAACAGTCCTCCTAAGGACTAACCCATATGCATATCAATCCTGGTGATAGCAGGAGTTAGGCAGGCATAGTTTGTGGAGAGTGTATAGAACAGAATAGGGTGCATTGCACATTCTGTCTGCTGCTGTTACTGATATCCATAGCCCTATATATCAGGGCTAATATTCTTTTTGGTCTTAATCCTGATTATTTGCTTGAAAAGCAATATAATACATAATTGTTACAGCTCCATTTGCTTGTTAGCAGCATACAGCCAGGTTTGTTTGATTTTAATAGCATTGCTGTATTGTAGAAGCAGAGAAACTTGTCCGTCATCTCAAGTAATCTGATATTACTGTGGTAATAATCCATTTTTGGGAACGTGACAAATATTATACTCCATTGAAAGTCTGCCAGTTGTGTGTTGTTCAAACCTATTCACACTTGGTCCCTTACCAACATAATACTACTAGGTCACTGCCTAAAACCGTGGTCATCAGACGTGATCCGATATTATAGTAATAATGCTGTCATTTTTGGGAGCGTGCCTAATATTACACTCCTTTTAAAGTCTGCCAGTTGTGTGTGGATCAAACCTATTTACACTTGGTCGCTGACCAATACAATACTATTAAGCCAGTGCCCAAAACCGTGGTCATCAGACGTGATCCGATATTATTGTAATAATGCTGACATTTTTGGGAGCGTGCCAAATATTACACTCCATTTAAAGTCTGCCAGTTGTGTAATGTTCAAACCTATTCACACTTGGTCACTGATCAATACAATACTATTAAGCCAGTGCCTAAAACCATGGTCATCAGACGTGATCCGATATTATTGTAATAATGCTGACATTTTTGGGAGCGTTCCAAATATTATACTCCATTTAAAGTCTGCAAGTTGTCTTTTGTTCAAACCTATTCACACTTGGTCGCTGAGCAATACCATACTATAAGGCCGCTGCCTAAAACCGTGGTAACCAAACATGATCCGATATTAGAGCAGTTATAATGCTGACATTTTTGGGACTGTGACAAACATTATACTCCATTTAAAATGGGCAAAGCGCATAGCAAAGGACTGGGAAGTGGACGTGATGGTGATGGTGCACGCAGAGGCTGAAGCCGTGGGCAAGCTGAAATTGTGCCTGCTGAGGGAGCACAATAAGCACCCACATCATGTCACTCTACCTTCCTGTCCATTTTTGTAAGTGGCCGTAGAACACCACTATTGAAGCCAGAGCAGAGTGAAAAGTTGTTGGTTGGATAGCAGATAATGCTTCCAGTAAGTTTGCCACCAAAACTACCTTGTCTTCCACATGGTTTAGTCTCTGTAGCCTTAAGTCTGAACCACATATTCCTCACCCTGATCATTAATCCCACCATGCCGAGTGCCTGGAGACAACTGATCCCACACTTGGACACGCCAAAGAGCTGTTCACTTTTCCATTTATAGATTCGGGCCTCTTGCCCGGTCCGCTTCAAGCTGGGCAAGAGGAGATCACATGTAGCGATGCCCAAGTATTTGAGCAGCCATGGTCACACGAAGACAATGGTGGGAAAGTGCAATTACTGTGGCAAGAGGTGGGTGATGATGATGAGACACAACTGCCAGCAAGTCAGGAGGAGGCTTAGGGTGTGTATGTGGATGACGAGGTGGTGGACGATGAAGTCACTGAGCCAACCTGGCAAGCAAGGAGGGCAGCACAGAGGAGGAGGGAGGTGTAGCACCACAACAGGCAAGAATAAGCAGTGGGGTGGTCACAGACACAAGGCGGGCAGTTGTTCCCCAGAACATCAATATGAGGGAAGTTGCCAGTCCAACTGTTAAGTCTTCCAAAGACTGTCAAGTTAACCACAAAAAGGCCATTTGCAACATGTGCCATGCCAGAATCAGCAGGGGCAGCAAAACTACCAGCCTGACCACAACCAGCATGCTCAGGCACATGACAGCAAAGCACCTGTCACGGGTGTGTCGCCACGAAGATCGTCACGAGTACACAGCCTGACTTCTCGCAGCTGACTTGTTGGTGCTTTGTGTTTTTCGGCAGTGAGGGAGTTAATTCTCTCTCTCTCTGTGCTAGATGAGGTCCAGCCTCGCCCAGCTGCAATCAATATTTCTGTAGTGAGACTCCTTCAAATGCCTGCTGGTCTGTTTGGGAAGTGTCGGTGAAAGCATTTCATTCAGACTTACAGAGCGGATCGTGGTGTTTGGAGTTTCTGAGATAAGTGTATTTGGAAGTGTTTTTTCCCTTTCCTCGCTTTATCATTTATCTCCTTTCCCGTTGGTGTTCCCTCTGTTGTAGTTGTGTAGTTGTTGTATGCAAGGTGGTTTTGGTTTTTCCCTTGTACTGTCTCGTTCGTCTAAGTACTGTGTGTGGGCATATTATTTCTTGTTCCCTTTTGTTGTGATCGGGGTCCTTCTCAGGACTAGATTACTTAGGTGCAGGGATCCTCAGGAGGTAGGGGTTACGCTGGCGGCCTGGACATCTGTACCTTTAACAGTACCTCCAGGTTGAGGGATTAGTCAGGGCCCCAGCTTAGGGTCAGCTTAGGCCCCCTACCTCCAGTATACTGAGACAGCGTGACATTTTCACCGACCCACTTAGCTTTTTTCCAGCTACCATGGATCCAGTAGCCGGTCTAGCTCGGCAGTTGCAGAGTTTGTCCATGGAGCTGGCGGACGTTAGGTCCAAGGTTTTGCATCCTCAGGAGCAAGCCGGACCAGAACCTAAAGTAGCTCTCCCTGACATGTTCACTGGGGGGCGGGACAAGTTTTTTGTTTTCCGGGAGGCATGCAAATTGTACTTTCGGCTGCGGCCTCGGTCATCGGGGAGTGAAGAACAAAGGGTGGGAATTGTCATCTCGCTCCTACAAGGGGACCCACAATCTTGGGCGTTCTCTCTTCCCCCGGGCTCCCCGGCTCTCCAGTCAGTGGATAGGTTTTTCGCTGCTCTGGGACTCGTATATGATGACCCAGATCGGATCTCCCTTGCTGAGTCTAAGTTACGTAGGATCCAGCAGGGAGATCGTCCGGCGGAGGAATTCTGTTCGGAGTTCCGTAGGTGGGCCACGGACACCCAGTGGAATGACCCGGCTCTTAGGAGCCAGTTTTGTCATGGTTTATCCGACAAATTACAGGATGTGTTGGCACAGTATGACTCTCCCGCGTCACTGGAAGCCGCTATGGCCCTTGCTATTCGCGTTGACAGACGGCTTCAGGAGAGGTGCGGGATAACTCTACCCCCTGTGATGACTCCACCTCCTACAAGGTCCCCTCATATGGTGGTTCCCCTGGTCAGTCCAGAGGAGCCTATGCAATTAGGAGGGACATCATTTCGGGGGAGGGGACCGGTGGTGCGCCATAAGACAGGAAGGTGTTTCTTCTGCGGGAGAAAGGGACATTTTATTGGGGGGTGTCCATCCCGTTCCTTGCAGAGTGAAGAGTCGTCGGAAAACTGTTGATCCCAGGTTGTGTGGTGGACGGCAATCTGGGAGTAGGTATTTCGTCCCTAGGTTTGTCTCAGTTTCTCGTACCGGCGGAGGTGGTGGTGGGTACGAGAACTGAGAGGATATCTGTTCTTCTGGATAGTGGGGCCGGGGCTAATCTGGTTGATGCTCGGTTTGCCCGGGTTCAAGGTATGCGATTGAGTGAGTTGGCTAAACCCATCCCCATATTCTCGATCGATGCCAGGCCTCTCGGTCAGGGAAGTTTTTTGCAAGCTGTGCATGACGTAAAACTTCAAGTGGGGGCAATACATAAAGAACTGTTGTCTTGCTACGTGTTGGAGGGTCTTCCCACTCCTATAGTGTTGGGCCTTCCTTGGTTAGCTAAGCATAACCCGGTTATTAATTGGCAAACCAGAGAGATAAGCCAATGGAGTAAATTCTGTAATAAAAACTGCATGAACACGGTCATCGGTGCGGTTTCTCCTTGGGTCTTACCTCCATTTCTGGCGGACTTTGAGGATGTATTCTCGGAGAAAGGGTGTCAGGAACTACCTCCTCATCGCGAGTATGACTGTTCTGTAAAACTGCTCCCTGAGGCCAAGTTACCTAAAGCTAGGTTGTATAACCTTTCTGGTCCTGAGAGGCAGGCCATGAAGGATTATATTTCAGAAAGTCTGGCTAAGGGGCATATTAGACCTTCATCTTCACCGGTGGCTGCGGGGTTCTTCTTTGTTAAGAAGAAAGATGGAGGCCTACGCCCTTGCCTGGATTTCCGTGAACTTAATCGGATTACGGTCCGAGATCCGTATCCGCTCCCACTTATTCCCGATCTCTTTAATCAGATCGTGGGCGCCAAATGGTTCTCTAAGTTGGATCTCAGGGGGGCGTACAATCTGATTAGGATGAAGGAGGGGGATGAGTGGAAGACGGCGTTTAACACTCCGGAGGGGCATTATGAGAACCTTGTCATGCCATTCGGTCTGACTAATGCCCCGGCGGTGTTTCAACACTTTGTTAATGACATTTTTCGCCGCCTGGTGGGACAGTTTGTTGTCATATATCTGGATGATATCTTAATTTACTCGCCGGATCTGGTGTCTCATCAGGAGCACGTTAGGCAGGTGTTACAGATCTTGCGGGATAATAAACTGTATGCCAAGTGGGAAAAGTGTGTGTTCGCCGTACAGGAACTCCAGTTTTTAGGCTTCCTGGTTTCAGCGTCCGGTTTTCGTATGGACCCTGGGAAAGTGCGGGCAGTTCTTGAGTGGGATCGGCCAGAGAATCTTAAGGCACTACAACGTTTCCTGGGGTTTGCTAATTATTACCGGAAGTTCATTCGTAATTTCTCGTCCATGGTTAAGCCTCTCACTGACATGACTAAAAAGGGGACGGATTTTTCTAGGTGGTCTGACAAGGCTTGTCAAGCATTCTCCTCCTTGAAAAAATGTTTTGCCTCGGCACCCATACTCATTCAACCTGATGCGTCACAGCCATTCATTGTAGAGGTAGACGCTTCCGAGGTAGGGGTGGGAGCAGTATTGTCACAGGGTTCGTCCCCTGGTAAGTGGCATCCGTGCGCCTTTTTCTCTAAAAAATTGTCGTCCGCTGAGAGGAATTACGATGTCGGCAATAGGGAACTCTTGGCCATTAAATTAGCTTTTGAGGAGTGGCGCCATTTTTTGGAGGGGGCAGTTCATTCGGTCACCGTCATCACCGATCACAAGAACCTGCTATATCTGGAGTCCGCGAAACGTCTGAATCCCAGACAAGCTAGGTGGTCATTGTTTTTTACCAGGTTTAATTTTGTCGTTACATATCGTCCTGGGTCAAAAAATGTAAAGGCGGATGCCTTATCTCGTAGTTTCCCTGGGGCCGGGAATACGGACGACCCGATTCCTATCCTTCAGGAGGGGGTGGTGGTTTCGGCAGTATGCTCTGAGCTGGAGGAGGAGGTATTGGAGGCTCAGGGGGACGCCCCTGCTGGACCTCCGGGGAGACTGTTTGTTCCAGATCAGTTGCGACAAAAGGTTATCGAGGCACACCATAACTCAGTTTTTGCAGGACACCCGGGGAGTAAAGCAACTGTGGATCTCCTCTCGCGTCGGTTTTGGTGGCCTAACTTACATAAGGAGGTGGTAACTTTTGTCGCGTCCTGTGGGGTTTGTGCGCGCTCTAAGACCTCACATACCCGTCCGTCTGGGGCCCTCTTACCTTTGAAGATCCCGGAGCGTCCTTGGACTCATCTGTCTATGGACTTTATTACGGACCTCCCTCCGTCTTCGGGTAAAACGGTCATACTCGTTGTAGTGGACAGGTTCAGCAAGATGGCACATTTTATCGCTCTTCCGGCTCTCCCTAATGCTAAAACTCTTGCGCAGGTGTTCATTGGGGAGATTGTGAGGCTTCACGGGGTACCCTCCGAGGTGGTGTCTGATCGGGGGTCTCAGTTTGTGTCCAAGTTCTGGAAGGCGTTTTGTGCACGGCGGGGGATGCATTTGTCATTCTCATCGGCTTTTCATCCTCAGACCAATGGTCAGACGGAACGTATGAACCAGAGCTTGGAGACATATCTCCGGTGTTTTGTGTCAGAGAACCAGGAGGACTGGGCTTCTTTCTTACCTCTGGCAGAGTTTGCTCTTAATAATAGGCGGAGCGAGTCCACTGGTAAGTCCCCGTTTTTTGGGGCATATGGTTTTTACCCCCAGTTTTGTACTTTCAGTAGGGGGGGCTCTTCGGGGGTTCCTGAGGAGGAACGATTTTCCTCATCACTCGCTTCAGTATGGAGAGGGGTGCTGAAGAATCTGAATACTATGGGAAACCGATACAAACGTATGGCTGATAGGAGGAGAGTGTCTGGTCCGGACCTAAGTGTGAACGATCGGGTATGGTTGTCTACCAGGAATATTAAACTTAAGGTTCCCTCCTGGAAACTGGGTCCCAGGTTCATCGGGCCGTACAGAATCAGTTCTATTATTAATCCGGTGGCATTCCGTCTTGACCTCCCCCCTACGTTTAAAATTCACAACGTGTTTCACAGATCATTGCTTAAGAGGTATGTGGCGCCGGTGGTACCGTCACCTTTACCTCCCCCTCCAGTGGTGGTCAATGGTAACTTGGAGTTCCAGGTATCGAGGGTCATCGATTCACGCTTTAATCGCCGGTCCCTTCAGTACCTGGTTCATTGGAAGGGGTATGGTCCTGAGGAGAGGATGTGGGTTCCTGCGTCGGATATTAACGCAGACCGATTAGTTCGGGCCTTCCACACGACTCACCCGGATAAACCTGGCCCTGAGGGTCCGGAGGCCCCTCGTAGAAGGGGGGGTACTGTTACGGGTGTGTCGCCACGAAGATCGTCACGAGTACACAGCCTGACTTCTCGCAGCTGACTTGTTGGTGCTTTGTGTTTTTTCGGCAGTGAGGGAGTTAATTCTCTCTCTCTCTGTGCTAGATGAGGTCCAGCCTCGCCCAGCTGCAATCAATATTTCTGTAGTGAGACTCCTTCAAATGCCTGCTGGTCTGTTTGGGAAGTGTCGGTGAAAGCATTTCATTCAGAATTACAGAGCAGATCGTGGTGTTTGGAGTTTCTGAGATAAGTGTATTTGGAAGTGTTTTTTCCCTTTCCTCGCTTTATCATTTATCTCCTTTCCCGTTGGTGTTCCCTCTGTTGTAGTTGTGTAGTTGTTGTATGCAAGGTGGTTTTGGTTTTTCCCTTGTACTGTCTCGTTCGTCTAAGTACTGTGTGTGGGCATATTATTTCTTGTTCCCTTTTGTTGTGATCGGGGTCCTTCTCAGGACTAGATTACTTAGGTGCAGGGATCCTCAGGAGGTAGGGGTTACGCTGGCGGCCTGGACCTCTGTACCTTTAACAGTACCTCCAGGTTGAGGGATTAGTCAGGGCCCCAGCTTAGGGTCAGCTTAGGCCTCCTACCTCCAGTATACTGAGACAGCGTGACAGCACCTGTCTAGTTGGGCCGAATGCCAGGGTCCAGAAACAGTGTCTAAGGGAGACACCACTGCCAGTTCTGCTGTTGAGCATGCACGCCAATCCCCTGTCCATGGTGCAGGCGAAGATGCCTCCTGCCATGCACCTGTCATTGCACATTTATAACCACCATCATCAGCAACCAAGTCCACAATCTTGTCCCAGGGCAGCGCCTCTAAAAATTTTCCCCACGGGCATCATAAACACCCTTAAAAAATTATGTGGCTGTTGCATCTCGGTCACCATAGTGATATGGTGGTGGAGGATGAGGAGAAGGACAAGAAGGACAACATAAAATAGGTATACGCTTCAGGATTTTGTCTGTCTTGGTGTGAAGAGGTTAATGGGAATAGACCCCCACAAAACCCCCACTGGATTTGACTTCATGTTCCGCTGCTATCATCCAGTGGTGTTGAGAAGTTTGGCCCAATCCAGCCTGTGAGGCAGTGACCGGGATCGTATACGAGGGACATTATATATCCCCCAGAATGTGTACAGAGACCTATTAAGTCCATTGGAGTGCATTGCAGTTGTAGCACCCCGAGGGTTCGGTTGCTACAGAGGTATTGCATCTCACCCAGATGTGCGATATCTCACTTCCAGGTAAGGATGGAGTGTGGCTCAGGACCCTAACACCCACATGCACTACACCACATTTCCGGGGGACAGCTCGACGGTGCTCCCATTAGTTATGCAGGCACGAGTGAGCATGTCCCTGGCTGGAGTGGGGGGAGGGAACACCTAGAGAAGGGAACCCGGTAGTGTGTGCGTGGGGGAAGTAGATCCTGGGTGCACTCTGTACAGGAGTATAAGAGGGGGGCACCATTTTGGAAAAGGAGTGAGTTCAGAGAGGAGAAGCCAGAGAGCAGAGCTGCTTTATGGGCTCTGCTCCACAGGCAAGGAGAAGCCAGGGAGCAGAGCTGCTTTATGGGCTCTGCTCCACAGGCAGGCCCTGTCAGGAGGAGAAGCCAGGGAGCAGAGCTGCTTTATGGGCTCTGCTCCACAGGCAGGCCCTGTCAGGAGGCCTGAGCCTGGAGGAGGGAAGAAGGAGGAAGAGGAGCAGACTGGGCTCCAAGAAGGACAGAGGGGACCCCAGGGGTGTGGACTGGCTGGTAGCCACCACACGCCCGCCGCTACCCGAGTAGGGGGGTCAGGTCAAGAAGAAGGGAACCGGATCCCAAATTAGTGGAGGAGAGAAACTACCCTCAACTAAGAACCGGAGGCTGCGACATTACATGTGGAGCAGCCCCTCACCAAACCCGCTAGAAAGGCACCACATAGGACCTGGGAAACGCAGGCCAACGTTTGCCCACCAAGAAGGTCCGAGGCAGCTGGACATAAGCGTGGTCACTAGTGGGGTTGAAGACCAGAAACAGGAGACATAAAGGGGGTCCTGCAAAGCACTCCAGAAAGACCTGGGGGTTAATCGAGCCCCTCACCTGGTGAGCACAGCGCGACACAGGCGGCCACCTCTGCAGCGGTGGCCTGGAGCAGTAACCGAGTAACCGTGAGTAAAGACCCTGAACTGCACCATCAAGACTCCGAGTTATCTTTGTTGCGCTCATGTACCACCATCACCCCCATCATCCGCACAAGCTGCCCTGAGGCCATACCTCTCCCGTTGGGGGTTATACCACCATTGCTGCACACATACCACCGGCCTCAGCGGACTGTTCTGCAGCGGCGGCTTCAAAGCCGCACTCAACGGGTGGCGTAGTCGACATTCATCCAACATCTACTGCTAGTACTCTGCCACTTAGTCTGACTCCCTGGGCACGGACCGGGTCACCGCCACGAGACTACAACCCTCAACAGATCCGGCTCCGGGTAAGCTCCCGCGTGCGCAACGCAGTGCGACACAGGCCCAGGGGCGCGTCAACTTTTGGCGTAGTCGGCAGGATAACGTGCCCGCAATCACCGGGTACTGCGTGCCTGAAGAAAAGTTCACATTTACTTCAAAAAGAAGTCTCCCGCCGATTCCAGAGGGTCCCCGCCATCGGACGCCATCACGGATCGTTTCCCGCCGGTTGCCCGCCATCTGCAGCTTTTTCCCGCCATCCACGGAGTTTCCCGCCGCTGGGGGACGATTCCCGCCATTTCAGAAGATTTCCCGCCCTGGCAGAGCGGACGCCATTATGGGCGTGCCAGAGGGTGGCAAGAGGCCACCTCCCATCGTGGGCCAGGTCCAAGAATGGCACCAAAAGCGGAAACCGCCCCCACTAACAGAGACTGTGATGATAGAAGTGTCCATCAGCGTGAGGGAACTGCCCCTGGAACTGACAATCACCAAGTTGCCCCGGGACCATCCCCAAAGGGGGCGGATACAGAACAAAAGAGCGAAGATGGGTGCCGCCTGGAGGAGTCTGGAGAGAGCGCACCCGGAGATGAGGAGTCTGGAGAGGAGTCCGGAGAAGTCGCACCCGGAGATGGAGGGAGAGTCAGGCAGCACCGACCCTGTGGTCAGGAGCCTGCTGCAAGCGACAACCCCACTAGGCATGGTGGAGATCCTGGCACAGCTCCCCCGAGACCGGGAGTGTGCACAGACCGCGCTGGAGGGCCTCGCACGGAGGATGGCCCAGGTGCAGCGAGAAACGCTGACGGAATGGAGCAGGGAGATGGCCCAGCAGGCTGGAACCTGCCAGCGGAGCACACCACCCGCAACGAGGAGCACGCCTGCCCCTGAAGAGGATGCAGAAGGGACGGAGGCAAGTAAAGGGGACGTCACTACCCCAAGCCCAGCCACCGTAAGCCTATCCCCGCTCCCCGTCGCAGAGCCCGAAATCCCACCGCTCGTGCCCGTTGCCGCACCGCTACTGCTCCAGACTAGGCCTCAAGCAGAAGCCGCGACCACGCCCCCTGGGACGTCACGCGCCTCAACCCTGAGCGCGGCCAAGCAGGAGACGCCACCAGCCTGGTCGCAAGGCCGAGTGCCCCCGGGCGCCGCAGTGCCAACAGCGCCCTCTACTTCCACTGAGCCATCGGCCTGGTCGCTGGGCCAAGTAACCCCGGGCGCCGCCGTCCTAACGGTGCCCTTTACCTTTAGGATGCCCCAAGCCTGGTCGCAAGGCCTGGTCAACCCGGGCGCCGCTACCACCACCGCGCCCTCAACATCTAGAGTGCCGCACCTGGGTGAAGACTTGTTTGCTCAGCACACTTGCCCGGATGGGCAGCCCTTTATATGGCCACCGGAGTACTACCAACTACAACTCCAAAAGGAAAGGCCCCTGTGCGAGCCCCTGATTCCGGCTCCGAAGCCCGTCAAGAGGACCCCGCTCTCGTTGGAGGAGGCACAGTTTGAGTGGGATCCCACTGAAGGAGACCTCATGGGGTTCACCCAAGAAACTCGGGCGGCCGCAGCTGAGCGTGCGGAGTGCTGCCGCCAGCAGTTGGAGGTCTTTGAGCAAGAGCGGAGAGAGAGGCGGGTCCGTGAGCAGCGGCTGCAAATACAAAGTGCAGAACAGAAGAGTCGGACCCGGAGGAACCCCCGTGCAGCTCATGGTCCCCGTGCCACCGGGACTGTGATTAAATTCCAACTGCAGCACGGTTGGGGTTTCATCAGGGATCACCGCACCCCCGGCGACGTCTTCGTGACCAGGAGAGATGTCGAGTCCCACCTACCGGAGGGACACAGAGGACGTGACCTATACGTAGGGGATGAGGTCACATTCACCCGGCACAAATGTGCCAAAGGACCCTATGCCCTTCATGTACACCGTTTGACGGAGGAAGAGCTGAAGTGTCAGGAGGAGCAAGAGGACCCGGACGGGTCTGAAGCTTACCCGCGAGAAGGAGCAGGAGGACGCCGTTACTAGAGTACGGTAAAGAGAACTGTAAAATAGTTACCCGTCAGGGTACAGAGAACTGTTAATAGTTAAAATATGTTCCCGTTGGGACAAGTGTGAACTGAAACCCGTGTGTCCCTATTCCCACTGACCGAGGACTGAGAGCGGTCATCCTTTCCTAATACCTGGCCGAGGACTGAGAGCGGCCATACCTCCCCTTGTATATAGTTGCGCTTTCTAAGGCGCCCCCTATTGGTTTTATAAGGAACTGTGTTTTTTTCAGAAGAGACTGTTGCACTTTACCCAGTCACAAGTTGCACCGTGGCCGGAGGCACAAGAATGTTGATAATGAACAGTTTATAATGAAAAAGTTTTTATGCTGCTGATAATATATATATAATGTTTTCTATGTTTATGATGTTATGGAAAAAAATTGTATGTTTTTGTATGTTTTTGCTCTTTTACAGCCCGAGGACGTGCTGTGATTTACCAGGGGGGAATGTAGCACCCTGAGGATTCGGCTGCTACAGGGGTATTACACCTCAAGCCAGAGGTGTGGTATTCCACTCCCGGGTAAGGATGGAGTGTGGAACTGAGCTAGTAGGCTGCATGCACTACATACATCCCATTTCCGGGGGACAGACCGACGGTACTCCCACCAGTATATGTGCAGGTACGACAGCGTCTGTCCCTGGCTGGAGTGGGAGGGGGGTGGAACATCCCAGTAGTGTAGGGGCAGATAGGGGGAGTAGTCTGGGTAAGGCTAGGAGCTCATTGGGTGCTGGTCACCTGAGCTCACACATAGAGGGAGTATATAAGGTGGGCACCATCTTAGGACAAGGAGTGAGTTCAGAGAGGAGAAGCCAGGGAGCAGAGCTGCTTTATGGGCTCTGCTCCACAGGCAGGCCCTGTCAGGAGGAGAAGCCAGGGAGCAGAGCTGCTTTATGGGCTCTGCTCCACAGGCAGGCCCTGTCAGGAGGCCTGAGCCTGGAGGAGGGAAGAAGGAGGAAGAGGAGCAGACTGGGCTCCAAGAAGGACAGAGGGGACCCCAGGGGTGTGGACTGGCTGGTAGCCACCACACGCCCGCCGCTACCCGAGTAGGGGGGTCAGGTCAAGAAGAAGGGAACCGGATCCCAAATTAGTGGAGGAGAGAAACTACCCTCAACTAAGAACCGGAGGCTGCGACATTACATGTGGAGCAGCCCCTCACCAAACCCGCTAGAAAGGCACCACATAGGACCTGGGAAACGCAGGCCAACGTTTGCCCACCAAGAAGGTCCGAGGCAGCTGGACATAAGCGTGGTCACTAGTGGGGTTGAAGAACAGAGACAGGAGACATAAAGGGGGTCCTGCAAAGCACTCCAGAAAGACCTGGGGGTTAACCGAGCCCCTCACCTGGTGAGTAACCGAGTAACCGTGAGTAAAGACCCTGAACTGCACCATCAAGACTCCGAGTTATCTTTGTTGCGCTCATGTACCACCATCACCCCCATCATCCGCACAAGCTGCCCTGAGGCCATACCTCTCCCATTGGGGGTTATACCACCATTGCTGCACACATACCACCGGCCTCAGCGGACTGTTCTGCAGCGGCGGCTTCAAAGCCGCACTCAACGGGTCGCGTAGTCGACATTCATCCAACATCTACTGCTAGTACTCTGCCACTTAGTCTGACTCCCTGGGCACGGACCGGGTCACCGCCACGAGACTACAACCCTCAACAGATCCGGTTCCGGGTAAGCTCCCGCGTGCGCAACGCAGCGCGACACAGGCCCAGGGGCGCGTCACAGTCACAAACTCACCTGCGGCTGCAATGCAGGAATGAAGGTGAGCATTGATCTGGTCAGGCTATCTGGCTAAGGCAGATTAAGTAAAACCTGGCAGGGCCTTCATTTCTTGGGGGAGGCTACAGGAAGGCAGTGGGACGGCCTCCTCCCTCCAACCGGGGTTTTCCAGTAGCTCTTGCCACAGGTCCTTTAAAAACCCTGCACTAAGGATTAGTGTTGTTCTGTATTGGAACCTGCTAGGAGCTTAGCAGGAAAGCTCAGCAGGATTGAGTGTGGCTGAACCCACGCCTGGGAAGGCTCTGCACATGTCAGGCTCTGAGCGGCCCGGCATGGCCGTTGCCCACGGCAACCGTTGTTTAAGGAATCGTGTTAACCCGGCTGCAAACCGGAGGACTTTTCTGTTTCCCCGTGAGTTGCTGAATAAAGCTTGCTTGGATTTGCTTGGGTCACCGTCTCAGTTACATAACGGTGTGAACACTGCCGCCTTACAGCTTGGTGGAGAATGCGGGCATAGTGACTGAGGCATACCCCACCGGCAGCTGCATGACCACAATCCGGCCGGCCATCTTTCCGCCCCACCCCGTTGACAAAATGGAGCAGCTGGTACTTACCCAGCAGCAGCAGCTGCAGTGTCAGTGGCAACAGCAGGAGCAGCACCAGAATCTCCAACAGCAACAGCAGGAGCGGGAACAGCAGCATAAGCAGCAGCAGCTACTGTACCAGCAGCAGCAAAAAACAAATGAACTGTTGCTGCAACAGATTGCTGCCCTGCGGGAGACGCCAACAGCACCAGCCTCAGAACGTAGTGAGGCCCGGGACAAGGTTCGCTCAGCGAAGATGGGACCGGAGGACGATGTGGAAGCCTTCCTGACCAGCCAGTCAGTGGGCAGAAGTGGTGGCTCCGTTTCTGGTCGGCGATTCCCAAAAGGCCTACTTCGACCTCAGTCGGGAGGACGCCCAGGACTAACAGAGGCTCAAAGGTGAGATCCTTGTCCGACTGGGGGTCAATATATATGTGAGGGCTCAGCGTGTATTTACATGGGCCTATGTGGAGACCCGACCCGCCCGTTCTCAGGCTTATGACCTACTGCAGCTGGTAGAGGTGGCTCCAGCCTGAGACTTTGTCTCCAGCCCAGATGGTGGAGAGGGTGGTGGTTGACCAGCTGCTGAGGACTCTGCCAGCCGCTATCCAACGTTGAGTGGGGCAAGGGGACCCCGGCACACTCGACCAAGTGGTCAGCCTGATCGAGCGCTACTCGGCCACTCAGGACTTTATCTGGGACTCTGCCCCCTCACGGCTGTCACGCCGATCCCTGTCAACCCAGGAACCGGGAAAGGGGTCGCGTCCCTCTGCTGAGGACAGTCAGCACCGTACCCGTGCTGAAGGGGTATCCCAGAATGAGAGTGGTAGGAGACCGGTTCCCTCCCAAACAGTCATAAGACCTAACAGTACCTCCACCATTAGGTGCTGGCGGTGTCAGGGGCCGGGACATGTGATTGCTAACTGTCCCCTGACTACGGAACCCATGGACTGCGGGTTTATCCGCCAGGTCTCAATGTACGCCCAGACTGTCTGCACTGCGAGTGCCGACCCCCCGGACAGTGAACCCCAACTGTGCCAGGTACTGGTTAATGGGTACCACACGGAGGCCCTCTTAGATTCGGGAAGCCTAGTGACTTTGGTACATGGGTCGCTGGTGGCAGGAGACAACCCCAGTGGATGGACAGTCGGGGTTGTGTGTATCCATGGGGACCTCTGAGAGTACCCAACCGTGGAGGTAGTTTTGTCCACGCCTTGTGGAGACATAAAACATGTGGTGGGGGTGGTAAAAACTCTTCCCTATGGGACTGTGTTGAGAAGAGACTTGACCCTGTTCTGGACTCTATGGAAAAACAAAATCCACTCTCCCCCGGTAAAATGTGTTACAGGCGCTGTACCCGATGAACCCGAGTCACGGGTACCTGCCGTAGGGGTGTCCAACCTAGGGACAGAGTGTGACCCCGATAGGTTTCCCCTAGAGGTGCTGGCAGGAGAGGTCGAGGAGACCCCATCGATCCTGGAGCTGGAAGTGTCCCGGGGCACGTTTGGGACAGCTCAGCTACAGGATCCTACTCTGACTCGGAGCTGTGGGAAAGGGTGTTAAAGGTAAATGGCGTAGCTCAACAGCCCGGTGCAGATACTGTATTTCCACGCATGGTAGTCAACGGTGAGTTGCTCTATAGGGTAGACAAAATCAGGGACGAGGTCGTGGAACAGTTAGTGGTACCTCAGTCGTACCGTTCTGGAGTTGGCACACACACACCTTCTGGGTAGACACTTAGGGGTTAAAAAGACGCAAGAGCGTATCTTGCAGCGCTTCTTTTGGCCGAGGATTTACGCGGCGGTCCAAAAGTACTGCGAATCCTGCCCCGAATGTCAGTTGACCACACCCACCGCAAGTTTCCGTAGCCCATTGGTACCTCAGCCAGTAATAGAGGTACCTTTTGAACGAATTGCAATGGACTTGGTAGGGCCCATTGTAAAATCCGCTCGTGGCCACCAACATATACTGGTGGTCGTCGACTATGCCACCCAGTACCCGGAGGCTATACCGCTACACCGCTACGCCACACTTCGACAAATCTGATTGCACGGGAGCTGTTTGCCATGTTCTGTTGCCTTGGACTACCTAAGGAGATACTGACGGATCAGGGGACCCCTTTTATGTCCAAAGTGACAAGGGAACTGTGCAAACTGCTAAACATTAAACAATTGCGCACCTCGGTGTACCATCCTCAAACCGACGGGCTAGTAGAACGGTTCAATAAAACCCTCAAGTCCATGTTAAAAAAGGTGGTTTCTAAGGACGGAAGGGATTGGGACATGTTGCTACCCTATTTGATGTTCGCCGTCCGTGAGGTACCCCAGACTTCCACAGGGTTCTCTCCCTTTGAGTTATTGTACGGCAGACACCCTAGGGGTCTGTTGGACATAGCCAAAGAGATGTGGGAACAAGAGCCGACTCCACATAGGAGTATAATTGAACATGTGGCTAGTATGCAGGACCGGATCGCGGCGGTCATGCCCATCATGAAAGAACATCTGTTAGATGCCCAGGCAGCCCAGAGACACACATATAATAAAAGAGCCAGAGTCAGGTCTTTTAATAAGGGCGATCGGGTGTTAGTACTGGTACCCATAGCTGAGAGTAAGCTCATGGACAAGAGGCAAGGGCCATATGAGGTTTGAGAAAAGGTGGGGGAGGTAAATTACCGGGTGTATAAACCCGGAAGGAGGAAACCTGAGCAGCTTTATCATGTAATCCTGCTAAAACCTTGGAAAGATCGAGAGTGTTTAGTTACAGACGTCACTCTAGGCATATCGCCAGAGAGTTCTCTACCTTCAGCCAGGGATGCGTCCGGGGGAGAGGTGAGGATAAGTGATGCTCTCACTAAACAGCAGCGACGGGAGGCTCGCTCACTGGTGCAGCAGAATACCGATATGTTCTCAGAGCTACCGGGTAGGACTACAGTTCTCCAACATGACATTGTCACCGAACCTGGGGTAAAGGTGCGAATGAGACCGTACCGGGTACCCGAAGCCCGGAGGCAATCCATCAAGGCTGAGGTAAAACAAATGCTCCAGTTAGGCGTCATCGAGGAATCACAGAGTGAGTGGGCTAGCCCCAACGTACTGATTTCGAAACCAGACGGATCGTTACGCTTCTGTAACAATTTCCGAAAACTAAATGAAGTGTTGAAGTTTGACCTTTATCCAATGCCCAGGGTGGATGAGCGGATTGAGAGACTGGGGCAGGCCCAGTACTTTACCACGCTCGATCTCACCAAGGGTTACTGGCAGGTGCCTCTCACGAAATCGGCGAAGGATTTGAACGCCTTCATAACTACGGAGGGTCTATATCACTATGTGGTTTTACCTTTTGGGCTACATGGGGCCCCGGCTACATTCCAGTGGTTGATGGACATAGTGCTCAAGTCTCATCAGGTGTACGCGTCCGCGTATCTAGATGATATTATCATCTTTAGCACCGACTGGCATACGCATCTATCCCAGGCACAAGCAGTGCTGGATTCTCTCAGAGCCGCTCGATTAACGTCAACCCCAAAAAAATGTGTGATAGGGCTAGAGAAAGCCCGATATTTGGGGTATGTGATTGGCCGAGGAATTATCAAGTCCCAAATCAATAAAGTTGAGGCCATAAAAAATTGTCCTAAACCGTCAAGTACAAAGCAGGTGAGGGCGCTCCTTGGCATTCTTGGGTATTACCGCCGGTTTATACCTAATTTTGCTGGGAGAATGGTGGCCCTGACCGATCTCTTGAAAGGAAAAAAATCAAGTAATGGTTCGGTGGAACCCTCAGGCAGAAAAAGCCTTTCAGTAAATGAAGTTGGCCCTGTGTGGACAGCCGGTCCTCATCAGCCCCAACTTCAAGGAAACCTTCATTGTACAGACAGATGCCTCGGAGGTAGGCCTAGGGGCGGTATTGTCACAAAAAGTGAATGGTGAAGAGCACCCGGTCACCTACTTGAGTAGAAAACTTGTCCCGGCAGAGAAAAACTATAGCGTGGTAAAGAAAAAGTGTTTGGCTATTAAGAGGGCCTTGGAATAGCTACGTTATTATTTACTCAGGCGTCAGTTCCACTTGGTGACGGACCACTCACCCTTGGTATGGATGAAAAATGCCAAGGAGAGGAATGCGCGAGTCACCGGCTGGTTCGTGTCACTGCAAAATTTCAGGTTCTCTGTAGAACATCGCCCTGGAAAGTCGCAGGCAAACGCGGATGCCCTGTCCCGGGCACTCTGTATGATGTCAAATGTTCAACCCCACAAGTTTGAACAGAGGGGGGGGATATGTGAGGCAGTGACCGGGATCGTATACGAGGGACGTTATATATCCCCCAGAATGTGTACAGAGACCTATTAAATCCATTGGAGTGCATTGCAGTCACAAACTCACCTGCGGCTGTCATCTGGGAAGGCTCTGCACCTGTCAGGCTCTGAGTGGCCTGGCGTGGCCGTTGCCCACGGCAACCGTTGTTTAAGGACTCGTGTTAACTCGGCTGCAAACCGGAGGACTTTTCTGTTTACCCGTGAGTTGCTGAATAAAGCTGTTTGTGCTGGACTTGCTTGGGTCACTGCCTCAGTTACTGCATGGTGTGAACACCGCCGCCTTACAAGCCCTTGTTCATTTTTATAAGATGCGCCTATCAGTTATAATGCCCCCGGCAGCACTAAAAACACGCTCTGACAAAACACTAGCTGCAGGGCTGGGCCTCTAACTCCAAGGCATAGAGTGCCACGTGTCCAGCTCGGATACCCTATAGTTATAAGGCACAGAGGAATCACGGAGGACGTTGGTACGGTCATCAAGGTACTCTTTCAGCATCTTCCAAAACTTTTCCATCCTTGTCAGAGTACCCCGCGCATCAGGGCCTGGGCACTGGGAGGGGCTGAGAAAGCTGTCCCAGACCTTTGACAGTGTTCCCCTGCCTCTGCTTCATCGTATTTGTGTCTCCCTCTCCTGTACTCCTTGGTTGTCCAACAAACTGTGACATCTGCCACCAGCGTTTTGAGATGGGAATTTTAAGAATTCTTCAACAAGAGCCTTCTGGTACTGCAACATTTTATTAGATCTCTCCGACACGGGAAGAAGAGATAAAAAGTTCTTCTTGTAGCATGGGTCTAGAAGTGTGACCAACCAGTAACTAGTGTTGACCAAAATGCATACAATGCGAGGGTCACGGGAAAGACAACGGAACATAAAGTCAGCCATGTGTGCCAGATTGCCAACAGCCAAGACTTCCCTGTCCTGACCAAGAGGGCGACTGTCCATGCTCTCCTCCTCATCCTTTTCCTGGTCCTCCTCCTCCCTCTCCTCAGGCAATTCACGCTGAACAGACGGTATGACTGTTGTGTGGATAGTACCGTCTGTAGTGCAGGAAAACAGCTCCTGTTCCTCCTCCTCATTATCACCCAATTCGCGTTGAGATGAGGCTGGGTTGTGTGGCATCACCCTGTATAGTTCCTTGCTCTATCTCATCGTGCTTTGCCTTTAATGCCTCCTCTTTAATTGTGAGCAGCGAGCGTTTCAGTAGGCAGAGAAGATGGATGGTGACGCTAATTATCGCATCATCACCGCACACCATCTTGGTGGAGTCCTCAAAGTTTTGTAGTGCAGCACAGATGTCAGACATCCATGCCCACTCATCAGCTCTTATGTGCGGAGGCTGACCTGAATACCGACGGGCGTGTTGAAGCTGGTACTCAACAACTGCCCTCTGCTGCTCACTAGTCCTTACCAACATCTGAAACGTTGAGTTCCATCGCGTGGTGACATTGCACACCAGTGGATGAGCTGGAAGGTGCTGAAGCACGGCAAGGTTAAGAGAAGCTGTAGGTGACTTTCTGAAATGTGCACACACGCGGCATACTGTCACAAACTGCTCAGTCAGATCCAGGTAGGTTTTGAGAAACAGCTGAACCACTAAGTTGAGCAGATGGGTCAGGCAAGGTACCTGTGCAAGGTTGCCAAGCCTCAGAGCTGCCATCAGTTTCCGGCCATTGTCACACACGACAATGCCTGGCTGTGGGTTCAGCGGTGACAGCCACAGATGTGTCTGCTCTGTTACAGCTATCTATAACTGTGCAGCGTTGTGCAGTTTGTTACCTAAGCACATTAGCTTCTGCACAGCCTGTTTCCGCTTGGCTGAGGCAGTGCTGCAGTGCTTCCAGCTTCTGACTGATGTGGTCATTTTGTAGATGGAGGCTGAAGAGGAGGAGGAGGTGCAGGAGCTATAGAATATGGAGGCAACTCGGATTGACCCAGGGCCCGCAATCCTTGGCATCGGGAGGACTTGTTCCGTCCCAGGGTCCGACTGTGTCTCAGCTTCCACAATATAAACCCAGTGTGCCATCAGTGAGATGTACCGTCCCTGGGACTTTTCCACATGTCCGTGGTTAGGTGAACTTTCCCAGTAACTGCGTTGGTGAGGGTATGGCTAATGCTCTTTGACACGTGCGTGTGTAAGGTGGGGACGGCATACCAGGAGAAATAGTGGTGGCTGGGAACCGAGTACCAAGGGACGGCTGCCACCATGAGGTTGCAGAAAGATTCCATCTCCATGAGCCTAAAAGGCAACATTTCAAGTGCAAGCATTTGAGAAATGTGGCAGTTTATTTGCACTTGCGTTCAAATGACTGGGGTAGGGACAATTGAATGCTGCGCTGGAACAAGGACGTGGACGCTGATGGAGGTGGTTGCAAGTGTGCAATGACATGTCACGCATGTCACCTTGTCAGGTTGGGTTAGTGACTTCATCTTCCACCACGTCGTCTTGCACGAATGCACCCTGGGCCTCCTCTTGGCTTGCTGGCAATTGTGTCTCATCATCATCACCCACCTCTTGTGACAGTAACTGCACTTTCCCATCGTCGCCTATGTGTGACTGTGGCTACTATATGCAATCTCATCTTTCATGGCTTGAAGAGGGCCAGGTGAGAGGCCCTAATCTGTAAATGGAAAAGTGAACAGCACTTCAGACTGCCCAAGTTTGGAATCACTTGTCACTGGGCACTCGGCATGGTGGGAGGAACGAGGATCAGGGTGAGAAATATGTGGTCCAGACTCACGACTACTGAGACTGGACTGTGTGGAAGACAGGGTGGTGGTGGTGGCAAAGAAACTGGAAGCATTATCTGCTATTCAACCAGCAACCTTTTCACACTGCTCTGGCTTCAATAGTGGTGTCCGCGGCCTCCTACAAAGTGGGACAGGAAGATAGAGCGACATGATGTGGGTGCTTGTTGTGCTCCCTCAGCAGGCACAATTTCAGCTTGCCCAAGGCCTCGGCCTTTGCGTGCACCATCACCATCACGTCCACTTTCCAGGCCCTTGCCACACGCCTTGCCCATTTTAAATGGAGTATAATATTTGGCATGCTCCCAAAAATGTCAGGATTATTACCGCAGTAATATCGGATTACGTCTGATTACCACGGTTTTAGGTAGTGGCCTTATTGGCATGGTATTGGTCAGCAACCAAGTGTGAATAGGTTTGAACAACACACAGCAGGCAGACTTTAAATGGAGTATAATACTTGTCACATTTACCAAAAAAGTCAGGATTATTACTGCATTATTATCGGATCACCTGAGATGATGGACAAGTTTCTCTGCTTCCACAATACAGCAATGCTACTAATATCAAACAAATCTGGCTGAATGCTGCTAACAAGCAAATGGAACAGTAAAAATGGTGCATTATATTTCTTTTCAAGCAAATAATTATGATTAAGAGCAAAAAGAATGTTAGCCCTGATATCTAGAGCTATGGATATCAGTAATAGCAGCAGACAGAACGTGCAATGGACCATATTCTATTCTATACGCTGTCCACAAACTATGCCTGCCTTACTCCTGCTATGACCAGGATTGATATGCATCTGGATTAGTTATTAGAAGGTCTGTCAGTTTAGATACATATTTCTGTGGAATACTTCACTAAATAAACCACCAATTCTCTCCATCACTCAGCTGCAGCTCTCCCTACTCTGCCTGTCTAAATGGTACACTGTGACGAGCATAGGGTCAGAGGTTCTTATATAGACCTGATGATGCTATCACTGTCATGCCACAACCAACATGGCTGCTGCATTTCAGTGACTGGCAGGCAATCCCCATATGTTTACTTGCTGTTTAAATAGTGTCAAACATCCAGGGCGGGGACTCGAGCTCCCGCCCGAGCATCCAGAAAGTACTCGCCAAGCATTTCAAACAGTGAGATGTCCAGGCGAGTACCGAGCAGTTGTGAGCACGCTCACTCATCACTACTGTAGATGCATCCGCAGTTGGTCCTTCAGGGTTCTGGACTGATTAGCACTAGACCTCTTTAAAAGGTGCTGGCTGACTGCTTACAGAGGCTCTTATTGAAGCTTGATCCATTCCCGGCCGACAACGTAGAGGTTTTTGGCTTTCAGAGGGTGACTGGGACTGCCGTTGTGGAATCCACCTATCTCCTGTGTGGATTGCTGTGGCAAAAAATAAATGCACCTGAAAGATAAGCAAAGCCTGTTTCTTTTGACTTTGGACAAGTTAATAACATTCACAATGAGGCTGAAGAAATCAGAAATCAGTGCATAAAGATTCTACATTAAGTATTTTTATACAGGTTTTTGGATTCCTCAAAACAGACAGAAAGTTCACTAGCTCATCCCTATGAGCACATGAAAGCTCAGCTTCCCTCCAAACTGTTAGAAGAGTTACATGGACTGAATTTGTATATAGCAGGCCTCAGTGATCTCCCAAACCATATTCTTGAAGCTTTTTCCACTCAACAACATGACAAGGTCCTGTCAGCTTCTTGGCATCTGCTCCACCGGCACCTGGATACACATTGGTCTACTTTAGAAATTCTGCGGTTTTTGGGAGAAAAGTTGAAAGATCAAATTGTTTATGCCCATCAATATATTATTATTATTATTTATTATTATAGTGCCATTTATTCCATGGCGCTTTACATGTGATAGGGATATACATAGCAAAAACATTTACATAATCTTAACAAAACGAGTCAGCGACTGGTACAGGAGGAGCGAGGACCCTGCCCGCGAGGGCTAACATTCTACAAGGGATGGGTGAGGATACAGTAGGTGGGGGTAGAGGAGGCCATGCAGTAATGTGGTGGAGTGGTGGTTACTGCAGGTTGTAGGCTTGTCGGAAGAGGTAGGTCTTCAGGTTTCTTTTGAAGGCTTCCATGGTAGGCGAGAGTCTGATGTGTTGGGGTAGAGAGTTCCAGAGTAGGGGGGATGCACGGGAGAAATCTTGTATACGATTGTGGGAAGAGGAGTTAAGAGGGGAGTAGAGAAGGAGATCTTGTGAGGATCGGAGGTTGCGTGCAGGTAAGTACCAGGAGACTAGGTCACAGATGTATGGAGGAGACAGGTTGTGGATGGCTTTGTATGCCATGGTTAGGGTTTTGAAGTAGGATTCTCTGGGCAATGGAGAGCCAGTGAAGGGATTGACAGAGGGGGGAGGTCGGGGAATAGCGGGGGGACAGGTGGATTAGTCGAGCAGCAGAGTTTAGGATAGATTGGAGGGGCGCAAGAGTGTTGGAAGGGAGGCCACAGAGCAGGAGGTTGCAGTAGTCAAGGCGGGAGATGATGAGGGCATGCACTAGTGTTTTTTGCAGAGTCTTTGCTGAGGAATGCACGGATCCGGGAAATATTTTTGAGTTGGAGTTGGCAGGAAGTGGAAAGGGCTTGGATATGTGGTTTGAACGAGAGATCAGAGTCCAGGGTTACCCCAAGGCAGCGAGCTTGTGGGACTGGGGACAGTGAACAGCCATTGATGTTGATGGATAGGTCAGATGGGGTATATGAATGAGAGGGTGGAAAGATGATGCACTCTGTTTTATCCATGTTGAGTTTTAGAAATCTGGCAGAGAAGAAGGATGAGATGGCGGACAGACATTGTTGGATTTTGGTTAGTAGGGAGGAGATATCGGGTCCAGAGAGGTAGATCTGTGTGTTATCAGCATAGAGGTGATACTGAAAGCCGTGAAAGTGTTAAATAGCTGTTTAGAGTTGTGAGTAGTGTTGAGCCACCCCCGTAGTATTCGGGTTCGGTTCGGTTCGTCGAACACCGGGATGTTCGAGGAACTGTTCGTCGAACACCTTAGAACACCGTCGAACACCATTAAAACCAATGGCAGGCAAACAAAAACACATAGAAACACATATAAAACACCTTCAAAGGTGTCCAAAAGCTGACAAACTGCTCAGAAGACGCTCTCTTTAAAAAAGCCGGCCGGCAATTCAGCAGCGGCATACACCGGTACCCGACAATTTAGACAAGAAGGAATAGAGCATCACACATAGATTAGATAGATAGAAACATGTCAGTCACATATATAAGAAGTACAGTGTCAGTGTTGGTTACTGTACTTGTCATTTAGTGTAAAGGATTTATTAAAAAAAATATTAGTGTTTTCGTGCACCGTCTCTTTAAAAAAGCCGGCCGGCAATTCAGCAGCGGTACCCGTCAATTTAGAACAGAAAGAATAGAGCTTCACACATAGATTAGATAGATATAAACATGTCAATCACATATATAATAAGTACAGTGACAGTGTTGGTTACTGTACTTGTCATTTAGTGTTAAAATAAAGGATTTATTAAAAAAAAAATTGGCGTGGGGTTCCCCATAATTTTAGTCTCTAGCGGAGGTTAAGCAGACGGCTGGGGCAGATGTTTGAAGCCTGGGAAGGGGGTAATACCCACGGAGCTTCCCAGGCTACTAATTTCAGCCCCCAGCTGAATACCTAGCCTTTCCTAGCTATTAAAATGGGGGACCCCCCCCAAAAAAATGACGTGGGGTCCCCCCTATTTTAATAGCTAGTAAAGGCTAGGCAGACAGCTGGGGGCTGATATTAATAGCCCAGGAAGGGTGCCATGAATATTGGCCCCCTCCCAGGCTAGAAACACCAGCCGTCAGCCATCCCAGAAATGGCGCATCCATAGGATGCGCCAATTCTGGCACTTAGCCTCACTCTTCCCACTGCCCTGTAGCGGTGGCAGTGGGGTAATAGGGCTGGGGTTGATGTCAGCTTATAATGCCAGCTGACATCAAGCCCAGGTTAGTAATGGAGAGGCGTCTATAAGACACCCCCATTACTAACCCCATAGTCAAAGTTAAAAAAAACACAAACACCCAGAATAAAGTCCTTTAATTGAAATAAACACACAATTCTTTATTGTTCTAAATTAAACCATACTTACCATCACGCCCATTCCAGCTGAAGCCAACGATCTCCTGCAATAAAAGTAAAATAATAAAGCAACATCATCCTTACCTTTCCATGGTTCCCACGACAGCTCCAGCTCTGCTACATCGAGATGACAGGCTGGACCGCAGCAGAAAGCTGCCATCCAGCCTGTCATCCCGCAGACACTGAGAAGCGCAGGCATGCTTGCGCTCCTCAGTGTCTGGCTGTGACGGCATCCAGATGAGCCGACAATGAACTCAGCTCACCTCATGCACGTCACTGACAGCGTGGGAAAATTCTCCTGCAGTCAGCGCTTCAGCGTGAGAATTTTCCCACGCTGTCAGTGACGTGCATGAGGTGAGCTCATATCCAATGAACTCAGCTCACCTCATGTACGTCACTGACAGCGTGGGAGAATTCTCACGCTGAAGCGCTGAGTGCAGGAGAATTTTCCCACGCTGTCAGTGACGTGCATGAGGTGAGCCGAGTTCATTGGACATGAACTCGTCTCATCTGGATGCCGTCACAGCGAGACGCTGAGGAGTGCAAGTATGCCTGCGCTTCTCAGTGTCTGGGGGATGACAGGCTGGATGGCAGCGTTCTGCTGCGGTCCAGCCTGTCATCTCGATGTAGCAGAGTTGAAGCTGTCCTGGGAACCATGGAAAGGTAAGGATGATGTTGCTTTATTATTTTACTTTTATTGCAGGAGATCGTTGGCTTCAGATGGAATGGGCGTGATGGTAAGTATGGTTTCATTTAGAACAATAAAGAATTGTGTGTTTATTTCAATTAAAGGACTTTATTCTGGGTGTTGTGTTTTTTTTTAATACTTTACTAGAAATTCATGGTGGTCATGTCTAATATTGGCGTGACCCCATGAATTTCGGGCTTAGGGCCAGCTGATAATACCAAGCTGGCCCTAACCCCTTTATTACCCAGTGAGCCACCGCACCAGGGCCCTGGATGAGTTGGGTACATCGCCAGAAGATGGCGCTTCTATGAACGCGCCATTTTCCGGGGTGGCTGCGGACTGCAATTTGCAGTGGGTGGGGCCCAGAAAGCTTGGGCCTCCCAGTGCTGCGGATTCCAGCCCCCAGCTGCCTAGTTGTACCTGGCTGGACACAAAAATAGGGCGAAGCCCCACGTATTTTTTTTTTTATTATTTCATGAAATTCATGAAATAATTAAGAAAAAAAGGGCTTCCCTATATTGTTGTGTCCGGCCAGGTACAAATAGGCAGCTGGTGGTTTGGGGCAGCCCGTTCCTGCCTGCTGTACCTGACTGGACACAAATATAGTGCGAAGCCCCACGTCAATTTTTTTAAATTATTTCAGGAAATTCATGAAATAATTTAAAAAAAATTGACGTGGGGCTTCGCACTATATTTGTGTCCAGCCAGGTACAGCAGGCAGGAACGGGCAGCCCCCAACCACCAGCTGCCTATTTGTACATGGCCGGACACAACAATATAGAGAAGCCCTTTTTTTTTAAATTATCTACTATATAATTGTCTTATCCCGTCTGTCTGTCTGTCTGTCTGTTTGTCCAGGAAATCCCACGTCGCTCATTGGTCCGGCAGCGGCCAATCAGCGCCGCGGAATTTCTGAAAAAAGATGGCGGCCGTTAGCGGCTCATCTGCGGGAAGGAGCTCAGCAGCAATGCAGCCAGGAGATGAGCGGCGCGAGGCGCTCATCTCCCGGCCGGTAGCAGCGGAAGGACCGCCGGCGTCGCTGACCTCCATGCAGAAGGGAGGACCGGGGAGCGGCGCTGCGGGTCGAGATACTTCTGCTGCGAGCGCCCGCTCATGTCTCGGGTTCTCGCAGCGGAAGTAGCCGCACAGGCAGCGCCGCTCCCCGGTCCTCACCAAGACGATTCGATGATTTTTCGCGGTCTTCGGACCCGACCAATCACTGATCTTACCGCAAAAGTTAAACACCGCTGTGCTGATTGGTCGCGTACGCTGCCCGCGACCAATCACCGATTTGGTCGCCACATTTAAATATCGGCCGCGACCAATCAGCACAGCGGTGTTTAAATGTGGAGCCAAGATCGGTGATTGGTCGCGGCCGATATTTAAATTTGGCGCACAAATCGGTGATTGGTCGCGGGCAGCGTCCGCGACCAATCAGCACAGTAGTGTTTAACTTTGGCTGCAAGATCAGTGATTGGTCGCGGGTCAAGACCGCGACCAATCACCGATTTGTGCGGCACATTTAAATAGCGGCTGCGACCAATTGGATGTCAGCGCCGCTCCCCTGTCCTCCCTTCACACCCTAGCCGCATGGATGTCAGCGGCGCTGCCTGTGCGGATACTTCCACTGCGAGAACCAGGGACATGAGCGGGGGCTCACAGCAGAAGTATCCCGACCCGCAGCGCTGCTCCCCGGTCCTCCCTTCACACCCAAGCTGCTGATGTCCCCACAGTATCCGCATGGTGTTACAAAGGTCCAGACATTTGTGTTAAAAATCGCTGATTGGTCGCTGGCGCTGCCCGCGACCAATCACCGATTTGGGCGCCAAATTTAAATATCGGCCGCGACCAATCACCCATCTTGGCTCCACATTTAAACACCGCTGTACTGATTTTTTCGCGGACGCTATTTAAATGTGGCGCAAAAATCGGTGATTGGTCGCGCCCAGCGTCGGCAACCAATCAGCACAGCGGTGTTTAAATGTGGAGCCAAGATCGGTGATTGGTCGCGGCCGATATTTAAATTTGGCGCCCAAATCGGTGATTGGTCGCGGACAGCGCCAGCGACCAATCAGCGATTTTTAACAGAAATGTCCGGATCTTTATAACATCATGCGGATACTGTGGGGACATCAACGGCTAGGGTGTCAAGGGAGGACCGGGGAACGGCGCTGCGGGTCGGGATACTTCTGCTGCGAGCAGTCGCTCATCTCCCGGCTTCTCGCAGCGGAAGTATCCGCACAGGCAGCGGCGCTCCCCGGTCCTCACCAATACGATTCGCTGATTGGTCGCGCTCTCTGCACGCGACCAATCAGTGATCTTGGCGCTAAAGTTAAACACCGCTCTGCTGATTGGTCGCGGACTCCAGCCACGACCAATCAGCGAGATTGGCACCAAATTTAAACCCCGCTCTGCTAATTGGTCGCGGATGCCAGCCGCGACTAATCAGCATTATTGGCGCCAAATTTAAACACCGCTCTGCTGATTGATCGCGGTCGCTGGCCCGAGATCAATCAGCAATATTGCCGCAAAATTTAAACACCGCTCTGCTGATTAGTCGCGATCGCCGTCCGCGACCAATCAGCAGTATTGGCGCCAAATTTAAACCCTGCTCGGCTGACTGGACGCGGTTGCAGGCCACGACCAATCAGCAGTATTGGCGTCAAATTTAAACCCGGCTCTGCTGATTGGTCGCGGCCGCCGGCCAGACACGTCACTGACAGCGTGGGAAAATTCTCCTGCACTCAGCGCTTCAGCATGAGAATTCTCCCACGCTGTCAGTGACGTGCATGAGGTGAGCCGAGTTCATTGGACATGAACTCGTCTCATTTTTATGCCGTCACAGCGAGACACTGAGGAGCGCAAGCATGCCTGCGCTTCTCAGTGTGTGCGGCATGGCAAGCTAAATGGCAGCGTTCTGCTGCGGTCCAGCCCGTCATCTCGATGTAGCAGAGCTGAAGCTGTCGTGGGAACCATGGAAAGGTAAGGATGATGTTGCTTTATTATTTTACTTTTATTGCAGGAGATCGTTGGCTTCAGCTGGAATGGGCGTGATGGTAAGTATGGTTTAATTTAGAACAATAAAGTATTGTGTCTTTATTTCAATTAAAGGACTTTATTCTGGGTGTTTGTGTTTTCTTTTAACTTTGACTATGGGGTTAGTAATGGGGGTGTCTTGTAGACGCCTCTCCATTACTAACCTGGGCTTGATGTCAGCTGGCATTATAAGCTGACATCAACCACAGCCCTATTACCCCACTGCCACCGCTACAGGGCAGTGGGAAGAGCGAGGCTAAGTGCCAGAATTGGCGCATCCTATGGATGCGCCATTTCTGGGACGGCTGATGGCCGATGTTTCTAGCCTGGGAGGGGGCCAATATTCATGGCACCCTTCCTGGGCTATTAAGCTGTCTGCCTAGCCTTTGCTAGCTATTAAAATAGGGGGAACCCCACGTCATTTTTTTTGGGGGGTCCCCCATTTTAATAGCTAGTAAAGGCTAGGTATTCAGCTGGGGGCTGATATTAGTAGCCTGGGAAGCTCCGTGGGTATTACCCCCTTCCCAGGCTTCAAACATCTGCCCCAGCCATCTGCTTAACATCCGCTAGAGCCTAAAATTATGGGGAACCAAACGCCAATTTTTTTTTAAATAAATCCTTTATTTTAACACTACATGACAGGTACAGTAATCAACACTGTCACTGTACTTCATATATATGTGACTGACATGTTTCTATCTATCTAATCTATGTGTGATTCTCTATTCCTTCTATTCTAAATTGTCGGGTACTGCTGCTGAATTGCCGGCCGGCTTATTTAAAGAGATGGTGCATGAAAACACTATTATTTTTTTTAATAAATCCTTTACACTAAATGACAAGTACAGTAAGCAACACTGTCACTGTACTTCATATACTGTATATGTGACTGACATGTTTCTATCTATCTAATCTATTTGTGATTCTCTATTCCTTCTATTCTAAATTGTCAGGTATCGCTGCTGAAATGCCGGCCGGCTTTTTTAAAGAGACGGTGCATGAAAACACTATTATTTTTTTTAATAAATCCTTTACACTAAATGACAAGTACAGTAAGCAACACTGTCACTGTACTTCATATATATGTGACTGACATGTTTCTATCTATCTAATCTATGTGTGATTCTCTATTCTTTCTGTTCTAAATTGTCGGGTACCGGTGTATGCCGCTGCTGAATTGCCGGCTTTTCATGTTTCACTGTGGGCACTGTTCCCATCGATTTGGGCAATCACTGTAATGCCACAACAACCATGGCTGTGGCATTACAGTGAGTGGCAGACAATCCCTGCATGATTGGTGCTCAAAAATAGCGCCAGACATGCAGGACACGCTTTTGGTGCACGAACAGTTATCGAACATAACCTCGAACAGCCGAATTTTTTGCAAATCGTTCGAGCTCGTCCAATACCGCCCAAAACAGCTCAAATTTGAGATTGGCGAACAGTTCTAGTCGAACACCGCTCATCTCTAGTTGTGAGATAGGGAGGATATGAGAGATGAGAAGTAGGATTGTTTCGCTGTAGTGAGTGCGGACTTGAAAATAGTGAGGGATTGTTTGAATGCGATGAAGTGCTCGATGGAGTGAGACCTTTTCCATCTCTGCTCCGCAACCCTGGAGGCCCGTCGCAGTTCTTTAGTAAGTTTGGTGTGCCAGGGTTGCCTGTTGATTGTGCGAGATTTGGTATGTGTGAGAGGGGCGATCAAGTCGAGAGCTGCAGCTATTGTGGTGTTATGTAGTGTTATATGAAGCTGCAGCAACATCTGCATTGTGTAAGGAATTTATGTCTGCAAGAGGGAGGAGGGATTCAGAGAGTGAGTGTAGGTCAAGGTGTTTGAGATTTCTGCGAGCGTGTGTAAGTTTGTGGAGTGGGGATTGTGCACCTGGACAGGAGAGGGTAGAGAATGTGAGGAGGTTATGGTCAGAGAGAGGGAGGGGTGAGTTAGAGAGGTTAGATAGGGAAAAGAGGCGGGTGAAGATGAGGTCCAGTGTGTGGCCATCTTTATGAGTAGCTGCCGAAGACCATTGAGCAAGGCCGAAGGAGGAAGTGAGGAATAGGAGCTTAGAGACAGATGAGTGGGAAGTGTCAATGGGGATGTTGAAGTCACCCATTATGATAGTGGGGATGTCAGTGGAAAGGAAGTGAAGCAGCCAGGTGGTGAAGTGGTCTAAGAAAGTGGTGGCTAGCCCTGGGGGTCGGTAAATGACGGCCAGTTAGAGGTCAGAGGGGGAATAGATGCGCACACAGTGCACCTCAAAAGAGGGGAGTATAACAGAGGGTGGCAGTGATATTTGGGTGAAAACGCAGGTATCTGACAGGAGAAAACCTACGCCTCCGCCATGTTTGCCATTGGGGCGGGGGGTGTGGGTGTGTTAGAGGGGGTGAGCCAGGTTTCGGTGATGGCGAGGAACGAAAGTTTGTTAGTAATGAAAAGGTCGTGGATGTAGGAAAGTTTGTTGCAGACGGAGCGAGCGTTCCATAGAGCTCCTGTTAGAGCAACTAAGGAAGTGGGGATTAGTTGGATGGGTATGAGGTTAGAAGGGTTGCGACAGTTTGTGGAAGGTCGTGGATAGGAGGTAGAAGTAACTGTGGGGATATGGCGAGGAGGACCAGGATTTGGAGAGATATCTCCAGCAGTGAGGAGGAGCAGAGAAGGTGTTAGCAGGTGGGAGCAAGAGAGAGCATGAGGTGGCTGTCTGTGTTTGGAGATCCAGGATTGAATTTTGAGGAATAATTCGGAGGAGGAGGTGAGATGAATGGGGAGGATGGAGGGAGAGATGAAGAGTTTCTTACTAGGTGTAGGGATTTGAGGGGTTACTAGAAAGTGGAGGACTATAGAGGAAAAAGTGAGAGCTAACAGAAACATAGTTAAAAGAGAGTAAGTGGTCAAAGTGTTGGTTACCTGACTCCTGCCCTGACTAACTGCCTCTGAAATAACTGCCACTTATCTCCGAAGCCACTTTGCACAAGAAGACGGTGCACAACCCAGCACGTGTGCACCCCTTAAAGATCTTCTAAATATAGAGGGCACACTAAACCATCAGGTGAGGGGCATTGTGGGAGCTGCTTGTGGCTAAATTAGCAGCTGGTCATCTCACCAGGAGATGGCTGGGTGATCAAACACAGAGCTAGGACTCTGTAGGCTCTGCAGTTTGGCACCTCTAAACATCAGATAAAATCTACAGTGGGGATAGGACAGACATATGTGAGTATTGAGTGGAATGGGACAGATAAAGTAGAAATATCAAGCAGAGAATTCTACCAGTGAGTTGAATCAGGAGAGCAGAGCATTAGATGGCGGCATATACAGCAGGCAGAGGAATTGTGCAGGAGAAGAGCATGTACCTGTGTGAAAAGAGAAGAAGACGGGTGTTAGTCCATGGCCTCTGAAATAACTGCCACTTATCTCCGAAGCCACTTTGCACAAGAAGACGCGTGCACAACCCAATATATCAATCTGATTCGAGAAAACGTAATAAACGTGAGCTTATTAGAGGAGTAAATATTCAAAGGGTTCGTCTCTCTGAAGCATGGAGTAGTCACATGTACAGTTTCTGTCAGTGGCGTACCGCCAATGGCGGCAGACTACGCCACTGCTATGGGGCGCGTGGCTGGAGGGGGCCCGTGAGGGCCCCAAGCAGCGTGGGAGCGAGGAGGATAGGTAAGTAGGAGGTTGCAGCGGCAGAGGAGCGGGTTGCGGCAGTGGAGGAGCAGAGCACACACAGTAGCCGCTGCTGCAGCTACCACGTGTGCCCGCTGCTAAAGGTACATGAATATTCCCTCTTCTCCACTCCCATGGGCGTGGAGAAGATGGAATATTCATTCTCTTTAGTAGCGGGCACGGAGGAGCGCTGAGCCCCGGCTCCTGCTGTCAGTGCCTGCCCGCCGCTAAAGAGAAAGCATATTCAAGCTTCTCCACGCCCATAGTCTCGGCGTGGAGAGGAGTGAATGTGCCAGCAGCAGCAGCAGCTCACCTCAGCTTCTGAGAGCGCGTGCAGCTCAGATGCCGACATGAGCTGCTGGAGCAGAGGTGAGGAAGGAAGGTGAGTATAAGTGTTTATTGTTTTATGTGTGCAGTGATTGAGGGGTTGAGGAGGCCACACATACCAGGATACATGGATTGAGGAGGCCACACATACCAGGATTTGGGGATTGAGGAGGCCACACATACCAGGATTTGGGGATTGAGGAGGCCACACATACCAGGATTTGGGGATTGAGGAGGCCACACATACCAGGATTTGGGGATTGAGGAGGCCACACATACCAGGATTTGGGGATTGAGGAGGCCACACGTACCAGGATTTGGGGATTGAGGAGGCCACACGTACCAGGATTTGGAGATTGAGGAGGCCACATTTACCAGGATTGGGGGATTGAGGAGGCGACACATACCAGGGATTGTGGGATTGAGGGGGCCACACATACCAGGGATTGTGGGATTGAGGGGGCCACACATACCAGGGATTGTGGGATTGAGGGGGTCACACATACCAGGGATTGTGGGATTGAGGGGGTCACACATACCAGGGATTGTGGGATTGAGGGGGCCACACATACCAGGGATTGGGGGATTGTGGAGGCTACACATACCAGGGATTGTGGGGGCCACACATACCAGGGATTGTGGGATTGAGGGGGCCACACATACGAGGATGGGGAAATGTACCAGTAGCTGCTGCATTTCTCACTCTTCAGTCTTGCACGCAAGCAGAGGGAAGGAGACCGGGGGCCGTCGGAAGGTGAATATATCTTATTTTTTATTTTATTCTTGTTTTTACAGCTTTTTAATGGTACCTGGGTGTGGAGGAGAGTCTCCTCTCCTCCACACCCGGGTACCATCCGCACATTAGAATGCGCCAATAACGCAAGTACAAATGCAGTCTTGCGGTATTGGCGCGTTCTAATGCAAGTCAATGGCGGCAAAAACGCCGCGTTTCCGAAAAATTAATGGACATGCTGCGGATTTTTGAGCGCAGCATAAACGCTGCAGAAAAATCCGCAGCATGGGTACAGCACATGCGGATTATCATTGGGAACATTGCTGCCCTTCTACCATGCGTTTTTAATGTGTTTCCGCAGCGTTTCCGCAGCTGCAAAAACGCTGCGGAAACGCATTAAAAACGCATTGTGTGCACACAGCCTAAAGGCTGGAAAGTTATGAGAGCTGCTCTTCTGTGACATAGACAAATATTTATTTTTTGTAGGGGGGGGGGCCCAATTAGAGCTTCTGCTATGGGGCCCCATGACTTCTATGTACGCCCCTGCTTTCCGTGTATAAAGGAGACGTGGACTTTATTTATTCTACTTTTTGATCATAGAAGCAAAGGATATTATTCAGAGTTTCTGCACATTAATGAGTACGATATTGCAGCATTACCAATGGAACTCTGTCAATCAAGAAAAGGGACTGACTTTAATTTTTAAATGGTAGGGTGTAATGATCTAAGAAGACATAATTAGCCAAGCCAAGGGTGCACATAAGAGCCCTCATTTGCATCTAAAACATGAAATAATAAATTATAACCTGGGCTATGTCTCCAATAGAAATGTGTAAGCAAATTAATTGGCATTTTGGGAGTGAACCACTCCGTTTAAATGTCCTTTGTACACATGTACTGCTGAGAAGAGTGCTTTTCTTTGTGCACAGGATGATCATGTTAATATTCGTTCTGTGCACATGAAAGCAAAATGACATCCTGTCTAAACAGGTTATTATGGGACTGCCGATTGGCTTCATATAGCAGATCAGCGATCATTTAAAGGCTGAAACTGACCAATGTAAATGCACATTAGATATAAGTACCTGACTCCATGATGATTTTTCCAGAAATAGTACCATTAAAAATGACATTGTCATTATAATGCCACCTGAATACTACCCCTGCTACCCCATTTTCCATACAGAACTCCCTCATGCTATCCCAGTCTCCATACCGAGGCCCCATGCTACCCCATTTTCCATACCGAGCCCCCTCATGCAACTCTATACTCCTTACCGAGCCCCCTCATGCTACCCCATTCTTCATGCCAAGCCTCCCCATGCTACCACATTCTCCATGACAAACCCCACTATGATATACCTTCTCCATATCAAGCTTTCTCATC
Source organism: Phyllobates terribilis (assembly GCF_046119375.1). Classification (NCBI taxonomy): domain Eukaryota; kingdom Metazoa; phylum Chordata; class Amphibia; order Anura; family Dendrobatidae; genus Phyllobates; species Phyllobates terribilis. The sequence goes on from NW_027363110.1 coordinate 975,433, forward strand.
TCATACTACCTCTTCTCCATACCAAGCCCCCATGCTACCCTATTCTCCTTACCAAGCCCCTCATGCTACATTATTCTCCACATTGAGGCCCCCACACTACCCCATTCTTCATGCTGAGCCTGCCCATGCTATCCCATTTTCTTTTATGAGCCTCCCATGTTACCCCTTCTCCATACTGAGCCCCCTCATGCTACCCCTTCTCCATAGCGAACACCCTCATGCTACCCTTTCTCTATTATCGAGCCCTCCTCCCTATTCTCATACTAAGCCCCTCACCCCATTCTCCATACTAAGGACCATCACATTCACCATACCAAGGCCCCCACCCCATTCTCCATACCAAGGCACCCCCGAGTATATTTGTCTCTATGAGTCATTACCTGCTGCAAGATTTGGCTTTTCCTTCTTCATGGTGCTCTGCAATGACATCAGTAGGGTGATGAGTTGACCTCATCGCGCTGCAGTGACATCAGCAGCATGAGTACATCTCTGTACATTGGATCAGGGAGCTGATTGGAGCTCAACTAACCCAGTGTCACGCAAGGTGTGGGAAAGACTTAGTGCAAAACAGAGGGAAGAGGGAAAGGGAGCCAAGACACTAGGGAAAGGGGGGAGTGGAGACCTCCTAGTCTGGTCTAGTGTCACCCAGCCTCAACTATCGACCCTGTATTGGCTCTTAACCAATTGCCGCACGCGTTCCTCGCCCTGTCTTTCCCTGGCGTTAGACTCAGGCTAGGGAAGGGAGGAGATGAGCACTAGCCGATCTCCACTGAACTCAAAAGACTAAAAGGAGGGACAAACAGGGCAAATTGCTTAGCTTTTAGATGACTCCAAACAAATATGCACATGTCCTCAAACACCAGAGAAGAGGAAGTACTGCTGTTGCTGAAGTCTTCACTAGGAGTAATGAATATCGCCGGCAACTCCCTCTGAAACACAGAAGGTATTTATACACCCAGGCCAGGTAGCCGCTGGGTCCTAGAGAAAACCTCAAGAAAATGTGTATAATGCCAAATGTGGAGATCTCCTGCGAACAACTGTAGGGCGACTGTCTGTCACCTCTGACACACCCGTGACAGTACCCCTTCCTCTACGAGTGGCCTCCGGACACTCAGGACCGGGTTTCTCAGGATAAGAGGTGTGGAATGATCGAACCAACCTGGGAGCGTTCACCTCTGACGCTGAAACCCACATACTCTCCTCTGGACCATAGCCTTTCCAGTGCACCAAGTATTGTAGAGAACGACGTTGGAGACAAGAATGTACAATCCTTGAAATTTGAAACTCCAGATTGTTGGTATATGCAACAGTTGTGGACTTCTTTGTTTGTGTGAAGGAGGACTTTATGCTGATCTGACAGTAGATGGCGATGTTGTGTAAAGTTTCCTTGTTTACTGTATTGTAAAAAGAAAAAAAATCTCTCTTGTATTTTCTGTTTTGTTCTTACTTCCTGGTGCAGTACTGTGTGACTGTGCGTTTTTTCCTTTACCTCATGTTCTGAGAAGTAATACCTTGTTATCCCAAGTACTCTGCTCTGTGAAGTTTCTACTGCAACTGTGGGTATCCAGAAGCTGTGCAACACAGATTACCATCAACTATTACTGGGGGCGGTGGTAGAGGTGAGGGCTCAAGAGGTTCCATATACTTTTTGAGTAAGGGCCTGTAGAACACATTGTGGACCTTAAGGGCCTGAGGAACTTCAAGACAAAACGCTGCTGGGTTAATGATGGCGGTTTATTTTATAGGGACCAATAAACCTAAGTCCCAGTTTCCAAGAAGGAACTTTCAATCTTATATTCCTGGTAGACAACCACGCAAGGTTATTTACATTCAGGTCCAGACCTGGCAAGCATTTTCTGTTAGCCATACGTTTATACCTGTCTCCCATGATCTTTAAATTACTCAGAACACCCTGCCATACCGAGGAAAGCGACAAAGCATACCATTCCACCTCAGGAACTCCTGAAGCTCCTCCCCCACTAAAGGTACCAAACTGTGGGTGATAAACGTATGCACCGAAGAACGGTGACCTGCCAGCGGATTCTTGACGATGATTATTAATGGCAAATTCTGCCAGCGGTAAGTAAGATGCCCAATCCTCCTGATTTTCGGAGATGAAACACCTGAAGTAGGTCTCCAAATTCTGATTGACACGCTCGCTCTGACCATTCGACTGAGGGTGAAAGGCAGAAGAAAAGGACAGCTGCACCCCCAGTCGAGAACAGAATGCCTTTCAGAACTTGGAAACAAACTGGGTCCCCCAATCTGACACCACATCGGAGGGAACCCCGTGAAGCTTCACAATCTCATTTATGAACATCTGTCTTGGCATTTGGAAGTGCAGGCAATGTGACAAAGGGAACCATTTTACTGAACCTATCTATTACCTCCAAAACCACCGTTTTGACTGCAGAAACTGGTAGGTCAGTAATAAAATCCATGGACAAGTGTGTCCATGACCTACTAGGGATAGGTAGCGGAAGAAGAGTACCAGATGGACGGGTATGCGAAACCTTAGAACGCGCGGAAATACTACAAGCAGCTACGTGTTCAATCACATCCTGATGTAACCCCGGCCACCAATAACGATGAGAGAGGAGGTCCGCGGTTGCCTTACCACCTGGATGCCCAGAAAGCACAGAGTTATAATGCTCTTTAATTACTTTGTGGTGCAGATTTAATGGTACAAATAACCTTCCTGAAGCGCAGGAGGCAAGAGTGTCCCCCTGAGCCTCCAACACCTCACCCTCCAGTTCAGAATACAGTGCCAAAATGACTACCCCTTTCTCTAATGTTGGGACAGGGTTCTCATGTTCACCACCACCAGGAAAGCTCCGGGACAAAGCATCACTCTTGACATTTTTGACCCGTGGATGAAAAGTGACATCAAAATTGAACCTAATTAAAAAACAGGGACCATCTGACTTGCCTAGGTTTGAGATGTTTAGCTGACTGGAGATATGACAGGGTCTTATGGTCAGTAATAACAGTAACAGGATGGACAGCCCCTTCCAACCAATGTCGCCATTCTTCGAACGCCAATTTGATCGCCAAAAGTTCCCTATTACCCACGTCATAATTTCTCTAAGCCGAAGACAATTTTTTTAGAAAAGAAGGCACATGGACGCCATTTACCAGGGGACGGACCCTGAGACAACACAGCCCCAATCCCGAAATCCGACGCACCAACATCCACATAAAGGGTTGGGAAACATCGGGTTGACTGAGTATAGGTACAGTTCTTTAAAGAAGAAAAAACCTGGACTGAGGCATCCGACCATTTGGAAAAATCAAACTCCTTCTTAGTCATGTCAGTAAGGGGTTTCACAATTACAGAGTAATTTTGGATGAATTTCCAGTAAAAATTAGTAAAGCCCTCAGGTTCTCGGGACGTTCCCAATCAAGGACTGCACGGATCTTCTCCGGATCCATCTGAAAACCTGAAGACGACAACAAGTACCCCAAAAACTGCACCACCTGAACAGCAAAAACACATTTTTCCAGTTTGGCATAAAGTTTGTTGTCCCTTAATATCTGAAGAACCTGCTTAACATGCCCCCGATGAGTTTCAAAATCTGGTGAGTAAACCAAAATATCGTCCAGATAGACCACCACAAACCGCCCCACCAAACAATTAAAAATATCATTTATGAAATGCTGGAATACCGCAGGTGCATTAGTCAAACCAAAAGACATAACCAAACTCCATTCGTCCCCTTCTCTGACTCTAACCAGATTGTAGGCTCCCCTTAGATCCAACTTGGAGAATACCTAAGCTCCCACAACCTGGCTGAACAAATCAGGAATCAGAGGATTCCTGTCCCTTCTTCAGACTCTCCACAATGAAATCCTTCATGACTTATCTCTCAGGGCCAGAAAGATTATACAGTCTGGATTTCGGTAGTTTAGCACCGGGGGTCAGGTAATAGGACAGTTTTAAACACGATGAGGAGGAAAATCCTGACTCCCCCTCTCAGAAAAAACATCCTCAAAACCAGACAGAAAAGCAGGTAATATTTCTGTAGAGACAGTAGCAAGGGAAATATCTAAACAATTTGCATGGCAGTAATCTCCCTATTCAATAATTTCCCCGCTTGCCAGTCCATCAATGGCTTATGTTTAACAAGCCACGGAATACCCAAAACAATCGGTGTAGGAAGATTGTCCAGGACATAGCAAGGAATAATTTCACGATGAACTGACCCCACCCTCAGTTTTACATTATGTACAATCTGAGTAAATGCTTTCTGTGCAAGTGGCGCTGAGTCGATGGCAAAAATGGAAATAGGTTTATCTAAAGTACAGCAAGCAAGACCATGAGTCTTCACAAACTCAGCATCAAGCATGCTGACTCCGGCTCCGCTGTCAACAAACACAGAAATTTTTGTCGGTTTAGCACCACCTCTGCTGTCAGGACAAAGCGGGAACTGCAGTTTGGCCTCAAATGCACCACTTGTTTATCTAACTCCAGACTACCAAGAGTTAATCGAGTCTCCTTTTGTTTAGGAATTGAAGGACAGGTCCCATCAAAATGGCCTTTTTTCCCACAACAAAAACATACACCTTTTATCTTGCGAATCTCCAGGGAGATGTATAATGCAGAGACACCCCCTAACTGCATGGGTTCCTACACCTCCCCCAGTACTGGTTCACCCCAGACTGCTCCCCCCGACAGAGGTACACAACCCCGACAAGAAGGCCACGGAGAAGGTGGTCTCACCTGTCTATCCTGAAGTCGTCTATCAAGATGTATGGCCAACGACATGGCAGCCTCCAAGGACTGAGGGGTTTCATATAATGCCAAGGCATCTTTCAACCTTTCAGTAAGCCCCTCACAAAATTGACTTCTAAGGGCTGAGTCATTCCATTTGGAATCCGTTGCCCATCTATGGAATTCCGAACTGTACGTTTCTACTGACCGATTCCCCTGCAGAAGGCTATATAGCCTAAACTCAGCCAAGGAGACTCGGTAAGGGTCATCATAGATGAGGGCCAAGACCGAGTCCTGCGGTAAAGAAAACCCCCACGTCTGAGGATCTCTCTAAAGTACAGCGATCACAATTCAAACCTGTTGCTCCTCATTTCCGGAGAAGTAAGGATGAAGTTTGAAATACAGTTTGCATGCCTCCTTGAATACAAACAAATTGTCCCTACCTCCTGAAAACCTGTCTAGGAGGGAAACTTTGGGTTTAGGCTGGACAGGCCTACCTGCAGAGACCCCCACATTGGCGACCTGTAACCGCTGATGCTGCTGCTGTACCTCACCGCGGACATCATTCACCTCCAGCGACAGCATGTGCAGCCGCTCTGCGAGCTCTGCAACTGAACCCATACCAAGGGAGAAAGAGAAAAAAAAAGGTCCATGCCCAAAAACACACAGAGAAAAAAAAAAACAAAGTGTCAGTTTTCTACTTTTTTTTTCTCCTTTCAAAATGTGCTCGGCCGGTGATAATGTCACGCAAGGTGTGGGAAAGACTTAGTGCAACACAGAGGGAAGAGGGAAAGGGAGCCCAGACACTAGGGAAAGGGGGGAGTGGAGACCTCCTAGTTTGGTCTAGTGTCACCCTGCCTCAAATATCGACCCTATATTGGCTCTTAACCAATAGTGTTCCTGGCCCTGTTTTTCCCTGGCGTTAAAAACAAAGAGCCCAGCCAGAACAGTAAACAGATTTTTTTAAAAATTCCAAAATCAAATTAGAAAACAGGAAAAGGCAGTGGTAGTTACCAGCCATGATGTCAAGGAAAATGCAGAACAGGACGCAGCAGGCCCCCTTTTGTTAGAAGGAGGTAACACAGGTGCAGAATGCTAATGAACAATCACTCTCATCCTCTCATCCTGATTGCCTAGCACTAAAACTGCACACAGATGAAACTTGGAATAGGGTGCAGGTCACATACATGTGGCATCGTGCCTAGCCAGCATCCTATTAGACGCCCCTACTATTCGATTAGGTTGGATGCCCGGCACCCTATCCGTGTATCACAGAGGTGCCAGCCCCTAATTCACAAGGTCACCATTAATGGGCCTGGCTGTGTCCTGTCAGATAAAAAAGTGCAAAAATATCATATGAGGTATTAGTTAATATTTTGGCCAAAATACGTAAGGTCGCAATCCCCGTCAAGGGTCCCCACGATTTTGCGAGTCCCTACTTTATCGTTATCTTCATTCTGCACCTGTGTTACCTCCTTCTAACAAAAAGGGGCCCGCTGCGTCCTGTTGTGCATGTTCCTTGACATCCTGGCTGGTAACTACCATTGCCTTTTTGCTGTTTCCCCCTTTCCCTGGCGTTAGACTAAGGGTAGGGAAGGGAGGAGAGGAGCACTAGTCAATCTCCACTGAACTCTACAGACAAAAAGGAATGACAAACAGGGGAAATTTCTTAGCTTTTAGACGACTCCAGAAAAATGTGCACATGTCCTCAAACACCAGAAAGGAGGAGTTACTGCTCTTACTGAAGACTTCACTAGGAGTAATGAATATCGCCGGCAACTCCCTCTGAAACACAGCATTGGTCCTAGAGACAGTCTCAAGAAGATAGTAACAACTAGTGTGGGATATATAAATCCAAACCACCACAAAGAGTAACTAAGGTTTAAAATATATTATATTTATTGGTATTCTTTAAAATTAAAGATATAAAAAAAACAGTGGATAACCCATACCACAGATGTAGGGTGTTAAACCATGAATCATTACAAGAGATGTATATACATGCTACTACTTGGCAATATATTTGGGAGGTAAATGATACTGAATTGGGCCCTAATATGCATAGAGAGATATATATTTAACAGGTGAACAGATCAATCCACATCAAAAGATATACACATGCATAATAAATAAGAGCCCAGATTACCTTAAGCCAATGTTTGTATGAATGAAAGCATGGTAAACACCCACCGCTCTGACGATCGTTTCGACACCTTTTTCAAGGAGCGCTGCATATGGGGTGTGCATGTGTTCATTTATATAGGAGCGATGAGAATGAGTTAATCCCCCACAGCTGTGTGAAAGGAACTGCAGAGCCATGTGGCGCGCATGCCTGATGACTTAGCAGTAGTGTATGCTTATTAATATTATTCACACACACACTAATTTCATTTACATTCTTGTATTTGTTCTATGCACTTTCCTTTTGTAACTGTTTTACATTTCGCACTCCCAACACACACAATTTTTTATTGTTAATCCATATTTACATAATGGGTCTAATAGGTTTTGGCACATTCAATGGATAATTGTAATTTATTTATTTATTTATTTTATTTTTTTATTTTTTAATTTACTTTGCATGTATATTGTAGGTTTGAGATACAATAGTTAGGGCATGTTGCAGATTAATTGTGTGAGGTTGAGGTATGTACTCTATGTGTGTCCAAAGAATATATCTTTAAGAATGTTTATTAATATTTGTAAATTAACCCGTTTATTTAGGCTATGCTTGGCGCATAGGATAATTATATATGGTATTTGTTTTGGGTCTTGATGGCCTGTGTGATATAACAATCTTGGATTTATATATACGCACATATAGTATATACATGCATTTGTACACTCATACATATTGTATGCAGCAGTCATTGTTATATATAAATTTTTCCTTCTCATATACATCTCAGTCCCTAGTGGTATAATATACATGTGCACCCGTACACTTATATATATATCACGCATTGGTACTGTTATATATAAAATACTCTCATTTTCTCATATACATATTTATCTTACTCTCCAGCGATAATATTCATTCAGTCTCTTCACTCATTCACCCCAATGTAGTTATAATACTTACCGATGCTTTAGCAGACAGGTCGCGCATGCAGGAAGTCTTTGACTTCCGGCACTTCCCCACACGGATCATGTGACCACTGGCACGCACGTTGCATAGCAACCGAGTGCTTGCTGGTCACCGTCCGTGGAAGGAAGTTGCCTGATAGGAAGCAGTCATCAGGCATGCGCGCCACATGGCTCTGCAGTTCCTTTCACACAGCTGTGGGGGATTAACTCATTCTCATCGCTCCTATATAAATGAACACATGCACACCCCATATGCAGCGCTCCTTGAAAAAGGTGTTGAAACGATCGTCGGAGCGGTGGGTGTTTACCATGCTTTCATTCATACAAACATTGGCTTAAGGTAATCTGGGCTCTTATTTATTATGCATGTGTATATCTTTTGATGTGGATTGATCTGTTCACCTGTTAAATATATATCTCTCTATGCATATTAGGGCCCAATTCAGTATCATTTACCTCCCAAATATATTGCCAAGTAGTAGCATGTATATACATCTCTTGTAATGATTCATGGCTTAACACCCTACATCTGTGGTATGGGTTATCCACTGTTTTTTTATATCTTTAATTTTAAAGAATACCAATAAATATAATATATTTTAAACCTTAGTTACTCTTTGTGGTGGTTTGGATTTATATATCCCACACTAGTTGTTACTATATTGATTGAGTTTGGTGGTGGAGGTTAATTTCCTCCGTTCGGATACTATCCGGTACCTGTTTAGATTGTTAATATTGATGTTCTGTTTTGCAACAGATATAGTTCCGGAACATGTACCTAAAAGCCAGGATGTTGTCCTGGCAAGATAAAGCATCTGAATTGTTTAAACCCGGTACCGCAGGTATTTTTAATAGTACACATGTTGATCACAAAGAACTTTTTAAAAAATATAAAAATCTGCTCCAGAAAAAAACAAGAATTTGGTGGACCAAAGCCTCCTTGGACAATTATCATAAACAAAAAATTGTTCCAAGGGGGCTACGCATTCAACTGTTTCCCACATTTGGTTTGGAGGATGCAGAGCTAAACAAAAAATGGGAGGCAGCCGCTTCGTCCTGTTCACTGACTTTCATTGAAATTATTAATGAGAGAAATCTTAATGTCCTGGGAGAGATTGATCATGAGCTGGACCAAGTACATAAACAAATGCTGAAAGATATTCCAGCTGAAATGCTGGAAGAATTCCTTGCTGATATGGACAAGAAGATGGAAAAATGGGAGGAAAATATCAGCAAATCTAAATCTAAAAAATACCAGCGGGATATTAGTGATTACGAAAATAAAAGAGTTTTTCGCTGGCAATATAGGAAAGCTGATGATAAGAATATTTTGCTGAGAAATTCCTCCACGTCATCCATCTCATCCGTAGCCAGTAGCACCGTCTCAGGGCTTGAGCATGAAACACAGAATGGCCGACCCTCTCGTACAAGATTTGGTGGTAAAAATACGTTTCGAGATTATGATGGACCAAACCACAATCAAAAGCGTTGCAATCAACCAAAGGTAATCAATTTATCCACTCATATACTCACACCTCAGCAGGAACACGTGTTAGAAATGGGTCTTACGTTCTCTCCTCCTCAGTCTCTTGATATTTTCACTGCGGTAAAAGATGTGCATTTGTTTGCACGAAAACTCATTTTAAAAAGATTTTATGAAAAATTTAATCTGGGATTTATATTTGATACTGAAGAGGAGAGAGCGGCTGTGGCAATTCTTGAGTCACTGGCTGATCAGGAAGCTGAACCAACGAACAATTTCCCTGTTTCTCTCATGAACAAGTCCAGTAAATTTCCCAACCTCAATACATGTTCAGCGGTGGACACTTTTGTCAAATTGGTAACCCATGATATCGAAAAATTGAAATTTGGGGGTCCTCGATATCATGACAGCAGGCAATTGAGGGAGGTTATCCAAGAAATTGGAAAATGGGATGATTGTGTGTTGAAAGCCGCGGACAAAAGTGGAAATCTGGTCATTTGGCCCAACCTTCTTTATGAGAAACAGGCCTACAAATTGCTATCTGATCACCATTGCTACAAGAAACTCTCCCATAACCCATCTGACAGGTTTCAATTGGAATTGATTAAAATTTTGGAGCAAGCATATGAAAATGGCATTGTTACAAAAAAATTCTTTGATTATATACAAAAATTAAAACCTCGGATGCCTACTTTATATCTCATCCCTAAGATACATAAGGACATTCATGACCCGCCTGGCAGACCAATTGTCTCGGGCAATGGGAGTCTTTGCGAAATGGTTTGTCGGGTAATTGATTTTTATCTTAAACCTATTGTAGCCACGCTTCCTTCGTATATACAGGACACAACTGCAGCTTTGAGACGATTAGACCAACTTCATTTAGAAGATCAAATGTTACTTGTAACAGCTGATGTAGAGGCACTATATACCTCCATCATGCATACACACGGTCTCAAGACTGCATCTTGGTTCCTGTATAATAGCAATCTGGACACTGAATTAAGTGACCTGATCATGGTACTACTTGAGTTCATCCTTACACATAACATCTTTATGTTTAGGGATGAAATCTTCCTACAGGCACAAGGGACAGAAATGGGGGCGGCTTGTGCCCCCTCATATGCTAATTTGTTCCTTAGAGCCTGGGAGCGTGAGATTTTTCAGAGCTCTCCCATACCTGGCTGTGAAAACATCCTCAGCTGGATTAGGTATATCGATGATGTACTGTTCGTATGGGATGGCAGCTCTGATGACCTACAAAAATTGATGTGTCAACTTAACAATAATGATCTTAATATTAAATTGACATATGCCTACAGGCATAGGGTCAGTTTTTTGGATATTGACATCACAGTGTCCCCTGAAGGCGTGGTACAAACAAACATATTTTGCAAACCTACTGCCACCAACTCAATTCTTAGGGCGGATTCTTCACATTTGCCCTCCACCATTCGTGGTATCCCTGTGGGACAATTTTTGAGGGCAAGAAGAATCTGCTCATCAGACGAGACTTTTGAGCAACAAGCCTCTGATCTCTACACAAGATTCAGAGAACGTGGGTACGGCCATAGGCAAATCCGTCGGGGATATCGACGGGCGAAAGACAGCAACCGTAACCAGCTTCTTTATTCTACCAAACCTTTGAAAATTCGCTCGGACCAAGTCAGATTGATTACTCCTTATAATGATCAATGGAAAAACTTTTCCAACATTATCCAGAAACATTGGCACGTTCTGCAAACGGACCCAGTATTGAACAAAATTATATCTGACAGGCCATGTATCATTGCCAAAAGGTCAAGAAACTTGAGGGATTTGTTGGTACGTAGTGAGTACAAGCCAGCAAGAAAAAATGTATCACTCTTTAGTGAACAAATCCAAGGATTCTGTCCTTGTGGGCAATGTAAAGCCTGTCTCAATACTGAAAGGTCCAAGGAATTTTTTAATTCCTCTAAGACTCGAAAATTCACCATCAGACAGTTTTTAACGTGCTCGACAAAAGGAGTAATCTATGTGGCTGAATATCCATGCCACAAGATTTATGTGGGTATGACTACTCGCGAATTTAGAATCCGGGTAAGGGAACACATACGTGACATTGAAAAAGCAAAGGACGCTGAGAGCAATGATTATTTGAAGACCCTCCCTAGACATTTTAAATGCTTCCATAATTCTGATCCATCATTCTTGCGGGTGAAAGCCATTGACAAGGTATCTTTGGGGGCTAGAGGAGTTCTGGGTTTGCCTCTTTCTTATAGATTCACAGTGTACTTTTTACTTTCTTTGATTTTAATTGGTTTTAATTATTTATTCTTCTATCCAGTGACGTTGTTATACTCACCCTGTGCTGTTTCTGCTGTGATGACATGGTCTCCATCGGTATAGTTGTCTGAAATATTTGCTGCAAGAGCCCGCACCTGAGATGAATGGAATGAAGAATAAAAGAGAGGAAAAGAGAAACGGAGAGAATCATGATACTATTTTTTGTGGATTATTATTTATCATATACAATTGTATGTTTGTTATTTTCTGCAATATCCAATTTCCCATATGTCAATATTTATTAGGGTTTTTTTGTTTTTTGTTTTTTTTCTTTCCATGTCATTATCATCAGGGTTTTTATATTGCTAATTGTTCACTTAATTAACTTATAATATATTTACAATGCATAACGCATCATTATTTATGATTTTCACATACACTATTCACTTACACAAGTAACTTAACAAGCTTATATGCATAACTGCACAATTTTTTGACTTAGCAGTAGTGTATGCTTATTAATGTTATTCACACACACTAATTTCATTTACATTCTTGTATTTGTTCTATGCACTTTCCTTTTGTAACTGTTTTACACTTCGCACTCCCAACACACACAATTTTTATTGTTAATCCATATTCACATAATGGGTCTAATAGGTTTTGGCACATTCAATGGATAATTTTAATTTTTTTTTTATACAGTACAGACCAAAAGTTTGGACACACCTTCTCATTTAAAGATTTTTCTGTATTTTCATGACTATGAAAATTGTACATTCACATTGAAGGCATCAAAACTATGAATTAACACATGTGGAATTATATACTTAACAAAAAAGTGTGAAATAACGGAAAATAAGTCTTATATTCTAGGTTCTTCAAAGTGGCCACCTTTTGCTTTGATGACTGCTGTTATGCACACGCCCGGGCTAAGCGGCGTGTGCGTGTGATTGGTAGTGATTCCACTGGACCGTGCCGGAGAGTGTATGCCTGGAGGGGCGTGACTAAGTATTCACCCGATCCGACCAGGGTCGCACGACGGCATACGACGCCAGTGCACCAAGGAGGAACCGAGCAGAGGGACCAGGTGCTACTCCAGGACAGACCCCGGACACGGCTGTTGACCCACACAGGGGAATACAGGAACAGACTGGTAGACTGGCACACAGACTGGGATGCAGGCAGGCGGGTATGCAGGCAGGCGGGTATGCAGGCAGGCGGGTATGCAGGCAGGCGGGCAGGCAGGCGGGTAAAGGTAAGCACAGCTAGAGTGCAGAAGACTGAGCAGGGAGGACAGGGCTCTGTTCACACTGAACAGACAGGAAGGGAAAGGCAGAGCCAGACACCCACTGGGTACTTACAGTGAAGTAGCGAGTGGACCACAAACTCACAAACGGGAGTACAGAGACAACAGGCAGGAGTTAGGTACGAGTTCAGACACTGCAGAAAAAGGAAGGGAACAGGCAAAGAGGCAAAACAGGTAAAGGATAGGAGAGAGTTCAGACTGGAACTGAGTGTACGGAGGAGACCGACACTGCAGCGGGATACAGGAGCGGGTCTGGGAATACTGCCCCCAGAGAGGCGGAACGAACAGGCAAGGAGCGTGTTCAGACAGGACAGACAAGATACACAGAAAGGACTTAGTTCAGACACGGGAACTAATACCGTAAAGCAGGAGATATACAGGACTTAGTTCAGACACGGGAACTAATACCGTAAAGCAGGAGACATACAGGACACAGTTCAGACACGGGAGCTGACACCGCAAGGCAGGAGACATACAGGACTTAGTTCAGACACGGGAACTAATACCGTAAAGCAGGAGACATACAGGACACAGTTCAGACACGGGAGCTGACACCGCAAGGCAGGAGACATACAGGACTTAGTTCAGACACAGGAACTAATACCGTAAAGCAGGAGACATACAGGACACAGTTCAGACACGGGAGCTGACACCGCAAGGCAGGAGAAATACAGGACACAGTTCAGACAGGCCTGGAAATACAGCCTCCAGGAAGGGCGGACAGGGAAACAGGAACGGGACCTGGCAACTTCAGAGTGCAAGCACACACTGAAAGAAACACATATGCTCAGGCAGGGATAGAAGGGAGCTGCTGAGCTATATACCAAGTGTCAGACAGCAATAGGCTGAGGACGCACAAGGGGTGTGACCCACAGCAGGTACAAAAAGCAGGAAGTGATCGGGCGCCGCCCTTAAGCAGCAGAGACAGACACAAACAGACAGCATGGAGGGAAGCCAGAAAGACATTCTGGACAGGAGATCAAGTGCGCCCTCTTGCACAGTGGGAGATGGGCCACCATGCAAGGACGCCGCCAGGTATGTTACAGTACCTCCCCCCTTACGCCCCCTCTTCTTCAGGCCTGCCAGAATCTTCCGCAGGGAATTCGAGGACCAGTCGTTCACTGGGTTGGAGGGGGACAGAGACTTGAGGGTAATCTCTGCTTCGAGGTACATCTTGTCAAGCTCACAGGAAGAAATAGACGGGTTATCAGGTACATAATGAGGAAAAGTCACTGTCTCTTTGTTATCTGGTGGTACCCCGGAGGATTCAGGAAACAACTGGAGGTCCTCCGCCGGGTCAGAAGAGTACTGAGGCTCAGAGAAAACATCTGCTTCAGAGTACACTAGGTCGGACTCACTGGAGGAAGCAGGCGAGGTATCAGGTACAGGAAATAGGAAAGTCTCTGTCCATTCACCACCAGGTGGCACCCCGAAGGGTTCTAAACACAACTGGAGGTCCTCCGCCTGGTCGGAGGGGTGTAGAGACTCGGGAGTAACCTCTGCTTCGGAGAACACTAGGTCGGACTCACTGGAGGAAGCAGGCGAGGTATCAGGTACAGAAAATAGGAAAGTCTCTGTCCATTCACCACCAGGTGGCACCCCGAAGGGTTCTAAACACAACTGGAGGTCCTCCGCCTGGTCGGAGGGGTGTAGAGACTCGGGAGTAACTTCTGCTTCGGAGAACACTAGGTCGGACTCACTGGAGGAGGCAGGCGAGGTATCAGGAACCGAGTATAGGAAAGTCTCTGTCCATTCACCACCAGGTGGCACCCCGAAGGGTTCTGAACACAACTGGAGGTCCTCCGCCTGGTCGGAGGGGTGTAGAGACTCGGGAGTAACCTCTGCTTCGGAGTACACTAGGTTGGACTCACTGGACGAAGCGAGCGAGGTATCAGATCCAGGATATAGGAAAGTCTCTGTCCATTCACCACCAGGTGGCACCCCGAAGGGTTCTAAACACAACTGGAGGTCCTCCGCCTGGTCGGAGGGGTGTAGAGACTCGGGAGTAACCTCTGCTTCGGAGTACAGTAGGTTGGACTCACTGGACGAAGCGAGCGAGGTATCAGGTACAGAGTATAGGAGAGTCTCTGTCCTTTCGTTACCAGGTAGCACCCCGAAGGGTTCAGGAGGTCTCAGGGAGGACAGACCCAGGCGTGACTGCTTGCCTCTAAGTCTAGCACGTCTGGACTGCCTCTTGAGGTTGGGAGAAGTATTCCGGAAAGCGTAGTCACCCTGTGAGGATTCTGGGTGGGCAGTAGTCTCATTGGGCTGGAGAACTATTGCGCTACCCACACACATTACCCATTGGGGCTGCTCCGGGATATTGGGAAGTGAAGCTTCAGCAGGAGCCTCCGGGTTAGGATCATCGAAGACCATTAGAAAGGCCACCAGGAAGGCCATTAGGTCCCGGAGGATCGGATCCTGTGTCTCATATAGGGGGTTGATCCATTCCAAGGCATCCCCCGCCAGGTAAGACATAATAAAGGCCACTTTAGCCCAATCGGAAGGAAAATAAAGAGGGTAGGCCTTAAAGTGTAGCATGCATTGCTCCACAAATGCACGACACTGTCTTGGATCCCCATAGTAACGTGGCGGATCCGCAGGAACGAGAGCTGAAAGATCCATCTGGACGGTGCTTAATTCGCCTGGAACTCAGCTAAGGGAAAAAAAATTTATTTATTTATTTTAATGCATATATTCGCTGGAAAAACTTCTCAAAGAGCGAAGGCCGTGGGGCTCAACGGGAACCATGGCCTGAGCATGCTGTTATGCACACGCCCGGGCTAAGCGGCGTGTGCGTGTGATTGGTAGTGATTCCACTGGACCGTGCCGGAGAGTGTATGCCTGGAGGGGCGTGACTAAGTATTCACCCGATCCGACCAGGGTCGCACGACGGCATACGACGCCAGTGCACCAAGGAGGAACCGAGCAGAGGGACCAGGTGCTACTCCAGGACAGACCCCGGACACGGCTGTTGACCCACACAGGGGAATACAGGAACAGACTGGTAGACTGGCACACAGACTGGGATGCAGGCAGGCGGGTATGCAGGCAGGCGGGTATGCAGGCAGGCGGGTATGCAGGCAGGCGGGCAGGCAGGCGGGTAAAGGTAAGCACAGCTAGAGTGCAGAAGACTGAGCAGGGAGGACAGGGCTCTGTTCACACTGAACAGACAGGAAGGGAAAGGCAGAGCCAGACACCCACTGGGTACTTACAGTGAAGTAGCGAGTGGACCACAAACTCACAAACGGGAGTACAGAGACAACAGGCAGGAGTTAGGTACGAGTTCAGACACTGCAGAAAAAGGAAGGGAACAGGCAAAGAGGCAAAACAGGTAAAGGATAGGAGAGAGTTCAGACTGGAACTGAGTGTACGGAGGAGACCGACACTGCAGCGGGATACAGGAGCGGGTCTGGGAATACTGCCCCCAGAGAGGCGGAACGAACAGGCAAGGAGCGTGTTCAGACAGGACAGACAAGATACACAGAAAGGACTTAGTTCAGACACGGGAACTAATACCGTAAAGCAGGAGATATACAGGACTTAGTTCAGACACGGGAACTAATACCGTAAAGCAGGAGACATACAGGACACAGTTCAGACACGGGAGCTGACACCGCAAGGCAGGAGACATACAGGACTTAGTTCAGACACGGGAACTAATACCGTAAAGCAGGAGACATACAGGACACAGTTCAGACACGGGAGCTGACACCGCAAGGCAGGAGACATACAGGACTTAGTTCAGACACAGGAACTAATACCGTAAAGCAGGAGACATACAGGACACAGTTCAGACACGGGAGCTGACACCGCAAGGCAGGAGAAATACAGGACACAGTTCAGACAGGCCTGGAAATACAGCCTCCAGGAAGGGCGGACAGGGAAACAGGAACGGGACCTGGCAACTTCAGAGTGCAAGCACACACTGAAAGAAACACATATGCTCAGGCAGGGATAGAAGGGAGCTGCTGAGCTATATACCAAGTGTCAGACAGCAATAGGCTGAGGACGCACAAGGGGTGTGACCCACAGCAGGTACAAAAAGCAGGAAGTGATCGGGCGCCGCCCTTAAGCAGCAGAGACAGACACAAACAGACAGCATGGAGGGAAGCCAGAAAGACATTCTGGACAGGAGATCAAGTGCGCCCTCTTGCACAGTGGGAGATGGGCCACCATGCAAGGACGCCGCCAGGTATGTTACAACTGCTTTGCACACTCTTGGCATTCTCTTGATGAGCTTCAAGACGTAGTCACCGGAAATGTTTTTCACTTCACAGGTGTGCCCTGTCAGGTTTAATAAGTGAGATCTCTTGCCTTATAAATGTGGTTGGGACCATCAGTTGTGTTGTGCAGAACTCTGGTGGATACACAGCTGATAGTCCTACTGAATAGGCTGTTAAAATTTGTATTATGACAAGAAAAAAGCAGTTAAGTAAAGAAAAACGAGTGGACATCATTACTTTAAAAAATTAAGGTCAGTCAGTCCGAAAAATTGGGAAAACTTTGAAAGTGTCCCCAAGTGCAGTTGCAAAAACCATCAATCGCTACAAAGAAACTGGCTCACATGAGGACCGCCCCAGGAAAGGAAGACCAAGAGTCACCTTGGCTTCTGAGGATAAGATTATCCGAGTCACCAGCCTCAGAAATCGCAGGTTAACAGCAGCTCAGATTAGAGACCAGGTCAATGCCACACAGAGTTCTAGCAGCAGACACATCTCTTCAACAACTGTTAAGAGGAGACTTTGTGCAGCAGGCCTTCATGGTAAAATAGCTGCTAGGAAACCACTGCTAAGGACAGGCAACACGCAGAAGAGACTTGTTTGGGCTAAAGAACACAAGAAATGGACATTAGACCAGTGGAAATCTGTGCTTTGGTCTGATGAGTCCAAATTTGAGATCTTTGGTTCCAACCACCGTGTCTTTGTGCAACGCAGAAAAGGTGAACGGATGGAAAAAAAAAAAAGACCTACAAATTAACCATGTAATATATGGTCAATAATCCCTAGAAAACTAGAAAAACTGATTAATAGCCTATAGTGGGGGAGAGAAACTTTAAATAAAAGGGGACGCGTCTCCCCTATAAGTTATATCTCAATCCACATATTAGTAGACCCCAAAATGACATGAAAGGGATTTAAATCCAAAATATATCAAATTTTATTAGAAAATATAAAAGTTACATAACAATATATCAAAGAGAAGGAAAAGAGGTGGTAGGACAACTATAGAAACAGGGTCAAACCCTGCAAGGAGACAAACATCCCTGGACCAGCATTAAAGGTAAACCAGGTGTACGTATGAGCTGCCAATCAATAAATAGTTAAAGTAAAGGCAAACATAAATAATATCAATCTGTGTCTTCACTGATAATAATCTTCATGTCAGAATACAAAGTATGAAGTACAACAATTAAGATAGCAATCTCAGTATGTGAACACATAATAACATGACAGAATGTAAGACAACAGAGCATATAGCAGAGACGCATGAATGCACAAATGAATAGATGGCGCTAAACAGGTAGCATAATGCTGATAACACCAGGGTACATGACAGTGATGCACAAATCTTACTAAGTTGGTAGCGCTAAGTAGGTAGCATTACTATTTAATCATGAGCAGCGGCTCCGTAGTATGTTATTTACCTTGTGCCATATAAGGAACGGTAAAGGCAGCGTGTCCTGGAATGCTGGGGGGATGTGCGGCAACGGATGGACTCTACATGCCTGGTTCCCACTGTGAAGCATGGAGGAGGAGGTGTGATGGTGTGGGGGTGCTTTGCTGGTGACACTGTTGGGGATTTATTCAAAATTGAAGGCATACTGAATCAGCATGGCTACCACAGCATCTTGCAGCGGCATGCTATTCCATCCGGTTTGCGTTTAGTTGGACCATCATTTATTTTTCAACAGGACAATGACCCCAAACATACCTCCAGGCTGTGTAAGGGCTATTTGACCAAGAGGAAGAGTGATGGGGTGCTACGCCAGATGACCTGGCCTCCACAGTCACCAGACCTGAACCCAATCGAGATGGTTTGGGGTGAGCTGGACCGCAGAGTGAAGACAAAAGGGCCAACAATTGCTAAGCATCTCTGGGAACTCCTTCAAGATTGTTGGAAGACCATTTCCGGTGATTACCTCTTGAAGCTCAACAAGAGAATGCCAAGAGTGTGCAAAGCAGTCATCAAAGCAAAAGGTGGCTACTTTGAAGAACCTAGAATATAAGACATATTTTCAGTTGCTTCACACTTTTTTGTTAAGTATATAATTCCACATGTGTTAATTCATAGTTTTGATGCCTTCAATGTGAATGTACAATTTCCATAGTCAAGAAAATACAGAAAAATCTTTAAATGAAAGGTGTGTCCAAACTTTTGGTCTGTACTGTATATATATATTTTTTTATTTTTTTTAAATTTACTTTGCATGTAAATTGTAGGTTTGAGATACAATAGTTAGGGCATGTTGCAGATTAATTGTGTGAGGTTGAGGTATGTACTCTATGTGTGTCCAAAGAATATATCTTTAAGAATGTTTATTAATATTTGTAAATTAACCCGTTTATTTAGGCTATGCTTGGCGCATAGGATAATTATATATGGTATTTGTTTTGGGTCTTGATGGCCTGTGTGATATAACAATCTTGGATTTATATATACGCACATATAGTATATACATGCATTTGTACACTCATACATATTGTATGCAGCAGTCATTGTTATATATAAATTTTTCCTTCTCATATACATCTCAGTCCCTAGTGGTATAATATACATGTGCACCCGTACACTTATATATATATCACGCATTGGTACTGTTATATATAAAATACTCTCATTTTCTCATATACATATTTATCTTACTCTCCAGCGATAATATTCATTCAGTCTCTTCACTCATTCACCCCAATGTTGTTATAATACTTACCGATGCTTTAGCAGACAGGTCGCGCATGCAGGAAGTCTTTGACTTCCGGCACTTCCCCACACGGATCATGTGACCACTGGCACGCACGTTGCATAGCAACCGAGTGCTTGCTGGTCACCGTCCGTGGAAGGAAGTTGCCTGATAGGAAGCAGTCATCAGGCATGCGCGCCACATGGCTCTGCAGTTCCTTTCACACAGCTGTGGGGGATTAACTCAATCTCATCACTCCTATATAAATGAACACATGCACACACCATATGCAGCGCTCCTTGAAAAAGGTGTTGAAACGATCGTCGGAGCGGTGGGTGTTTACCATGCTTTCATTCATACAAACATTGGCTTAAGGTAATCTGGGCTCTTATTTATTATGCATGTGTATATCTTTTGATGTGGATTGATCTGTTCACCTGTTAAATATATATCTCTCTATGCATATTAGGGCCCAATTCAGTATCATTTACCTCCCAAATATATTGCCAAGTAGTAGCATGTATATACATCTCTTGTAATGATTAATGGTTTAACACCCTACATCTGTGGTATGGATTATCCACTGTTTTTTTATATCTTTAATTTTAAAGAATACCAATAAATATAATATATTTTAAACCTTAGTTACTCTTTGTGGTGGTTTGGATTTATATATCCCACACTAGTTGTTACTATATTGATTGAGTTTGGCGGTGGAGGTTAATTTCCTCCGTTCGGATACCATCTGGAACCTGTTTAGATAGTCTCAAGAAGATGTCTGTAATGCCAAATGTAGAGATCTCCTGCAACTAACTTCAGGGCAACTGTCTGTCACCTCTGACACACCCGTGACACCCAGGAAGTGTCGGCGCGTTCAGAGATTCATTTGTATTTGAGTCATAAAGACGCAAATACAAATGAATGCAACACTCTTCATCCCTCATCCAAAAAAATGTTGGTTCTGTTAACGAGTCTGGAGGAGGGAAATTTAATCCCTAAGTTGCCGAGCCAATTGTAACATTATTGACCAGGCCATAGAATTGAAATCTGACCAGTGTCACTTCATGTGGTAATAACTTCAACGTATCCCAGTGATCCTGAGATTTGTTTTTTTCGTGACACATTTTACTTTGCTTGTTGTAAATTTAGATCGATAGGTTTTGGGTTTATTTGTGAAAATATCATAATTTTGATGAACTTTCAATGTTTATATGCTCAAAGTTGTTAGTCATACTGTACAAATACCATTTCCCATATGTTGCTTTAGCCACAATTTTTTTTCTTTAAAAGGAATAGTACGAGAAAATGGACTCCACAATTTCTTACCTAGTTTCTTCTGAGCACACTGATACCCCATGTGGTCAGAAACCTCTGTTTGGAGAAAGGGCCAGGCCCGGAAGGGAAGGAGCACCATTTGAATTTTGGAACACAAATTTGACTGAAATAGATTGTGGGCATCATGTTGCATTTCCATGGCCCCTAGGGTACCCAAACAGCAGAAAACTCCTAGAAGTGACCCCCATTTTGTAAACTATACCCCTCAAGGATTTTATCCAGGGGTATGGTGAGCATTTTAAATCCACAACTACTACACAGAATTTGATAACATTTGGTCTCCACATTGAAAATGTTCATTTAATTTTTCACGAAAATGTTGCTTTAGCCCCAAATTTTTACTTTTGCAAGAGGTATCATAAAAAAGGTGACAGCGCGATTTGCTGCCTAATTTCTTCTGAGCAAGGCGATACCCCACATGTAGTCAAAAAGTTCTGTTTGACACACGACAGGGTTTGGAAGAAGCGACATTTGGTATTTTGAATGTAAATTTGACTACAATGGATTGCAGAAATCATGTCTCATTTGCAGAGCCCCGGAGGTACCAAAACAACAGAAAGCCCCACAAGTGACACCACTTTGGAAGCTAGACCCATCAAGGAATTCATGTAGGGGTTTGTTGAGCTTGCTAAACCAATGGGTGCTTCACAGAACTTTTTAAAATGTGGATGTGAAAATGAAAATTACTTTTCTATGCTAAAATATGGTTTTATCCCCACCCCAAATTTGAAATTTCCAGAGTGTATAATAGGAGAAAACAGAAACTTAAATTTGTTATGCAATTTCTTCCGAACATAAAGATACTGTCACGCAAGATGGATGAACACTAACAACTAAAGACAACAAAGGAAACAAACATGGGGAAAAGTAACTTAGCTTGAGCCAACTTCAGAGAGATTATTCCTAACGTCCTCCAAGCACAAAAGAGAAAGTAAGCAGACTGCAACAGCTCCAAGCCTTCTCAAGAGAACAAGTGAATATCACCGGCACCTCCCTCTATCAAACAGCAAGTATTTCAACAGCCAGGCCTGGGTGTCAGTTAGCCAGAGGGAGGTAGACGCTGGGTCCTAGAGTGAGACAGATAAGAAGGTGTCTGTAATGTCAAACGAAAAGATATTCTGCAAACAACTCGAGGGCGACTGTCTGTCACATCTCACACACACATGACAGATACCCCATATGTGACGAAAACTGGCACATGGCATGGAAAGAGCGCTATATGATTTTTGAAGCATAAATTTGTCTGGAATAGATTGTTAATGCCAAGTCGCATTTGCAGAGCCCCTGACAAGTCAAACAGCTGAAACCCCCATAAGTGAACCCATTTTGGAAATTAAACCCCTCAAGGAATTGATAAAGGGGTGTATTGATCATTTTTAACCTACAGGTGATTCACAAAACTATAACATTTAGATGTGAAAACAAAAAATTTAATTTATTCCACTAAAATACTGTTTTAGTGCCAAATATATAATTTACATGTGATATAATATGAGAAACTGGACCCCAGTATATGTTATGCAATTTTTACTGAACATGGCAGCACCCCATATGTGGTTGTACACTACTGTTTGAGCACACGGCAGGGATCAGATTGGAAGGAGCTCTACTTGACTTTTAGTACGCTGATTGTTTGAATAGCACGGTGGCTCAGTGGTTAGCACTGCAGCGCTGGGGTCCTTGGTTCAAATCCCACCAAAGACAACATCTGCAAGGAGTTTGTATGTTCTCTCAGTGTTTGTGTGGGTTTCCTCCGGGTTCTCCGGTTTCCTCCCACACTTCAAAGACATACTGATAGGGAATTTAGATTGTGAACCCCAAAGGGGACAGTGATGATAATGTATGTAAAGAGCTGCGGAATATGTTAGTGCTATATAAAATAAAGATTATTATTATTATTATTATAGATTGTGGGTCCTTGAGACAAGCCTCTGAAGTGCCAGATCAGCAGAAACCCCACCAGGTGACCCCATATTGGAAACTTCACTGCCTAAGGGATTCATCTAGGGGTGTAGTGAGTATTTTGAACCGACAGGTGCCTCGCAGAATTTTATAACATTGGGATGTGTAAATATAACATTTTAGTTCTAAAAATGTCATTTTTGTATTTGCTGCAAATTTGTCAGTTACACAAGGGTTAATAGGTAAAAATGGAACCCACAATTTATTGTGCAATTTCTACCGAATGCGGTAATACCCTATATGTTGTCGGAAACTATTATTTCCTTCAACTCGTCCAAGATGTTGGCCCCAAAATATACAGATGCCATCAACAGGCCAGAGATCAAGGATAAGCTCCAACGCTTCCAAAATAACATGTACGAACTTAAAGCAGAAGGCGTACACCTGGCAGTAAGGAACCTTAACAACATACTCTATGCCATGGCAGAAATGTCCGACCCAAAAAGATGTAGCAACAAGAGGTTGAGTAAACAAAATCCCAACAACTGGTTTGACAAGGAATGTAAAGCTATAAGGAAGGTTCTAAGAACGACCTCAAATAAAAAACACAGAGACCCAAACAACTCTACTCTGAGAGAAAATTACCACACCATGCAACAAAATTAGAAATCCATCCTCAAAAGGAAAAAGAAAAAACACATTTCCACAAAACTCCTCCAACTCCAAGATGCCCTTGAAGACAACAGCTTTTGGGAACTATGAAACCACCTAGGATCCAACCAAAAAAGCTACAACCTCCATATCCAGACCAGGAACATATGGCTCCAGTACTTCAAGGACCTTTACAAAGACATCCCAAGTGGGGGCGTGGCCAGGACCTCAATGTGAGAGGAAGTGTGTGTGAGGAGCTCCTGCTGAGCTGAACACAATAGAGGCATAGAAAAGGCAGAGTGCCGGCATTTTCACCTCAATTACAGCACACATGGGGCCACGACATGCTAGGACACCGGCATCCACTCCAGGGCCAGTGATAGCGACCGCACTGGACACCTTTCTTCAGAAGGACTCAGCACCTCATGGTGTCCCGGAGCCATCTTGGCTGGAACAGACCGGGATGCAGCAGCTTCAGACAGAGCACAGAGGTGAGGGGAGTGGGAACCAATCTCAGCTTGCAGCCCCTGCTGATGTGGATTTGCCGGGGCAGATAACAGCAAAAAGCCAAGGCAGAGCTGTGGGAGTCGTCTCCTCTGCAAATAAGACTGTTGCAGCTCACATGAGGTGCACATCAGAGCCCCCCTCCCCCTCCTCCCCTCAGACAATTGCACAAATAACAGCATGTGCTGCTGATCATCCCCAGCCCCCATCAGAAGATGGAGGGACCTTCTCTATGCATTCCCATGGGAAAAGGAGCAGACAGGCAGCCGGGGAGATTGAAGGAGAGCGGAATATTTTCACTGTCCATGATAAAGGGGTGGAGACTTGTCCTCTTCCCCTGGCTGTACTGAGGATGAATGGCGGGTTGGGAGCCTGCAGTTCTGTGCCCCCCCCCACCCCCCATGGCAGAAGTACCTAGAGCATTTACCCTCCAAGACAGACTTCAAAAACCTTATAAAGGAAGTCAAGGATACCTGCAGTTCAGAGATTGCTTATGTGAGACAAGACCTGAGGCACTTGGCAAATCGTATAGAAATACTGGAGGAAGATCATAATACTACTAGAGCTCATGTAACCAAACTACAACAAGTGACCACTCAGCAAGAATCAGTGATGCAGGATATGCATGCCCACATTGAAGATCTTGATAATAGGGAAGATGAAGCAACATACGGGTGAGGGGTCTCCCCGAGTCGGAGGGGGGGGGGGATCTCAGAGCTATACTTCAGGAGATCTTCAACTCTATCCTGGGTGATAACCAGCCTGCCTCGATCAAATTTCATAGAGCTCACAGAGCCTTGAAGCCAAAAGGTATTACAGCATTTCCTGCTTGCATGACTTTGAGCTGAAAGAAAAGATAATGGCCAAGGCAAGGGCCCAGAAAGCCATAAAGTATAGGGGAGGCGGACATCCAGCTCTTCCCGGACCTGTCTAGAATTACCCTGCAGAAGAGAAAGCTGTTAGAACCCTCCTGTTAGTTTTTTTTCTATTTTGTTGGTCACATGACTTTCTGCCTATATAATCCAGCTCCGCCCTTCTGGCCTTACTGGACTTCAGGGTTACATTTACTCTTAAGCTAGCCAGGTGCCTTGTACCTTACTCTGTAGTTTGCTTGGTCTTTTGACCACTAGTACTTTTTGTTTGTCTTTGCTCTGCTACAATTTCTGTTAGGAGGTGTCCAACTATATCCCTGTCCTTAGTTCTTGTAGGGACCCCTCCCTTATATCTATAGGTGTGCGTTCAGACTAGCCGAGGACTTAGGCGGGTCTGTTCACAAGGAACAGGTCCCCCGCTGCATCGTAGGGAATCAGCTTAGTCCTATTGTAGGGACAGTTTTCCTATCTTTCCTTAGTGTTTGTAGCAGTTCGTAACAGTAAGTCCAGCCCAAAAAAAACACTCTAAGGAAAGAAATCCAGATTTCAGCACAGTGTCAGTTCAGGAGTTGGCTCAACGCCTGCACGGACTGTCTTTGGAGGTGGCCGAGCTCCAGCAACACGTGAGTAGCTGTCCTGGAGCTCATTTTGTCGAACCGAAGGTAGGACTGCCAGATTTTTTTATGGTAAACAGCAATATTTTTTTTCCTTTAAAAACGCTTGTTTATTATATTTTCGTTTAAGACCCAGATCCTCGGGGAATGAATCACAGCGCATTGGGTTTATAATGTCACTTTTGCGCAAAGAACCACAGGGATGGGCCTTTTCTCTACAACCTAATGATCCGTGTTTTAGATCTGTGGAAGATTTTTTTTCTGCTATGGGGTTGTTGTATGATGATCCTGATCGAGTCTCATCTGCTGAAACTGAATTAAGACGTTTGAAGCAGGGATCAGGTGATGTGGAAAATTATTGTACATACTTCAGAAGATGGTCAGCTGAAGTGGAATGGAATGACTCAGCATTAAAATGTCTGTTTCTTGCTGGTCTAGGTGAAAGGGTTAAGGATCTGCTGATTGCCTTCCCAAAACCTGGAACCTTGCAGGAGGCAATGCAATTAGCTATACGTGTGCACAGGACACTGCGTGCTAGGATTAATGAAGAGAAATCTACTGCTATGGCAGCTCCTAGTTTGCAGAGGGTCTGCTCGGAAGGTGGAGAACCGATGGAGATTGGGGCCATGTCACCCCACTCTCAGGAAAAAGACCGCAGGTTTGCTAAGGGATTATGCTTTTATTGCGGTAAATCTGACCACTTTATTTAGAACTGTGTGCTTCGTTTGAACAAGGAAAAAAAAAAGGTCAGTTACGCCCGTATAGCTTGTTCAAACTCAAAAGGAGTATTTCTTTCTGGAAGCACCTCATTCCAGGAGGAGTTGTTTGAAT
Source organism: Phyllobates terribilis (assembly GCF_046119375.1). NCBI lineage: Eukaryota > Metazoa > Chordata > Amphibia > Anura > Dendrobatidae > Phyllobates > Phyllobates terribilis. The sequence continues at coordinate 1,001,898 of NW_027363110.1, forward strand.
TTCAGGTATTTGTGGATTGTGGTTCTACACTCAATGTGATTGATGAGGGATTTTTGGAAAAATTTAAATTAGAATCTAAACTTTTGTCATCCCCTATTTCTGTGGTTGCTGTTGATGGCTCTCCCTTGAAATGTATTACAAGGTTTTTGAATTTCCCCTCACCATTAATGGTATTCACTAAGAGAATTTGGATTTGGCGGTATTAAATAATTTGCCTTCTCCAGTGGTTTTGGGGTTACCTTGGTTAAAATTGCACAATCCTGTACTGGACTGGTCTACCAATGAAATTAAGTCTTGGAGTCCTAAGTGTTATGATAAATGTTGTAACGGTTGCATTGCTGCTGTGAAAGAGGGGAATTACCTGTACCTATTCAGGATTTTGGAAGGTTTTTTCTGAGGAGGAGTCGCAAGTTTTGCCTCCTCATAGGGACTATGATTGTACTATTGAGTTTGTCCCTGGAGCTACTTTTCCCAGGAGTCGCTTATTTAATCTTACTATCCCTGAGAGAAAGGCCTTGGAGGAATACATACAGACAAGCTTGGCCGCCGGTCACATTAGACCTTCTAAGTCACCTGTGGCTGTTGGATTTTTTTTTGTAAAAAAAAAAGGACGGCGGTTTACGTCCATGTCTGGACTTTCGCGAAATTAATAAAATTACAGTACGCAATTCCTACCCACTGCCATTAATTCCTGACTTGTTCAACTAGTTAGTGGGGGCCAAGTGGTTCTCTAAAATTGATCTCCGGGGGACATACAATTTGTTATGTATGAAGGAAGGTGATGAGTGGAAAACTGCTTTTAACACTCCGGTGGGTCATTTTGAGAATCTGGTTATGCCTTTTGGTCTTACCAACGCACCAGCGTTTTTTCAGAACCTTATTAATGACATCCTAAGACCATTGATCGGTAAGAATGTGGTGGTGTATTTGGATGACATTTTGATTTATTTGCCGGATCTGGAGTCTCATTGGCAGAGCGTACGTGAGGTATTGCAGTTGTTAAGTGACAATTCACTTTTTGCTAAGCTGGAGAAATGTGAGTTCGCTGTGCAGAGAATTCGTTTTTTGGGCTACATTATCTCCTGCGAGGGCTTTGAGATGGACCCGGTGAAGGTTCAGGCGGTACAGGAATGGCCTAGGCCTATTGGTTTGAAATCGATACAGAGATTTTTGGGTTTCGCCAATTATTACAGAAAATTCATTAAGAATTTTTCTATAATTGTTAAGCCGCTGACCGATCTCACCAGGAAAGGTGCGAATACGGTCCAGTGGACTACTGAGGCCATTGAAGCTTTTGTGTATCTCAAGGAGAGGTTCAGTGCTGCCCCGATCCTTATGCAAAACCTACAAAAGACAAAAAATATATCTCATACCCTACCATCATTATAAATAAATGTAAAGCTTTACATTTATTTATAATGATGGTAGGGTATGAGATATATTTTTTGTTTTTTGTAGGTTTTGCATCTTATTGCTAGTGTGAACATGCTCCTATTTCTTGCATGTGTACCATCTTAGTCCTCAGTTCACATTGCTTGGTTTTTTGTCTTGTTTGCATTCTGTGCAAATTAGGGGTGTGGCATCCCCCTTGTTGAGCTGGTTAGTATATATGTAGCTTACCACGGGCTTAGGTGGTCTGATATTGGGACCCGGTTCTATTTGTCTACTCTTTTTTATATGCATTACTTCAACTTTGATATACAGTAAGGTTTTTAATATAGACAGTGTAGGACCGTCCCAATTTAGGGTCACCTTGTCGCTGGTGGGACGGCTTGTATACTTTTTTTGATCAAAAATAGTTCACTAAGTACCCTATATTTCATATGCAACTTTGCTTTACATTTATTTATAATGATGGTAGGGTATGAGATATATTTTTTGTCTTTTGTAGGTTTTGCATCTTTTTGCTAGTGTGAACATGCTCCTATTTCTTGCATGTGTACCATCTTAGTCCTCAGTTCACATTGCTTGGTTTTTTGTCTTGTTTGCATTCTGTGCAAATTAGGGGTGTGGCATCCCCCTTGTTGAGCTGGTTAGTATATATGTAGCTTACCACGGGCTTAGGTGGTCTGATATTGGGACCCGGTTCTATTTGTCTACTCTTTTATATGCATTACTTCAACTTTGATATACAGTAAGGTTTTTAATATAAACAGTGTAGGACCGTCCCAATTTAGGGTCACCTTGTCGCTGGTAGGACGGCTTGTATACTTTTTTTGATCAAAAATAGTTCACTAAGTACCCTATATTTCATATGCAACTTTGCTTTACATTTATTTACAATGATGGTAGGATATGAGATATATTTTTTGTCTTTTGTAGGTTTTGCATCTTTTTGCTAGTGTGAACATGCTCCTATTTCTTGCATGTGTACCATCTTAGTCCTCAGTTCACATTGCTTGGTTTTTTGTCTTGTTTGCATTCTGTGCAAATTAGGGGTGTGGCATCCCCCTTGTTGAGCTGGTTAGTATATATGTAGCTTACCACAGGCTTAGGTGGTCTGATATTGGGACCCGGTTCTATTTGTCTACTCTTTTTTATATGCATTACTTCAACTTTGATATACAGTAAGGTTTTTAATATAGACAGTGTAGGACCATAACAATTTAGGGTCACCTTGTCGCTGGTGGGACGGCTTGTATACTTTTTTTGATCAAAAATAGTTCACTAAGTACCCTATATTTCATATGCAACTTTGCTTTACATTTATTTATAATGATGGTAGGGTATGAGATATATTTTTGTCTTTTGTAGGTTTTGCATCTTTTTGCTAGTGTGAACATGCTCCTATTTCTTGCATGTGTACCATCTTAGTCCTCAGTTCACATTGCTTGGTTTTTTCTATTGTTTGCATTCTGTGCAAATTAGGGGTGTGGCATCCCCCTTGTTGAGCTGGTTAGTATATATGTAGCTTACCACGGGCTTAGGTGGTCTGATATTGGGACCCGGTTCTATTTGTCTACTCTTTTATATGCATTACTTCAACTTTGATATACAGTAAGGTTTTTAATATAAACAGTGTAGGACCGTCCCAATTTAGGGTCACCTTGTCGCTGGTGGGACGGCTTGTATACTTTTTTTGATCAAAAATAGTTCACTAAGTACCCTATATTTCATATGCAACTTTGCTTTACATTTATTTACAATGATGGTAGGATATGAGATACATTTTTTGTCTTTTGTAGGTTTTGCATCTTTTTGCTAGTGTGAACATGCTCCTATTTCTTGCATGTGTACCATCTTAGTCCTCAGTTCACATTGCTTGGTTTTTTGTCTTGTTTGCATTCTGTGCAAATTAGGGGTGTGGCATCCCCCTTGTTGAGCTGGTTAGTATATATGTAGCTTACCACAGGCTTAGGTGGTCTGATATTGGGACCCGGTTCTATTTGTCTACTCTTTTTTATATGCATTACTTCAACTTTGATTTACAGTAAGGTTTTTAATATAGACAGTGTAGGACCGTCCCAATTTAGGGTCACCTTGTCGCTGGTGGGACGGCTTGTATACTTTTTTTGATCAAAAATAGTTCACAAAGTACCCTATATTTCATATGCAACTTTGCTTTACATTTATTTATAATGATGGTAGGGCATGAGATATATTTTTTGTCTTTTGTAGGTTTTGCATCTTTTTGCTAGTGTGAACATGCTCCTATTTCTTGCATGTGTACCATCTTAGTCCTCAGTTCACTATTGCTTGGTTTTTTGTCTTGTTTGCATTCTGTGCAAATTAGGGGTGTGGCATCCCCCTTTTTGAGCTGGTTAGTATATATGTAGCTTACCACATGCTTAGGTGGTCTGATATTGGGATCCGGTTCTATTTGTCTACTCTTTTATATGCATTACTTCAACTTTGATATACAGTAAGGATTTTAATATAGACAGTGTAGGACCATCCCAATTTAGGGTCACCTTGTCGCTGGTGGGACGGCTTGTATACTTTTTTTGATCAAAAATAGTTCACTAAGTACCCTATATTTCATATGCAACTTTGCTTTACATTTATTTATAATGATGGTAGGGTATGAGATATATTTTTTGTCTTTTGTAGGTTTTGCATCTTTTTGCTAGTGTGAACATGCTCCTATTTCTTGCATGTGTACCATCTTAGTCCTCAGTTCACATTGCTTGATTTTTTGTCTTGTTTGCATTCTGTGCAAAGTAGGGGTGTGGCATCCCCCTTGTTGAGCGGGTTAGTATATATGTAGCTTACCACGGGCTAAGGTGGTCTGATATTGGGACCCGGTTCTATTTGTCTACTCTTTTATATGCATTACTTCAACTTTGATATACAGTAAGGTTTTTAATATAGACAGTGTAGGACCGTCCCAATTTAGAGTCACCTTGTCGCTGGTGGGACGGCTTGTATACTTTTTTTGATCAAAAATAGTTCACTAAGTACCCTATATTTCATATGCAACTTTGCTTTACATTTATTTATAATGATGGTAGGGTATGAGATATATTTTTTGTCTTTTGTAGGTTTTGCATCTTTTTGCTAGGTGAACATGCTCCTATTTCTTGCATGTGTACCATCTTAGTCCTCAGTTCACATTGCTTGGTTTTTTGTCTTGTTTGTATTGTGTGCAAATTAGGGGTGTGGCATCCCCCTTGTTGAGCTGGTTAGTATATATGTAGCTTACCACGGGCTTAGGTGGTCTGATATTGGGACCCGGTTCTATTTGTCTACTCTTTTTTATATGCATTACTTCAACTTTGATTTACAGTAAGGTTTTTAATATAGACAGTGTAGGACCGTCCCAATTTAGGGTCACCTTGTCGCTGGTGGGACGGCTTGTATACTTTTTTTGATCAAAAATAGTTCACAAAGTACCCTATATTTCATATGCAACTTTGCTTTACATTTATTTATAATGATGGTAGGGCATGAGATATATTTTCTGTCTTTTGTAGGTTTTGCATCTTTTTGCTAGTGTGAACATGCTCCTATTTCTTGCATGTGTACCATCTTAGTCCTCAGTTCACATTGCTTGGTTTTTTGTCTTGTTTGCATTCTGTGCAAATTAGGGGTGTGGCATCCCCCTTGTTGAGCTGGTTAGTATATATGTAGATTACCACGGACTTAGGTGGTCTGATATTGGGACCCGGTTCTATTTGTCTACTCTTTTTTATATGCATTACTTCAACTTTGATATACAGTAAGGTTTTTAATATAGACAGTGTAGGACCGTCCCAATTTAGGGTCACCTTGTCGCTGGTGGGACGGCTTGTATACATTTTTGATCAAAAATAGTTCACTAAGTACCCTATATTTCATATGCAACTTTGCTTTACATTTATTTATAATGATAGTAGGGTATGAGATATATTTTTTGTCTTTTGTAGGTTTTGCATCTTTTTGCTAGTGTGAACATGCTCCTATTTCTTGCATGTGTACCATCTTAGTCCTCAGTTCACATTGCTTGGTTTTTTGTCTTGTTTGCATTCTTTGCAAATTAGGGGTGTGGCATCCCCCTTGTTGAGCTGGTTAGTATATATGTAGCTTACCACGGGCTTAGGTGGTCTGATATTGGGACCCAGTTCTATTTGTCTACTATTTTTTATATGCATTACTTCAACTTTGATATACAGTAAGGTTTTTAATATAGACAGTGTAGGACCGTCCCAATTTAGGGTCACCTTGTCGCTGGTGGGATGGCTTGTATACTTTTTTTGATCAAAAATAGTTTACTAAGTACCCTATATTTCATATGCAACTTTGCTTTACATTTATTTATAATGATGGTAGGGTATGAGATATATTTTTTGTCTTTTGCAGGTTTTGCATATTTTTGCTAGTGTGAACATGCTCCTATTTCTTGCATGTGTACCATCTTAGTCCTCAGTTCACATTGCTTGGTTTTTTGTCTTGTTTGCATTCTGTGCAAATTAGGGGTGTGGCATCCCCCTTGTTGAGCTGGTTAGCATATATGTAGCTTACCACGGGCTTAGGTGGTCTGATATTGGGACCCGGTTCTATTTGTCTACTCTTTTTTATATGCATTACTTCAACTTTGATATACAGTAAGGTTTTTAATATAGACAGTGTAGGACCGTCCCAATTTAGGGTCACCTTGTCGCTGGTGGGACGGCTTGTATACATTTTTGATCAAAAATAGTTCACTAAGTACCCTATATTTCATATGCAACTTTGCTTTACATTTATTTATAATGATGGTAGGGTATGAGATATATTTTTTGTCTTTTGTAGGTTTTGCATCTTTTTGCTAGTGTGAACATGCTCCTATTTCTTGCATGTGTACCATCTTAGTCCTCAGTTCACATTGCTTGGTTTTTTGTCTTGTTTGCATTCTGTGCAAATTAGGGGTGTGGCATCCCCCTTGTTGAGCTGGTTAGTATATATGTAGCTTACCACGGGCTTAGGTGGTCTGATATTGGGACCCGGTTCTATTTGTCTACTATTTTTTATATGCATTACTTCAACTTTGATATACAGTAAGGTTTTTAATATAGACAGTGTAGGACCGTCCCAATTTAGTGTCACCTTGTCGCTGGTGGGACGGCTTGTATACTTTTTTTGATCAAAAATAGTTCACTAAGTACCCTATATTTCATATGCAACTTTGCTTTACATTTATTTATAATGATGGTAGGGTATGAGATATATTTTTTGTCTTTTGTAGGTTTTGCATCTTTTTGCTAGTGTGAACATGCTCCTATTTCTTGCATGTGTACCATCTTAGTCCTCAGTTCACATTGCTTGGTTTTTTGTCTTGTTTGCATTCTGTGCAAATTAGGGGTGTGGCATCCCCCTTGTTGAGCTGGTTAGTATATATGTAGCTTACCACGGGCTTAGGTGGTCTGATATTGGGACCCGGTTCTATTTGTCTACTATTTTTTATATGCATTACTTCAACTTTGATATACAGTAAGGTTTTTAATATAGACAGTGTAGGACCGTCCCAATTTAGTGTCACCTTGTCGCTGGTGGGACGGCTTGTATACTTTTTTTGATCAAAAATAGTTCACTAAGTACCCTATATTTCATATGCAAGAGATATCACTATAAGCACAAAAAATACAGTTCAGAGAGTAGGAATGTAAGATTATATCTATTATTAAGGATATGGAACTAAGAGGTCTGGAATTTTACTGATATAATCTTACATTCCTACTCTCTGAACTGTATTTTTTGTGCTTATAGTGATATCTCTTGACCACACTGCCTCAATTTTATTGGGGCTTTCTATGTCTTAGGGGTTTTTTGACTTGATTTTATGGGGTGTGTGTATGTCTTGTGATAACATTAATAAAAATTTGAAATAGCAGATTTACTGAGTACCTTGATCTCTTTATTTAAATTATCAATGTAGAATGAGGAATGAGAAATAATTGGTTAGTATATATGTAGCTTACCACGGGCTTAGGTGGTCTGATATTGGGACCCAGTTCTATTTGTCTACTCTTTTATATGCATTACTTCAACTTTGATATACAGTAAGGTTTTTAATATAGACAGTGTAGGACCGTCCCAATTTAGGGTCACCTTGTCGCTGGTGGGACGGCTTGTATACTTTTTTTGATCAAAAATAGTTCACTAAGTACCCTATATTTCATATGCAACTTTGCTTTACATTTATTTATAATGATGGTAGGGTATGAGATATATTTTTTGTCTTTTGTAGGTTTTGCATCTTTTTGCTAGTGTGAACATGCTCCTATTTCTTGCATGTGTACCATCTTAGTCCTCAGTTCACATTGCTTGGTTTTTTCCCCATCCTTATGCAGCCTGATGAGACCAAGCCTTTTTTGGTCGAGGTTGATGCTTCTTCGGAGGGGGTCGGTGCTGTTTTGTCTTAGGAAAACAAGGATGGAGTACATCCCTGTGCTTTTATTTCAAAAAAATTTTGAGACCGAACTTAATTACGATGTCGGTAATCGGGAATTTCTGGCGATTAAACTCGCATTTGAACATTGGCGTCATCTCATGGAAGGTGCTAAATTTCCTATTCAGGTTTTCACTGATCATAAGGATCTGATCTATCTTGATGCTGCCAAGTGCTTGAATGCCCGTCAGGCTAGGTGGGCACTTTTTTTTTCGTGGTTTAATTTTTCTGTTACTTACATCCTAGGTACCAAGAATGTAAAAACTGATGCTTTATCTCGCAGTTTTTCTCCCATGGTTGGTACCGAGAAGGAGGAGAGCATTTTACAGGAAGGTGTTGTGATAGCAGCATTGGACTCCGTTTTGGAAGATGGGATTCTGAAAGCCCAGGAGGATGCCCCACCTAACACTCCCATTGGGAGGTTGTTTGTACCTAGGAACTTTAGGAGAGATTTGTTTGTGGAGTGTCATGAGTCTCGGTTGGCAGGTCATCCAGGAATTTCGGAGACTAAGAGACTTGTAGGTCGCAGTTTTTGGTGGCCTGGATGGCAGAAGGAAGTCATTAAGTGGGTGCGTCAATGTACTGTGTGTGCTAGATCTAAGTCTTCACATGCTCCTGCTGCGGGGTTGCTTTGCCCTCTGGAAGTTCCTAGTGCACCTTGGACGCATCTTGCTATGGATTTTATTACTGACCTTCCTGCCTCTGAGGGTTTCACTGTCATCTGGGTGGTCGTGGACCGTTTTAGCAAGATGTGTCACTTGGTTCGCTTCATCAAACTGCCCTGCGCTAAGACACTCGCTAAGGCTTTTGTTAAGGAAATTAACTCCACCTGATGAAGGCAGCAGACCGCTGCAGAAACGCGTTGTGGGCATTAATACTTCAATAAAGAGGTTTGTTTTATCCTTTTCCAGCGCCTTATCCAGTTTCTAGCGCCCCACTGACCACTTCAATTTGCACACTTTGTTAAGGAAATTGTCAGGCTCCATGGCGTTCCTACCAACATTGTTTCCGATAGAGACCTCAGTTTGTGGCTCGTTTTTGGCGTGCCTTTTGTGACAGGTTGGGAGTTCATTTGTCATTTTCATCTGGATATCATCCTGAGTCTAATGGACAGACAGAAAGAAAGAACCAAGATGTTGAACAGTTTTTGTGTTGTTTTGTGGCTGACAATCAAGAGGGGTGGTCTGAGTTTTTGCCACTGGCTGAATTTGCTCTTAACAACCATACATCCTCTTCTGCTGGGTGTTCTCCATTTTTTTGTTGTACTGGGAGACATCCGTCGTTTGGGTCATTCTCCAAATTGGTATCGGCTGAGCCGGAGGAGGAGAATTTTTCCGGTGATTTGGAGAGAGTTTGGACTGATGTACGTTGTAACCTTCAAGAGGCTAACAAAAAGTCCAAGAGGTACTTTGACGGGAAACGTCAAGAGTAGTGTTGAGCATTCCGATACTGAAATATCGGGTATCGGCCGATATTCGCAGTATCGGAATTCCGATACTTAATTCCGGTACTTTTACAATATCGTATACCGGAATCGGAAGTTCCCATAATGCAATGAGCCAGTTTCATTTTATTCAGCCAATGAGGATCCTAAGAATTGTGGGCACATCCTGTTAGGCATGTAGGCATCTTAACTAATGGCATGGCTGTGATTGGCTGCTGAAATGATGTCATGATGCACTATAAAAGCCGCCGCCGCCATTTTCAGCTCACTCTGCTGTGAATTCAGTTAGGAATAGGACGCTGTTGTTCTGAGGGACAGTTTTAGCTACCTATTTGGTCTATTCTGCTTTACCCAAGCTACTTTATAAATCGCTGTGCCTTGCAGCGCTAGTGCACAGTTCTCTGTGCTGTTCACCGCTGTCTGCAAGGTCTCTGTGTGTGAGTGCAGCTCACCCTGTAGTGTGTGCTTCAACCACGTCTGGTTGTAGTGCACTCAGTGTGTGTCACTGCCTCATACATTGTCCTTTTTTGCTAATTCATAATTTTTCCTGATATCTCCTATTAGTGTGGTGGTTCCATCCGTATTCAGCTAAATTGGTTCCAAACACACTATATAGGAGTAGATAGAGAATTTTTTTTTGTCTTGCAGCGCTAGTGCACAGTGCTCTGCATCTGCACTGTTCACCGCTGTCAGCAAGGTCTGTGTGTGTGAGTGCAGCTCACCCTGTAGTGTGTGCTTCAGCCACGTCTGGTTGTAGTGCACTCAGTGTGTGTCACTGCCTCATACATTGTCCTTTATTGCCAATTCATAATTTTTCCTCATTTCTCCTATTAGTGTGGTGGTTCCATCCGTATTCAGCTAAATTGGTTCCAAACACACTATATAGGAGTAGTTAGAGGAGCCTTTCTGCAGCATTGTGCCCTGCAGCCCCAGCCAGATTAGTATTAGCCTATTTTCTGTAGCCTCATCTATTGCATTGTAGGTTACCTTCCTACATTGTAATAGCTACAAAAAGTTTGTGATACTATCGGTATTACATCTTTGGGCACATCCAGTGTCTTTTTGTGACAAAAAAAAATAAATAAAGTTCACCAAACACTCCACTTTACAGTTGTGTAGGCCACATTAGCTCATATTAAAGTCTAGTCCACACTTTATAAAATGAGTGTTTCTTATACCTGTTAGCAGCTGTTCAGGAATAAGCACACTAAGCCCTTAGTACATTTCTGCCTATCTTTATCAGTCTATCAAGATGAAGAAGGCAGGGAGTAAGGCATGTGGTCGTGGTCGTGGAGTTTCTGCAGGGAGAGGACATGAGGATTCTGTGCCTTCATGGAGAGGACAGGGGGATTCTGTGCCTGCTGCGGGCACCAGTGACTCAGCATCCCCCAGTTTTACCAGGGAACAGTCCTTTATGCGCAGGTTTGTAGGAGCTAGCCGTACCCCACTGCTGCGGGAGGACCAAATTGAAGCCGTTGTCGGATGGATGGCAGCTAACGCATCGACTTCAATTAGTTCCAGATCCTCTCAAGTCCTGAGCACTGAAGAGCACCCATCTGTCTCTTCACCGCCTGCCAAATTGCCCAGACAGTCAGAGAGCCCTGGACAGGAGCCATCTCTACTTCTGTTCTCTGAATCTCTTGGCTTGGAAAGAGGGGGCCAGCCAAGCAGAATTCAAGAATTTGAAGAAGAGGTAGTATGCAGTGATGCACAACCGTTTTGTCTTTCTGAATCTGAAGAGGCAGGTGGGCCAGTGCCTATGGTCAGCAGCACACCTCAGTACGCATCTGATGATGAGACTCAGGTGCCACTTTCTGGTGCGTACTGTACTGTCGAGACTACCCAGGAGAAGCAGTTGTTTGAAGAGGGTGGTGTAGATGATGAGGTCTTTGACCCATCATGGCGTGAGGGACAGGAAGGTGGTGGGAGCAGCTCTGAGGAAGAGATTCCCCGAACGGTCCAAAAAGGAGGGAGAGGGAGGGAGCAGACTTGGTTGCCTGTAGCCTCCACTTCGGCACCCATTAGGAGCATGGCTATTCCAAAATCCAAAGCGTGCGCTCCCAAGACTTGCAGTGCCTGGTCCTTTTTTGACACAGTTGAAGATGACATTTGCTTTGTCAAATGCAAGCTGTGTAATCAGACGGTGAAAAGAGGGAAAAGTGTCAGCAACCTCAATACCACAAATATGTGGAAACATGTGCGGACCAAGCACGTGGTGGAGTTACAAAAACACACTGAAGACCTAGGCCAACCTACAGCGCCACCTACCACCTCTTCAGCTCGTGTTGTAGCCTCTTCCTCCAGCTCACACACAGCTGGTTCGGCTTCCTCACAGGATCGCCATGGAAGAATCTCTGGCACTGTTGTACAGAGACACAGTGTAATTCCACCCACAGCACCACTTTCCCTGTCATCCTCACACTCCTAGGCCAGTCTACAGCCATCGTTAGCACAGGCATGGGAGAAAAGGCGCCCATACTCGGCAAACCACCCCCGAGCACAGGCTCTGAATGCTGGCATTGCTAAACTACTGGCCCTTGAAATGCTATCATTCAGGCTGGTGGAGACTGACACCTTCCGTAACTTTATGGCATTGGCAGTCCCACAATACAACGTGCCCAGCCGCTTTTATTTCAGCAGGCAAGCTGTCCCTGCCCTGCAACGTCATGTGGAGGGAAAAATTAAACATGCGCTACAAAACGCCGTCAGTAGCAAGGTCCACCTGACCACCGATGCGTGGACCAGTAAGCATGGACAGGGACGATACCTTTTCCTCACTGCCCATTGGGTAAATGTTGTGGAGCCGGGTACAGATCTTGAGAGTGGCGCTGTACGTGTTCTGCCAACTCCAAGGATTGCAGGAATCCAGTCTGTACACACTGGCTCCTCCTCATACTCCAGTTCCTCTGAATCAGCGCTGCAGTAGCCGTCACGGTCTACCTCCACATCGACCCGTGAACGGTTACCTGCTGTGATGACCGATATGAGCACAGCCGTGGCCAAAGGTCAACAGGCCGTATTAAAATTAATTTCTTTGGGGAATCGAAGCCACACAGCGCAGGAGCTCTGGAATGCCATCAAGCAGCAGAGCGACATGTGGTTTGTGCCAGCGAATCTCCAGCCAGGCATGGTAGTGTGTGACAATGCCCGAAATCTGGTGGCAGCTCTGGGCCTAGGCAACCTCACTCACATCCCATGTCTGGCACATGTGCTCAACTTGGTCGTGTAGAGTTTTTTGAGGGACTATCCGAATCTTGATGCACTGCTTCACAAGGTCCACATAGAGTGCCCTCACTTGCGGCGTTCCAGCATCGCAAGATCGCTCATTGCAGCTCTGCAGCGGCGATTACATCTTCCGGAACATCGCATCATATGTGACCTACCCACCAGGTGGAATTCAACGTTACATATGTTGGAGAGTTGTGTGAGCAGCAGGTAACAGTAATGGAGTACCAGCTGCAGCAGGCGCAAACAAGTCGCAGTGCGCGCCGTTCACACTTCACCACCACTGAGTGGGCCTCTATGAAGGACATTTGCCACGTTTTGTGTGCCTTCGATTATTCCACGTGGATGGCGAGTGCAGATGATGCACTAGTCAGCATGACTATCTCCCATATCTGCCTGCTTGAAAAAACACTGCAAGCACTAAGGGACGAGGTTTTGGAAGAGGTGGAGCATGAGGAGTCACAAATGCCATCTGATTCTCTACAGTCTGCGCAACGTGGTTCCTCACAAAGGCCTACGCAGGGGACACTTTGTGAGGAGGATGAGGAGGAGTCAATGGAGGAGGAATACATCTGTCCAGAGGAGGGAGGTACACAATGCTCTAGTAGTCAGTATCTAGAGCGAGGGTGGGGTGATGCAGAGCAGGCAGAGATCACGCCTCAAGCAGGGGACAGCGTTTCTTGGCCAGTTGGCAGTCTGCAGCACATGGTTGATTTCATGCTGCAGTGCCTGAGAAACGACCGCCGCATCGCCCACATTCTCAACACGGCTGATTATTGGGTGTCCACCCTCCTAGATCTTCGCTACCGGGACAACTTACAAAGCCTCATAACACCGTTGAACCGGGAGTCTAAAATGCGGGAGTACCAAGACGCACTGGTGCATTCCATCATGTTCTCCATTCCAACCGAGAGCAGTGCTGCTAGTGCTTTACAAAGCAGCTCAGTGCGTCGAGACAGTGGAGGAAGCTCTACACAAAGAGGGAGCAGAAGCAGCGCCTCAGCACAAGGCAAGACCAGTATGGCCCAAATGTGGCAAAGTTTTGTGTCCCCGCCGCCACAAATGTCTACACCATCACAGACGGCTCCAGTCAGCAGGAGGCAACGTTTCCGTCAGATGGTGACAGACTACATGTCTTGCCCTCTCAGTGTACTCCCAGACGGCTCTTCTCCCTTCAAGTTTTGGGTCTGTAAGCTGGATACATGGCCAGAGCTTAGCCAGTATGCATTGGAGGTGCTAGCTTGCCCTGCTGCTAGTGTATTATCGGAACGCGTCTTTAGTGCCGCAGGTGGTGTACTAACAGACCGTCGCATGCGACTATCCTCCGATAACGTTGACCGGCTTACTTTTCTCAAAATGAACAAGGCCTGGATCTTGCATGAATTTGCCAGTCCTCTTCCAGAATAAATAATTGGTTGGCAACAGTATCCAGGTCTCCTGTTGTGTTCATGTTTCTACCACCTGAACTGTAATCCCTGAGCTCCAACACTGCCAGTTGCTGCTCAGAAGTGCTGTCTGCACAGTCAACACTTGCTGCCGTGTTATTGGGGTTCAGTAACGTCGGCTGTTCCCCTGCTGTGCGGACGGCAATTTCTCCTGCTCTGTCCTCATTCACACTACTACAGATTTTAAAGTTGCTCCAATTACACCTCTGGCTCCTCTGTTTTCAGTATTATCCCTGAGCTCCAACACCGCCAGTTGGCGCTCGGAAGTGCTGTCTGCACAGTCAACACTTGCTGCCGTGTTATTGGGGTTCAGTAACGTCAGCTGATCCCCAGCTGTGTGTCTGGCAAATTCTCCTGCCTTGTCCACATCCACTGTACTACTGATTTAAAACTTGCTCCAATTACCTCTGGCTCCTCTGTTTTTAGTATTTACCCTGGGCTCCAATACCGCTAGTTGCTGCTCAGAAGTGCCATCTGCACAGTCAACGCTTGCTGCCGTGTTATTGGGGTTCAGTAACATCATCTGTTTCCCTGCCGTGTGTCCGGCAAATTCTCCTGCTCTGTCCACATTCACACTACTATTGATTTTAAACTTGCTCCAATTAGGCCTCTGGCTCTACTCTGTCTTTAGTATTTACCCTGGGTTCCAGCACCGCCAGCTGTTTCCCAGCGGTGTCTTTGGCACAGGTACTCCCTCCTGCCCAGCCTGGTTCCAGCACGCCAGCTGTTTCCGGGTAGTGTCAACGTCACTTTGCCTCCAATGCGTTGTCCTGTCGTGTTGCGGTCGGGTTAGCCGACTCTGTGGTGCCTGCAGTTTAGGTGACTCCTATGTGGGCTGCAGGATCTGGCAATGAAGGCTGGTTCCATAGTGCCAATAGGACAAGCACCCCCTGTAGGACTGTGGGTTTTGGTACTGCGGCCGGCTCGCGGCCTTGCAACTTTTTTTTACATGGGTACCTTCTGCTACCCATCCGGGTTCCAGTACCGTCAGCTGGTTCTCGGCAGTGCCTTTGACTTAGGTGCCTCCTTCTCGGTATCCAAGTTCCACCAACGTCTGCTGGTCCTTGGTAGTGCTTTCTGGCACAGGTACCTCCTGCTCAGTAACCGAGTTCCAGTACCGTCAGCTGGTCCTCGGTAGTTCCATTGGCTCTTGTACCTTCTGCTACCCATCCAGGTTCCAGTACCATCAGCTGGTTCTCGGCAGTTCCTCAGCCTTCTTGTACCTTCTGCTACATTTCCAAGTTCAAGCTTTTTGAAATGGTTCTTGGTAATCACTCTGGATCTCCCTGACCAGGACCCTGAAGACGAGGACCCTGAAGACCACCCCGAAGAAGACGAGGACCCCGAAGACGAGGACCCTGAAGACGAGGACCCTGAAGACCAACCCGAAGAAGACGAGGACCCCGAAGACGAGGACTCTGAAGACGAGGACCCTGAAGACCAACCCGAAGAAGACGAGGACCCCGAAGATGACGACCCTGAAGACGAGGACCCTGAAGACGACCCCGAAGAAGACGATGACCCCGAAGACGACCCTGAACACGAGGACCCTGAAGACCACCCAGAAGAAGACGAGGACCCCGAAGACGATGACCCTGAAGACGAGGACCCCGAAGACGAGGACCCGGAAGACAACGACCCTGAAGACGACGACCCTGAAGATCACCCCGAAGAAGACCAAGAAGATGACCCTGAAGGAGTTGACCAAGAGGACAAAGAAGAAGAAGACAACCACCAAGATACAGAAGAACAAGAGACAGATAACCAAGAAGCAGAAGTACAAGAAGCTGCAGAACAAAAAGCGGAAGAACATTAAGCATAAGACTAAAAATCAGAGCAAAAGATAATATCTAAATTATAAGCAGAAGATGACTAAGCAGTGTATGGGGGTGAGTCTGTTCCTCCTCGTGGTGCCCCTGGAAAAGACCTGCTGCTGCAGGCCAAACTGAACGCGGACATATCCTGTTGTAAATCTTTTGTGACGGACAGAACGAAAGGTGTAATGTTCAAACTTTTATAGATAACAACTACAGGAATGCCTGTCACAAATAAGAATATGATGAAGAAGAAGAAGATGAAGAAGATGAAGAAGTAAAATATGAAGAATAATAGTTGAATAAGAAGAATATGAAGAATGTAAAAAAAAAAGAATAATAGGAAGAAGGTGAAGAAGAAGAAGAAGAAGAAGAAAAAGATGTAGAAGGTGAAGAAGAAGTTGATGAAAAAGATGCTGATGCTGAGGATGATGAATGGGGAAAGTGTGGGAGAAGTAAAAAAGAAGGTGAAGAGCATGGAAGTAATGAAACATAAATATCTGACAAAATATAAAAAAACTTAACATAGTCAATATTTCCGTAACTCAGAACGTCTTAAAAAATATTAATTCCTGCTATTCCATTTGATTGGGCTAAACCTCTATGCCTTTATTGTCTCCCCCACCTCCCCCAATACATTATACATTATTCTTAGTTGTTTTCCTTCATGTAGAATTAACCTACAAGGAAAGAAAGGGTTTATTTTTATTCCGATATTTCTGTCCCATTGACTTGCATTGGTTTCCGGTATCGGTATCGGAATCGGCGATATCCGATACTTTTTGGGCATCGGTCCGATCCGATATTTCCCGATATCGGAAGGTATCGCTCAACACTAGTCAAGAGGTTTTGTTTACGGTTGGTGACATGGTTTGGTTGTCCTCTAAGAATCTGCGGTTGAGGATTCCTTCTAAGAAATTGGGCCCGAAGTTTGTAAGGCCGTTTAAGGTGCTTCAGGTAGTTAACCAATCTGCTGTTAGGTTGGAGGTTCCTACCTCCTGGAAGATTAATCCGGTGTTTCATGTTTCCTTATTGAAAAAAGCTGATGTTTCTGATAGGGACGCCACTGTCTCTGTTCCTCCGGTGGTGAAAGACGGTGAATATGAAATTTCTCGCATTCTTAATTCTAGATGGCATAGAGGGAGATTGCAGTATCTCGTCGCTTGGAAAGGTTTCCGTCCCGAGGATAACTCCTGGGTAAGGGCGGATGATGTCTCTGCTCCTAGACTTGTCGGAGCGTTTCACAGGAGGTTTCCTGATAGACCTGGGCCTGGAGGATCCAGAGGATCCTCATAGAAGAGGGGATACTGTTAGAACCCTCCTGTTAGTTTTTTTCCTATTTTGTTGGTCACATGACTTTCTGCCTATATAATCCAGCTCCGCCCTTCTGGCCTTACTGGACTTCAGTGTTACATTTACTCTTAAGCTAGCCAGGTTCCTTGTACCTTACTCTGTAGTTTGCTTGGTCTTTTGACCACTAGTACTTTTTGTTTGTTTGTCTTTGCTCTGCTACAATTTCTGTTAGGAGGTGTCCAACTATATCCCAGTCCTTAGTTCTTGTAGGGACCCCTCCATTAGATCTATAGATCTGTGTTCAGACTAGCCGAGGACTTAGGCGGGTCTGTTCACAAGGAACAGGTCCCCCGCTGCATCGTAGGGAATCAGCTTAGTCCTATTGTAGGGACAGTTTTCCTATCTTTCCTTAGTGTTTGTAGCAGTTCGTAACAAAAGCATCTTAAACCTCTGCTCAGCATGCTCCTGGATAAGAAGATTCCCTATAGATGGGGCTTCCCCTTTGCTTTAATGGCTCGCAGGGATGGGGTGTCAGCAGCGCTCCGCTCTATGGGGGATTTGGACAAGTTTTGTGGGGACCTCTAACTAACAGCACCGAACATTCCGGAATGGAACAATCTTTGCCCCACGGAGGCTCCACCTCCCGTATGGCAAAAGGTGGGGAGGCGGGGCAAAGAGGGAACGACGCCTCGCAGGCCTGGGGAGCAGGGCCCGTCCTCTGGAGTGCATAAGAATAACTATGGTTGACTGTAAAACCCAGAGCATAAGCGGCTTCGCTAGAGGGTTTACTTTTTGTCTTTATCGCTCTTTTTCACTTACAAGCCGGTACTCAACGTCAAGTTCTGATACTTATGTTTGATTTTTTTCTATGCCTTAAATGAATGAATATTTTAAAGTGTCACTTTGACAACCTGTTTATAAATGCCCAGTGGGGTTCCTTGGGTTTCAGGACAAGGATTTTGGTTATTGTTTCTCATCTCACAGGAAAGTTTTTTTTCCCCTTTTTCTGGACTCCCTCCAATATATTTTTCCAAAGGGTTGTTGGATAGCAAGAACATTGTGATTTCCCTTAACTGCATACTACGTTTTTGAAACTTAGTGGGCTCACCTTGTGCCACAGTAATAACCCTTTTCCAAGAGTTACTCTTGGGAAAATTGTTCTGATCTGTATTGATATTTGTACATGTTTTCTCTTTATGTTGGTTTGTTTCAGTCTGTGTCTCCCCCGCATCCCACTGTCTTTCCCCTCCCTCCTTTTTACCTTTTCTTTTCCTTATCAAGAGAGCAGGGGTTATTCATGGAGCTCCTTGGCAGGTCATTATGGGGCGGGAGGCTGCAACGATTGTCAGTGAGTATGATTATAAGCAGTAGCTCACCTTTTCTCACTAGCAATGGTTAAGTTGATCACTTTGAATGTAAAGGGGCTTAATTCCCCTAGAAAAAGAAGGCTCACACTGCAGGAGTTGAAGGCTCAGAGAGCGGACATTGCCTTTTTACAGGAGACGCATTATAACCGGAGTGGGACGTTTAGATTTGCGGTGCATCATTACCCTTTTGCCTACTCTGCCTATAACAATAATAAAAAGGGTGGAGTGGCCATACTTATATCATCTTTATGTCCAATTCAAATCTCTAAATCTCATGAGGACCCGGCAGGTAGATTCTTGATACAGGAGGGCTTTTTTCAGGGCAAAGCAATAATATTGTGCAACATTTACGCCCCAAATTCGGGCCAAATACCCTTTATTCGCAAGGTTCTAGCTAGCCTTCGACGGCTGCAGCCTGGGGCATTGTTGGTGGGGGGGGACTTTAATATCCCGTTCTCAGAAATAAATGATAGGCTTGCCTTGAGGGGGAACCCTCCATCTGCTGGTTCGTCCTGATTATCATTGGAATTTAGAAAATTGATCCGGGCAAATTTCCTTTTTGATATGTGGAGAATAGATCATCCCAAAGAAAAAGCTTACACTTTTTATTCAAATCCGCATCAGACTCATACCAGAATTGATTACTTTTTTGCTAATATTGTCACACTTAGAATTATAGAGAATGTAGAGGTGGGGTCCATAACATGGTCGAATCATGCGCCGGTAATATTAAATTTTAAGTTGGGTCTCAGTTCATCCAGAGCCTGTCACTGGCGACTGCATGAATTTCTGGTAAAGGATCCCTGTATTCGAAAATCTTTATCAGATCATTTAACCCAGTATTTTGAACTAAATTCGGGATCTGTGCCCTCCCTTCCTATTTTGTGGGAAGCGCATAAGGCGGTAATAAGAGGGTGCTGTATTGCAGAGGGAGCGAGGCTTAAAAAAAATTCAAGGCAATTTTTCTCGAATCTTAATTCTCAGATTCGCCTTCTGGAACCTAGATTTGCCTCTTCTCCGTCAACTGGGACTCTGAGGAAGCTGTTGGCCACTAGGTACAAATTGAAGGATCTCTCCATCTGTAAAGTGGAGAAGATGCTTGTATTTTCAAAACAGAGATATTATGAAAAGGGGAACAAGGCCCATACCTTGTTGGCTAGGCAATTGCAGGATCACTCTGTGGCCGCGGCTCCTCAGGCTCTTAGAGACGATGAGGGAACTACCCACTATGACCCGGGGGAATTGTCAAATATCTTTTATAAATTTTATAAGAAATTATATAATCTTCAGGACCCACTGGCAGGCAATCCAGAATATATGCGATCAAAGATAGACAGCTGTTTTCGGAAAATTAGTCTACCAGTTCTTTTGACGGAGGCACAAGATTCCCTTAACAGATCACTCTTGAGGAATTAACTGACATTTTGAAAGATTTGCCCCTGGGTAAGTCACCAGGCCTGGACGGTTTGACCTATCTATATTATAAAACTTTTGCGGATATACTACTCCCCTATATGGTTGACCTTTTTAACTCCTTTCTGACGGGAACCCCGATTCCTAGCTCGCTGTCTCATTCATATTTGGTGTTAATTCACAAGGCTGGTAGAGATCCCCTTGACTGCGCCAGCTATAGGCCCATAGCCCTCTTGAACTCGGACTTAAAAATATTTACCCGTCTCCTTGCAAACAGACTGAATGTCTGGCTTCCGCACATGATTCATAAGGATCAGGTGGGGTTTGTGCCCTTCAGGCAGGGAAGAGACAACACAAGGATGGCTGTGGACCTGGTGGATGTGGTCAATAGGAATAAGTCTCGGGCGCTTCTCCACAGTCTTGATGCGGAAAATGCTTTTGACCGCCTTAATTGGCCCTTGTTAAATGGTTAATTATGGAAATTCATTTGGAATGTTAATCGATAATCATTTTTCTGAGTTCTATGCCTCAGCCATCGTGTCTAGTTGACATGCGCTATTTGTGTGTGTATTTTTGGTTCACTACCATATGTAGAACAGGTGTCCATACGACTGGCTATAAAAGCCCATGGTACAGAAAGGGGGGGGGCTCTCTTGCTCTTCCCACCCCACAAGAAGAATCTTCATGCTGAGAAGTATCTGACATGTAGGCCTGGACACGTGCTGGACAAAGACATGATTTACCAGCCAGGATCCAAGGAAAGATGGGTGAATCTCAACAATTAAGCTAATTATGGACAAATGGACAATTACTTTATAACTAATTATTGTATGTACCTGCTGCAATCTGATTCTTTTTAATGGACAATCCAAGAATAAATAGATACATTTTTTTATAAGAATATCGTGATATTGATACTTTGCGAAGTCCTCAGTAGGAAAAAATAATACAGGAAGAGTATTATTTTACAATGGTGAGCCAGCCAGTCCTGTTTTTTCATTTTTTTTTTTAATTAAGTAAGTGAATTTCTTCCGTGAACAAGGGGGGAAGTCCTGACGAGCTGAACAGCTGTTGTTCACGTGTCAGTAAATTCACTAATTTGTCACGAGAAGCAGAAAGGACCTACACACAGGAAAAGAATCAGACGAACTAAAGACAGGACGTGCTGATAAAGAGAAGCTAAGGAATCTTAAGGTAAGCAAAATATGGATATAATTTCTTCTTTTGCTAAACAAAGTAATATTAATTTCAAAGTTAATGTAGGAGATGATATAGAAGTTTTGTGGCTCAGTTTATACAAAGAATGTGAATTGCAGAATTTACAGTTAACTTCTAAATTGGTAAATAGAGACAAACAGAAATTGAGAAATATTCTACATTTGGTAGATTTTTTTCATAGTCTTGTGTTAGAGATTTCTAAGCAGGAAAATAGTGTAGAAGTGTCAGATGGTGATACTGATTCTGACTGTAATGTGGAAAATGAACAAGAAGTAAGACACGTGTCTGTAACTGAAGGTGACCTTGGGTCTGACCAAGAGACGGACATACAGAAACCTGACATGGGAGGAGACATGACTGACATACGAGAAACTGACATATTAGGTGAAGTGGGAGGAGACGTGAGTGACGTAGGAGGAGCGGACGTTCAAGAGCCACTAAAAATATCAGAGAATTCAGGAATTACCCAGGCTCAACTACAAATTAAAATGAGGAAAAATTTGCTGAAATTATACAAAATCATGCCAAAATATGATGTCAAAATCCATGCCTGTAGAAATTCAGAGACATTTGAGAGCTTCTCTGATAAGTTTGATTTATCCAATGAGGAGAGGAATCAATTATTTAAAATATGGATTCCTGTCACATTGTCCAGACGTTTACATTTAATGCCCTGTGAAAATGACTCTCCTAATGGATGGGAAAATGATTCGGACAGATTAAGATATTTGATTTATTGTGTCACAAAAGATTTTCCCAACATAGAAGATCTGCAGAAACTAAGGATTGGTAGGAAGGAATGTACATATACATTCATGTCCATATTTGAACGGTTGTACAAAGCTCTCATCAAAAATGGAAAAGTACAACAAATGATAACAACTTTTGTACAAAAATTCAAATTCCTAGATCCAGTATCTAGAGTTATAGCGTCACAAAAAGAATCCCTATTCAAATGTGCGCAGTTGCTGGATTCTGTTAGAAAACATGAGAATCGTGCAAAGAAAATAAATCAAGTTAATTTTATAAAACCAGGAAAGGTAAAATCTTACCAAAAGCCAATATCAAACTCTCCTAGACTGAGTCATCCTCATAGTGAACTCTATCAAATACGCAGGAGATTTCATATCTGTTATAAGCCATATCAGCCAGTGTAAAGATCCATCTCTCCACAGAATGAGTTAATTCTCAGTCAGGACTGTGATTCTCTAAAAAGGAAAATGGCCGAAATAGACGGACAGAGACAGGTGAGACGACCGGCTCACAGTGACGTCATGGAATGTGGACAGAAGAACAGACAGTTCTCTGAGGTTTTGAAGGATAGAAAAATGTCTTTCCTAAATAGGGCGTTCCTGGAGATATTTGAGAGAGACAGAAGATTTGGTTTAGGGAGTGGCTAAGGAAAAACTGTAATTATGATGTTGTATCAAAATGTTATACAATGTCTCAATATTTATTTATAATCTTATGCAGTAAAATTGTAGTTACATAGTTTCTAGTAGTTCATGTATGTATATATATATATACACTTGTCTAAGTAGAGATTGTGTATAATTGTATTTATATATATGTTTATAAAATATATATATATTAATTAATAAATTAGAACTTCATATATAAATTTAAGTAACAATATTTTGAATTACATTAGAACCAACCAATATATGTATAAGATATTTAAATAATTCTGTTTCTGTATGAATTTGATATTTAATTTTGTTTTCTTATATTTCCTTAGAGTTTTCATTCCAAAGCAGGATTTGATCAAACAACTCTAAAATGGATTTATTTCTTTATTCACACAGGAAGTGGAAAAAATTGCATGATTTTATGTGTGTTACATTTTAAAATAATAACAATATAACTAGTTGGACTATAATATATATGTAATACTTATTAATTCTTTTGTGTTGCTAATATTTTCTGTGCATGAAGTGTTCGTTTTAACCTGTAGCTTTACAGCATGACGTGTGACAGCTGCGGCCTTTGACTTTTGAGCTAATAGTATAGGATCCCATTCATTCTATTTCCAGCTGATGTAACTTAAAACCTGGCAGCCAGTGAGTAAAAAAAAAAAAGGAACCTAAGGACATTTCTATTTTTGCAAGACAATAGTTTTTTTAAGTGTCTGAAATTTAAGTGACTTACTCTCATATTATATAATATGTATTTGGGGAATATTCAAAGAAATATTAAGATATTAAATGCGCATTAATAAATTGGGATACAACAATTTTGGGTTAAATATATATATCTAAAACTTCATATGTGGAATGTTTGAGTTGAACAGATCTGTGAATGTCAGAGTGAAGGTGACAGATGAGCAAATCAGCAGCTGCTAAGCGTGATTGATGTGACAGAGGCCTTGTACGTTTGTATGTTTGAAAAAAAATAAATAAATGTTTCTTTATGTGAAGGTACACAAATATATTTAATTCTGAGAAAAATTATAATACATAATTAGGTATTATCTACATATATATATATACTTCTATATTTCTTAATAATTATTATTTCTTGATTTAACTAATAGTGGATAAGAGCAACCACACATCAAAATGGTTTACAAAGCAAATTTATATTTAGAATAATTTTCCACATGATAATATTCTTGAATAACTATGATATTATTTTTAATGGTTACCTAAATAGGTACACACCTCTCTTTAGACAAATCTATGCTACTCATCGATATGAAATTTATGCACAATATTTCTAGAAGAATAACTATTTTTAATTTGGTTCTGATATATACATAAATTTTATAAAATAATATTTTTGGTATTAAGGGGGAAAATGTGTTTTTGATCCTGATTACATAATCACTTTTGATCAATACTTATTTTCCACACATTTTAATAAAGAAGAAACAATAATAAGGTACAATGATATAATTAAGAAGGGTGTTACATGCAAAGTTGCATAGTTTAATAATTTTTTGGTGATACAAGGTTATGACAAATATGAAATCATCCAGATAATGGAGATATAAGGGTATTTTTTATGGAGAATATAATTACTCTGCATTTGTCATTAAAATTTAAAGGCCTTATTTTTATTTTTATTCTTATTTTTACTCTTAATTTTATTTTTCATTTTTCAAATTTTATTCTTACTTATTTTCTTATTTTTCCATTTTTCATTTTTAATTTTCAATTTTGATTTTAATTCAGTTCAATATTTCAATTGAGAAAACACATTAATATTTAATGGGGTAATGTCAAGTACAAAGAATATTGCTTCATTAAATATAATGATGATATGAATTACTATAAGAAAAATGTTTACATTTTCTGAGTAAACACAACAATTCATTCATTCATTTATTCATTCATTCATTCATTCATTCATTCATATATTTATTCATTTTTGATCCATGAGTATACATACATTCTTTGGTATTATTGGTTTAATAAAGATATAAACACTTGTTGTTTCAAAACACACTGACACCTATGGGTTGAAAAAGGTAATTACACCTATGACATAAAAATATTTTATCACATGGAGAACTTGATTGAATTATTATCTATTATTGTTTATTATTCCAAACATAATTTATTTTAATATTTTGATAATAATTAGATGGATATTATTGATTGCTATGGTACGCTGTGATATTATAGGTTAGGAAAATTGCCAGATTTGGTATCAGATTAGGGAATGAAGACTTCAATCAAGACATCGCAATTATGAATTCTATCTTAATAAAGACTTTTAATTTTTATAAATCAAAGAGATTCTCAAAAGTTACAAAAAGAAGCAACTGATATCCGGACGTCTCAGAAGGTGTGAATGCTGAGTGATAATAGACTGTGTCAATTACATACAATACAATTCACACCACTGATCACCAGGACGGCAGAGGACGATGATCCTGAATGAACTGTGTTGTGTTCAAGTTTCATCACGTTCCAGTGGTTTCTTATCACCTGCAACGCTTCAATGAAAGCTGGTGAACAGGTAATACCTGGCATATGTGTCCTGTATATAAAGGACTGAGTACTGGTTATGGTGCTCTATAAAGCAGCGAAGTGTCAAGTTAACCCTTGCTTTACTGACCAAAGACGTCACATCTGTTCCAAAAGTGACACTAGACCAGTGCGGACATATGGAAGATTCCAGAATATCGCACAGATATTAAAGCTACATTTCATCCATGGACTTTGTTTTCTTATCAGTTGATACACATGATCTTTCTAATAAAGAGTACAGTTTATGGACTGCACAATAATGAACACAATTATGGACTGTACCATATCTACACGCTGTAATTTATTTCAAAGGAGTTTTCATCTAAAGACTGTGTTATAAAAGAACCAAGAAGAAGATGAGACGAAGACCCGATGACATCAGATGATGACGATTGAACCCGCGATTACTTCAATTTAGATATAGGGAAGTATAATTATACATATTAAATGAATATTAGTCACGGCTTACCATAACATGAATTCACATCATTATATAACAATAATCCGATATTGATACTATTATTACTATTATTATTATTATTATGGAAATTTAATGATATTGCCAAGGAAGAAGGAAAGAAAAAAATGATTGATGAATGTATCTTCTTTTGAGAATTTTCAGTTAAAGTCCTTTTATTCTCAAAAAAGGGGGAAATGTTAAATGGTTAATTATGGAAATTCATTTGGAATGTTAATCGATAATCATTTTTCTGAGTTCTATGCCTCAGCCATCATGTCTAGTTGACATGCGCTATTTGTGTGTGTATTTTTGGTTCACTACCATATGTAGAACAGGTGTCCATACGACTGGCTATAAAAGCCCATGGTACAGAAAGGCGGGGCTCTCTTGCTCTTCCCACCCCACAAGAAGAATCTTCATGCTGAGAAGTATCTGACATGTAGGCCTGGACACGTGCTGGACAAAGACATGATTTACCAGCCAGGATCCAAGGAAAGATGGGTGAATCTCAACAATTAAGCTAATTATGGACAAATGGACAATTACTTTATAACTAATTATTGTATGTACCTGCTGCAATCTGATTCTTTTTAATGGACAATCCAAGAATAAATAGATACATTTTTTATAAGAATATCGTGATATTGATACTTTGCGAAGTCCTCGGTAGGAAAAAATAATACAGGAAGAGTATTATTTTACAGCCCTTTATGTTTGAGACAGTGAAGACTTTTGGGATATCAGGTGCTTTTCTAACAGCACTAAAGGCCCTTTATTCTTCTCCCACAGCGTCCATTAAACTTCCCCATTGTGTATCACCCAGTTTCTCTATAGTAAATGGCACAAGGCAAGGCTGTCCTTTATCCCCGCTCTTCATAGAATCATAGAATGGTAGAGTTGGAAGGGACCTCCTGGGTCATCTGGTCCAACCCCCTGCTCAAAGCAGGATTCACTAGATCATCTCAGACAGATGTCTGTCCAGCCTCTGTTTGAAGACGTCCATTGAATGGGAACTCACCACCTCTCGTGGCAGCCTGTTCCACTCATTAATCACCCTAACTGTCACAAAGTTTTTTCTAATATCTAATCTGTGTCTCCTCCCATTTAGTTTCATCCCATTGCTTCTAGTCTTTCCTTGTGCAAATGAGAATAAAGATGATCCTTCTACAATGTGACAGCCCTTGACATATTTGTAGACAGCTATTAAGTCTCCTCTCAGTCTTCTTTTTTGCAAGCTAAACATTCCCAAATCCTGCAACCGTTCCTCATAGGACATGGTTTGCAGACCAGTCACCATTCTGGTCGCTCTTCTCTGAACTTGCTCCAGTTTGTCTATGTCTTTTTTAAAATGTGGTGCCCAAAACTGTACACAGTATTCCAGATGAGGTCTGACCAAAGAGGAGTAAAGACCAATAATGACTTCACGTGATCTAGACTGTATGCTTCTGTTAATACATCCCAGAATTGTATTTGCCTTTTTTGCTGCTGCATCACATTGTTGACTCATGTTCAGTCTATGATCTATTAGTATACCTAAGTCTTTTTCACATGTACTGTTGCTTAGCTCTATTCCTCCCATTCTGTATATGCTTTTTTCATTTTTATTGCCCAGATGTAGTACTTTGCATTTTTCCCTGTTAAAAACCATTCTGTTGGTTGCTGCCCACTGCTCCAGTTTATTTAGGTCTTTTTGAATCCTCTCTCTCTCTTCTCTAGCATTAGCTATCCCTCCTAGCTTTGTGTCATCAGCAAATTTAATCAGTTTACCCTCAATTCCTTCATCTAAATCATTGATAAAGATGTTGAACAATACAGGTCCCAGGACAGAGCCCTGTGGTACCCCACTTGAGACATTCATCCAGCTGGATGTGAAGCCATTTACAACCACCCTTTGAGTCCGATCACTAAGCCAGTTATGAATCCACCTAACAGTAGCCTGGTCCATTGCATACTTGGTCATTTTTTCAATAAGGATGGTGTGAGATACTTTGTCAAATGCTTTGCTGAAGTCAAGATATACTATATCTACAGCATTTCCCTGATCCACCCAGTCAGTGATTCTGTCATAGAAGGAAATTAAGTTAGTCTGACATGACTTGTTAGTTACAAATCCATGCTGACTCTGGTTAATCACTTCATTCTTATCCATGTACTTACATATATGTTGTTTAATAATTTGTTCAAAGATCTTTCCTGGTATAGAAGTCAGACTCACCGGCCTATAGTTCCCTGGGTCCACCTTCTTCCCCTTTTTGAAGATAGGAACAACATTTGCTCTTCTCCAGTCTTCTGGGACTTCTCCTGTTCTCCAAGAATTTTCAAAGATTATGGAGAGTGGTTCTAAAATTTCTTCTACGATCTCCTTCAGTACTCTGGGGTGTAATTCATCTGGACCTGGAGACTTGAACTCATTTATGTTAGCTAAATATTCCCTCACAATCTTTCTGTTTACAGATAACTTGGATTCCTCTATTCCTTTAAAAGGACAGTGAAGATCAGTTGATGTTACATTTTCTTTC
Source organism: Phyllobates terribilis (assembly GCF_046119375.1). Lineage (NCBI taxonomy): Eukaryota > Metazoa > Chordata > Amphibia > Anura > Dendrobatidae > Phyllobates > Phyllobates terribilis. The sequence continues at coordinate 1,029,916 of NW_027363110.1, forward strand.
TGAGAGAAAACAGATGCAAAATAGGAGTTAAAAAGTTCGGCCTTCTCAACATCCTCTCTTACCATTTCTCCATTTTCATCCTGTAAAAATCCTATAGCATCTTTGACTTTTCTTTTACTTTTGACATACCCCCAAAATCCTTTTTTATTGCTTTTGACATCTCTTGCAAGCCTTAATTCATTGTCAGCTTTAGCTAACCTGATACGTGCCCTACAGGATCTGCAGACTGCATTATAATCTTCTTTAGATATGCCTCCCTCTTTCCATTTAATAAACATTTCTTTCTTTCTTTTTAGCATGTGTTTAAGTTCTGTGTTCATCCATCCTGGTTTCCTTAAATGCTTCCCATTCTTCCTACTTTTCGGGATTGTTAACGATTGTGCTTTGAGAATCTCATTTTTAAAAATTTCCCATCCTTCCTGGACATTTTTGTCCTTAAGGACATCCAGCCATTGGATCCCTCCTATTCTCTTTCTGAGTCTATTAAAATCTGCCTTTCTAAAATCTAACCTTGAAGTTTGAGTCTTCACATGTCTTCCTCCTCTAGTTATCCAAAATTCTATAATAGCATGATCGCTGCCTCCTAGGGTCCCAGCCACCTTTACCTCCTCAACCATTTCCTCCCTGTTTATAAGGATTAGATCCAAAGTAGCAGATCCCCTTGTTTTCTCCCCTACCTTTTGGAAGATAAAGTTGTCAGCAAGAGAGGATAAGAATTTTCTTGACCTGTTAGTTTTACTTGAGAGAGATTCCCAACAAATGTCTGGATAGTTGAAATCTCCCATGACCACTACGTCATATTTTTTGGAGAACTTGGTCATTTGATACATAAAGAGTTCATCCATATCTTCAGCTTGCCCAGGTGGCCTGTAGTAAATGCCTACAATGGTGTCCTTTCTGTTGTTCTCTCCTTGTATTCTTACCCAAACAGTTTCCACAGAACTCCCAGTCTCTGAAGCTTCAATCTCTGGGCAGATATACGCTTTTCTAACATACAATGCGACACCTCCTCCTCGTTTATCAAGTCTGTTTCTTGCAAATAAGTTGTATCCTTTTAGCCTTTTATTCCAATCATGTGTATCGTCCCACCAAGTTTCAGTGATTCCAATGACATCATATTTCTTTTCCTGAATTAGTAGTTCCAATTCTCCTTGTTTGTTGCCCATGCTTTGTGCATTTGTATAAAAACATTTTAGTTTGTGATTGGTTTCTCTTCCTCCCATATTTTTATTATTTAAATTGTTTTGTTTTTGTTCTTCCTTTCCACTAGCAGAGATCTCAATAGTATTTGTCAGCTGTATGGCTTTTTCTGGCCTTTTGCTTCCCTTCCCACATTGTTCTAGTTTAAAGCTCTTCTGATGAGTGTAGCAAGGCGACTTCCAAATACATGTTTTCCAGTCTTCGTAATGTGCACCCCATCTCTAGCAAGTAGTCCATCGTATAGGTAATTCATTCCGTGATCCAGAAATCCAAATCCTTGTTGACGGCACCATCGACGTAGCCAGTTGTTCACCTGTAGAATCTTATTCCACCTCATTGTTCCATGGCCATCCACTGGGAGGATGGATGAGAAGACCACCTGCGCTCCCAATTCTTTCACTTTCTTGCCTAAGTCTTCAAAGTCACTGCTGATGGTTTCCAGGTCCTTTCTTGCGGTGTCATTTGTCCCCACATGTATTAGCAGGAATGGGTAGTGATCTGTAGGTCTGAAGAGTCTTGATATCCTGTCAGACACATCTTTAATTTTTGCTCCTGGAAGACAGCACATTTCTCTTGAGGTTATGTCTGGTCTGCAGATAGCGGCCTCTGTTCCTCTTAACAGGGAATCCCCCATGACCACCACTCTCCGTTTTTTCTTCACAACATTCTTCTTTTTCCATCCAGGAGGATTCTGAGGGCTTACAAGGTTATTCATTGCTGGCAAAGTCTTATTTTGCTGTATTTCTTCATGGTTCTCCTGCGTGAGAGCCTGGTACTGGTTCCTGAGCAGTATGGGTGCTGACTGCCTCTCGATCATCCTGCTTCTGTGGGTCACATGCTTCCATTCCTCTGTTTCATCAGGTGCAGTTTGAATTTCTTCTCTTTCTGAATCATGAAGAGATAATTCTGCTCTGTCTAAGAACTCTTCACCTTCCTTAATGATTTTCAAGGTAGTTAACCTCTCTTCTAGATTTCGCAACTTTTCCTCCAACAGGGACACAAGCTTGCATTTCTGGCATGTGAAGTTTGGCTTTTCCACTGGCAAGTCTGTGAACATGTAGCAGGATATGCAGCTCACCAAATGGCTCCTGGACTCTTCCATGTTCTTACTGTTAATGTTCTGAAAACAGTGAAAAAAGCTTAAAAATGCGCGCACCTACTGGCGCGCGGTTTACCGATGTCCTCTTTTCAGCTCCAACAGCCAAAATCCAGTGTTCTTTGAGCTCGCGGAGACTCTTCACTTACCCCAAAATGCAGTGGGAATATGCAAATTATCTCCTCAGGACTCCTCCCCTGGTTTACCGATGTCCTCTTTTCAGCTCCAACAGCCAAAATCCAGTGTTCTTTGAGCTCGCGGAGACTCTTCACTTACCCCAAAATGCAGTGGGAATATGCAAATTATCTCCTCAGGACACCTCCCCTGGTTTACCGATGTCCTCTTTTCAGCTCCAACAGCCAAAATCCAGTGTTCTTTGAGCTCGCGGAGACTCTTCACTTACCCCAAAATGCAGTGGGAATATGCAAATTATCTCCTCAGGACTCCTCCCCTGGTTTACCGATGTCCTCTTTTCAGCTCCAACAGCCAAAATCCAGTGTTCTTTGAGCTCGCGGAGACTCTTCACTTACCCCAAAATGCAGTGGGAATATGCAAATTATCTCCTCAGGACTCCTCCCCTGGTTTACCGATGTCCTCTTTTCAGCTCCAACAGCCAAAATCCAGTGTTCTTTGAGCTCGCGGAGACTCTTCACTTACCCCAAAATGCAGTGGGAATATGCAAATTATCTCCTCAGGACTCCTCCCCTGGTTTACCGATGTCCTCTTTTCAGCTCCAACAGCCAAAATCCAGTGTTCTTTGAGCTCGCGGAGACTCTTCACTTACCCCAAAATGCAGTGGGAATATGCAAATTATCTCCTCAGGACTCCTCCCCTGGTTTCCTCTTGTTTGCCATGTGTATCGAGCCTCTAGAGGCAGCAATAAGAGTTAATCCTGACATATCGGGGGTGGAGGTAAGGGGTAAAGTATTTAAAATTTCCCTATTTGCAGACGATGTGCTACTGACCCTTACGAATCTGCATATCACCCTCCCTAATCTTAAAGTGATATTTCGGGAATATGGCATGATCTCAGGATATAAGATTAATTCTAAAAAAACAGAGGCACTTCCACTAAACCTTCCCCATTGTAGCATCGGCATCTCTGCCCCCCTGCCAGGCAGAGACGCCATCCCACTCACCTCCTCGCTCCCCGCTCTGCGTTCACCAGCGCTCCTCTTCCTGCTGCTGGCGCGCGCAGCTCCCCGGGCACTGTGCTTAGGACACACGCGCTCCCTCCCTCTTAAAAGGGCCGCGCACGCCGTCCTAAGGAGTCCCCGGCCAATAGCCGTGGGTCCTCCCATATATAAAGCACCTCCTCCAAAAAGGAGGTGCCCGAGCAAAAGTTGTTGCACAGTGTTTCTGACCTCTGCTTCAGCCCTCAGGTCCCGCTGCTAGCCTGACTACCAGTCTTGCCCGCCAGCCTGTTACCTGCCTGTTACCTGTCGTGCCTGCCAGCCCGCTCACCTGGGAGCACTTGCCTGTTACTTGCCTGTTACTTGCCGTGTCTGCCAGCCCGCTCACCTGGGAGCACTTTCCTGTTACCTGCCTGTTACCTGCCGTGCCTGCCAGTCTGCTCACCTGGGAGCACTTGACTGTTGCCTGCCTGTTACCTGCCGTGCCTGCCAGCCCGCTCACCTGGGAGCACTTGCCGTGACCACCTAGAGACTCCTGCAGTCACTTGCCGTGACCACATCGAGACTCCTGCCGTCACTTGCCGTGACCACCTGCCAGCCCACCTAGAGACTCCTGCCGTTATTTGCCGTGTTTTCCTGATAGCCTACCTGGAGGCTTCCGCTCGCCAGCCTGCCTGCTGTTCCGGTCAGTCCCTGCCATCTGTACCGTGGGAGTCACCTGCTCCCTTACAAGGTGGTCCCCAGAGTAGCACCTGGTCCCTCGGCTCGGTCCCTCCCTGGTCACGGAGTTAGCCGCCGTACGACCAGGGTCGGTCCAGCAGGTTGATACTTAGTTACGCCCCTCTGGGTCCCTCCTTGCACCGCAGCACAGAGGTTCCACCCCCCGGACCCGTAACACGCATGAAGAATTAGATCATCTTAAGCTGAATTAAAAATTCCGGTGGAAGTCAGAGAGTATCAAATATCTGGGGATTAACATAACGTCAGACTATGGGACCCTGTTTGCTCATAATTTTCTGCCCCTTTTTAAAGAATTGAAGGGTCTTATGGTCAAGTGGGCCAATCTTCATATCTCATTTTTGGGGTGGATATCGGCGGTGAAAATGTCCCTTATTCCTAAACTCAACTACTATTTTGAAACTCTACCAGTTGGGGTTCCTATGGGGGAGTTGAGGGCTCTCCAATCCTGCATAATGAAGTTTATATGGAATAATGGGAGGCATAGAATCTCCAAGCAGGTACTGATCTCGGGGAGGGAGCAGGGGGGGTTATCGGTCCCGGATGTGGTAAAATACTATTGAGCGGCTCACTTGAGAAGGATTCCTTCGTGGTCATCCCTTTGGGCATATAATTAGTGGACAGAAATTGAAAAATTATGGATAGCCCCAGTTCATCCGAATTCACTGCTGTGGTCTGAGAAATCTGTTAAACTCCAAACCACTTTACTGGGCCCTATGCAATTCACTAGAGACATATGGGACACCTGTAGGAGGAGATTTCCTCTTTCTTCTAAACACTACCCGATGATATCGTTTGTCTTTCAGCCTTTGCTCCCTCAGAGCCTAGAATCATCGATGGTTCACCCCTGGATCAATGCGGGATTATTTAGATTTGCGGATATAGTGGACAGAAACACCTTAGTAATAATCAGTTTGATTATTTAAAAGAAAGTTTTAACATCACTAATCGGGAATTCTATAAGTACATACAGATTCAGTATTTTGCAAGATCCCTGTTTGGCTAATATAAAGTGTCCATCCCCACGGAGTTTGAGAGGCTGTGCAGGAGAGGTCCCTCTACCAAGGGGTTGATCTCGGATATATATAAAACAATCAATTCACCGGTGGGTGGACCCATCTTCCAGCACCCCTATATGTCTAAGTGGGAGGGATTCTTGGGAAGGAGGCTTTCCCCTCAGACATGGCAGACAATATGGTCTAAAGCAGCTAAGACATCAATTTGCACCCTATACAAGGAGAACCAATATAAAATTTTAATGCACTGGAACCATACGCCGGATATCCTGAATAAAATAAACCCGCAGGTCCCGAGTATATGCTGGAGATGTGGATCATCTGTCGGCACTCTGACACATGTTTTCTGGACCTGCAGCAAAATAGTTCCTTTTTGGGAAACAATAAGAAAACTGGTTCAGGAGGTGCTATTTACAGAGATTTCTCTGGAGCCCTCTGTTTTCCTTCTCAATGTGACCCCTAGGGGAATGGGTAAACATTCTTCCAAATTGCACCTCCACTTGTTGACAGCAGCGAGATGCATGATTGCTCTATGCTGGAAAAGGGACTCACCACCCTCTAGACAAGAGTACTACGCTAGGGTCTGTGATGTGAGGTGGATGGAGTCTTTGAACACAAGTCTTAATGCAAAGATGGACCTGTTCAAGACAGTATGGGCCCCATGGAACTACTATTGGGCGCAGCGTAGTGAATGACCAACTGTTTCATGATCTTTGTCTATATCATTCTTCCTTTCCCTTCTTTCTCTCAGTGTTGTCTTAGTTTTTTTTTTTTTTTTTTCTGTGTTTCATGGACTGTTATTTAAAATGGATTTCATATCAGATATTTGAATTTGAAAGCTTTAAAGTGATCTCTAATGGGTCGTCCTGTTGGAGGCCTAAGTGTTTTCTCTGATATGAAAATGTGAATGACTTCTCTGTGTTCTATGTTTCCTAAAAATATGTGAAAAATTTTAATAAAAATTACAGTTATAAAAAAAAGACATCCCAAATGATGACCTGAACGTGGCACACAAAGAGTTTGTGAACAAACTGAAGGATATGGAGAAAAAATTCAAAGACTTCCAAAACCCTCTGAACACACCAATTACATTGGCAGAAATAACAGAAAGGATCACACTGATGAAAGGTAAAAAAAAAAGCCAGCGGCCCAGATTGGATACTCCCAGAAATGATAAAATACAGCCCGCCAGACATCCAGGGTGCGATAGCAAAACTATTCAATATTGTACTGCAGACTGGCTACTTTCCCAAAAACTGAAACTGAGGACTCATAACCCCGATACATAAAAATGGGGATAAGTACGACCCAGCAAACTACAGGGGAATATGTGTCAGCAGCAACCTGGGGAAACTCTTAAACTGCATCCTGAACAAGAGGATCATCATCTTCCTCAACCAATACAATGTCTTCAGCAAAAGCCAAGGAGGTTTTATGCCAAATCTCTGCACCACCGACCACATCTACACCCTGCACAGCCTCATCAAGAACCATTTCCACAATACAAAGCATGAGAGGGTCCATGACTGCTTTATAGACTTCAATTAGGCCTTCAAATCAGTGTGTTACCCAGGGCTAGTCCTAAAACTGCTGGGGAGCAGAATATGATGCAGAACATATGATGTCATCCAAAGCTCCTACACTGAGAACAGCTGCAGCATGAGGGTAAATGCAAGGAGGATGGCCTGTTTCCAACAGAACTGAGGAGTAAGACAGGGCTTCAGCCTCAGTCCAACGCTCTTCAATATTTACATCAACAAGCTGGTGGTGGCTCTGGAGTCCTTCTCAGCACCAGGACTCACCCTGACACAGAGGTGAAATTTCTGCTCTATGCTGATGACCTTGTGCTGTTATCACCAACTAAGAGAGGCCTCCAAGTTAATCTGAAATTCCTAGAGACCTTCAGCACCACAGGGGCACTGCCAATCAACCGGAAGAAAACTAATACCATGGTGTTCCAAAAAAGAAAGCAGATAGCAGCAGGCCGCACCCCCTTCATAATAGACAGCTGTCTACTTACGGAAACCAACAAGTACACCTACCTGGGCCTTGAACTCGGCCAATCAGGGAGCTTTAAGCAAGCCATACAGTTGCTGAAAAACAAGGCGTGCAAAGCCTTCTATACCATCAGAAGACATCTTTACCATCTTAAGGCGCCTGTAACCATCTGGCTAAAAATCTTTGATACCATCATTGCCCCAATCCTTCTGAATGGCAGAGAAGTCTGGGGTCCAGTCTCATACCCGAACTGATCCAAGTGGGAACGTTGGACCAACAGAAATATTCCACCTAGAGATCTACAAACTGCTCCTCCAAGTCCATCGGAGCACATCAAACAGCGCCGGCCAAGCAGAGCTGGTCATATTCCCATTACACCTTGTGACCCAGAAGAAGGCAATATCATTCTCATCTATAAAGTAGTAGTCCCAGCTACTACCATCAACAAAGCCTCGCTACATCAGGAAGCCCCAGGAGAACGAACCCCCCAACACAAATCATCCCAAACCAGCCTGACCAAGCCACCAACCTGCATGGCCTGACAAAAGGTTAAATCCGGAAGATGGTACACAACGGCAAAGAGGAATATATCAGTGTCTGGAGGAACGACATAAACAAATCACAGAAACTGATGATATACCAGAACCTACAGAAGGGATACAAACTGGCCCCATAGCTAAAGAAACTAGCAAACTCCAAAGAGCGACAGATTCTGAGCCAGTACAGACTGAGCGCCCACAGTCTATTCATCGAATCCGGGAGGCACTGACAGAACTACATGCGGGAAGAGCGCAGACTCTGCCAGCAGTGCCCCCAGGAGGTCTTGGAGAATGAGGTCCACTTCTTGCTGAGGTGCCCCAAATACTCAGCAGTGAGGGACACTCACTTCAGGACACTGTCTGATCTCCTCCCAGACTTCACCTCCATTGAAGAGGAAGAGGAAAGTGCAGCGGCCACAGCAGTGCAATATGTCAGTGCCTGCCACAAACTTGGGAACCCCCTATAGTTCCAGTGACAGATGACTAACCTGACTGGAGGTTGGCTTTGAGCAGGATAAGTTAGGGTTTTTATTGGTAACATTTTGGGGTACATAACATTTTTGATTGCTTTCAGTATAAGTTCTACGCTGAGCACTTAAGTTGGGGTTTCCGTGTAAATCCCGCAAAAATGCGATATAAACTAAATCCCCCACGGAACCACTCACTGTAATGAGGCAGATGGAGATACTTTGGACTCTGTTTGCTATCTGTTCCATGGTATCCGTCTTCAGACGTGCACAGAACTGTGGTCGACCACACGTGTGCGCTAAAAAGACACTTAAAATGATAAAACGTTGCCGGAACAGAGACCAGACTGAGTCTAAAGTGACTCCATCTGCCTTATCTGAATCACATTTTTTGGGGGGATTTGTGTGTCACCCCAGGCCTGGATGCCACAAATATTAAAGGCTGTGTCTGAGAGCAGGAGGGAGGTTACCTGGTCAGGGACAATTAGCATACAGCACCTGCTGTCCCAGGCCAGTAGGGGGAGCTGGCTGCCCCTATAAAAACTGGAACTGAGGGCAGGGTTAGGGAGAACTGGATGACCTAGCTCAGGACTGAGACTAGTCCGAGAGAAGTAGGGACAGTTCAGCTGTAGCCGAGGAGTCCGTGATACAGAGGAGAAGCTGCGAGCCAGGGACAGAGGGGACGAGAGCCGGTCCAGGCTGAGAGAACTACACTACCGGACATTGGGGTCCGAGGCTGTCAGGGTTGCAAGCCCAGCAGCAGAGAACCAACCCGCGAGGGATTTCAGGTCCCTTGGCCTAAGAAGCCTGGAGGCTCCGCCACACAGAGGGACCAGTACAGCACGGAGAAGCAAAAGGTGCCTAAGGCCCGAGTCGCAAGCCATACAGGCGAAGTACACGGCCAGCTCAGGGACGTGGGCTATTACAACACGAAAAGGGGGATAGTCAGCAAGGGCAGAGAGAGAACGGTAGGCCTTCACACTCACCCTGACCAGTGGGTCTCGCCCGAATGCTCTCAGACACCCAGGCCCATTCCTACCCGGTACTCCTGTTGGGTCATTAGTAATACCTACAATAAAGACCCTGGACTGTTTGAAGCGGATTCTGAACTCTTATTATTGCGGCCTGCACTATCACCTCCAGCATTCACATACGCTGCCCTGAGGCTACACTCTTCCCGTGGGGAGTTATCCTATCCCTGTGCAGCACACCAACATCAGCCTCAGCGGTCTGCCTTGCAGCGGCTGTCATCCCTGACCGCAATCCACGGGTGGCGTAGTCGGACATTCATAACTCTACAAATAGACTGCCACAGCATTTGGTCTGACCACCCTGAGCCACGGGATCGGGTTGCCACTACTACCCCCATCATCGCACTGAAGCCCGGTTCCGGGTGCCCCACGGCCCAGGGGGCGAGTCAGCTTTTGGCGTAGTCGGCAGGATTGTGACCAACCCGCCACAAACGGGTATTGCGTGCCTGAAAAGACTGCAGAGATTTCCTGCCATCCGGAGCCGTTTCCCGCCATCGGACGCCATCTTCAGGACGCCGCGCGGGAAGAAGAGGGGCATGGACGTCAAAAACGCGTGAGACTTGAAGCTCCGCCCTATGCTGAGACGCTGCGCAAGGTCCTGGAAGGGGAGAGAGCGACGCTGACGTTATCACCCCGCGACGCAAGGTCCTCATCCAGAGCATCGCGAGCGGAGCCGCGGCCTACAGAAGAGGATCGTCGGAAGGTAGGCCACGGTTAACTAGGGGGGAGGAAGATTCGGACACGGAGGGACCCTCTACCACCAGCGTAGCCGCTGCAGCTGTGATGTCGTTTTCCATGCCCTATATCCTGGCTACCACAGTATGCTGGTGAGTCGCATACCTTGGGCGACTTTAAAGAAAGACTGTATGGCTTATTCAAGGTTTATCCCCTGACAGAAGAACAGAAAGTAAGCATACTAATAGGGCAGTTAACTGGTGCGGCCCAACGTGAGGTAAACTCTTGGAAAGCTGAGGAGAAAAGGACTGTAAAGGGGGTTCTGACCCGTCTGCGGGACACCTTTGACACCCGTACCTCAGCAGAAATCAAAGTGCGGTTCTATGGCTGTAAGCAGCGAGCCCAAGATAGTATCAGAGACTATGCCTTGAACCTGCAAGAAGCTCTGGGAACAATCAAGCAAGCTGACCCTGGCAGCGTGCAGGACACTGATAAACTGTTGACTGACCAGTTCATAGAAGGTCTGCTGTCCAGCGCCCACAGAACCCAGCTGCGCCTCATGGCCCTACAGAACCCCGATTTGACTTTTGCGCAGTTCAAAGATAGGGCCATCCGGGTGCTCCGAGAACCCGCACCAGGTGGCGCTGTGGTTTCCCGGCGCCCCGCCATCACTTTCCACCAGGGGGTGGCGCCCTACCCCGCAGACCTTGTGGGGGCTGATGCGCAGGCCCTAGATCCATCCCAGCCTGCAAACCTGCACCATCAGGTCCAAGAACTAACAAAGAGTGTGGCTGCACTGACCAGGACCGTACAGTCGTTGCAGATGGAACCGTCAAGACCAATCAAGTTGGCTTCCAGTCTGGAGGATGTCCCGTGGTGTCGACAGAGAAGGATCCCGTCGTTCAGAGGGAGGCCCACCGACCGTTACACTGAGGATGGACAGCCGATTTGCCGCCGTTGCAGCCAGCCAGGACACATAGCCAGGTACTGTACTTTAAATGGGTCCGACCTGGGGCAGAGGGCCAACCCCCAGGCATAAGGTCATCAGGCCCGTCTAATTGGCGCGATAAGTACGTGGGGGGACGCCCGGTCTTACCCGTAGTGCTGGACGGTATCCTCATGAGTGCACTGCTGGACACCGGGTCTCAAGTGACTACCATCCCCTACGTACTTTTCAAGCGGTACTGGAGTGACACTGATATAACCCGTTATCCAGACGATGACTTAAGTATCATTGCCAGCAATGGCCAACCCGTGCCGCAGGTGAGGTTCAGAGAGGTGACCATCAAGATTGGTAAGGTTGAACTGCCGGCACAGGGAGTGATCATTGTGGACATTGACCGTCGTGAAAGTCACCCTAAAATAACCTTGGGTACTAATGTGATCGAAAACTGTCTTTCAGAAGTAATTGTGATTTTGCAGCAGGTGGCGATGAATGCGAGCTCCAGTCAACAGAGGGTCCTCCAGAAAGAGATAAGAGCCCTGATGAGACGGCAACAGATAGAACTGTCTGGTGGTGAGATCGGTAGCGTGAGGATAAGCGACCCGTTCCCCATTGCCATGCCTCCCAAAAGTGAAGGGAGTGGAACACCACATCCCCACGGGGAGCCACCCACCAATAAAAGAGAGACACAGACTTGTACCCCCTGCACATTATCAGAACGCAAAGGGCATGCTGAGAGAAATGAAAGAAGCTGGGTCATTAGAGATAGCTGTAGCCCCTGGGCAGCTCCCTTAGTTTTGGTAAAAAAAAAAAGACGGTACCATGAGAATATGCGTGGACTATAGGAAGGTCAACCGTATCACCCATAAAGACGCGTACCCGTTACCTAGGGTAGAGGAGTCTTTAGCAGCCCTAAAATCAGCTAACTTCTTCTTTACTTTGGACCTTACTAGCGGGTACTGGCAGGTTCCTGTGGCAGAGGCTGACAAGGAGAAGACCGCCTTCACCACCCCGATGGGATTAAGTGAATTCAACTGTATGCCATTCAGGCTCTGCAATGCACCAGGGCCTTCCAGAGGCTGATGGAATGCTGACTAAGACCCCACCTGATGAAGACGGCTTAGACCGTTGAAACGCGTTGTGGCAGTGGTATTGGAGGAAGAATAAAAGTCGGTTGCCATCTATTAAATTGTCCAGTATTCCTTTGGCGCTCCCTGAGACCGCTGCACCATTGTTTACTTGTGAAATATCTCCATACGGAGCCAAAGCGGCAGGAGCAGCCTGGTCTATTTGGATGTTTGAGGACCTGCGGTTATCCAGCCACCGGGTTAAACTACTGAGGACCTGCGGTGACGTAGTATCTGGTCCAGCAGGATCGTGTGACCACTTGAGGAGCACGGAGTTGCGAGGCAAACACCGACAGGACGGTACTACAAATAGAGGCGACCCGGAGCCTCATTAATCACACGCTTAATCTTGGTTGTGTAGACGTACACAACCATCACAGGTGAGTGTACTGGCACTTTTTAAATTATTTAAATAGCCCTGTGAGTCTACACATGCGCCCTTTCTTTTCTTTTCACATCTAAAGCACCTGGCCGAGGTGTTCGAAGCCCTGGCAGGCTATGGCCTGAAGGTGAAACCCTCAAAGTGTCACCTGTTAAAACCGAAGGTACAGTACCTAGGGTACGTGGTGAGCGCTGAGGGAGTAGCCCCCGACCCCGACAAGGTCACAGTAATCAAGAGCTGGCCAAGCCCCTCTAACATCAAAGAAGTGAGGCAATTCCTCGGGTTGGTAGGCTACTACCGAAGGTTCATCCCCGGGTTCACTAAGATGGCAGCCCCTATGCAAGACCTCCTGATAGGGCAATCTAAGACCAGAAGCCAAAAGCCACCCTTCAAGTGGGACAAGCCGGAAGAGGAGTCGTTCCGACAGTTGAAGATGGCCCTCACGGGGGATGAGATCCTGGCCTACCCTGATTATGGCCAGCCTTTTATTCTCCACACCGACGCCAGTAATGTGGGGCTGGGAGCCGTACTGTCGCAGAACCAACAGGGCAGAGAAAGGGTGATCGCGTACGCCAGCCGGAAGCTGAGGCTCACTGAAAGAAACCAGGAGAATTACAGCTCCTTCAAGCTAGAATTCTTGGCAGTGGTGTGGGCCGTCACAGAACGGTTTAAGCATTACCTGGCCTCCGCAAAGTTCACTGTGTACACGGACAACAACCCGCTGATACACCTGGACAATGCAAGACTTTGTGCCCTAGAACAGCGGTGGATGGCCCGGCTATCCAATTATGACTTCACAATCAAATACCGGGCCGGCAGAACCAACGCCAACGCGGACGCCCTATCAAGAATGCCCCACCTACCTGAAGGAGAAGACGACTTGGAAGAGCTGGAGGAAGTAGAACATATCACCGAGCAGCTGTAAACACTCGGAGCTCGGCCCGAGCATACTCGGCGAAAGGGTTAATAGAACATACTCGCTCAACACTAACTGTAATGCTTGGGCATGCTTTATAACAGCGATCAAAGTGAAAGTCCACTTGATGGACTAAGTCGAAAGATTTTTTAAAACGTTTAAAAAATTTGTAAAAATGTAAAAAAAAAAAAATAGTGAAATAATAATTAAAAATTACATTAAACCAATAAATATTTTTATGTAAAAAAAAACCAAAAAAGTAAACATATTTGGTATTGCCGCGACCCGACCTATAAAACTGTCAAACTAGTTAACCCCTTTAGTGAACACAATAAAAATAAATATTTTAAAAAAGAGGCAAAAGCTATGCTTTTTTATCATACTGCCGAACAAAAAGTGGAATAAAACAACAATCAAAAAGACGAATGTAAATAAAAATGGTATAGCTGAAAATGCCATTTTGTCCGGCAAAAAGCAGGTTGCCAAACAGCTTCATCAGGAAAAACATAAAAAAGTTATAGCTCTCAGAATAGAGTAATGCAAAAATAATTATTTTTTCTATAAAATAGTGTTTATTGTTTACAAAATAGAGTCACTGATAGGGGTTTTTCACTGTTTAGGCACATCAGGGGCTTTCCAAATGCGACATGGCGTCCACTCTCGATTCCAGCCATTTTTGAGTCCAAAAAGTCAAACTGAGCTCTTTACCTTCCGAACCCTGCCATGTGCCTATAGAGTAGTCTTCTCCCACATATGGGGTATCAGCAGGGCCAGCATCAGCACTTGGGCAAGCGGGGGTGCTCACTCACCGTTAGGGACCCTGGTGCGCTATGGGGTCAGTGAGTCGGGGGAGCATGGTGCCAGCATTCGCGAGTGAGCCCCCATGCTTTGTTCAGGGCCCTGGCATTTATACTTACCTCATCTCAATGCTCTGCAGCTCCGGTGTCTTCCGTGTCTTCTGACACTGTGATGTGTCAGGGCAGAGGGCGCAATGACATCAGTACACTGCGCCCTCAGCTCTGACAGTGCAGAGAGTCAGAAGACGCTGAGGAGTCCTGACCTGCCACCAGCAATGAAACGTGAGTATTTATTTATTTTTTTTAAATGTATGGAGCATTATATGGAGCCCATTCTCTATGGAGCATTATATGGGGCCCATTCTCTATGGAGCGTTATATGGGACCCATTCTCTATGGAGCATTGTATGGGGCCCATTCTCTATGGAGCATTATATGGGGCCCATTCTCTATGGAGTATTATATGAGGCCCATACTGTTTGGAGTTTTATATGGGGCCCATTCTATATGGAACATTATATGGGGCCCATTCTCTATGGAGCATTATATGGGGCCCATTCTCTATGGAGCATTATATGGGGCCCATTCTCTATGGAGCATTATATGGGGCCCATTCTCTAAGGAGCATTATACGGGGACCATTCTCTATGGAACATTATATGGGACCCATTCTCTATGGAGCATTATATGGGGCCCATTCTCTATGGAGCATGTGCCCAGAGGCATAGCTAAGGGTTGGGTTCAGGGGGGGCAAAACTTCTGAGTGGGCCCCTAACCATGTAACCCTGATTACAAATATGGTGGTGCACCCTAATAGTGGAAGTAGGAGAACTTCAGCAGATGACCGTGCTGTTGCTAAAAGAAATCTTTATACAATGATTAACACTGATATTACTGCCATACTGTGTTGACCATATAGTAGTAGATACCAGTATTGCAGAGCATATAAGAGATTACAGTACAGATATATATAGTACCTTACAGGTGACGTCCTTTCTGCTAGAGTCATTCACTTTTCCCGTCTTTTCCACCTGTCCCAGACCGATATAACGACTTCTCCAGCCACAGCTCATCTGCAGAGATCACAACAAAGACACATATGACTTCTCACATTTCAGGCACCAGCCCCATCTATCCCAACCTGCACAAACCCCTCATCCTGCTGATACCCCAATGCTGAGCCGCTGCTGCTGAATGTGTCCCTATTACTGATCCTCTTAGTATCCCAAATAATAAAGCCCACCACTGTGCCCCCTCATAATAATGCTAACACTGTGCCTCTTACAAAGTAAAATCCCCCCTTTGTGCTCTCTAGATGGTAAAACTACCCCTTTAAAATATTACTGCCCTGTGCAAGTGCCCTAGAAAACAGTGCCCACATTTTGCCCCTAAAAGTAATAATGCGTCAGGTGCACCGTTGACGGCCACAATACCGTAAGTGCCCCTATAACAATAATGATTCTTAAGTGCCCACTTAACATTTAATAATGTCCACTGATTCCCCCATGTACAGTAATAATGACCCATGAGTCCCCAGCATTGTTTATGTGGTCGGTTAGTCATGTGACTACATGTATGTTATTTGCATGTGTTGACTAGACTCTCACAGCTTGTCTCAATTCTCTTGTATTGAGAGAAGCTAGTCGACATATGCAAATAGCATACATGTGGTCACATGCCCGCCCGATCCCACTGTTGAAATTGGGGGCTCATGACAGCAGGCGCACCATACCCTGTCATGATTTGCCCGTCTGCAGTCACATAGAGTGACTGCAGACTTTTATCCCAAGCCCGCACAACCCCTTTAATAACTTTATACAAATAATAAGCTGCTTATTATGAAATTATTATTAAAGGGATTGTCTAGTCTGAAGCTACAAGTCTGCTGTGACTATGTGACTGCAGACTTGTGAATCCTCACATTGCATGCACAGCACACTGTCTAGGCTCTCTGGTTCGGGGAGCGGGTTGTCATGAGACCTCAAGTATGCGATTTGCATACACCTGGCCACATTCCGACTAGACTGTTTCCGGTCTTGCTCAATACACTTGTATTGAATGGGGCCGCGAAGTTGGAATGGGGCCAGGAGCATGTAAATCACATACTTAAAGGGGATTTCCCACGAACAAAAGTACATTTTAATCAATAGTTACTGTAATAATAATCATTTCTACAATTGGATGTATTTATAAAAATGTTCCTGTGCTGAGATAATCTTATAAATGTTCCCCTGCTGTGTACTGTGTAATGGTTGTGTCTGACCGTACAGAAACATGGTCTGATTGTACCACACCTCCTGGGCAGGGGAGGAAGCAAAAGAGCGTACAGACATTACAGCCGGGGAGCACAGCTGATTCTTTCTTTTAAGTAAAACATTGTTTAAAATGGACAGGGAAATGTTTTACCTCACAGAAAGAATCATCTGTGATCCCGTGCTATAATGTCTGTATACTCTTTTGTTTCCCACCCTGTTCAGGAGATGTGGTATGATCAGACCATGTTCCTGTATGGTCAGACAAGGCCATTACACAGGGGAACATTTATAAGATTATCTCAGCACAGGAACGTTTTAAACACATCCAATTGTGGAACTTATTATTATTCCAAGATCTATTGATTAAAATCAACTTTGGTTCATGGGAAAAACCCTTTAGCCCCTTAAGCCTCGGAGCATTTTCCGTTTTTGCATTTTCGTTTTTGCTCCCCTTGTTCCCAGAGCCATAGCGTTTTTATTTTTTGGTCAATATGGCCATGTGAGGGCTTATTTTTTGCGGGACGAGTTGTACTTTTCAACGCCATTACTAGTTTTACCATATCGTGTACGGGAAAACGGGAAAAAAATTCCAAGTGCGGTAAAATTCAAAAAAAGTGCAATACCACAGTTGTTTTTTTTTTTTTACCACGTTCACTGAATCCTAAAACTGACCTGCCCTTCTTATTTTACAGGTCATTACGAGTTCATAGACACCAAACGTGTATAGGTTCTTTTATATTTAAGTGGTGAAAAAAATTCCAAAATTTGGTAAAAAAAAAAAAAAATAGCGCCATTTTCCGACACCCATAGCGTCTCCATTTTTCGTGATCTGGGGCTGGGTGAGGGCTTATTTTTTGTGCGCCGGGCTGACATTTTTATTGATAAAATTGTGGGGTAGATCCGATGTTTTGATCGCCCGTTATTGCATTTTATTGCAATTTTGCGGCGACCAAAAAACGTAATTCTGGCGTTTAGAATTTTTTTCTTGTTACGCCGTTTACCGATCGGATTAATTATTTTTTTATATTGATAGATCGGGCGTTTCTGAATGCGGCGATACCAAATATGTCTATGTAGGTTTTTTTTTTTAATATTTTATTTTGAATGGGGCGAAAGGGGGTGATTTAAACTTTTATATTTTTTTACTTTTTTTTATATTTTTAAAAACTTTTTTTTTTTACTGTTTGCATGCTTCAATAGTCTCCATAGGAGACTAGAAGCAGCAACTGTCCGATCGGCTCTGCTACATACAGGGGACGAGCAGGTCCCCTGCATGCAGCAGAAATGGTCCTGTGCTATGAGCGCCGACCAATAGGTGGCGCTCATAGCGACCAGATCATGACAACCACAGGCGTCTGCTGCAGACCCTGGGTTGTCATGCCCACCCATCGGTGATCCGCGATCACGTGACGGGGTCGCCGATGGGCGGGGCTTATGCTGCGCTACCCGGAAGCGCGCGTTAAATGCCACTGTCGGAGATTGACAGCGGCATTTAACATGTTAACAGCCGCGGGTGGATCGCGATTCCACCCGCGGCTGTTGCGGGCACATGTCAGCTGTAATAATCAGCTGACATGTGCTCCGTTCAGTGCGGGCTCAGCGCCGGAGCCCTCACTGAACGGGGGGTACGCAAATGTGCGTACCAATACGGCAAGCGTTGTTAAGGGGTTAAGGTCACATGACAACCCGCTCCCCGAACCAGAGAGCCCAGACAGTGTGCTGTGTGTGTAATGTGAGGATTCACAAGTCTGCAGCCACATAAAGTAACTACAAAAGACAAAAAATATATCTCATACCCTACCATCATTATACAGTTATATGAAAAAGTTTGGGCACCCCTATTAATCTTAAGCTTAATGTTTTTTAAAAATTGGTGTTTTTGAAACAGCTATTTCAGTTTGATATATGTAATAACTGTTGGACACAGTAATGTTTCTGCCTTGAAATGAGGTTTATTGTACTAACAGAAAATGTGCAATCTGCATTCAAACAAAATTTGACAGGTGCATAAGTATGGGCACCCTTATCATTTTCTTGTTTTAAACACTCCTACCTACTTTTTACTGACTTACTAAAGCACTTTTTTTGGTTTTGTAACCTCATTGAGCTTTGAACTTCATAGCCAGGTGTATGCAATCATGAGAAAAGCTACTTAAAGTGGCCACTTGCAAGTTGTTCTCCTGTTTGAATCTCCTCTGAAGAGTGGCATCATGGGCTCCTCAAAACAACTGTCAAATGATCTGAAAACAAAGATTATTCAACATAGTTATTCAGGGGAAGGATACAAAAAGCTGTCTCAGAGATTTAACCTGTCAGTTTCCACTGTGAGGAACATAGTAAGGAAATGGAAGAACACAGGGACAGTTCTTGTTAAGGCCAGAAGTGGCAGGCCAAGAAAAACATCAGAAAAGCAGAGGAGAAGAATGGTGATATCAGTCAAGGACAATCCTCAGACCACCTCCAGAGAGCTGCAGCATCAAATTGCTGCAGATGGTGTCACTGTGCATCGGTCAACTATACAACGCACTTTGCACAAGGAGAAGCTGTATGGGAGAGTGATGCGAAAGAAGCCGTTTCTACAAGCACGCCACAAACAGAGTCGGCTGAGGTATGCAAAAGCACATTTGGAGAAGCCAATTTCTTTTTGGAAGAAGGTCCTGTGGACTGATGAAACCAAGATTGAGTTGTTTGGTCATACAAAAAGGCGTTATGCATGGCGGCAAAAAAACACAGCATTCCAAGAAAAATACTTGCTACCCACAGTAAAATTTGGTGGAGGTTCCATCATGCTTTGGGGCTGTGTGGCCAATGCCGGCACCGGGAATCTTGTTAAAGTTGAGGGACGCATGGATTCCACTCAGTATCAGCAGATTCTTGACAATAATGTTCAAGAATCAGTGATAAAGTTGAAGTTACGCAGGGGATGGATCTTTCAGCAAGACAATGATCCAAAACACCGCTCCAAATCTACTCAGGCATTCATGCAGAGGAACAATTACAATGTTCTGGAATGGCCATCCCAGTCCCCAGACCTGAATATCATTGAACATCTGTGGGATCATTTGAAGAAGGCTGTCGATGCTCGGCGACCATCAAACTTAACTGAACTGGAATTGTTTTGTAAAGAGGAATGGTCAAAAATACCTTCATCCAGGATCCAGGAACTCATTAAAAGCTACAGGAAGCGACTAGAGGCTGTTATTTTTGCAAAAAGAGGATCTACTAAATATTAATGTCACTTTTCTGGTGAGGTGCCCATACTTATGCACCTGTCAAATTTTGTTTGAATGCAGATTGCACATTTTCTGTTAGTACAATAAACCTCATTTCAAGGCAGAAACATTACTGTGTCCAACAGTTATTACATATATCAAACTGAAATAGCTCTTGCAAAAACACCAATTTTTAAAAAACATTAAGCTTAAGATTAATAGGGGTGCCCAAACTTTTTCATATAACTGTATATAAATGTAAAGCAAAGTTGCATATTAAATATAGGGTACTTAGTGAACTATTTTTGATCAAAAAAAGTATACAAAAATAGTTCACTAAGTACCCTATATTTAATATGCAACTTTGCTTTACATTTATATATAATGATGGTAGGGTATGAGATATATTTTTTGTCTTTTGTAGGTTTTGCTTCTTTTTGCTAGTGTGAACATGCTCCTATTTCTTGCATGTGTACCATCTTAGACCTCAGTTCACATTGCTTGGTTTTTTAGCCACATAAAGTAATTGCAGACTTGTACATTTAGACCAGACAATCCCTTTAAATGTTGTACAGCTCATGCCATGGTTAGTGTATGGGGGTTTGTTATACTATCAGGCAGGGGCTTATAATAAGACCTAAACGGTAAATATAATAAGGCTGGTTTCACATGTCCGTATATTTCCGGTATCGGAAAAACCGCTACTGGAGATATCTGTTTCTTGTATGCCGGTGTGTGTTATACGTGTTGCACCCGTGTGCGGCCCGTGTGCCGCATCAGGATCACACGTACGGGCGGCTGGGAATCAGTGTCCAGGTAGCGCTGCCGAACGCTGCCCTCATCATGGTTCAGTGCCATCACTGCGATCATCACCAGCAGTGGCAATGATGAGGGTAGTAGTAGTGTCTGCTCCTGCAGTGTCCCTTTGTAAAAATAAGAATAAAATAATAAAATCCGTGTGGTATGTTTTGCGGACCGTGCATCTGCAAAAAAACGGACATGTCAGTGTGTGGAGCACACGGACACACGGTCTGTGAAAACACACTGACATGTGATCAGACCCATAGATTTGAATGGGTCTGCGTGTGTCAGTGTCTCTAGTACGTGTGGAAACTGTCACCACTCGTACCGGAGATCCTGACCTGTGAACGAGCCCTAAGTCCCCTACCTCCCTATCTCCACCCTCCCCAGACAGCAACTATGACATGAGATTGCACATAATCTCAGAACACAAGGCCCTCAGCGCCACCCCCACCCCCACTACCCCAATTCAGCTCCCCCTCTTCCCCTCACATTCACCCCACTGTCTCCCACAGTAACATCATATGCTGTCATTTATTTTAAAACTAAAAAAACTGGTTCCAGCAGCACTTACATATGAAGGTGATTGATGACTGGTCCGGGCCAGGCCCTGTCTTGGCACAGGTTGCACAACCTAACTGCAGCAGCTCACTAGGACCCAGGGTCCAGCGTGGACCAATCAGAGCACTGATGGTGTGGAGCTAACCGCAGCGCTGCCAGCCTGTAGAAGAAGATGAGGTTAGCAGCACTTTAGCCCTCACCGTGCACTGCACTGAGACTCTGCAATTGGCTGCTGTGCTGTGCAGCCTGCAGAGTCTCAGCTCAGAAAGAGAACAGCAGCGTCACCTCAGAGAGCCGCGGTCGCCTTCTGCTTAACAGGGTGGGCCCCTCAACGTGACGCCCCCTTTACCCCCCAGTAGGTACGCCACTGATGGGGCCCATTCTCTATGGAGCATTATATGAGGCCCATTCTCCATGGAGCACTATATGGGGCCCATACTGTATGCAGTATTATATGGGGCCCATTATTCTGTATGGAGCATTATATAGGGCCATTATACTGTATGGAGCAATATATGGGGCTCATTATACTGTATGAGGCATTATATGGAAGCCCTTATTCTGTATGGAGCATTATATAGGGCCCATTATTCTGCATGGAGCAATATATAGGGCTCATAATACTGTATGGAGGACTATGTGGTGCCCATAATACTGTAAGGAGGACTATGTGGTGCCCATAATACTGTATGGAGGACTATGTGGTGCCCATAATACTGTATGGATGACTATGTGGTGCCCATAATACTGTATGGAGGACTATGTGGTGCCCATAATACTGTATGGAGGACTATGTGGTGCCCATAATACTGTATGGATGACTATGTGGTGCCCATAATACTGTATGGAGCACTATGTGGTGCCCATAATACTGTATGGATGACTATGTGGTGCCCATAATACTGTATGGAGGAATATGTGGTGCCCAGAATACTGTATGGAAGACTATACTGTTCGGTCTAAAATGAAGACTTTAGAATCCCCCCAGGTCACGCCCTGTGCGCTGCGGGGATTCACCAGTTTCTGAGCTATTTACAATAGATATCACTCATGTAATGTAAGAAATAAGTGAAATCTTGGGCATTGTACTATACCTACAGTATATTTCTCTGCTGTATCTGTGCATCATGTACCATGGTATGTGTAAAAGGGGCCCATGAGACACTTTCGCCCAGGGTCTACGAAAAACTGGAGCCGGCCATGGGTATCGGAGTACTCTGGAAAAATTGCACAACAAATTTTGGGGTGCATTTTATCCTGTTACCCTTGTGAAAATATAAAATTTGGGGCTCAAGCAACATTTTTGTGAAACAAAGTAAAATGCTAATTTTTTTCTTCCACGTTGTTTTAATTCCTGTGAACCAATTGAATGGTTAATAAACTTCTTGAATGTGGTTTTGAGGACTTTCAGGCTATGTGCCCACGATTAGGCTATAGCAGTGCTTTGGGCACAATGTATTTTCGGTGCGTCCAAAAAGCTGGGACCGATCACGCAGGTGTTCATTAAACACATGCGGATTTACTGCATCCAATACATTCTATTGGGGAAATTTCTGTTGCGGAAATGCTGACATGCTGCGGCTCGTAAAAACCGTGCCACGGGTGAGTTTACGCGGCATCAAATAGAAGCACAGTGGGCATGGGATTTCTATAAATCCCACCACTATGCTTCCAATATGGAACAAAGCGTTTTGGACGCAGCACTGCTATTACGGATCGTGGGCACGTACCCTGAAGGGTTCAGTTTTTAGAATGGAGTCACTTTTGGGTATTTTCTGTCATATAGGCCCCCCATAGTCACTTCAAGTGTGATGTGGTCCCTGAAAAATGGTTTTGTAAATTTTGTTGGAAAAATTAGAAATTAATGGTCAACTTTAAACTCTTCTAACTTCCTAAAAAAAAAAAAGTTTAAAAAAATAGTGCAGATGTAAAGTAGACATGTGGGAAATGTTATTGATTAACTATTTTGTGTGACATAACTCTCTGTTATAAGGACATAAAAATTAAAAGTTTGCAATTGCGAAATTTCAGATTTTTTCACAAATAAACGCAAGTCATATTGAACAAATTTTACCACTGGCATGAAGTACAATAAGTTAGCAAAATAAAATTTCAGAATCACCGGGATCCTGTTGAAGCGTTCCAGAGTTATTACCAGATAAACGGACGCTGGTCAGAATTGTAAAATTTGCCTGGTCAGGAAGGTGAAAACAGGCTTTTAGGGTGAAGGGGTTAAAAGGAACCCCCAATGTAAGTGGTCAATGGAGAGCGCAGGATAAACGTGACCTGAGTTTTATTCTGATTTTTGGTAGGTAGAATGAACAAAAAAATAGCAGTACAATAGTCCTTATTTTTATTTTTGTGCGGTTCCTCGTGCGGTATAAGAGATAAGGTGGATTTATTCTTGGGTCGGTACAATTACAGCGAAACCAGCGTTATATATATTTTTTATGTTTTGCTGCCATCACAGTGTAAAATGCTTTTTTATAAAAAATATTTTTTTCATCGCCATATTCTGAGAGCTGTATTTTTTTTATTGTTTGGCGAACAGAGCTGCACGAGGGCTTATTTTTTGCGCGAAGCCCCATTTTGGGGAACATAACATTTTTTTGATCACTTTTTATTCAAATTCTTTAGATGCAGAATGAAGAAAAAACAGCAATTAAATGATTGATTGTTTCAATTTATTTTTGTGTGGTTGATGTTATATAATTTTTATGCTTTGCTACTTTTATACACTAAAAACAATATTTTACAAAAATGGATTTGTTTTTGCTCCGCCATGTTATGAGAGCTATAAGTTTTATTTTTTTCTAGAGTAAGTCATATTAGGGCTTGTTTTTTGCGGGACAATTTTGAGTTTTCTTTTATACCATTTTTCTTTATATATGTATTTTTGATAACTTTTTATTCCATTTTTTGTGTGTTAGTATGATGAAAAAGCGACATTTTTGGTGTTATTTTTTTTTTTTACTGTGTTCACCATACGGATTAAATAATGTGACAATTTTATAGATCTGGTCGTTTCAGACGCGAAAATTCCAATTATGTGTACGAGTTTTTATCTTTGTTATAACGCAAATGCTGCTTTTTGTGATTTGTGTGTGCTTCTTTTTGGATTTTTACAGACATTTTATTTTTTTTTTGTTTTACTTTTTCACTTAGTCTCACTGCGGGACATATATAATTTTTACTTTGATCGTCGTTGGTCTCTAACAAGCCACTGTACCCTGTGGTCATCACATGGGGTCATTTAACCCTTTAGATACAGCTGTTGCAAGTAACAGCGTTATTTAACGGGTTAATCGGACCCCATCGGTTCCAAATCCGTCCGGGCCGATGCCACAGAATGCCAGCTGTCATTTAAGGGGATAATAAATATTTTTAATCTTGATTCAGGCGTCGCTCCCTAAACACTGGACCCCCGTGCCTAGTGGCGAATACGGACCTGTGGACTGTGCATATAGTGTACATGGATGTACACATGTGGGTGACTGTGCTGTGTGTCAGCGCAAGGATTTCCATATGTGTGGCTATATACACATTACTCCAGGATAAAGGCCTGGGAGAATAGCACTGGGGACTTTCTCAGCAGCCTGCTCTGTAGGCAGACTAGAATCCCCTCCATTCCAGCAGCCATGTCACTGATAAACTGTCTACAGCTGGTGCCTGCTGTGATAGCCTCCCCTTCAGAGGCTCCAGTCTGGTCACCTCTATTCAGAATGGAGACCTGTTGGAAGCCATATTCCACACACAGCAAAAGCAGCTTCCCTTCCTGGAGACAACAGCAATGAGAGCCGTGTGACGTGGAGGCTCCGCCCCTCCCGATGACGTCACCGCAGAGTCTAGCATCTCTAGCTAACGCCCGCAGAGGCAGTCGCTGGTATACTGCGTGCAGTACACAACGTATCTGGCGGGAGCGGGTGAGAGAGAGCGACCGTTACTACAGATACAGCGACATCCACTGCGAACAAGAAGACATCTTCTCATCTCCAGGAGACTGTGGCAGCTGGCAGGAGATGGCCATTCTATCAACACCTAAAATGGCGAGGCTGGTAAGTTACAAGATGGAGGCGCTGTGTGCTGATGGGCTGTGAGAAGAGCAGGCAATAGAACTTCCCTGCCTAATCAGCCCTGATGTTACTGAGTGGAAAAAAGCTTTAGAAATCATTTCTACTGTCCCTGTTTCCTGTGCTAATGAGGGCTTTGCCTAGTGGGTGTTAGGTCCCTCCTTCCCATGTTGTCAGGCCCCTGTTGGTGTGATAACATCATTTGCGCGAGCGACATCATCGCCGCTCATGCAAATCTCGCGCATGCGCCGCTCATTCCGGCAGCGTCACTGCATCTCTGAAGCCAGGTGTACAATTCCCCGCATCAGAGGCGCACTGCGCATGTTCGGAGGTTTAGAAGATGGTTTGCGCCTCTGATGCGGGGAAGCGTACACCCGGCCTCGGAGAAGCAGTGACGCTGCCGGAATGAGCGTCGCATGCGCAAGATTAGCATCAGCTGGCGATGACGCCGCTCGTGCAAATTATGTCATCACGCCAACAGGGGCGTGACAACATGGAAAGAGGGCTGACTAGTCTGGGGAACGAACGCCCTATCGACTAGTCAAACCTTCGTTAGCATAGGTAATGGGGAACTTGTGAATGTTTTTTAAACCTTATTTTCACTCAGTAACGTTATACGGGGCTGGTTAGGCAGGGAATTTGCTGATACATAGGTGAATGCTTCTGGGTTGGAGGGCATGGGGGACCTGACAGGTTCCCTTTAAGCATATTCACATAAGGGCAGCACGCTGCATTGTATTTTATTAATGTCATTTTTTTTGTGGTAAAACCTGTAAAAAAACAGAAAAAAATAAATTGCAGAATAAGAAACCTACTTCAGCATCGTGCTTGGGCTTCTGATCTTTTCTGACCTTAAAGCGCACCTGTCAGCAGGATTGTGCTCAGTAATCTACATACACTGTCAGGTGGGCGCCATTACCATGAATAATATGACACCTTGGCTGATGAAATCCATCCAGTGGTTCTTGTTTAACCCCTTCATGACCAGACCAGTTTCCATTTTTGTGTTTTCGTTTTTTGCTCCCCTTCTTCCCAGAGCCATAACTTTCTTATTTTTTGGTCACTATGGCCATGTGATGGCTTATTTTTTGCGGGACAAGTTGTGCTTTTGAACAGCACCACTGGTTTTACTACATCGTGTACTGGAAAACAGGAAAATTCCAAGTGCGGTGAAATTGCAAAAAAGTGCAGTTCCACAGTTGTTTTCTTGGGGTTTTGTTTCACCATGTCTGCTGAATGCTAAAACTGACCTACCATTATTATTCTCCTGGTCATTATGAGTTCGTAGACACCAAACAGGTATAGTTTTTTTACTTAAGTGGTTAAAAAAAAATTCAAAGTTTGCTTAAAAAAAAAAAAAAATGGCTCCATTTTCCGGGACCCATACCATCTCCATTTTTTACGATCTGATGCTAGATGAGGGCTTATTTTTTGCGCGCCAAGCTGACGTTTTTATTGATACCATTTTGGGGTAGATCCAATGTTTTAATCGCGGTTATTGCAATGTTGCGGCGACCAAAAAAAAGTAATTATAGCATTTTGAATTTTTTTCACGTCACACCGTTTATCGATCGGATTAAATATTTTTTCATATTGATAGATCAAGTGATTCTGAATGTGGATATGTGTATGAGTGATTTTTTTTGTTTTATTGTGAATGGGGCGAAAGGGGGTGATTTAAACTTTAATATAATTTTTTTAATATTTTTAAACTTTTTTTACTTTACACTAGCTTCAATAGTCACAATGGGAGACTAGAAGCTGCAATTCTCTGATCGCCTTTGCTACACACAGGGGATGATCAGATCTCCTGTGTGTAGCAGAAATGCTCACCTGCTATGAGCGCCGAGCACAATCTGGCAATGACAATGGCTAGGGTCTCCTGCAGACCTGGGTTGTCATGCCAACCTATCGGCGACCCACGATCATGTAACACGGTCGCCGATGTGCGGAGCCAACGACACGCTTCCGGGAAGCGCGAGTTAAATGCCGCTGTCAGAGATTGAGAGCAGAATTTAACTACACTGTGTTCCAAATTATTATGCAAATAATATTTTCTCAGATTTTCCCAAATTACCTATATGAATTGCAGTCATTGTAATTTTCCAGTCAAATAACTATTAGAGTACAATTGAAAGGTTTTTGTACAAACTGCCTATGATAACAGTATAGTTTTAAAAAATAAAAAACTCAACTGCACTCAAAATGCATGTTCCAAATTATTATGCACAGCAGAGTTTTCAACCTTTTCATTTTAATAAAGAACAAAAAATTGTCATTTTTGAAATTATAAGCATTAGCAGGTTATTACAAACTGAAATCAAACAGTTTTCAACTCAAAACTTTATTCTAGGTGATGTTACATTTGCACATAGGACCGCTTGTTCGAAAGGAGCTTCTGAACTTTTTCATCCATTGAATTTGTCAGGTTTTGGATGGTTTCTGCTTCCAATTGTTTTGCCTGAGGACAGAATACCCTCCCAGAGCTGTTGCTTAGATGTGAACTGCCTCCCGCCATCATAGACACTCCTTTTGATGATGCCCCAGAGGTTCTCAATGGGGTTGAGGTCAGGGGAGCATGGGTGCCACACCATTAGTTTGTCCCCTTTTATGCCCATAGCAGCCAGAGATGCAGATGTGTTATGTGCAGCATGAGACGGGGCATTATCATGCATGAAATGATCTCGATGGTCCAGATGGATGGATTGGAGGATGGCTGGTTGATGGACACCCCATGCAAACACGGCTACGGCGCTAACAAGGAGGAGGTGGAGTAATGTTTTGGGCTGGAATCATGGGGAGAGAGATTGACGGCCCTTTTAGGATCCCTGAAGGGGTAAAGATGAACTCCATAATGTATGTTGAGTTTCTCAAACAGCACTTCCTTCCATGGTTCAAGAAGAAGAACCGTGCATTCCGCAGCAAGATCATTTTCATGCATGATAATGCCCTTTCTCATGCTGCACATAACACATCTGCATCTCTGGCTGATATGGGCATAACAGTGGACAAACTTATGGTGTGGCACCCATGCTCCCCTGACCTCAACCCCATTGAGAACCTCTGGAGCATCATCAAAAGGAGTGTCTATGATGGTGGGAGGCAGTTCACATCTAAGCAACAGCTCTGGGAGTCTATTCTGTCCTCAGGCAAAACAATTGGAAGCAGAAACCATCCAAAACCTGACAAATTCAATGGACGAGAGAGTTCAGAAGCTCCTTTCGAACAAGCGGTCCTATGTGCAAATGTAACATCCCCTAGAATAAAGTTTTGAGTTGAAAACTGTTTCAATTGTACTCTAATAGTTATTTGACTGGAAAATTACAATGACTGCAATTCATATAGGTAATTTGGGAAAATCTGAGAAAATATTATTTGCATAATAATTTGGAACACTGTGTAGTTAACAGCCACGGGGGGGGGGGGGGGGGGGGGGGGGTGGATCGCTATTCCACCCGCAGCTGTTGCGGGCACATGTCAGCTGTATATATCAGCTGTCGTGTACCTGGAAAGCTGCGGGCTCAGTGCTGGAGCTCGCACCAAACAGGGGGTTCTCACGTTTGTCATACTATTATGGCACACGTCAAAAAGGGGTTAATTTTTACTTATAGTTTGGAGATGATGATATGCTCGTGCTCTGGGACAGCCTGTAGGGTGGGCTCTATCTGGTGCTCTGCTTATACAGTCAGCTATATGCTCTTATGACAGGTCACTGATCGTTCAGTTACCTGCCTCCTATTTTACATGTTATATACATAATGTGGGGTTAGAAAAAACAAACAAATCAAGCAAAATGGCGCCCGCACAGGCACAATAGCATCTATCGCTTGGCCATAGATGCTACTGTGCACGTGCCGTGGCCATTTTGTTGGAGCAAAAGAAAAATTTGTCTCCAGAAAAATGGCCACGTCACGTGCGCAGTGGCATCTATCAGCAATCGAGGCTCTTAATCTGCGCAAGCCCCGCCCACTGGTGGCTGGCTCTTGCGCATATTGAGAGCATCACTTGGCGATAGATACTATTGCAATTGCTCCGCTGTCATTTTGTTGGAGCAAAAAATCTGGCTCCAGCAAAATGGCCACAGCACGTGAGCAGTTGAATCTATCGGCAAGCGATGCTCTTACTTTGCGCAGGCCTTGCCTACTGGTGGGCGCCGCTTGCGCAGAATAAGAGGATCACTTGCCGATAGATGCTACTGCACTTGCGCCGCAGACATTCTGCTGGAGAATAATTTTTTTACTCCAACAAAATGGCCGTGGCATGAGATAGATGTGCCTGCGCGAGCGCCATTTTGATTGATGTCATTTTTTTCCCCCCATAATGTATACACTATGTAAATTAAAAATTGGAGACATGTCAGTGATCGATCAGTGAGCTGTCATAAGAGCATACAGATGTAAGCAGAGCACCAGATAGAGCCCACCTCACAGACTGCCCCGGAGCACGAGCATATCATTATCTCCAAACTGAAAGTAAAAATTACACAAGAACCACGGGACGGATTTCATTAACCAAGGTATCATTTTAATGTGTGTAACAGCGCCAACCTGACAGTGTATGTAGTTTACTTAGCACAATCCTGCTGACAGGTTAATTTTCAAGGAGTTGTCTGCTCTAAATCATTAAGTCTGCAGTCACTCTGTGTGCCTGCAGACTTCTGAATCCCCACAGAGCACAAGGTTTAAAAAACATTTATATGGTCCTCATTTCCTATGCTAATCAGGGATTCGACTAGTGGGTGTTAGTTGCTCCCAGAAGAGTCAGCCTCCTTTCCATGTTATCACGCCCGTGTTGGCGTGATAATTTGCCGCTCATTCTGGCAGCGTCACTGCATCTCTGAAGCCAGGTGTATGCTTCTCCGCATCAGAGGCGCACTGTGCATGTTCGGAAGTTTAGAAGATGACTTCCGTACATGTGCAGTGTGCCTCTGTAGCCAAGAAGCGTACACCCGGCCTCAGAAAAGCAGTGACGGTGCCGGAATGAGCGGCGCATGTGCAAGATTTCCATGAGCGACAATGACGCCGCTCGTGCAAATTATGTAATCATGCCCCATCAACTAGTCAAAGCCCTCATAAGCATAGGCAATGGGGAGCATGTGAATGTTTTGTAAACTTTGTTTTCACTCAGTAATGTTATACGGGGCTGGTTAGGCAGGGAAGTTGCTGATACATAGGTGAATGCTGCTGGGTTGGAGGGTATAGGGGATGTGACAGGTTGCCTTTAAGCTTACTCACATAAGAGCAGCGCACTGTTTTGTATTTTATTAATGTAATTTTCTTTGTCGTAAAACCCGTAAAAAACCCCAGAAAAAATAAATTGCCGAAAAAGAAATCTACTTCAGCATCGTGCTTATGCCTCTGATCTTTTCTGACTTTAAAGCGCACCTGTCAGCAGGATTGTGATTGTGTGCCCACACTGTCAGGTGGGCGCCATTACACTGATTAAAATGATACCTTGTTTGACGCTTGGCGATAGATAATACTGCTCATGGTCTGCGGCCATTTTGTTGGAGCAAAAAAAATTAGTCTTCAGCAAAATTGCTGCATCGTGTGGGCAGTTGCATCTATCAACAAGCGATGCTTTTAATCTGCGCAAGGTGGGCGGCGCTTGCCCAGTTTGAGAGCATCTCTTGGTGATAGATACTACTGCACACGCACCACTGCCAATCTGGCTCCAGCAAAACGGCCACGGCGCATGCTCAGTTGCACATATCAGCAAGCAATGCTCTTAATTTTATCATTTTAATCAGCGTAACGCTGCCAACCTGACAGTGTATGTAGTTTACTTAGTACAATCCTACTGACAGGTGCACTTTAAAGGGGTTGACAACTCTAAATCTATAAGTCTGCAGTCCCTCTATGTAACTGCAGACTTATGAATCCCTCAGAGCACACACTGTGAGCTGCGGGGATTCGCCTGTGTCTGAGCCATATGCGTTATACATACTCCTGGCCAGATTCCGACTAGTGGGTGTGGCTTCGCTTCATGCACTTGCATAAAGTGAGGCTGCGCCCCAACTAGTGACTCGACTGTTCAGTGAGCGTGGCTTATATGTAAAGATGGTCTGAGATCAGTGGCCCAAAGTCATTTAACCCTTGAAAAACACCAGTTACTGGCTATTTGCCCCCTTTGATGGCAGTTCTCATGCCCAGAGCATATTTAAACGGGCTAGAATGACCTGAACTTGATGCGCCCATCACTATGTATGTAATGGTGGTCAGAGATCAGTGACCCAAAGTCATTTAACCCTTGAAAAACACCAATTATTTATTCAAATATGTGAAAATTGGTTATATCTCCACTTTGATGTCAGTTTTGATACCCAAAACTTATTTTGGCCAGGCTGGAGTGACTTGTATTTGATGCGGGCAATCACTATGTAATGGTGGTGTGAGATCAGGTGCCCAAAAACACTTAACCCCACTGCCCACTTTGATGCCCATTTTTGTGCCATTGTTATAACTTTTGTAGCTGCTCTTAATTGTATTCTAATCAGGGCACCTCGCTGCATTGTATTATATTAATGCATTTTTTTTTGTCAAAGCGCACCTGTCAGAAAGATTGTGCTCAGTAAACCACATACACGGTCAGGTGAGCGACATTAAACTGATTAAAATGATGAAATCCATTCTGTGGTTCTTGTGTAATGTTTACTTTCAGTTTGGAGATAATAATATGCTCGTGATCAGGGACGGCCTGAGGAGCCTCCTATTTTACATAATGCATCCATTAGTGCGGGGTAAAATAAGAGTCAGGTCAGTGAAGGCACAGTGACCTGTAATAAGAGCATACAGATGAATATGTAAGCAGAGCACCAGATAGAGCGCCCCCCCCCCACAGGCCGCCCCGAAGCACGAGCATATCATTATCTCCAAACTGAAAGTAAAGACTACACAAGAACCACAGGACGGATTTCATCAACCAAGGTATAATTTTAATCAGTTTAATGTCGCCCACCTGACAGTGTATGTGGTTAAGGCTGTGTGCCCACGATGCCTCCCAGCCTATGGCCCCGATGCTGCGGAGGGGCCGCATGCGGATATTCAAATGAGCGGCACCTTTTTTTTTTACCTACGGACTTTCCCCATAGAGGTTAGGTCTATGGGGAAAGCCTGCAAGCGGACCTGCAACTGAAATTGACATGCTACGGTCTGGAAAGACGCGCCACATGTCAGTTTCCGTGAGTGAGCCACAGACGCATAGTAGACATAGAATTTCTAGAAATGCCATCCACTGTACTGTAACATTTGTCTCCTGCTTATTTGACGCTGCATAAGTCCGCAGCGTCAAACCTGCAGCGGCTCCGGATCGTGGGCACACAGCCTACTGAGGACAGTCCTGTTGACAGGTGCGCTTTAAATCTGTAAAAAACAGAAAAAAATAAATTACCTAATAAGAAACTGCCTAATAAGAAACCAACTGCAGCATCGTGCTTCACACAGCTTCATACTACTACAGTGGTGGCCAAAAGTATTGTCACCCCTAAAATTCTGTCAGATAATACTCAGTTTCTTCCTGAAAATGATTGCAATCACAAATTCTTTGGTATTATTCTCTTCATTTAATTTGCTTGCAAGGAAAAAACACAAAAGAGAACGAAGCAAAAATCAAATCATTGATCATTTCACACAAAACTCCACGGTATGCGTGGCCCCCTCAACCCCCAATCCTAGGATGCGTGGCTCCCTCATCCCCCAATCCTGAGATGAGTGTCCCTGTCATCCCCCAATCCTGGGATGCGTGGCCCCGTCATCCCCCAATCCTGGGATGCGTGGCCCCCTCATCTCCCAATCCTGAGATGAGTGGCCCCCTCATCCCCCAATCCTGGTATACGTGGCCCCCTCATCCCCCAATCCTGGTATGTGTGGTCCCCTCATCCCTTTCACGCTGCACACATACAAAAAAATAAACATTTATACTCACCTTTCTTCTCTGTGCTCCAGCGCTGCGGTGTCCTGTTCTTCTGAGGAGTGCGGCGCCGGAGTACGCACGTGCCCATACTTCGCTGTCCTGTGCCATTTTGCTGAAGACACACTGAAAATGTGTCTTCAGTAAAATGGCACCGGATAGCGCTATACGCATACGCCGACTACGACACCTTCACTCCTGCCCTGGTCTCTGGCGAGAAGAGAGGTGCTGTGGCAACGCTCCTCCCGGTCAGGTAAGTATGTAAGTATGGCGCCGGAGATCGTGGTATGCGTTCAGTGTCTTTTCATACTGCGAACTTTGGCGCCATATACTCCTCTTACCTGTAACAGCTCCATGCATTTATCTGTCTGGAGCCAGACTGCGCAGGCGTGTCTAGCTTGTGCAGTCTATAGAGGCTTCAGACAGAGGGACGCTTGTAGTGTTATATTATAGATACACATGCACAGCTTCACACTATAAGGTATGATAGTAGTGTGACGCTGTGCCTGTGTATATAACATCTAGTGGGGAGTTCACACTATAAACTATAAAGTGTTTACATAGCTCTATACTATATACTATTATATATTATATACCTCGTCGTGTAAAGCTGTGCATGTGTATATAATATATAATGAAGCGTTCACACTACATACCATAAAATGTATACATATCACTATACTATATACAAGAGCATCTCACTAAATTAAAATGTCATCAAAATGTTAATTTCAGTTCTTCAATACAAGAAGTGAAACTTATAGAGTCATTAAAAACAGAGTGATCTATTTCAAGTGTTTATTTCTGTTAATGTTGATGATTATGGCTTACAGCCAATGAAAACACAAAAGTTATTATTTCAGTAAATTAGAATAATTAACAAAAAACAAGCTTTTAAAAATGTCCCTTAGTCTGTTTCAGTAGGCTCCACAATCATGGGGAAGACTGCTGACTTGACAGTTGTCGAAAAGACAGTCATTGACAAACTCCACAAGGAGGGTAAGCCACAAAAGGTCATTGCTAAAGAAGCTGTCTTTTTACACACTGCTGTATCCAAGCATATTAATGAAAAGTTGCGTGGAAGGAAAACGTGTGGTAGATAAAGGTGCACTAGCAACCGGGATAACCGCAGCCTTGAAAGGATTTTTAAGAAAAGGCTATTCAAAAATTTGGGGGAGATTCACAAGGAGTGGACTGCTTCAAGAGCCACCACACACCGACGTATCCAGGACATGGGCTACAAGTGTCGCATTCCTTGTGTCAAGCCACTCATGACCAATAGACAACGCCAAAAGCGTCTTACCTGGGCCAAGGAGAAAAAGACCTGGACTGTTGTCAGTGGTCTAAGGTGTTGATTTCAGATGATAGTAAATTTTGCATTTCATTTGGAAATCAAGGTCTCAGGAGTCTGGAGGAAGAGTGGGGAGGCCACAATCCAAGCTGCTGGAGGTCTAGTGTGAAGTTTCCACAATCAGTGCTGGTTTGGGGAGCAATGTCATCTGCTGGTGCAGGTACACTGTGTTTTATCAAGACCAAAGTCAGCGCAGCCGTCTGCCAGGATATTTTATAGCACTTCATGCTTCCCTCTGCCGACAAGCTTTTAAGAGTTGAAAATTTCTCCAGCAGGACTTGGCACCTGTCCACACTGCCAAAAGTATCAATACCTGGTTTAAAAACAACAGTATGGCTGCGTGCACACGATGCTTTTTTCATGCGTTTATGCTGCGGATTTTCCGCTGCTTAAACGCATCAAAAACGCATGGTAATCCGCACCCCATGGTCCCCAATGGCATTCCGCAATGTCAATGCACATGCTGCGGATTTTTCCGCAGCGTTTCTGCAGCGCAAATAAATCCGCAGCATGTTCATTAATTTTGCGGAAGCGCCGCCATTGACTTGCATTGAGACGCATATAATGCGCGTCTGTACATTTATACAAGCGGATTATATGCGTCTCTATGTGCGGATGGTACCCAGTTCTGGAGGAGAGGAGACTCTCATCCAGACCTGGGTACCATTGTACCTGTAAAAAAAAGAATAAAATAATAAATAAAGTTTATATTCACCTGTCCGGCGGCCCCTGCAGCGCTTCTCCTTCCAGGACCTGAGATGACGTCGCGGTCATGTGACCGCAGGCTGTCTCGCGAGATGCCGGCAACCCGGAAGAAGCCAGGACGAGCGCGACAGCACACGCGGCGGGGGATCGGGGGTGAGTATAGCTTTATTTTTTTATTTTTACGGTCACACTATGTAAATCCATGCCTTTTGCATGGATTTAAATTGTGTGACCTAGTTGTCAAGCACTTTCCAAGTGATGCTATCGCTTGGAAAGTGCTCGTCAGTCCGCATGCAGAAACACATGCGTTAACGCATGTGGGTACGCATGTGAATCCGCATGTATTCTGCAGGAAAAACGCATGCACAATCTGCATGCGTTTTTTCTGCCAGGGAGATGCAGAAATGCTGCAGAAATTTTCTGCTTCATTTCTGCATCGTGGGCACATAGCCTATCACTGTGATTGATTGGCCAGCAAACTCGCCTGACCTTAACCCCATAGGCAATCTATCGGGTATTATCAAGAGGAGGATGAGATACACCAGACCCAACAATGCAGACGAGCTGAAGGCTGCTATCAAAGCAACCTGGGCTTCCATAACACCTCAGCAGTGCCACAGGCTGATCGCCTCCATGCCACATTGCCGCATTGATGCAATAATTGAGCCCCGACCAAGTACTGAGTGCATTCACTGAACATACATTTCAGTAGGCCAGCATTTTGGATTTTAAATTAATTTTTCAAGACGGCGTTATGAAGTATTCTAATTTACTGAGATAATGACTTTTGTATAATGATTGTCTGTAAGCCATAATCATCAACATTAACAGAAATAAACACTTGAAATAGATCACTCTGTTTGTAATGACGCTATATAATATATGAGTTTCACTTTTTGTATTGAAGAACTGAAATAAATTAACTTTTTGATGATATTCTAATTTAGTGAGAAGCACTTGTATACAGTGCTGAGCATAAGTGAGTACACCCCCTGTATTATCAGTACATTATTTTTACAATGCTCAGCATAAGGGCGGTTTCATGCGTCTGGATATTTCCGGGACTGGAAAAACCCATATCGGAGATATACATATCCGGTGTGTCTGTGTGTGTCACACTTGTGGCGCATCAGGATCACCCGTACCGGCGCCTGGGAATCAGTGTACAGTTCCCAAGCCCTGGGTGCTATATTCTGCCCTCATCATTGTTCTTTGCTCGCGCTGTGATCAGCACGAGCAAGAGACAAAGTTGGGTGTAGTAGTGTCTGCTCCTACAGTGTCTCAGTGTAAAATAAGATTAAAATAATAAAATACATTTACTCGCCTGTCACCACACGTACTGGACACACTGACATGTGAAAGAGCCCTAAGTAGGTACTCCCCCTTATTATTGGTACATTATATATACAGCACTCAGCTTAAGTAAGTACACCCCTCTATTATCAGAACATTATATACAAAGTGCTCAGTGTGTGTACACCCGTTTATTATTAGTACTTTATATAGCACTCAGCATAATTGAGTACACCCCCATATTATCAGTGCATTATATATACAGCAATCAGCATAAGTGAGTACAAACCCTGTATTATCAGTATATTATATAGAGTGCTTAGAGTAAGTGAGTGCACCCCCTGTATTTTCACAAAATTATATATAAAGCTCTCAGAATAAGTGAGCACACTCCTGTATTATCAATACATTATACATAAAGTACAGACCAAAAGTTTGGACACACCTTCTCATTTAAAGATTTTTCTGTATTTTCATGACTTTGAAAATTGTACATTCACACTGAAGGCATCAAAACTATGAATTAACACATGTGGAATTATATACTTAACAAAAAAGTGTGAAACAACTGAAAATATATCTTATATTCTAGGTTCTTCAAAGTAGCCACCTTTTGCTTTGATCACTGCTTTGCACACTCTTGGCATTCTCTTGATGAGCTTCAAGAGGTAGTCACCGGAAATGGTTTTCACTTCACAGGTGTGCCCTGTCAGGTTTAATAAGTGGGATTTCTTCTTGCCTTATAAATGGGGTTGGGACCATCAGTTGTGTTGTGCAGAAGTCAGGTGGATACACAGCTGATAGTCCTACTGAATAGACTGTTAGAATTTGTATTATGGCAAGAAAAAAGCAGCTAAGTAAAGAAAAACGAGTGGCCATCATTACTTTAAGAAATGAAGGTCAGTCAGTCCGAAAAATTGGGCAAACTTTGAAAGTGTCCCCAGGTGCAGTTGCAAAAGCCATCAAGCGCTACAAAGAAACTGGCTCACATGAGGACCGCCACAGGAAAGGAAGACCAAGAGTCACCTCTACTTCTGAGGATAAGTTTATCCGAGTCACCAGCCTTAGAAATCGCAGGTTAACAGCAGCTCAGATTAGAGACCAGGTCAATGTCACACAGAGTTCTAGCAGCAGACACATCTTTTCAACAACTGTTAAAAGGAGACTTTGTGCAGCAGGCCTTCATGGTAAAATAGCTGCTAGGAAACCACTGCTAAGGACAGGCAACAAGCAGAAGA
Source organism: Phyllobates terribilis (assembly GCF_046119375.1). Lineage (NCBI taxonomy): Eukaryota > Metazoa > Chordata > Amphibia > Anura > Dendrobatidae > Phyllobates > Phyllobates terribilis. Next base: position 1,067,368 of record NW_027363110.1, read on the forward strand.
GACAAGTTTGGGCTAAAGAACACAAGGAATGGACATTAGACCAGTGGAAATCTGTGCTTTGGTCTGATGAGTCCAAATTTGAGATCTTTGGTTCCAACCACCGTGTCTTTGTGCGACGCAGAAAAGGTGATCGGATGGACTCTACATGCCTGGTTCCCACCGTGAAGCATTGAGGAGGAGGTGTGATGGTGTGGGGGTGCTTTGCTGGTGACACTGTTGGGGATTTATTCAAAATTGAAGGCATACTGAACCAGCATGGCTACCACAGCATCTTGCAGCGGCATGCTATTCCATCCGGTTTGCGTTTAGTTGGACCATCATTTATTTTTCAACAGGACAATGACCCCAAACACACCTCCAGGCTGTGTAAGGGCTATTTGACCAAGAAGGAGAGTGATGGGGTGCTACGCCAGATGACCTGGCCTCCACAGTCACCAGACCTGAACCCAATCGAGATGGTTTGGGGTGAGCTGGACCGCAGAGTGAAGGCAAAAGGGCCAACAAGTGCTAAGCATCTCTGGGAACTCCTTCAAGATTGTTGGAAGACCATTTCCGGTGACTACCTCTTGAAGCTCATCAAGAGAATGCCAAGAGTGTGCAAAGCAGTCATCAAAGCAAAAGGTGGCTACTTTGAAGAACCTAGAATATAAGACATATTTTCAGTTGTTTCACACTTTTTTGTTAAGTATATAATTCCACATCTGTTAATTCATAGTTTTTATGCCTTCAGTGTGAATGTACAATTTTCATAGTCATGAAAATACAGAAAAATCTTTAAGTGAGAAAGTGTGTCCAAACTTTTGGTCTGTACTGTATATACAGTATATATATATATATATATATATATATATATATATATATATACACACACACACATACAGCGCTTAGCATAAGTGAGTACACCCCTGTATTATCAGTACATCCTATATAATGCTGGACTCGTCTTTCTTTCCAAAGCCGGGATGGGCGGAGACTGCTCAGTGTGGCGCCGGAGTCAGCACGTGCGCATACCGCACTACGGCGCCATTTTATTGAAGACACTGTGCTTGCGAATTCGCAGATACAGTGTCTTCAACAAAATGGAGCTGGATATCGCAGGATGCGCACGTGTCTACTCCTGCACCATTTTATTGAAGAATTCTACTACAACATCAGTATAGCAGTGCTCACAAGCCGGCCATCACCATTATCCTTATAGTCAGCTTGTGCGCACTGCTATGTTGACGTTGGAGTACATTACTTCAATAAAATAGGCGCTGTTTTATTGAAGACACTGTGTATGCAAATTTGCAGACCCAGTTTCTTTAAAAAAATGGTGCAGGATAGCGCTGTATGTGCACATGCTGACTCCAGCGCCATTAAAGGGGTTGTCCAGTACTTTATATTACCCCCCCCCCCCCCAATGTATCCCCCCGGGTCCCCTAAGGATTTTTGTAATTACCTTATGTTGCAGATACTGCCTGTGAGCAGCACGATCACTGGCCGCTCACAGGCATGACGTGAACCCCGACTACAGCCGGCTCTGACATCCGCTGATGTCACGACAAGTGCTGGCAGCAGCCAGGGGTCTCTGTCTTCTGCGTTCCGCGGTGGATGCCAGGCTGTGAGCGGGGTTACCCTCTACCCGCGTCACACCCAGCATCTACTGTGTGCTCTGCCTCTCCCCATTCATTGGGAAAGCGCGCGGTGGATGCTGGGTGTGACACGGGGTAGCCCCGCCCACAACCCAGCAGCCACCGCGGGGACCGCATCACTGATGTCACTCCTCACTTGTTGTGATGTCAGCGCGGGGTCACGTGATGCCTGTGAGCGGCCAAGGATAGCACCGCTCACAGGTAGAAACAGCAACCTAAGGTATTTACAAAAATCCTTAGGGGCCCCGGGGGGGGGATCCATTGTGGGGTAATAAAAAGTACTGGACAACTTCTTTAATAAAATTAAAAATGTACCAGTAAAAATGCTTGCCACGTGGGCGTAGAACGTGTTTAATAGCTAGTGCAATATATAGTGAGGCATTCACACTATAAGCTATACAGTTTATACATAGCTCTATACTGTCATATAGTAGATGCCTCGTTGTGTGAAACTGTGCCTGTGTATATAATATATAGTGGGTAGTTCACACTTTATATTGTATACATAGTAATACGCTATACTATCATATAGTATATACCTTGTATATAGTATAGAGCTCCGTAGATCACTACTAGCTTCACGATCACCCAATTAAGATTATTAGCTGCCACCACCAATCAGTTCCGGTCGATTGGATGCCTTATAGGTAGCGTGTGGCTTTGGGGGAGGAACGATTACAGAGCAAAAGAAACAGAACTATTACATTTTATATTTAATCCAAAGGGAGACAGTGTTTATGAAAAAATATACAAAAGATTTTACAAAGGGAGACAAAACAATACAGCATATACAGTTACAGAAATAAAAGGGATTAACAGAAAAGCTTACTATACCGATCGCAGAGACGATTCAGTTTAGATGAAGGAAAGCGCTTCGATTTGACTGTTAAGGAACGTGGCCCTTGCTTACACGAAAATATGTATCTTCCAGCATGAGCGAAGATCAATATTCGGCTTGATCTTTTATGCCTGATTGGGCCCTGCCCACACACTCCCCTGTGATGATGTCACGTGGGCTGGTCTGCGCCCTTCATGTTTTTTTTTAAATCTCTTAATTTCTGTGATATCTCCTCGCTCGATGATCGCAGAAGTTAGCAAGTGAATCCATATTTTTTATTGTGATTTTACTTTTCCTTAGAGATCAAACATGACATGGCTGCTTTCAGTTATCTTTGCCCTGTTGCGTTACAGCTCAACGGCAGGGCTCGCAGATATGGAAAAATATGCATACTGTTCCCCACATAGCCCCGCTGCTAAAAATATAGGTCCCATCACAATCAGAATTATAGAAATTCCCCTATTCCACACTTACTTTCGGTACCTAAAAGTCTGGAGATTAAACGCATTTGCAACTGGAAATGACCCGGCTATTCTCAGGAGTGTGATAGATTCCCTTTGAAGCCTAAGGAGATGTTTCCTATCTCTCTCAGGTGTCATAATGGTTACCTTTACACAACTCATTCAGTCTCTAGTCCAGGGGTCCTCAAACTTTTTAAACACGGGGCCAGTTCACTGTCCCTCAGACTATTGGAGGGCTGGAATATAGTTTTTTTTAAAAAAAACTATGAACAAATTCCTATGCACACTGCACATATCTTATTTTGATGTAAAAAAACAATACAGGAACAAATACAATATTTAAAATGAAGAACAAGTAAAGTTAGATAAACCGGTATTTCAATAGGCAAGTAAATGTCCCCAATAGACACCATAGGCCCCAATAGGCAGGTAAATATCCCCAATAGGCAGCATAGGTCCCCAATAGGCAGGTAAATATCCCCAATAGGCAGCATAGGTCCCCAATAGGCAGGTAAATGTCCCCAATAGGCAGGTAAATGTCCCCAATAGGCAGCATAGGTCCTCAATGGGGAGGTAAAAGTCCCCAATAGGCAGCATAGGTCCTCAATGGGCAGGTAAATGACCCCAATAGGCAGCATAGGTCCTCAATAGGCAGGCTATTTCCCCCTTATAATGCCCCATGCAGGCTGTTCCCCCCTTATAATGCCCCATGCAGGATGTCACCCCCCATATAATGCCCCATGCATGATGTCCCTTTCTCCCACCATATAATGCCCCATGCAAGATATCACTCCCCTGTCTTTATAATGTCCCATGCAGGATGTCACCCCCCCATATAATGCCCCATGCAGGATGTCACTCCCCTGTCGTTATAATGCCCCATTCCGGGTGTCACCCCCATATAATGCCCCATGCAGGATGTCCCTTTCTCCCACCATATAATGCCCCATGCAAGATATCACTCCCCTGTCTTTATAATGCCCCATGCAGGATGTCACCCCCCCATATAATGCCCCATGCAGGATGTCACTCCCCTGTCGTTATAATGCCCCATGCAGGATGTCACCCCCCCATATAATGCGCCACGCAGGATATCACTCCCCTGTCGTTATAATGCCCCTTTCAGGATGTCACCCCCCATATAATACCCCATGCAGCATGTCACTCCCCCATATAATACCCCATGCAGGATGTCACCCCCCCATATAATGCCCCATGCAGCATGTCACCCCCCCATATAATGCCCCATGCAGGATATCACTCCCTTGTTGTTATAATGCCCCATTCAGGATGTCACCCCCCCCATATAATGCCCCATGCAGGATGTCACTCCCCTGTTGTTATAATGCCCCATTCAGGATATCATCCCCCCATATAATGCCCCATGCAGGATGTCACTCCCCTGTCGTTATAATGCCCCATGCAGGATGTCACCCCCCCCCATATAATGCCCCATGCAGGATGTCACTCCCCTGTCGTTATAATGCCCCATTCAGGATGTCACCCCCCCATATAATGCGCCACGCAGGATATCACTCCCCTGTCGTTATAATGCCCCTTTCAGGATGTCACCCCCCCCATATAATACCCCATGCAGCATGTCACTCCCCCATATAATGCCCCATGCAGCATGTCACCCCCCCATATAATGCCCCATGCAGCATGTCACTCCCCCATATAATGCCCCATGCAGCATGTCACCCCCCCATATAATGCCCCATGCAGGATATCACTCCCCTGTCGTTATAATGCCCCATTCAGGATGTCACCCCCCCCATATAATGCCTCATGCAGCATGTCACCCCTCCCCCATATAATGCCCCATGCAGGATGTCACCCTTAATATTATGTCCCATGCCTCCATACATTAAAAAAGAAATGCAATTCTCACCTCCCTCCTCCTCACCTGCTGCAGCTGCTCAATTCCGGACTCCAGCGTTGCCGGCCTCATCCTGCTCTGCGCTGCCTGTGATGGCTCAGGGGAGGGCACGGTGTAAAGACGTCACCGCACCCTCTGACCTGACACGTCACAGGGAGCATGCTCCAGGAAGACAGTGGATCTGCGGAGGCACGAGAGGTAAGTATCCGGCTGCCGGGGCCATGAGCAAGCGGGGGGAAGGGCGGGCGCTGGCACCGCTCTCCTCTGCCCCCAGCTCGGCGGGCCGGATAAAAATCCTCCGCGGGCCGTAGTTTGAGGACCCCTGCTCTAGTCCATATGTTTCAAGGTGTCTATTCATCGCATGTGTCTTTTACTAAGGGCTCCATTTCTTATGGTAATTAGCCTGAATAATTAAGTTTGGCACTTCTTGTGTGCACTGCCACTTTACATTGAAGCAGCTTTTTAGATTGTCAGCTTTACTCCTTACTATGGTATAGGGTTTGTGGGGATGAGGGGCTTGGAGAGAGAGATATTTTTTATATTTCCTGACAAATAGTATACAGTATGGAGCTATGTATACAATATGTAGTATATAGTGTGAACTCCCCACTATATATTATATGCACAGGCACAGCTTTACACAATGAGGTATATACTATGTGATAGTATGTGGTATAGCACTTTGTATACAAGATATAGTGTGAATGCCCCACTAAATATGATGTACACATGCAAAGCTTCACTCTGAGCTATATACTATACAATAATATATAGTATAGAGTATGTATACATTAGTATATAGTGTGAACTCCCCACTGCATATTATATACACAGGTACAGTTTTACACTACGAGGTGTCTACTAGATGATGGTATATAGCAATGTTTCCCAAACTCCAGTCCTCATGGCCCCCACAGGTCATGTTTTCAGGATCTTCTTAGTATTGCACAGGTGATGGAATTACTATCAAGGCATCATGAATTCTCTAACCTGTGCAATACTAAGGAGATCCTGAAAACATGACCTGTGGGGGCCATGAGGACTGGAGTTTGGGAAACACTGGTATATAGTATAGTGCTATGTATACATTATATGGTATGTAGTGTGAACTCCCCACAATAGTGATGGTCCGAGTCAAAATCAGGTCACTTTAACTTGTCTCAAGCATTAGAACTGGTATTTTTAGGGGTTAAATTACTTTGGTTCACTGATCTCACACCACTGTTACACATATAGGGATGCCCTTCATCAAACATAAATTCTCTAGCCCAGCTTAAACGGGTTCTGTGCATCAGGACTGACATCAAAGTCGGCAATTAGCTTATTTTTACAGATTTGCATAAGTTACTTTTTTTAATTGGTTAAAGGGGTACTCCGGGGAGATAAAAAAAAAAAAAGTTGTACTGTTCCTGCACTCATACACTATAAAGATGATATGCCCAGCGCGCTATAATAATCTTTATAACTCCTGCTCCCTGCTAGTAGCCCTGTGAATGAGACATTATCAAGGGGCTGCTATTAGAAGCTGTGAGCAGGCGATGCCCTCGACATGTCCCCTCACCTGGGACTGCAGACAGGGAGACATTATGGGGCTGGTGTGACAGGCGCTGCTTTTCACTGCACTGCTCACCCCTCTGTCTGGGACATTACAGCAGTGTGCAGCTCCTCGCTGTTATTACCCAGTCTAATAGTTGTTTCCCTGCCGACAACGGGAGTTGCCTCGCCTCCTCTCCTCAGGCTACCTGTTCCCTACATGCGGGAGCAGCACTTAGTGTATGATGTAATGACCCAGGCGGGAGGGGGTAGCAGTGAAAGAGCAGATCCTGTCACGGAATTAAAAGGGTTAAAAAGATTATGTATCTGCACTGGGCATCTCCTCTTTATAATTTGAGTGCAGGAACAGTCCAAAATAAATGTCTATCTCCCTGGGGTACCCCTTTTAAATAACTGTGGGCCAGTGATCTCACATCACTGTTATACAATAGTGATGCCCTGCATGAGATTCAGGTCACTCCAGCATGGCCCAAATGGGTTCTGGGCATGTGAACTGGCATCAAAGTGGGCAAATGGTTGTATGACTTAGTACTACTGGTTTTACTGCACCACCACACAGAAGAGGAAGACCCACATCACAGTTTCCTTCTGGATGGCCAAAGTGGTTATTAATCAGAAAAGCTGGCATCAAGGTGGGCAAATTTCAACTTTGTCGTGGGTTGAATAAGTTACTGATTTAGTTTTTTTTAGAGTTTAAGGGGTTGTCCGGCCTTAGGCTACTGTATGTACCTGCAGACTTGTGAATCCTCACATCGCAAATATTGCTCACTGTAAGATTTCTCCGATGGCGGCACAAGGAGTTGGCGGTCATGTGTAATTTGCATACTTCAGCCATATCCTGACTATATGAGCGTGACCTCCCTCAATGCAAGTGTATTAAGTGAGGCTGGATACAATCTAGTCAGAAAGTGGCTGGAAGTATGCAATTTGCATACTTGTGGTCACATGACTGCCCACTAATGGCGCTGGCACCGGAGGATCCTCACAGTGAGCAGTGTGTGCATTGTGAGGATTCACAAGTCTGCAATCACATGCAGTGACTTCAGACTTGTAACCTAAGGCCGGACAACCCCTCTAACTCTAAAAATAAACCAGTAACTTCTTCAAATCAGTACAAAGTTACAATTTTTGTCCACTTTGATGCCAGCTTTTCAGATCAGTAACCACTTTGACCATCCTGAAGGAAATTGATTATAATATGGGTGTTCCTCTTCTGTGTGCTGGTGATGTAAGACCAATATTCATTCAACCATTTAGCAACACCAGATACTTATTCAAATCTGTGAAAACTGGCTAATTGCCTACTTTGATGCCATTTTTGATACCCAGAACCCATTTGGACTAGGCTGGAATTACCTGAATTTGATGCAGGGCATCACTTTTTCTGTAATTATGGTGTGAGATCAGTGGCTCAGGGTTATATAACCCTTCAAAAACACAAGTTATTCGGCTGTGTGCCCACGATGCTTTTTTGGTGCGTTTTTTGTTGCGTATTTGCAGCGCATAAACGCTCCAGAAACGCATTGCATACCTTTTCCCATGACTTCCTATGACATTCTGCAAGTTCTGTGCACATGGTCAGGATTTTTTCTGCGCAGAAAATTTTCTAATAACTCAATTTGGTGACAGTTCTATTGCCCAGAACCTGTTTGGGCCAGGTTGGAGGAACGTGTTTGATGCGTAGTATCACTCTCTGTGTAAATCCTAAATACTTGACATTTTTTTTTCTTCAGCAGACAAAGCTTAAACGGCACAGAAGAGGGTAAGTCTGATTTCATTCTCTTATGTCCATTACTAGGACAATATCTTTATAAATACTGTGTTTTCCTGGATATAAAACCTACACCTAAAATAAGCCTTTGCATGATTTTACAGAGTTTTTGGCGTATGCTTGAAATATAATCCCCAAAAATAAGCCCTAGTTACAGTTAAGGCCAGCATTAAAGTGGGTGGAGAGCAAACTGGGCAATTGACCAAGACCCCAACTTTCGTCGGTTGTGTGCCCACGATGCGTTTTTTAAGTGTTTCCGCAGCGGCAAAAACGCTGCAGAAATGCTTAAAAAACGCATGGTAGAAGGCCTGCCATGTTCCCCAATGATAATCCGCACGTGCTGTGCACATGCTGCAGAAATTTCCGCTGTGGATTATCATTGCGGAAAAAAACGCAGCACTACCAATTATTTTGCGGAAGTGCTACGTTTTCGCCGCCATTGACTTGCATTAGAACAAATGGATTACGCATCACTGTATACAGTTATATGAAAAAGTTTGGGCACCCCTATTAATCTTAAGCTTAATGTTTTATAAAAATTGGTGTTTTTGCAACAGCTATTTCAGTTTGATATATGTAATAACTGTTGGACACAGTAATGTTTCTGCCTTGAAATGAGGTTTATTGTACTAACAGAAAATGTGCAATCTGCATTCAAACAAAATTTGACAGGTGCATAAGTATGGGCACCCTTATCATTTTCTTGTTTTAAATACTCCTACCTACTTTTTACTGACTTACTAAAGCACTTTTTTTGGTTTTGTAACCTCATTGAGCTTTGAACTTCATAGCCAGGTGTATGCAATCATGAGAAAAGCTACTTAAAGTCGCCACTTGCAAGTTGTTCTCCTGTTTGAATCTCCTCTGAAGAGTGGCATCATGGGCTCCTCAAAACAACTGCCAAATGATCTGAAAACAAAGATTATTCAACATAGTTGTTCAGGGGAAGGATACAAAAAGCTGTCTCAGAGATTTAACCTGTCAGTTTCCACTGTGAGGAACATAGTAAGGAAATGGAAGAACACAGGGACAGTTCTTGTTAAGGCCAGAAGTGGCAGGCCAAGAAAAACATCAGAAAGACAGAGAAGAAGAATGGTGAGATCAGTCAAGGACAATCCTCAGACCACCTCCAGAGAGCTGCAGCATCAACTTGCTGCAGATGGTGTTACTGTGCATCGGTCAACTATACAACGCACTTTGCACAAGGAGAAGCTGTATGGGAGAGTGATGCGAAAGAAGCCGTTTCTGCAAGCACGCCACAAACAGAGTCGGCTGAGGTATGCAAAAGCACATTTGGAGAAGCCAATTTCTTTTTGGAAGAAGGTCCTGTGGACTGATGAAACCAAGATTGAGTTGTTTGGTCATACAAAAAGGCGTTATGCATGGCGGCAAAAAAACACAGCATTCCAAGAAAAACACTTGCTACCCACAGTAAAATTTGGTGGAGGTTCCATCATGCTTTGGGGCTGTGTGGCCAATGCCATCACCGGGAATCTTGTTAAAGTTGAGGGACGCATGGATTCCACTCAGTATCAGCAGATTCTTGACAATAATGTTCAAGAATCAGTGACAAAGTTGAAGTTACGCAGGGGATGGATCTTTCAGCAAGACAATGATCCAAAACACCGCTCCAAATCTACTCAGGCATTCATGCAGAGGAACAATTACAATGTTCTGGAATGGCCATCCCAGTCCCCAGACCTGAATATCATTGAACATCTGTGGGATCATTTGAAGAGGGCTGTCCATGCTCGGCGACCATCAAACTTAACTGAACTGGAATTGTTTTGTAAAGAGGAATGGTCAAAAATACCTTCATCCAGGATCCAGGAAATCATTAAAAGCTACAGGAAGCGACTAGAGGCTGTTATTTTTGCAAAAGGAGGATTTACTAAATATTAATGTCACTTTTCTGGTGAGGTGCCCATACTTATGCACCTGTCAAATTTTGTTTGAATGCAGATTGCACATTTTCTGTAAGTACAATAAACCTCATTTCAAGGCAGAAACATTACTGTGTCCAACAGTTATTACATATATCAAACTGAAATAGCTGTTGCAAAAACACCAATTTTTATAAAACATTAAGCTTAAGATTAATAGGGGTGCCCAAACTTTTTCATATAACTGTATGTAGATGCACATTCCATGCGTTCTAATGTACGGCTGGTACCCAGGTCTAGAGAAGAGGAGACTCTCCTCCGGACCCGGGTACCATAGAAACTGTGAAAAAAAGAATAAAATAAAAAATAAATATGATACTTACCTTCTGGCGGCCCGCGGCGCGCTCCTCCTTGCTTGGTGGCAGTTCGCGATGGAATGAAGGACCTGCGCTGACGTCACAGTCATGTGACGGGTCACGCGACGCTGACGTCGGCAAGTCCTTCAGTTTACCACTGCCAGCAGTCGGGACGGTGAAGCAAGCCAGCATGGGCCATCGGAGGGTAAGTATATATTTATTTGTTTATTTTTTGACATTCTCTCGGGTCACACTATATGCCGGTTGCATGGATTCATATAGTGTGACCAAGTTGACAAGCACTTTCCAAGTGATGCTAAAATCGCTTGGAAAGCGCTTGACAACCCGCATGTGGAAATGCCAGTGAAGAACACTTCACTTCCGCATGTACCTGGCAGGAAAACCGCATGTACAATCCGCATGTACAATCCGCATGTACAATCTGCATGTACAATCCGCATGTACAATCCGCATGTACAATCCGCATGTACATTCCGCATGTACAATCCGCATGTACAATCCGCATGTACAATCCGCATGTACAATCCACATGTACAATCCGCATGTACAATCCGCATGTACAATCCACATGTACATTCCGCATGTACAATCCGCATGTACAATCCGCATGTACAATCCGCATGTACAATCCACATGTACAATCCGCATGTGTTTTTTTCTGCCAGGGAGATGCAGAAACGCTCGGGAAAAATCCTGAGCATTTCTGCATCGTGGGCACATAGCCTTAGAGGTCACCAGCGTTTTTATTCCGAGGTTAAGACTTCCTAAGGACGTTTGGTGACATCAAGGTCATTTGACCATGATCTCACCAAATTTTATTTAACCCCTTCACCCCCCAAGCTTGTTTTCATCTTTCTGCCAGCCCAATTTTTACAATTCTGACCACTTTATGAGGTAATTACTCTGGAACGCTTCAACGGATCCCACTGATTCTGAGATTGTTTTTTCATGACGTATTGTACTTCACGTTAGTGGTAAAATTTGTTCAATATGACTTGCGTTTATTTGTGAAAAAAATGGAAATTTGGTGAAAATGTCGCAATTTTCAAACCTTTAATTTTTATACCCTTAACCCCTTTACAACCTTGGACGTATGAGTATGAATCCTGAACAATTTACCTCCCCCACTATTATGCCAAAACCAGAATGAGATTTTTTTTTTCACTGTACTTAATTTACATGCATAAAAGAGACAAAGCATGAACAAGAGATAATTCTGCAAAAAAAAAATCCAAAAACGCACCAAAACAACATAAATAATGCAGCAAAACCTCTGTTTTTGACCCAGCTGATTTCCTTCCAGAGATCAGTTTTGCTGCAGATTTTTGACATAAAAAAACAACATGTGTGAACAGGGCCTAAAAATTACACGCCTCAAAGTCCTCAAAACCACATTCAAGAAGTTTATCCCTTCGCAGGAATTAATGCATCACAAGAATTAATGTGGAAGGAAAAAAATTAACATTTTATTTTTTTTCTAAAATTTGTAACTTTAGCCCCAAATTTTTTATTTTCACAAATGGACTCCAAAATATTTTGTGCTATTTCTCCTGAGTGCGCCAATAACACATATGTGGGGGAAAGCTACTGTTTTGTCGCACAGCGGCTCGGAAGGGAAGGAGCACTGTTTGACTTTTTGAATGCAAAAAATGGATGGAATCGACTGCGGACGCCATGTCACTTTTGGAGACCCCCTGATGTGATTTAAAAATGGAAACCTCCATAAACTAGACCATTCAAGGCAGGGGCGAACACTGACATCTTGGGGACCCTGTGCAAGAAATGTGCCTAGAACCCCTCCTTTTATGGCATTTTATATATGTAATAAAAGAGGGCACTGTGACTAACAGAAATAACAAGAATACACTTGTTATACAGTACAGACCAAAAGTTTGGACACACCTCATTTATAGATTTTTCTGTATTTTCATGACTATGAAAATTGTACATTCACACTGAAGGCATCAAAACTATGAATTAACACATGTGGAATTATATACTTAGCAAAAAAGTGTGAAACACCTGAAAATATGTCTTATATTCTAGGTTCTTCAAAGTAGCCACCTTTTGCTTTGATGACTGCTTTACACACTCTTGGCATTCTCTTGATGAGCTTCAAGAGGTAGTCACCGGAAATGGTCTTTCAACAATCTTGAAGGAGTTCCCAGAGATACTTAGCACTTGTTGGCCCTTTTACCTTCACTCTGCGGTCCAGCTCACCCCAAACCATCTTGATTGGGATTAGGTCTGGTGACTGTGGAGGCCAGGTCATCTGGCGTAGCGCCCCATCACTCTCCTTCTTGGTCAAATAGCCCTTACACAGCCTGGAGGTATGTTTGGGGTCATTGTCCTGTTGAAAAATAAATGATGGTCCAGCTAAACGTAAATCGGATGGAATAACTTGCCGCTGCAAGATGCTGTGGTAGCCATGCTGGTTCAGTATGCCTTCAATTTTGAATAAATCCCCAACAGTGTCACCAGCAAAGCACCCCCACACCATCACACCTTCTCCTCCATGCTTCACGGTGGGAACCAGGCATGTAGAGTCCATCCGTTCACCTTTTCTGCGTCGCACAAAGACACGGTGGTTGGAACCAAAGATTTCAAATTTGGACTCATCAGACCAAAGCACAGATTTCCACTGGTCTAATGTCCATTCCTTGTGTTCTTTAGCCCAAACAAGTCTCTTCTGCTCGTTGCCTGTCCTTAGCAGTGGTTTCCTAGCAGCTATTTTACCATGAAGGCCTGCTGCAAAAAGTCTCCTCTTAACAGTTGTTGTAGAGATGTTGCTGCTAGAACTCTGTGTGGCATTGACCTGGTCTCTAATCTGAGCTGCTGTTAACCTGCGATTTTTGAGGCTGGTGACTCGGATAAACTTCTCCTCAGAAGCAGAGGTGACTCTTGGTCTTCCTTTCCTGTGGTGGTCCTCATGTGAGCCATTTTCTTTGTAGCGCTTGATGGTTTTTGCAACTGCACTTGGGGACACTTTCAAAGTTTGCCCAATTTTTCGGACTGACTGACCTTCATTTCTTAAAGTAATGATGGCCACTCCTTTTTCTTTACTTAGCTGCTTTTTTCTTGCCATAATACAAATTCTAACAGTCCATTCAGTAGGACTATCAGCTGTATATCCACCTGACTTCTGCACAACACAACTGATGGTCCCAACCCCATTTATAAGGCAAGAAATCCCACTTATTAAACCTGACAGGGCACATCTGTGAAGTGAAAACCATTTTGGGCGACTACCTCTTGAAGCTCATCAAGAGAATGCCAAGAGTGTGCAAAGCAGCCATCAAAGCAAAAGGTTACTTTGAAGAACCTAGAATATAAGACATATTTTCAGTTGTTTCACACTATTTTGTTAGTATATAATTCCACGTGTGTTAATTCATAGTTTTGATGCCTTCAGTGTGAATATACAATTTTCAAAGTCATGAAAATGTGGAAAAATCTTTAAATGAGAAGGTGTGTCCAAACTTTTGGTCTGTACTGTATATATATATTCAGTCAGTCTGAAAAATTGGGAAAACTTTGAAAGTGTCCTCAAGTACAGTTGAGGCCTCTCCTCACTCCATTCATTGTTCTCTCCCCACCCCCATCATTGACCTCTCTGCACCCCCCCATTATAATCTCCCCCACTCCTCATTGTCCTCTCCCCACTCCATTCATTGTCCTCTACCACAGGCGCGCACTACATGCTGATGTCATCAAGCCGTGCGCGCCTGTATGAGAGAGAAAGCACTGGGCAGGAAGCAGAGGATGGATTCGTGCAGCTCCACAGCCATTATCTTATCTCCTGTTGGCAACGGAGATGCATCAATCGCTCCCTGCCCGCTGCTCATAATGAGGGCAATTGCCCTCATTATTAGCCACCCTGCAAGGGCCCCCCTGCACCTCCGAGCCCACGTGCAGCTGCACCGACGGTATGTCCGCCCCTGTTTCATGGAATGTATATAGATGTGTGTTGAACACGTTGAACTTCCAGATGCTTCACAGAAGTTTATAATGTAGAGCCGTGAAAATAAAAAGTCACATTTTTCCCACAAAAATGTTCATTAAGCCCCAAATGTAGATTTGATGAAAGCCGGCCGGTGGGTGCAGCTCTCTGGCTCCCCCTTACCTCTCAGGTGAGTCAAGGTACTGCACCTAGAGTAAGTGGTGCCAGGAAGCTGCTACCAGGGGGGGAAAGCACGGTGGTGTGTTGTCCCTTACACGTCACCAATCCGTGACGCCACGATACAGGCACAACTCTCTGGCGCCCCCTTGCCTCTCAGGTCAGTCAAGGTACTGCACCTAGAGTGAGTGGTCGCCGGAGAGGCCGTCCTGTAGCCCTCTGGGTATTTGAGGCCCTCTTCAGTGAGGGCGGTATATATATTCCCCTGGCTGCGCCAGTAATATATATCCACACCTCTGACCGTCACTGCTAGCCTTCCTCAAATCCCCCAGATGGTATGCTGCCACCAGTTCTCGTTTGATACAAGCCCGGTCCGTTAATAGACTTGTATCGGGTCAGGAACCAACCCAGTAGCGTTTCAGCCAAGCGTTTCCGGACCAATGGATTCGTATATGCAGAGTAAAGGATACAGCCCACGATTAATTTATGATTTAATCGATTATAAGAATACACTAGATTACAAGGCTATACCATTAACTATACAATGGTATTTTGGCCAGAATAAGAAATATAGCAATTAGAAGTACAAAACACAGGAATAACAACGATAAATCAGTTACCGTTCTTGTGGTGCAAGGGAGGATTGCGATCCCACAGGTTCAAGCTTAGTTGCAGTCGTCCAGGCCTCAGTAGCACATGGCAAAGGTGCTCCTCCCACTCAGATACCTGGACCCGACGGTAGGAGTTGTTCACATCATCTCCTGGGTCAAACTGAGGGGGTTTCTGACTGTCGGCTATACTAAAGTCCTGTCACGCCCACTCTTGGTGATGTCAGTTTACTAAAACCCGCCCCCCAACCAATGCTCATTTTAGCTTCATTTTAGAAAAGTACCCATAACTTTCCCTGGGGTGACCTCATCGTATCACCAGAGGTCTCATCGTGATCCTCCTCTTGTGGGGAAGCCATTGACTCTAAACATGCCTCCCCTGAGACCTTGTATATGGTTCTTCTAAATATCCAGCTTTCCAGGCCACTCAGGGATTTATGAGTCCCATGATTGTGTCCGCGGGCACCTTCCTCACATGATACATTTTATTTGGGTTCCCTAACTTGTATCGTGTGGTTAGAAATTGATACTGTATCTTGTAGCTTTTGGGTGGCCATTTTCCACAAAGAAAGCACATGGTTCCTGGACAATGGAAAGGTTTGCAGGCATGCACAAATGGTTTGCTTTTGGTTTCCAGTGACATCAAGGTGTTAATTACCCCCCTGGGGCCTAGCTGACTCTGTCCTTCTTGGACACAGAAAAAATGGCCCATCTATTTACCATATCAAAAACGTTTCTGGAGACTGATCTCCAGAGGTGGGGGCGAATTGCTCTGTTTACCAGGGGCTGCAGAAATCTGACATGGTAGAAGCTGTGTGACAATAGGGAATATCTTCAGGTATGACGTATCATACCTAAGATGGCGGCTAACTTTCATGACACAGTAGAATTTTCACAAGGGTAAGAAAATGCACAATACAATTTGCTGTGCAGTTTCTTCTGAGTACGCCAATACCCCATATGTGGAGGAAAAGTACTGTTGGTGCGAATATCAGGTCTCGGAACAGACGTGCCATTTGAGTTTTTGAATGCAATATTGGCTGGCATCATTAGCGGATGCCATGTGGTGTTTGGGGAGTTCCTGGTGTGTCTGAATAGTGGAAAGCCACCCCCCACAAGTCAACCCATTTGGGAAACTAAACCCCTGAAGGAATGTATCTAGATGTGTGTCGAGCACCTAGAATTCCCCAATACTTCGCAGAAGTTTATAACATAACTTATGTAAAAAAAAAAATCACATTTTTCCCTACAAAATTTTTAGCCCCAAATTTTGCATTTTCACAAGGGTAACAGGAGGAAGTGCACTTTACAATTTGTTATGCAGTTTTTCCTGAGTACACCGATGACCAATATGTGATGGAAAACTACTGTTTGGGCGCAAGGCAGGGTTCGGAAGGGAAATAACTATTTGACTTCTTGAATGCAAAATTTGCTGGGATCACTAGCGGACGCCATATCGCATTTGGAGAGTCCCTGATGTGCTTAAACAATAGAAACTAGACCCCTCAAGGAATGTATCCAGATGTGTGGTGAGCAACTTGAACCCCCGGGTTCTTCATAGAAGTTTATAAAGTTGAGCTGTGAAAATAAAAAAAATCAAATTTTTACAAAAAAAATGTTCTTTTAACCCCAATTTTTTTTTTTTTCACAAGGGCAACAGGAGAAATTGCACCATACAGTTTGATGTGCAATTTCTCCTAAGTTTGCCGATACCCCATATGTTGTGGAAATCTACTGTTCGGGTGCAAGGCTCAAATGGGAAGGAACGCCATTCAACTTTTTGAATGCAAAATTGTCTGGAATCGGTAGCGCATACCATGTTTTTTTTTTCATTATTTTGTGATTCTTTAACCCTTTCCTGACTAGCAGTATATGTACGGCGCCACGGGAGCTGCTATCCCGCAAACCGCCTACATATACTTCCTCGCATCGGGCAGGCTCACAGAGACCGCCACCGCGATCAAGTGCGAGTGTTAGCTCTATATGAGGACTGACACCCTGTAGCAGTGCCCATGATCAGTGCTAGCACTGATCGCGGGCTTTTAACCCCTATGATGCTACTATCAATAGTGACAGCGACATCGAGGAGTTTCACAGAGGGAGGGAGCTCCCTCTCTGCGCCCATCGGCGTTGTGCCGATGGTCTCCATGGTGACCCTGGGCCGAAAGATGGCCGCGGGGTCACCCAGGGGCGATGACCTGTAAGCTCCTGAATTTTATTTAAGAAAAATGTCCCGAAAAGCTAATTTATGAATCATAATAGGACCAGTTAAAACATAAATTTTTATTGACGAGGGTTTTTAAAATGTCAAAAATATGACCACGAACACACAGACACCATAAAGTGTTAGGGTGCATGCACACGGTCAGTGTTTGCTGCGGATTGGACGCAGCACACTTGGTCTGCTTCCAATCTGCAGCGGCCAGATGTTACAGCATAGTGGGTGGGATTTATATAAATCCCATGCCCACTATCCGTCTGTCTGCTCCTGCGGCTCACCCGCGGAGAAGGACATGCGACACGTCTTCACAGACCGCAGCATGTCAATTTCTCTTGCTGAAATGCTAGTCTCCGCAAGAGAAATTGACATGCTGCTGTCTGTGAAGACTATACATTACACTAGTAGAATTTCTCTTCCATACTGCAAAAGAAATTCTACTAGTGTAATGTATAGGCTGCGGTGACGCCGCATGTGTTCAATAAACACATGCGGATTTACCTGTGTGCAGCGCTTTGGACGCAGCATCAGTATGCTGCTTTCAAAGCGCTGCCATTCCTGACAGTGTGCACATACCCTTACCCAAAAGAAACTTTTCAAATACCTCAAAATTCTGTATATTGACTATCTAAATGACCCTAATTTAACACCTATCAATTTCCCTGCCTAACAGCGGAGGTTGGCACCCTATCGGGAAAGCGTTA
The DNA here is from genome assembly GCF_046119375.1 of Phyllobates terribilis. Lineage (NCBI taxonomy): Eukaryota > Metazoa > Chordata > Amphibia > Anura > Dendrobatidae > Phyllobates > Phyllobates terribilis. Next base: position 1,085,412 of record NW_027363110.1, read on the forward strand.
CGGCGCCCCCGCTCCACGGCGGCTAGCCCTCAGATGCCCTGGATGACCCGAGTCAAATGTCTATATCCAACAGGAGAATGGAAAAAATCTTCAGGCACCACTGTGTGATATTTATATAGCTGAACACCAGCAGTGATAAAGGACAATAATAGTGGTGCAAAGGCTAAAGGATGGCATCTATGCAACAAGTAGAAAAATGAATAGCAGTACTCACCTTAGTCCTTTGGCTAAAAAGTCCTTTATTTCGATGCAGCGGTCTATCGGAGGTGCAGCGCAGACAGCGGGGAGACGAGAGGACGACGGCCGTTTTGCGTCTTACAAGCGCTTCTACACATAGGAGGAGTTTAGTATACATAATTAAAAGTTAATTGATTAACATAAAAACATTCATTAAAAAAAACATACAGATGCTATACAATATTTTAGAAAGAGACTGCCATATCTAGGTTTTCATTTAGCCCTAGCGGGCCCTGGGCTTCTGCTTTTAATATCCATTTCCCTTCTCTTGCTAACAGGAACTGATTGTGATTTCCCCTTTGTATGGGGTATTTTAACTGTTCAATGCCTGGAAATTGCAGTACACGAGGGTTTGCATTGTGACACTCCCGAATGTGTTGAATCAATCTAGGTGAGCCTTTACCAGAGGAAATGGAATCATAGTGTTCTCTAAATCTGACAAATGGTTTTTCCAATATAATAGAATTTACATGGACAGTATAATATTATAATATAATATTTATTCCTTCTATATGAAAATAATGGTTTGTTCAAAGCTATATCACAGAGATCCGGATCACTTTCAAGTAAATGCCAATTGTTCCTTACTGCATTCTGTATTAGATCTGTGTTGGCACTTTGTTTAAAATTAAAAATACATTTTCTCTTTTGGTTAGAATCTACTTTTGCATTTTTATGTTGTTGTTTGATTAATTCATGTTGTTTTTTCTTGTGTGCTCTATCTTGTGCTTCTCTCGGTAGTGTAATTGGGTATCTATCCTCTCCTAGAGAACCTGTTAGTTCCTCTGCCTGTTTCAAAAAACCTTGATCAGTATTGTTAATTTTTCTTATGCTCAAGTATTGACTATATGGTACAGTTCTTTTAGTATGAGAAAGATGTGCACTGTCATAATGAAGTAGCATATTGGTAGCTGTTACTTTTTTTCATATAAAAGGAATAAAAATTTGGGAGATTTATTGATACATAATAGATTTAGACGCACTACCGAAAAAAAGACATAGTTAGAAGAAAATTCGTTGACTGGAAATTACAGGTGTGGTAATTGTTCTTTTTGCCAGGCACACATTACAGGGAAAAATCTAAAAATAGGAGCTATATGGCACGAAGTAAAATAATTTCTCATGCAGGACCAAACATGTGGTATATACACTGCTCAAAAAAATAAAGGGAACACTCAACACATGATCTGAATGAATGAAATCTTCTCATTGAATACTTTGTTCTGTACAAAGCTGAATGTGCTGACAACAAAATCACACATAAATCACCAATGGAAATCAAATTTATTAACCAATGGAGGCCTGGATTTGGAGTCACCCCCAAAATTAAAGTGGAAAAACACACTACAGGCTGATCCAACTTTGATGTAATGTCCTTAAAACAAGTCAAAATGAGGCTCAGTATTGTGTGTGGCCTGCACGTGCCTATATGACCTCCCTACAACACCTGGACATGCTCCTGATGAGGTTGCGGATGGTCTCCTGTGGGATCTCCTCCCAGACCTGGACTAAAGCATCCGCCAACTCCTGGACAGTCTGTGGTGCAAAGTCACGTTCGTGGATGGAGCGAGACATGATGTCCCAGATGTGCTCAATCAGATTCAAGTCTGGGGAACGGACGGGTCAGTCCATAGCTTAAATGCCTTCATCTTGCAGGAACTGCTGACACACTCCAGCCACATGAGGTCTGGCATTGTCCTGCATTAGGAGGAACCCAGGGCCAACTGCACCAACATATGGTCTCACAAGGGGTCTGAGGATCTCATCTCATTACCTAATGGCAGTCAGGCTACCTCTGGCGAGCACATGGAGGGCTGTGCTGCCCTCCAAAGAAATACCACCCCACACCATTACTGACCCACTGCCAAATCGGTCATGCTGAAGGATGTTGCAGGCAGCAGATCGCTCTCCACGGCTTCTCCAGACTCTGTCACATGTGCTCAATGTGAACCTGCTTACATCTGTGAAGAGCATAGGGTGCCAGTGGTGACTTTGCCAATCCTGGTGTTCTGTGGCAAATGCCAAGTGTCCTGCACGGTGTTGGGCTGTGAGCACAACCCTCATCTGTGGACTTCGGGCCCTCATACCATCCTCATGGAGTCGGTTTCTAACCGTTTGTGCAGACACATGCACATTTGTGACCTGCTGGAGGTCATTTTGCAGGGCTCTGGCAGTTCTCCTCCAGTTCCTCCTTGACCAAAGGCGGAGGTAGCGGTCCTGCTGCTGGGTTGTTGCCCTCCTAAGGCCCCCTCCACGTCTCCTGGTGTACTGGCCTGTCTCCTGGTAGCACCTCCAGACTCTGGACACTACGCTGACAGACACAGCAAACCTTCTTGCCACAGCTCGCATTGATATGTCATCCTGGATGAGCTGCACTACCTGAGCAACTTCTGTGGGTTGTAGAGTCCGTCTCATGCTACCACGAGTGTGAAAGCACAACTAACATTCAAAAGTGACCAAAACATCAGCCAGAAAGCATTGGTACTGAGATGTGGTCTGTGGTCCCCACCTGCAGAACCACTCCTTTATTGAGGGTGTCTTGATAATTGCCAATAATTTCCATCTATTGTCTATTCCATTTGCACAACAGCATGTGAAATTGATTGTTAATCAGTGTTGCTTCCTAAGTGGACAGTTTGATTTCACAGAAGCTTGATTTACTTGGAGTTACATTCTGTTGTTTAAGTGTTCCCTCTATTTTTTTGAGCAGTGTATATTATACTGTCCATGTAAATTCTATTATATCGGAAAAACCATCCGCCCTTTATTTGTCAGATTTAGAGAACACTATGATTCCATTTCCTCTGGTAAAGGCTCACCTAGATTGATTCAACTCATTCGGGAATGTCACAATGCAAACCCTCGTGTACTGCAATTTCCAGGCATTGAACAGTTAAAATACCCCATACAAGGGGGAAATCACAATCATTTCCTGTTAGCAAGAGAAGGGAAATGGATATTAAAAGAAGAAGCCCAGGGCCCGCTAGGGCTAAATGAAAAGCTAGATATGGCAGTCTTTTTATAGAATATTGTATAGCATCTGTATGTTTTTTTAATGAATGTTTTTATGTTAATTAGATTTTAATTATGTATACTAAACTCCTCCTATAAAGGAAGAATCTTTTGCACTTCCTTTAAAGTTTGGACCCGTAGAAGCGTTTGTAAGTCGCGAAACGGCCGTCGTCCTCTCGTCTCCCCGCTGTCTCCGCTGCACCTCCGATAGACCGCTGCATATGATTGTCCAGAATGCTATGACAAAAAGGACTTTTTAGCCAAAGGACTAAGGTGAGTGCTGCTATTCATTTTTCTATTTGTTGCATAAATGTCTATATCTCCTAACAGGAAGCTCTGTTTCTATACATAGATCACTCCTAGTGTGCTAAGGGTAAGTCATAATGCAACAAATGATAATCAATCAAATTATATGAAATTAAAGTAGTGTCATTATCACACACCTCTGTTTGAAATCACTATCTTACTGATAATAATGGAAAGAGAAGTGATTCAAAGTTCATAGTGCTATAACAATCAGGTCCATAGCAGATCAATATTTAGTTGATCAGACCTATACATTTTAAAAGATTATACCATAGTTTAAGTGCACTGTGCATGAGACAAAATTGACCATATAAATGTGATTTAACCAATTGCACCAGCAGCCCATATGGATCACACTTATATCGATTTATGAATACATATAAGGAGACTTTAATAATATCTTCCTTAGCAATGTGAGCAATTATACTTCAAGGATAATAAACCATGATAGAAACAAAGTACTTATCAATGTGTGATAAAGATCCTCTACATCGCCTCTACACGTTTCGCCCTGTTAGCTCTTCAGGAGGCCTGATGGCAGGTAAATGTGGTGGATATTTGCATGTCTGTCTGATTCAACACATGTCCTTTTATACATAAATAGGAGAACTATTGAGTATAATGGCATAAGAAGCTTTATTTCATAAATAATTCATTTAAAATTAGTACATCACATCAAAAATATGAAATATTATAAAGACAGAGACATGCAGACAAATAGTCCCAATTTTTATTGCTGACCTCTACGAAGGGTCCATCCAAGGGGTCATAAAGCATACTAGTGCAGGGATAGAGAGAGAAGCAAGTGATCAAACGGCTTACATGCAATTATACTAAGTTCATGGAGCCCACTCTACCACAAGAGCTAAATTGCACCTCACTCACCGAGTAAAGGAGAGCCCAAGTCTGAGAGGAACGGCACAGGGACTGGTCAATGGCAAAAGAGAGCCTCGACGCGCGTTTCGCCGGTGATTATCCTTGGCTTTCTCAAGAGACGTGTGTGGTTGCGCTTTCAGGACCTTTAAATATGCCCCCAAGAGATCATGTGTATTGTCACGTGACTCTCCAATATGGCCGCCGAACATCAGATGAAAGGCTGCACATGTGCTGCTGCTACCACCGCCTCCATGTGCGCGCCCCAGCCGTCATGACTTCGGCACGTGACTGGAAGTGCGGGTAAGCGCTATTCCCGGCGACGCGCTGAAGGCTTATTGACAGCTGAGCGCTACCATAGGGCGGGAGAGACCGGGCGCATGAGCACAACATCTGCTCACAGACAGGCATAGGGGGAAATATGTATGTAATGGACAAATCTACTGCCAAGAATCAATGTGGTAGCAAATTAAAGTGCCATCCGATCATAATAATATTCATGCATTGAACCTAATATCACAAAGTATGAGGGATTATAGCACTCAATGATAATCATAAGTATGCTAGCAAACATCAAAATGCAAAGGGGAAACATACATTATACAAAATATATGTGCATATATTCTTCGCCATCTATCCAATCTATTACAGATATCAGGATGAGAGGGGTCCACAGACAAAGTTCGTCTCTACAAATGGTATAGAGTAGACGGTTTCTAAAGCGCAATCACTATATAAAAGAAGTGAGTACAAATAATAAGAACAAATAAAAACATAGAACCATGGTCCCTAAATTAGGGACCATGGTTCTATGTTTTTATTCTTAATTTTTTAAAATTTTATTTGTTCTTATTCTTTGTACTCACTTCTTTTATATAGTGATTGCACTTTAGGAACCGTCTACTCTATACCATCTGTAGAGACGTATTCTGTCTGTGGACCCCTTCCATCCTGACATCTGCAATATATTGGATAGATGGTGAAGAATTTGTGCATATATATTTTCGTATAATTGATGGCGCCTTAAGAACCGTCTATCCCATACCATTTGTAGAGACGAACTTTGTCTGTGGACCCCTCTCATCCTGATATCTGTAATAGATTGGATAGATGGCGAAGAATATATGCACATATATTTTTGTATAATGTATGTTTCCCCTTTGTATTTTGATGTTTGCTAGCATCCTTATGATTATCATTGAGTGCTATAATCCCTCATACTTTATGTGATATTAGGTTCAATGCATGAATATTATTATTTCCCCCTATGCCTGTCTGTGCACAGATGTTGTGCGCATGCGCCCGGTCTCCCCCGCCCTATGGCTGCGCTCAGCTGTCAATAAGCCTTCGGCGCGTCGCCGGGAATATCGCTTACCCGCACTTCCGGTCACGTGCTGACGTCATGACGGCTGGGACGCGCACATGGAGGCGGTGGTAGCCGCAGCACATACGCCGCCTTTCATCTGATGTTCGGCAGCCATATTGGAGAGTCACGTGACTATACACGTGATCTCTTGGGGGCATATTTAAAGGTCCTGAAAGCGCAACCACACATGCCTCTTGTGAAAGCCAAGGTTAATCACTGGCGAAACGTGCGTCGAGGCTCTCTTTTGCCATTGACCAGTCCCTGTGCCGTTCCTCTCAGACTTGGGCTCTCCTTTACTCGGTGAGTGAGGTGCAATTTAGCTCTTGTGGTAGAGTGGGCTCCATGAACTTAGTATAATTGCATGTAAGCCGTTTGATCACTTGCTTCTCTCTCTATCCCTGCACTAGTATGCTTTATGACCCCTTGGATGGACCCTTCGTAGAGGTCAGCAATAAAAATTGGGACTATTTGTCTGTATGTCTCTGTCTTTATAATATTTCATATTTTTGATGTGATGTACTAATTTTAAATGAATTATTTATGAAATAAAGCTTCTTATGCCATTATACTCAATAGTTCTCCTATTTATATATATATGGTTTTGAGTAGGCACTTGTGTGTGAAGATGGGGGTTGGCCCTCCTCTTTAGACCCCCTACCCACACTATCTATTATGTGGGCCGCAGTTTGTTTACATGTCCTTTTATATAGAGCTCCCTCTCAAACAGTCTCCTCCCCAATCATTTTGATAACTTCCTGTGTAACCGCCCCTTTGACCCTCTCTAGATATAACCCCCATTACTCAATAATCGCCGCTCAGTGTGCCCTGATATAAACCACATATGAAGCAGTCAGGCTAAGATCATTTAAAGCTCAGAAAGCGCAACCCATCCACCACCATACATTATCACGGAGTACGCGCCTATCAGCCACCGCAGGAAGTGACGCGTCCCACTGATGCGATGCGTTCCGACTCAGGATGCTCACCTTAATGCTATGGAACACACAGTACTGCACATGACCGGAAACTTTACACCGGAAATAACGTGTGCAGATGAAGCAGTGCGATCCAGCCTCAGACATTCTCCTTGCTACTGTGGAGCGCACGGTACTGTGCATGACCAGAAACTCCGCTGGATAACAGCAACAACCAATTTAGGTGTGCCCAACCCTCTGATTCGCTCCAAACGGGAGCGCAACCACTGACCACCAATATACATAGCCAAAGATAAAACTGTGGATACCATATTTATCACAACTACTCTATTGGTTGATAAACGGGGAAATTGAGAGACAGATAAAATTGCAATTACTCTCTAAACCTCACCTTCAATACTTATACATATGATAGAGTATTTTATAATCACATATATTTACAGAGCGGCAAGGCAAAAAATTATACTAAAAATAAGGGGATGATGAAGACTGATGATACAATAACTTTTTTTAGGGAGGGGTAGAGGACAAGACAAGAAGAGGGGAGAGCAAGGAGGAGCTCCATTGACCATATAGGACAATCAAATGTGTATGTGTGTATATCTGTAAATATATATACACTACAGACCAAAAGTTTGGACACACCTTCTCATTTACATATTTTTCTGTATTTTCATGACTATGAAAATTGTACATTCACACTGAAGGCATCAAAACTATGAATTAACACATGTGGAATTATATACTTACCAAAAAAAGATTGAAACACCTGAAAATATGTCTTATATTCTAGGTTCTTCAAAGTAGCCACCTTTTGCTTTGATGGCTGCTTTGCACACTCTTGACGAGCTTCAAGAGGTAGTCAACGGAAATGGTTTTCACTTCACAGGTGTGCCCTGTCAGGTTTAATAAGTGGGATTTCTTGCCTTATAAATGGGGTTGGGACCATCGTTGTGTTGTGCAGAAGTCAGGTGAATACACAGCTGATAGTCCTACTGAATAGACTGCTAGAATTTGTATTATGGCAAGAAAAAAGCAGCTAAGTAAAGAAAAACGAGTGGCCATCATTACTTTAAGAAATGAAGGTCAGTCAGTGCGAAAAATTGGGAAAACTTTGAAAGTGTCCCCAAGTACAGTTGCAAAAACCATCAAGCGCTACAAAGAAACTGGCTCATATGAGGACCGCCCCAGAAAAGGAAGACCGAGAGTCACCTCTGCTTCTGAGGAGAAGTTTATCCGAGTCATCAGCCTCAGAAATCGCAGGTTAACAGCAGCTCAGATTAGAGACCAGGTCAATGCCACACAGAGTTCTAGCAGCAGACACATCTCTTCAACAACTGTTAAGAGGAGACTTTGTGCAGCAGGCCATCATGGTAAAATAGCTGCTAGGAAACCACTGCTAAAGACAGGCAACAAGCAGAAGAGACTTGTTTGGGCTAAAGAACACAAGGAATGGACATTAGACCAGTAGAAATCTGTGCTTTGGTCTGATGAGTCCAAATTTGAGATCTTTGTGCGACGCAGAAAAGGTGAACAGATAGGGTATGTGCACACGATGCAGAAATGAAGCAGAAAATTTCTGCATCATTTCTGCATCTCCCTGGCAGAAAAAACGCATGCAGATTGTGCATGCGTTTTTCCTGCGGAATACATGCGGATTCACATGCGTTTCCGCATGTGGATTGACAAGCGCTTTCCAGGCGATTTTAGCATCACCTGGAAAGTGCTTGACAACTAGGTCACACTATATAAATCCATGCAAACAGTATGGATTTATATAGTGTGACCCGAGAGAGTGGTAAAAATAAAAAATAAATGTATACTTTACCCTCCGATGGCCCGCGCTGTCCAGCTCACTCCGTTCTCCCTTCCGGCAACACTGAATTTAAAGACCTGCCGACGTCAGCGTCACGTGACCTGTCACATGACTCTGACGTCAGCGCAGGTCCTTCAACTCACTGCAAAGTGCCGGGAACCAAGCAGGAGCGGTACGCGGGCCGACAGTAGGTAAGTATACATTTATTTTTTATTTTATTCTTTTTTTTACAGATTTTTTAATGGTACCTGGGTGTGGATGAGACTCTCCTCTCATCTACACCCGGGTACCATCCGCACATTAGAACGCGTGGATTACGCATCTACATATACAGTGATGTGTAATCCATGCGGTCTAATGCAAGTCAGTGGCGACGAAAACGCCGCATTTCCGCAAAATTAATGGACATGCTGCGGAGTTTTGAGCGCAGCATAAACGCTGCGGAAAAATCCGCAGCATGGGCACAGCATATGCGGATTTCCATTGGGGAACATTGCTGCCCTTCTACCATGCTTTTTTAATGCGTTTCCGCAGCTTTTCCGCAGCTGCGGAAACGCATAAAAAACGTATCGTGTGCACACAGCCATAGACTCTACATGCCTAGTTCCCACCGTGAAGCATGGAGGAGGAGGTGTGATGGTGTGGGGGTGCTTTGCTGGTGACACTGTTGGGGATTTATTCAAAATTGAAGGCATACTGAACCAGCATGGCTACCACAGCATCTTGCAGCGGCATGCTATTCCATCCGGTTTGCGTTTAGCTGGACCATCATTTATTTTTCAACAGGACAATGACCCCAAACACACCTCCAGGCTGTGTAAGGGCTATTTGACCAAGAAGGAGAGTGATGGGGTGCTACGCCAGATGACCTGGCCTCCACAGTCACCAGACCTGAACCCAATCAAGATTTGTTTGGGGTGAGCTGGACCGCAGAGTGAAGGCAAAAGGGCCAACAAGTGCTAAGCATCTCTGGGAACTCCTTCAAGATTGTTGGAAGACCATTTCCGGTGACTACCTCTTGAAGCTCATCAAGGGAATGCCAAGAGTGTGCAAAGCAGTCATCAAAGCAAAAGGTGACTACTTTGAAGAACCTAGAATATAAGACATATTTTCAGTTGTTTCACACTTTTTTGTTAAGTATATAATTCCACATGTGTTAATTCATAGTTTTGATGCCTTCAGTGTGAATGTACAATTTTCATAGTCATGAAAATACAGAAAAATCTATAAATGAGAAGGTGTGTCCAAACTTTTGGTCTGTACTGTATATATATGTGTAAATGTGTAAAAAGAACTGACCAGCACATCCTAAATGTGAACAGGTGCAAGCTGCAGAAACTGAATAAGATATATGAAAAGAAAGCACAGCAGCACTCCATTATGGCCAAAATACATAAAGACAATAAAAACGTTTGATATAAACTGTGATATTACTCAATGGACTTTACTTACAATAAACGGAGGTTCTTAGCGCATAAATTGGCCAATTCATGTGTGCCCATCAACCGCTGCAAGGTGACCTCCCGTCTGATGGGTACTTCTCTGCCTACGTGCCTCTCTTGGGCTACAAGCCTATAACTCTGGACAGAACATGTCACTTCTGGGCTAAAACACCTACAATTCAAATGGGCTGGTAGAATAGAATATACATCACCTGCTGGTTAAATGGGGGGAATGCCAGGTCAGACAGGAGGCAGTTACAACCTCCTATAGTAATATATAATAAGAAAACTGACCAGCACATCCTAAGTGTGAACAGGTGCTAGCTGCAGAAACTATATATAATGATGAAGTCTAATCCAGATAAAAAAATAGACACAAGAATTTGTGCAGCCCACAATGAGGGGACAAAAAACTAGCTTATATGGTCAGCCAAAACAATCCAATCGATTCAAAGGTCCATCATAACGTCTCATGGTTATAAGAAACAGGCCTATGTAATTTGTTTGTTTATCCACTTAGGGGTAAGGGAATCCACTCTAAAGGTCCATTCACATTCATGTTTCAATAGGTCCTTATCCTGATCGCACCCTCTGGGGCTAGATTTCACAACCTCAATAACTGTAAAGAGAATTTCATCTACTTCACCCAGATGTGTTGTTCTCATATGTCTTGACAGTGGGGTATGTCGATCATTCCTGATGTCACCCAGATGTTCACTCACTCTCCTCCTCAGTTCTCTCTTAGTTTTGCCCACATAATTAAGTGGATATGGGCAGGTTGCCATATAGATCACACCTGAGCTCTTACTGTGGAAAAAGCACGGTGGCTCAATAGTTAGCACTGCAGCCTTGCAGCACTGGGGTCCTGGATTCAAATCCCACCAAGGACAACATCTGCAAGGAGTTTGTATGTTCTTCCCGTGTTTGCGTGGGTTTCTTCCGGGTTCTCTGGTTTCCTCCCACACTCCAAAGACATACTGATAGGGAATTTAGATTGTGAGCCCCAGTGGGGACAGCGATGATAATGTATGTAAAGTGCTGTGAAATATGTTAGCGCTATATAAAAATAAAGATTATTAATATTGTTAATATTTTACCCATGCGGAATCAAACACAAAATTTCAAAATGGATTTCCAAAAAATCAATCTAATATTAAATTTGCAAAAAAAATAACATGTACCTCCTATGCTCCTAGCCACATCTGTACCAAAATTCAAGTTGGCATCTCAATGGGATCATACTTAACCCCTTAACCCCCGAGGGTGGTTTGCACGTTAATGACCAGGCCAATTTTTACAATTCTGACCCCTGTCACTTTATGAGGTAATTACTCTGGAACGCTTCAACGGATCCCCCTGATTCTGAGATTGTTTTTTTCGTGACATATTGTACTTCATGATTGTGGTAACATTTCTTCGATATCACTTGCGTTTATTTGTGAAAAAAACGGAAATTTGGTGAAAATGTTGAAAATTTGGCAATTTTCACAATTTGAATTTTCCCACATGTCTACTTTACATCAGCACAATTTTGGAACCAAAATTTTTTTCTGTTAGGGAGCTATAAAGGTTAAAAGTTGACCAGCGATTTCTAATTTTTTCAACAAAATTTACAAAACCATTTTTTTAGGGACCACATCACATTTGAAGTCACTTTGAGAGGTCTTCATGGCAGAAAATACCCAAAAGTGACACCATTCTAAAAACTGCACCCCTCAAGGTGCTCCAAACCACATTCAATAAGTTTATTAACCCTTCAGGTGCTTCACAGGAATTTTTGGAATGTGGAAGAAAAAAATGAACATTTAACTCTTTTCACAAAAATGTTACTTTAGACCCAATTTTTTTTATTTTCACAGGGGTAATAAAAAATGGACCGCAAAATTTGTTGTGCAATTTCCCCTGGGCACGCAGATACCCCATATGTGGGAAAAAACACTGTTTGGGCACACGGCAGGGCTCGGAAGGGAAGGAGCGCCATTTGACTTTTTCATTGTAAAATTTGCTTGAATAATTAGCGGACGCCATGTTGCGTTTGGAGAGCCCCTTTGTGCCCAAACATTGGAGCTCCCCCACAAGTGACCCCATTTTGGAAACTAGACCCCCAAAGGCACCTATCTAGATTCATAGTGAGCACTTGGAACCCCCAGGTGCTTCACAAATTGATTCGTAAAAATGAAAAAGTGAAAAAAAAAACACTTTTTCATTTTTATGAATCAATTTGTGAAGCACCTGGGGGTTCCAAGTGCTCACTATGCATCTAGATAGGTGCCTTGGGGGGTCTAGTTTACAAAATGGGGTCACTTGTGGGGGAGCTCCAATGTTTGGGCACACAGGGGCTCTCCAAACGCAACATGGTGTCCGCTAACAATTTGAGCCGACAATTTGTTAGCGGACACCATGTTGCGTTTGGAGAGTCCTTGTGTGCCCAAACATTGGAGCTCCCCCACAAGTGACCTCATTTTGGAAACTAGACCCTCCAAGGCAGCTATCTAGATGCATAGTGAGCAGTTGGAACCCCCAGGTGCTTCACAAATTGATTTGTAAAAATGAAAAAGTGGAAAAAAAATCCTTTTCCATTTTTACGAATCAATTTGTGAAGCACCTAAGGGTTCCAAGTGCTGACTATGCATCTAGATAGGTGCCTTGGGTGGTCTAGTTTCCAAAATGGGGTCACTTGTGGGGGAGCTCCAAAGTTTAGGCACGCAGGGGATCTCCAAACGCAACATGGCGTCCTCTAACAATTTGAGCCGATTTTCCATTCAATTTGTTAGCGGACACCATGTCGCGTTTGGAGAGCCCCTGATTTGTTAGCGGACACCATGTCGCGTTTGGAGAGCCCCTGATGTGCCTAAACAGTGGAGCTCCCCCACAAGTGACCCCATTTTGGAAACTAAACCCCTCAAGGATTTTATTAAGGTGTATAGTGAACATTTTGAACCCAGAGGTACGACACAGAATTTGATAACATTAGGTCAATATATTGAATAAGTTGTCATTAGTCTTGAGCGCAAGTGCTCGCTACTTGAGTTTGCATCGGGTACTCAGGTATGCACCATGTACTGCGTGTGCTCGAGTGACATGCTTGAGTCCCCGCCCGGATGTTTCACGGTTATTAGACACCCAAAAAAAAACATGCGGGGATCGCTCATGCATGGCAGACAATCCCCGCAAAGTTTTTTGGGCCGTGAAGCTTATGGGGCGGAGACTCGAGCATGTCACTCAAATACCCACGATACTCAATGCATACCAGAGCACCCGATGCAAACTCAAGTAGCGAGCACTTGCGCTCAACACTAGTCGCCTTATTGTCATGTTTTTTTCTTTTGTAAAAAATCACAACCCCATCACAACCCTAACCCCAACCCAGCCCTAACCCTAGCACAACCCTAACCCTAGCACAACCCTAACCTGAGAGTTTATTTTTTACGTCGTTCCTCATGCGGTATAAGTGATTAGACGACCTTATTCTTCGGGTCGGTGAGACTACAGCGATACCAGAATCCTATGGGGTTTTTCTGACTGACAGCTGTCACACACTAAAAGACGCATTTTTTGTAAAATCTAGTTTTTGCATCGCCATATTTTGAGAGCTATAATTTTTCCAGATTTTGGCAGACAGTCATATGACGGCTCGTTTTTTGCGGGATGACTTGACGTTGTTATTGGTGCCATTTTCAGGCACGTGACATTTTTTGATCGCTTTCTATTCCGATTTTTGGGAGGCAGAATAAACAAAAACCAACAATTCAGGAATTGTTTTTTTTGTTTTTTTTATTCTGTTCCGCGTGTGGTAAAATTGATAAGGTAGCTTTATTCCTCGGGTCAGTGCGTTTACAGCGGTACCACATTTATATCGTATTTCTATGTTTTGCACTTTTACATAATGAAAGCAATTTTATAGAAAAAAATATTTTTTAGCATTGCTTTATTCTGAGAGCTATAACTTTTTTATTTTTCGGCTGATGGAGCTGTGTGGCAGCTTGTTTTTTGGGGGACGAGATGACGTTTTCAGCGGTACCATATTTATTTATATTCGTCTTTTTGACGCGTGTTATTCCATTTTTTGTTTGGCGGTATGATGATAAAGCATTGTTTTTTGCTTCGTTTTTTTTCATTTTTTTTACCGTGTTCACTGAAGGGGTTAACTAGTGGGACAGTTTTATAGGTCAGGTTGTTCCGGACGCGGCGATACCAAATATGTGTAATTTTATTGTTTGTTTTTTTTTTTTTTATAATAATATTTATTGATGGGTACATTATATTTTTATTTTTGGTGGATTATTTTTTTAATTTTTTTTTATATATTTTTACAATTCTTTTTTTTTTTTCACTTTCTGATAGTTTTTATACTTTATTACTTTGTCCCACTATGGGACTTTCACTTTTTTTTCTCTGATCGCCTGCATGGCACAGGAATGCAGCACCATCCCTGTGCCATGCAGGCTGTCAGTGCTGGACAGGGAGAAGATAGTTTGGAGATGCACTGAGCATGTCCAAACAATCTTCCTGCTGTCTGGTGACCCGGATGTTGTCATGGCAACATCCTGGAAGCCACGGCAGACAGCGCTGGAAGCCAGAAGAGGAGGTGAGTATCTGCGATCACCTCCCCTTGCCCCCGCAATGCTGCGGTCGACTTCGATCGCAGCATCGCGGGGGTTAATGTGCTGGGAGCGGTGCCTGAGCGCTCCCTGCACATAGTACCGGGTGTCAGCTGTGACAATCAGCTGACACCCGGCGGCGATCACGCCCGCACAGCCTTTGTGCGCTCGTGATCGCCATGATTTACTAATACGGGTCTGGCTCTAAAGTCCCAGGGCACAGACGCGTATTAGTACGTCAGATGTTGTTAAGTGGTTAAAAAACAAACTAAAACAAAACAGTATAAACACTGTCAATTCGAAAATCTTGAATTCAGATCTGTTCAGTCTGTGGTCTAAAAGTATAAGGTCTTTTTTTACAAATAAAAAACTCATGTTTTTATAAATGTCTGCCATCACAAGAAAGAATTTGGAGTGGAAGCTGAATGGCTCTTTTTTCTACAGCTCATGGCAAAGGTGTATGTGATGGTTAAGAAGGCAGCGTGCAACGTCTTGCAGCTCGGGCTAGCCTCCAGAGGCCATATTCAGACCACATCTTAACACACCGCCAACTATTCAGCTGCAGTGAGAAAATATTCCTAACATTCAGTTCATGTACTGTACAAACCAGGACTACAAAGAAGAGGAGATTTTGTTAAAACATTAGTTACAGGAAGTAGAACCCATCACAAGAACTTCACAATACCACACTTTCATTCCACTGAGTGACACAGAAATAAAAACATTCATTCAGCAACGACAGTGAAGTCCATGAAGTGATTGAAGATGGCACAAGATTGGCAATGGTGACATAACTGGTTATGTGACCTGTGAATATGATCAGCACTGGTGGCTGCCGGCTAATGTACTCTGCCAAGATTATGCTAATGAAGAAGTAGAAGGGATTTTTCTGCATCCTTCTGGTCCGTCCCCTTCCTTTGTGTATCCAAGAAAACCAAAGCTATTAAAAGTAACCAAAAATCAGATATTAACTCAGGTGGACTCTAACACCATAACAACCATACATACTGACACAAAAGGAAACGGCCATTGTTATAAGAGATTGTTGACAAGATTAAATCTTGCCCAGTAGAAGGGACAAATTGATGAAACAAAAGGACTTACTATTAATTCAATTGTTCAGACTAGTTAATTTTGTTTTATTTTAAAGCTTGGTGATTTAACTACTATACTCTGTTTAAAAACTTGAAAAAGTACATATCTAGTGTTGTAATATTAATAATAAAAAAATTGAAACACGTGTATTTAAATAACCCTTTCTGACATTGTACGTAATAATACTGTCCTGTGCCCTGGGTCTTATGGACCAGGTACTTATTATTACTTCTCATCTTTAATGAGGCACCGTGACCGGAGTCGTAGTGATCACATTTAAATTCTGGTGCATCTTACCTCAGGGTAGATGGCGTCGTCATCCTAGGAGGATGTCACCGCCCCCCTGCAACTATGACCGCTGTGATTGGCTGTAAGAGCACCGATCACAGGCTGGTGCCTGGCAACGCCAGGCCTCACCTGAGCCCGCTATGATTGGTGTTATCGACGATGACATCGATCACACCAGTCACAGCGCACAGATGCGCTGTGACCTGGCTGTGACTGTCCTGCACTTCCTCATAGTAGCTGAGGACTTGTACAGGGCGGTCACGCTGTCAGATTGTGTGCCGTGCTGGGCCTTGTGGTGCGACAAAAGCCTGTGACCCCACAATTGCTGCTCCTGCTGCTAGCAAATAAAGAAGATAGAAGAAAGAAGATCCCTGCCTGATCTCTCCTCATCCACCTCAATCCCCCTCTTCCTCCTTTCCCCCTCTTTTTATCAAACTCCCCACCTCCCCCTTTCTGCCACCGAGTGATGATCAGTACTTGATTTTTGGCAGATTTTTTTTTTCGTGCGTCCTGCAGCGGCTGAGCATGGATCAATGACGCAAATCACTGATCAACGTCTGTGCTCGCTGTTTTCCAGGACTTTTTTTTGTCTCTGTCCATTCCCCCCCTCCTTTGCACTACCTCTGTGCGCACATCCAGCAGCTGCCGAGCATTACACTTTTTTTCTCCCCTCCCTTTGCACCACCTCCTTGTGCACATCCATCAGCCATCGAGCGTTAGTCAGTGATGCAGATCACTGATTCACACTCGTGTTTGCTGTTTTGCACTCCCCCTCCCTTTGCACCACCTCCGTGCGCACATCCAGCAGCCGCCAAGTGTTGATCAGTGGCGCACATCTCTGATCCGCACTCATGCTTGCTGTTTTCCACTGTTTTGTTTCATAGACTTTTTTTTCTCCCCCCCCCCTTTGCACCACCTCCTGTTATTGCTTTTTTTCTTTAAAAAAAAAAAAGTTTACACCAAGCACTCTCACACACACAACTGAATAAAGTACTGATACAAACACCACATACATGAAAAAAAAAATGTTGTCCCGCTTGTCCCACACACGGTATTCAGTGAAGGAGCCATACACTACTTTCCTTGCCTTCAACACTGACAGTAAGGGAGAGGATCCCACCTTTCTTTATTTTTCCTCATCCTCGTCCCCCTCTTCCTCCTCGGGTGATTCTGAACCGCCAAAAAGACGCCCTAGGACAAAAGCTGAACCAGCGCCAGCCATTATTGACCCCATGTGGACCTAGACCCTCGAAAATTATGAGCCACAGATTCCGCATATTCTGGTGCAATAAGGAATCAAGTTTGACACCACCCGCCTCACAGAAATAGACTTTTTCAAAGTCTTTTTCTCTGAGGATTTTTTAAACCTGATGGTGGGCGAAACTAATTTGTACGCTCAACAATTTTTGTCACAAAACCACTCATCATTTTCTAACTTGAAGTTAGAAGTTTTGGGGCCTGGTCCTTCACATGGGGATACTGAAGAAGCTAGAAGTTCATTGGAGTGTTAACGTTTTGTATAACACTCCATTGTTCCGAATGGTCATGATCCAGACACGTTTTGAGACCATCCACAAATTCTTGCATTAAATGATAATGTACGTTGTTCTCACCGAGATGATCCCAATCATCTTTTCAAAGTTCGGCCGGTCATCGAAGAACTTCAACAACAAGTCTACTGAAATGTACATGCCTCAAAATGACATCTACGTGGATGAGTCCCAAATTCATCTTAAGGGGAGGCTTAAATTCTGGCAGTACCTGCGCACTAAGAGGGCCAGGTACGAAATGAAGCTGTACAAACTGTGTGAGAGTACCTCAGGGTACACCCACAAGTTTAGGGTTTATGAAGGAAAGGACTCCTGCATTGAGCCCACTGAATGCCCCCCTGTCCTGAGAGTGAGTGGTAAAATTGTGTTGGATTTGGTGCGCCCACTGCTGGATCAAGTTTATCACCTCTACGTGGATAACTTTTATACCAACATCCCACTCTTTAAGTCCCTCTTTGTGTGAGGTACCGCAGCCTTGAAATACTGTCCGCAAAAATCAGATGCCTCTCGAAGATGCTAATTGGGCAGCTGCTCAGAAGGGGTGAGAGCAGAGCCCAATGCAGCAACCACATGCTGGTGGTCAAGTACTAGGACAAGAGGGATGTCCTTCTCTTGACCACCATACATGGTGATGGCAGCACTCCCAGCACTGTACGAGGTACCTCTACACAGGTCGTCAAACCAGATTGTGTACTGGGGGGGGGAGTTGATCTCTCTGATCAAGTCCACCAGCCGTACAGTGCTTTGAGAAAGGCCAAGGTGTGGTACAAGAAGGTGGCCGTGCACATCGTACAGATGGCAATGCATAACACTTTTCTTTTATCACGATGTGCAGGCCAGACCGCTACATCGTATTTTCGGTTCCAGGAGGTAGTGATCAAGGCCCTGTTATTTGGCAGTGAGGAAGGAGCAGGCCCCAGTAATTCCGGAACTGAAGGTGCTCGTATAGTACAATGCCAACATTTCCCGGGGGAAGTCCCTCAAAGCAGAAAAAAAGGTAAGTCACAAAAGAGGTGCTGAGTGTGCTACGGAATGCGACACCTGCACTGACAAACCTGTCCTGTGTATGAAAGAATGCTTCAGCCTGTACCACACATCCATGGGCTACTAAATTCATTTCTGACTTACACAACTGATATATGACAACTAGTGTTGAGCGATACCTTCCGATATCGCGAAATATCGGATTGGATCGGACCGATACCCAAAAAATATTGGATATCGCCGATTCCGATACTGGAAACCAATGCAAGTCAATGGGACACAAATATCGAAATGAAAATAAACCCTTTCTTTCCTTGTAGGTTAATTCTACATGAAGGAAAACAACTAAGAATAATGTAGAATGTATTACATGAAAAGCCGGCAATTCAGCAGCGGCATACAACGGTACCTGACAATTTAGAACAGAAAGAATAGAGCATCACACATAGATTAGATAGATAGAAACATGTCAGTCACATATATAAGAAGTACAGTGACAGTGTTGCTTACTGTACTTGTCATTTAGTGTTAAAGGATTTATTAAAAAAAATAATAGTGTTTTCATGCACAGTCTCTTTAAAAAAGTCGGCCGGCAATTCAGCATCGGTACCCGACAATTTAGAATAGAAAGAATAGAGCATCACACATAGATTAGATAGATAGAAACATGTCAGTCACATATATAAGAAGTACAGTGATAGTGTTGGTTACTGTGCTTGTCATTTAGTGTTAAAATAAAGGATTTATTAAAAAAAAAATTGGCGTGGGGTTCCCTGTAATTTTAGTCTTTAGCGGAGGTTAAGCGGATGGCTGGGGCAGATGTTTGAAGCCTGGGAAGGGGGTAATACCCACGGAGCTTCCCAGGCTACTAATATCAGCCCCCAGCTGAATACCTAGCCTTTACTAGCTATTAAAATGGGGGACCCCCAAAAAAATGATGTGGGGAATCCCCTATTTTAATAGCTAGCAAAGGCTAGGCAGACAGCTGGGGGCTGATATTAGTAGCCCAGGAAGGGTGCCATGAATATTGGCCCCCTCCCAGGCTAGAAACACCAGCCGTCAGCCGCCCCAGAAATGGCGCATCCATAGGATGCGCCAATTCTGGCACTTAGCCTCGCTCTTCCCACTGCCCTGTAGCGGTGGCAGTGGGGTAATAGGGCTGGGGTTGATGTCAGCTTATAATGCCAGCTGACATCAAGCCCAGGTTAGTAATGGAAAGGCGTCTGTAAGACACCCCCATTACTAACCCCATAGTCAAAGTTAAAAAAAAAAACACAAACACCCAGAATAAAGTCCTTTAATTGAAATAAACACACAATTCTTTATTGTTCTAAATTAAACCATACTTACCATCACGCCCATTCCAGCTAAAGCCAACGATCTCCTGCAATAAAAGTAAAATAATAAAGCAACTTCATCCTTACCTTTCGATGGTTCCCAGGATGGCTCCAGCTCTGCTACATTCACATGACAGGCTGGATCGCAGCCGAAAGCTGCCATCCAGCTTGCCATGCCGCAGACACTGAGAAGCGCAGGCATGCTTGCGCTCCTCAGTGTCTGGCTGTGACGGCATAAAGATGAGCCGAGGTCATGTCCAATGAACTCAGCTCACCTCATGGACGTCACTGACAGCGTCGGAGAATTCTACTGCGCATGCGGTGAGCGTGAGAGAATTCTCCCAAGGTGTCAGTGACGTGCATGAGGTGAGCTCATGTCCAATGAACTCAGCTCACCTCATGCACGTCATTGACAGCGTGGGAGAATTCTCCTGCACTCAGCGCTTGAGCAGGAGAATTCTCCCATGCTGGGATGGCATTGAGATGACAGGCTGGATCGCTGCTGAGCGCTGCCATCCAGCATGCCATCCTTCATAGACACTGCAGAGCGCAGGCATGCTTGCACTCTGCAGTGTCTCTGAAGGATGAAAAGCTGGATGGCAGCGTTCAGCTGCGATCCAGCCTGTCATCTCAATGCCATCCCAGCGTGGGAGAATTCTCCTGCTCAAGAGCTGAGTGCAGGAGAATTCTCCCACGCTGTCAATGACGTGCATGAGGTGAGCTGAGTTCATTGGACATGAGCTCACCTCATGCACGTCACTGACAGCATGGGAGAATTCTCTCACGCTCACCGCATGCGCAGTAGAATTCTCCCACGCTGTCAGTGACGTGCATGAGGTGAGCTGAGTTCATTGGACATGACCTCGGCTCATCTTTATGCCGTCACAGCCAGACACTTTCTCAGAATCAGTGGGATCCGTTAAAGCGTTCCAGAGTTATTACCTCGTAAAGTGACACTGGTCAGAATTGTAAAAATTAGCCTGGTCATTAACGTGCAAACAGCCTTTAAAGGGGTTAATATTGCTTCTTTTACTTTAGTATTAAACATATAAAAGTATTGTCCCAAGGAGAGATCCCAACTTGAGTCCTTGTACAAATGTAACCAAAAACACAGGTAACACTTATACCTATTTAAAATTTTTTATAACATAGTAGCTATTGAACCTGTTCTACGCCCGGGTGGCGAGCATTTTTATTGGTATATGGTCCCCCATCCTGTTATGTGCTGCCCCTATTCTGCGCCCCCATCCTGTTATGTGCTGTCCCCATCCTGATATTTGTGCTGTCCCCATCCTGGTATTTGTGCAGCCCCCATCCTGGTATTTGTGGCTCCCCATTTTGGTATTTGTGCTACCCAATCCTGTTCCCCCATCCTGTTATGTGCTGCCCCATCTTATCCTGGTATGCATGATACCCCTCATCCCTATCCTGGTATGCATGGTACCCCCTCATCCCTATCCTGGTATGCATGGTACCCCTCATCCCTATCCTGGTATGAATGGCACCCCTCATCCCCAATCCTGGTATGCATGGCAGCCCTTATACCAATCCTGGTATGCATGGCACCCCTCATCCCAATCCTGGTATACATGGCACCCCATCCCTCATCTTGGTATGCATGGCTCCCTCATCCCCAATGCTGGTATGTATGGCCTCCTTAGCCTTATCCTGGCATGCATGGGCCCCTTACCCCCATCCTGGTATGCATGGCACTCCTCATCCCCAATCTTGGTATTCATGGCACACCATCCCTCATCCTGGTGTGCTTGGTACCCCTCATCCCTATCCTGGTATGCATGGTACCCCATCCCTCATCCCTATCTTGGTATGTATGGTACCCCCTCATCCCCATCCTGGTATGCATGGCCCCTCATTCGTATCCTGGTATGCATGGCCCCTCATCCCTATCCTGGTATGCATGGTACCCCTTCATCCCTATCCTGGTATGCATGGCCCCTCATTCGTATCCTGGTATGCATGGCCCCTCATCCCTATCCTGGTATGCATGGTACCCCTTCATCCCTATCCTTGTATGCATGGTATCCCCTCATCCCTATCCTGGTATGCGTGCCACCCCTCATCTTCAATCCTGGTATACTTGGGACCCCTCATCCCCAATCCTGGTATGCATGGCCCCCCTCATCCCCAATCCTGGTATGTATGTTCCCCTCATCCTCAGTCCTGGTAAGCATGGCACCCCTCATCTCCAATCCTGGTATGCTTGGCACCCCTCATATCAATTCTGGTATGCATGGCTCCCTCATCCCCAATCCTTGTATGTATGGCCCCTCAGCCTTATGCTGGTATGCATGGTACCCCTCATCCCCATCCTGGAATGCATGGCATCCCATCCCTCATCCTGGTATGCATGATACCCCTCATTCCCAATCCTGGTATTCATGGCACCCCTCATCACCAATCCTGGTATGTATGGTATCCCTCATCCTCAATCCTGGTATGTATGGTACCCCTCATCCGTATCCTGGTATGTATGGTACCCCTCATCCCCAGTCCTGGTATGCATGGCAAATGTGTCTTCAGTAAAATGGCGCCGGATAGCGCGCTATGTGCATGCGCCGGTTCCGACCCCGCATTCCTGACCCAGTCTCCGGCCAGAACAGAGGCGCCGGGGCAACACACCTCCCGGTTAGGTAAGTATGAAAGTATGGCGCCCTAGATCGCGGTATGCGTTCAGTGCTTACGCTTACCGCGATCTCCGGCGCCATACACTCCTCTTACCTGTAATGGCTCCTTTTTAATTTGACTCCTCAAAAACAAAATATTAGCAAACATAATCTTGTGACATGTCAAATTAAAGCTTGTACCTTTCTAAACAGAACGGTGGGAGATCTCTTTATCTTATTTCTAACCCGAGATATGACATATCAAAAATTTATCATTATGCAAGCCCAAAATTCTAACTTTTTCAAAACTTTAGAAATCTATATAAAATTAACTACCTTATTTTGAAATTCACTAAATTAGCACTGAAAAAAAAACAAAGAAAAAAAAAATCCGAAGACATTAGGTAAAAAAAATATTCAGATTTGGATCACTTGACAGAAAATGACCCATATGGGGTATTTCTACATTCAGCTAAAATTGTGGGACAATTTTTTTTGTGCCATTTTTGCCCAGTGTGAAAGTGTAAAATCTGGGGCTAAAACAAAATTTTGGTGGTAAAAATTTAATTATTTTTCTTCACTGCCCAATGGTATGTGGAGTCGGTAAGCCAAACCTTCGACTCCTCAATTTCCATGACACCGACTCCACCTTCGACTCCACGACTCCGGCTCTGACACCCTCATACATGGCTCATGTTTAAGTGATAAATTTACGGTATAAATTTCCCTTCAGAGCTTTGCACTGTGCCTCAAAAGTAGTTTTGGACCACATATAGGGTATCTGCGTACTCAGGAGAAATTGCACAACACATTTTGGGGTCCATTCTCTCCTGCTATCCTTGTAAAAATGAAAAAACTTGCGGTTAAAGCAATATTTTTGTGAGAAAAATATATATATTTTTTTTAATTTTCACAGATCAGTGTTGAAAAATTCAGTGAAGTACCTGGGGGTTCAAGGTGCTCAACACACATCTAGATAAATTCCTTAAGGGGTCTAGTTAACAAAATGGGGTCTCTTGTGGTGGGTTTCCACTCTGTAGGCACATCAGGGGCTCTCCAAATGTGACATGATGTCCTCCAATGATTTCAGCACATTTTGCATTTCAAAAGTTAAATAGCACTCCTTCCGTTCTGAGCCCTGCTGTGCGCCCACACAGTAGTTTTCCCCCATCTATGTTGTACTCTTGGGAAATTTTACAGTGTTTGGGGTCCATTTTCTCCTGTTACCCTTGTGAAAATAAAAACATTTGGGTCTAAAGTAAATTTTTTGTGAAAATAGTTAAATGTTAATTTTTTCCTTCCACATTCCTTTAGTTCCTGTGAAACAACTGAAGGAAGGGTTAATATACTTGAATGTGGTTTTGAGCACCTTGAGGGGTGCAGTTTTTAGAATGGTGTCACTTTTAGGTATTTTCTGTCATATAGACCTCTCAAAGTCACTTCAAATCTGATGTGGTCCCTAAAAATGAGAAATCGCTGGTCAACTTTTAACTTTTCTAACTTTCAAACAGAAAAAAAATATGTTTTAAAAATGATGCAGATGTAAAGTAGACATGTGGGAAATGTTATTTATTAAATGTTTTGTGTGACATATCGCTCTGATTTAAAGGTATAAAAATTACAATTTTAAAAATTGCAAAATTTTCGCCAGTTTTCAGATTTTTTTCTCTCAAATAAATACAAGTCATATCGAAGAAATTTTAACATTATTATAAAGCAGAATATGTCATGAAAAAAAGAATCTGAGAATCAGTGGGATCCGTTGAAGCGTTCCAAGGTTATTACCTCATAAAGTGACAATGGTCAGAATTGAAAAAAATGGCCTGGTTAGGAAGGTGAAAACAGGTTCTGGGTGAAGGGAATAAAAAATAATTTACAATATTTTTTTAAACCTTTTTACTTAATCTCTCTATGGGACTTTCGCAGCTCTGATCACCATAATAAAGATTCTAAAGCATAGCAATGCACAAGCATTGCAGTGATTTATAAACTGTCAGTGCTAGTTAGATCATGCACTGCTCTTGATCTAATTGGCTTGCTAGCACTCGTGACCCAGATGTCATCATGACAACGTCGAGTCACCATGGCAATGATCGGCCCCTGCCTTGTAAATGCCGCGATCGATATTGATCGCAGTGTGTAGGGGGTTAAACTGCCCTTCAGTGAGAGCTGGGTGTCAGCTGTCAGAATCGCTGAACACCCGGCGGTGTTCGTGCTCCCACAGAGTCTGTGCGTGACAAATCTGGAAGTACTTACCAACCTGGACTTATGGATACATCGAAGGTCGTGAAGGGGTTAAAGTAAAGTCTGTTAAATGGAAGCTGTGACATAAGTGCTCAGCGCAGAGCATGGGATAATTGTGAACTTAGCCTTAAAAGCAAAATGTTATCTACTGCAAAATGGTACCAAGAAAAGCTGCCACTCAACTCACAAAAAACAAGTTTTCACTCAGTTTCATCATCATGCAGTTGAAATATACAGATTTCACTCTGCAACACCAATTGCATTCTGATTTCTGGAGAACACCTGTGCAGTCCAACCGCAACTGAGAGGGTGTAATTTCCAAAATGGCTTCACTTGCAGCAGGTTTCTGCTGTTTTGGCAACCTCGAGGCTTCTCAAATGTTACATGGCAGTCTCAAAGCATTTTTGCCAAAATTCTGCATCAGAAGTCAAGTAGCCCTCCTTTTCTTCCGAGCCCTATGGTTATGGTGTGCCCAAACAGTAGTTTCCGGCCACACATCGGGTGCCGGCATATGCAGGAGAAATTGCACAACAAATTTTGGGCTCCAATTTCTATACTTGAAAGGTTAACAAACTTTTGAATGTGGTTTTTAATACCTTGAAGGGTGCCGTTATTAAAATGTGGTCTTGATTGTGGGGTTTCTGAAATATAGGCCCCTCAGTCACTTCAGAACCGAAGTGATCCATTCTAAAAAAAAAAAAAAAAAAGATTTGGAAATGTTATTGAAAAAATGCTGCTGAACATTTAAACATGTTAAGAAAAGGGATGTCAGAAATGTTGCTGACGTAAAGTAGACATGTAGTAAATGTTAGTAACTATATTTCGCATTTTGCTTGCTGGCAGGTATGAGCTTGTAAGGAGAGTCAGCGAGAGGCTGAAAGGGAAGCCTAAACCCATCTACGTGTTTGAGGAGAAGTACCCCGACTACTATTTTACTGATGGTAAGGTGTATATTTGTGTGTGTTTTGTTGTACACGTTTGTACGTATGTTTTCCTATGAAGTGCTGCATCGGGGAGTAATGTTTAGGGCTCACTCACACTGGCGTAAAACACGGCCTTGAGCTATCCAATATTTTATCGAATAGCACTCAACCCAATATTATACTAAGGGGCAGTACATAGCACCGACTATTTTCTCATGCCAATTCAGTATGAAAAAACAATTGCAGCCTGCACAGGTATGCAGCGATTGGGTTTATGAAAATGTTTTCAAATTCAATGACTGTTTTAATAAATTTAACCATCACATATGGATAATGCACAAAATGCGCATGAAATTACCTACAAGTGAGATGAACAAGGAAAATTTTTACTGTAGGCAAAAATGCAAACAATATTATAATTTAAATTTATTGAACATTCATTCTGCAACTTTATTGCAAATTAATTCTTATTCCTTTTCTTTTTCTCTTCAGTTCTCCTCTCCATGTTAATGTGGAGTGGTGGCAGGAGAACTTTAGTGGAATTAACTAAACATTCCGCAACTATGTTCTTGAATCCCAGATTGCAAAGATGTTCTTATTGACCCACTGTTTTGGCTCCAGTAATGAGTCCTATCCCGGCTGTGCCATTCTCACAAAAGCATTGGTACTTCACGCATCCTTCTTGCTGCTTAAGGAGCAATGAGAGAACTTTCAGATCACCACATATTGACCTTCCTTGATCCTTGTAATTAAAGCGGTTGTCCACTACTTTCACATTGATACCCTATCTTTAGGATAGGGCATGAATGTATGATCGGCTGGGGTCCTGAACGCGGCACCCCCGTCGATCAGCTGATATCGGTGCCTTTCGGAAGTCCTTACCTGCGGTGCTTGGCAGTCAAGTTGTAGTGGCTGGCGCTTGTTACTGCTCATCCACCTCCCATTCAATTGAATGTGCAGTACCCCCCGGCGGCCACTACAGATGGACAGCCAAGCACTGCAGGTAAGGACTTTCGGCTGGGACCGATAACAGCTGGTCGGCGAGGGTTCCCCGGCCGATCATACATGGATGCCCTTTCCTACGGGCATCAATGTGAAAGTAGTGGACAACTTCTTTAAGTTTCTTTAGAATAAAGTCAAAATTCTCATAGCATTTCTTCAAGTGCATAGAATGCTCTACAGGCACTAAAGCATACTTGCTGCCATTGTGCAGTAGCACAGCTTTCATACTTTTTCATGAATCAATAAAGAATCTCCACTTGCTCACATTGTACTCAATGTTACATTTTTCCATCAGCCTAGGAATATCACTGCAATACACTAGAGCACCGTCTTGAGTAAAGTATGGAAGGAATTCCTTTTCTCTGCTTCTGTACCAAGAATTAACAGTTAACAGGAATAGTGGGTTCTTTTCCTTTAGTCTAGAGCCTAAAAGTTGTGCAGAATATTTAGGAAGTCCTTGACTAAATCATTTTATTCAAAGTGTGAAGAAAAAGCTGTGGCTCATTGGGACTAGTATGAAACCTTCGTCAGAATCCTGCTCTTCATGTTCTGAATCAGGTGTATCTGCAAGTGTATCCAGAGATGAAAGGACAGGTATTCCTGGACCGTGAATCACAGGGCAAATCACTATGATTTCACTATGATTTCGCTACGAGTCAATGGGTGTGTGTGAAATATCGGACTGCACTCGGACTTAATCTGAGTGCAGTGTGATGTATGCGCACAGAGACAATGGAGAAGATTGAGAAATTAAGTTCTCCGTCTTCTCCACACCTGTGCTGAGATTCTCTCATGTGAGAGA
Source organism: Phyllobates terribilis (assembly GCF_046119375.1). Lineage (NCBI taxonomy): Eukaryota > Metazoa > Chordata > Amphibia > Anura > Dendrobatidae > Phyllobates > Phyllobates terribilis. Next base: position 1,112,849 of record NW_027363110.1, read on the forward strand.
ATGGGATCACACTAACATGACACCCAGATCAAAATGACAGAGTGTGAGCCGAGTGTCCTTAGCATAATCAGCCCGATTCTCTCGCATGAGAGAACTTACAACAGTACAATAAACCTCATTTCAAGGCAGAAACATTACTGTGTCCAACAGTTATTACATATATCAAACTGAAATAGCTGTTGCAAAAACACCAATTTTTATAAAACATTAAGCTTAAGATTAATAGGGGTGCCCAAACTTTTTCATATAACTGTAAGAGGGATTTAGAGCCCCTTTAACTTAATGTGGGTCACTTTTGGAGAAAAACTCCATAAAATGTTTTTAAAAAAGTATGTTGCTGCATCTGTAATGACTTGATAGATAATAATGTCATTATTTATCCCACACAATGAAAACAACAAAAAAGACAGTGTAAATTGAGTGTCTCCGTAATCATATTGAACCAAAATAATAGCATGAACATTATACTGCATGGTGAACACAATAAACATTAAGAACAATTGCACATTTATTCTTTGTTTTGTTCATCCTTGCTAACAAAATTGATTAAAAATGAGAAAATACCCCAAAATACTAGTAAAAAATACATACAGCACACTGGCTCGGTGTTTAGTACTGCAGCCTTGCAGCGCTGGGGTCCTGGGTTCAGATCCCACCAAGGAGTTTGTATGTTCTCCCCGTGTTTGCATGGGTTTCCTCCGGGTTCTCCAGTTTCCTCCTATGCTCTAAAGACATACTGAAAGGGAATGTAGATTGTGAACCCTGATGGGCACAGTGATGATAATGTATGTAAAACACTGTGGAATATGTTAGCGCTATATAAAAATAAAGATTATTATTATCCTATTCGGCAAATACACTGTGTTCCAAATTATTGTGCAAATAATATTTTCTCAGATTTTCCCAAATTACCTATATGAATTGCAGTCATTGTAATTTTCCAGTCAAATAACTATTAGGGTATGTGCACACGATGCAGAAATGCTCAGGATTTTTTCCTGAGCGTTTCTGCATCTCTCTGGCAGGAAAAAACGCATGCGGATTGTACATGCGGTTTCCTGCCAGGGACATGCGGAAATGAAGCGTTCTTCACATGCATTTCCGCATGCGGGTTGACAAGCGCTTCCCAAGAGATTTTAGCATCACTTGGAAAGTGCTTGTCAACTTCACACTATATAAATCCATGCAACCGGCATGGATTTATATAGTGTGTGAATGTCAAAAAATAAAAAATAAATCTATACTTTACCCTCTGATGGCCCCCGGTGTCCTGCTTCATCGGTCCCGGCTGCCGGCAGTGAAGACTTTAGGACCTTCCGACGTCAGCGTCACGTGAACCGTCACATGACTCTGACGTCAGCGAAGGTCCTTCATTCAACCGCGAAGTGCCCGGGAAGCCAGCAGGACGCAGCGCGGGCCGTCAGAAGGTGAGAATATATATATTTTTTATTTTATTCTTTTTTTTTTAATGGTACCTGGGTCTGGATGAGAGTCCTCTCATCCACACCCGGGTACCATCCGCACATTAGACCGCATGAAAAGCGCATCAACATATACAGTGATGCGGATTCCATGCGGTCTAATGCAAGTCAATGGCGGCAAAAGAGCAGCGTTTCCGCAAAATTAATTGACAGCACATGCGGATTTCCATTGGGGAACATTGCTGCCCTTCTACCATGCGTTTTTCATGCGTTTCCGCGGCGTTTACGCAACTGCAAAAACGCCGCGGAAACGCATGAAAAATGCATCGTGTGAACTCAGCCTTAGAGTACAATTGAAAGGTTTTTGTACAAACTGCCTATGATAACAGTATAGTTTTAAAAAATAAAAAACTCAACTGCACTCAAAATGCATGTTCCAAATTATTATGCACAGCAGAGTTTTCAAACTTTTCATTTTAATAAAGAACAAAAAAATGGTCATTTTTGAAATTATAAGCATTAGCAGGTTATTACAAACTGAAATAAAACAGTTTTCAACTCAAAACTTTATTCTAGGTGATGTTACATTTGCTCATAGGACCCCTTGTTCGCAAGGAGCTTCTGAACTCTCTCGTCCATTGAATTTGTCAGGTTTTGGATGGTTTCTGCTTCCAATTGTTTTGCATGAGGACAGAATACCCTCCCAGAGCTGTTACTTAGATGTGAACTGCCTCCCGCCATCATAGACACTCCTTTTGATGATGCTCCAGAGGCTCTCAATGGGGTTGAGGTCTGGGGAGCATGGGTGCCACACCATAAGTTTGTCCCCTTTTATGCCCATAGCAGCCAGAGATGCAGATGTGTTATGTGCAGCATGAGACGGGGCATTATCATGCATGAAAATGATGTTCCTGCGGAATGCACGGTTCTTCTTCTTGAACCATGGAAGGAAGTGCTGTTTGAGAAACTCAACATACATTATGGAGTTTATCTTTACCCCTTCAGGGATCCTAAAAGGGGCCGACAATCTCTCTCCCCATGATTCCAGCCCAAAACATTACTCCACCTCCTCCTTGTTAGCGCCGTAGCCGTGTTTGCATGGGGTGTCCATCAACCAGCCATCCTCCACTCCATCCATCTGGACCATCGAGATCATTCAATGCATGATAATGCCCCGTCTCATGCTGCACATAACACATCTGCATCTCTGGCTGCTATAAGCTTTGAGTGCAGTTTGAGTTTTTTATTTTTTTAAAACTATACTGTTATCATAGGCAGTTTGTACAAAAACCTTTCAATTGTACTCTAATAGTTATTTGACTGGAAAATTACAATGACTGCAATTCATATAGGTAATTTGGGAAAATCTGAGAAAATATTATTTGCATAATAATTTGGAACACAGTGTATTAAGCCGGTGACCAAATAAAGATAATAAAAAAATGACATTGTCCAGCAGAATAGATATAACATGTCTGCTATACGGAACAATACACAATGGTGTCAATTAAATCTACAGTTCATTATGCTAAAAAATCCCTTAGGCTATGTTCACGCATTTTTGCAGCGTTTTTTATGCTTTTTTTAGTGCAAATTTTCAGCTTTTTTTTTACAGTACCAGCAAAGTCTATGAGATTTCAGAAATCCCATGCACACACCTTGTTTTTTTTCCTGACTGTTTTGTCAAAGAAATGCGTTTTTGCAAAATGTAGCATGTCACTTCTTTCAGCGTTTTTGCCGCGTTTTTTACTTAGTTGAAAGAAATGGGTAGAGCAAAAAACGCAAGTATCAGGTTTTGCTTCGTTTTTTGGTGCCAAAACCTCATGACTTTGAGTCAATTATTTTTTTATGCACTAAACTTTATCAGCATGCAGAAGAAACAAATGTACACTGACAAAAACGCCACAGAAAATGCTGTCAAAAACTCAGCAAAACCTGCTTTTTTTTACTTGCTTCTTTACTGCCAATAGAGCAGGTTTTTCCTGCAGAAAGAAACACATCAAAACGCATCTAGTGAACATAGCCTTGCACAGCTCTGTAGACTAAAATATATATAAGATATGACTCTCAGAATATGAAGGCACAGAAAATATTTTTTTTATCTAATTGTATGTTTCTCTATGTTAGCATTGGGGACACAGGATCATGATTGTACCTCCTTCCACTAGGAGGCTTGACCACAGGTGAAAAAATTAAGTGCGATATCTGCCTGGTGGCGTATACCCTATCTTAGGCATCATTCCCACGTTGGTATCTCCAGTACGTGTGGTGCCAGTTTTCACACGTACTGGAGGTACTTACACATCTAGAACCATTCAAATGAATGGGTCTTTGCACATGTCAGTGTGTTTTCACGGACCATGTGTCCGTGGGCAAAACACACTGACATGTCCGTTTTTTACATGCAGCACGGGCCGCAAAATGTCCCACACCTGTGCACATTGATGACACACTGATGGCATCCTTGTGTCATCAGTGTGACACTTACCCGCGCCTAGGAATCAGTGGTACAGTTCCCGCTGTTCCCAAGCGCTGGGTGTTGAAGGCACGTCTCATCATAGTCCCCTGGTTGGGGAGCGATCAGCGCTAGCAACAGACAATGTTGAGAGTAATATTCTGCTCCCGCTGACTCCAAGTGTAAAAATAAGAATAAAATAAAAAAATCCTTATACTCACCTGTCTGAAGATTAAATAAGTGTGCCACCCTGTAATCCATCTGACTGACATTTCTTCATCAGTGTGATCGGCGCCGTGAGGCGGCCGCACACGCTGAGGAGCTGAGTAGAATGATTCGCTACAGCGAGCGGGCCCCTGAACTGCGCTGAGCTCACTGAGCTGTGTCCTGTCACTCAATGATCTGCATGTATAGCTTCATGTGTAATTGTGAGCAGCGACTGTTTAAGTAGGCACAGAAGCGGGATTGTTGCACTGACTATGGCGTCATCGCTGCTCACCATCTTTGTGGAGTCCTCAAAGTCTTGGAGAACTGCACATCTGTCAGACATCCATGCCTACTCTTCAGTTATTATGTGTGGAGGCTAACCAGAATAACGATGGGAGTGTTGGAGCTGGTACTCAACCACTAGTCTCTGCTGCTCACAAAGCCTTGCCAGCAAGTGCAGTACGGAGTTCCAGCAAGTGGGCACATTGCAAACCAGTCAATGAGCTGGCACTTCCATGCACTGCTGCAGAACTGCCAGAGAGGTGGCAGCTATATATGACTTGCATAAACGGGCGCTGACGCGGTTTACCTTGACCAGAAGCTCTGGCAAATCTGGGTATGTTTTCAGAAACCGCTGAACTACCACGTTGAGCATGTGTGCCAAGCATGGTACATGTGTGAGCTTGCCAAGCTTCACACCTGCCACCAAGTTGTGCACATTATCACATACGACCGTGCCTGTTTGACGGTTCAGCTTCAAAAACCACAGATCTGTCTGGTCTGTTATTCCTTTAAGTAACTCTGCCGCAGTGTGCGGTTTGTTTCCTAGACAAACTAGCTTCAGCAGAGGCTGTTGCTGTTTTGCAGAGGCAGTGCTACAGAGCTTCCTGCTGATATGTGGATGATGTGCTCTGAGATAGCACATCAGAGGTGGAGGATGAGAAGGAGTAGGAGGGGATGCAGGAACTGGTGTAGAAGGTGGAGGAAACCCTGAGAGAAGTAGGGCCAGCAATCCTCGGGATTGGGAGCACATGCGCCGTGCCAAGGTGTGACTTGGCCCCAGCCTTCACAATGTTCACCCAGTAGGCTGTTACGAAAATATAGCATCCCTGGCCACAAGCGCATGTCCACATGTCGGTCATTAAGTGGACAATGTTAGTAAGTACGTTGGTAAGGGCGCAGTTGATGTTCCTGTACACATGCTGATGCAAGGCGGGGACGCCAAATTGAAAGAAAAATTGGCGGCTGGGAACCAAGGAACGACCACCGCCATAAATTGGCGTAAATCCTCCGTGTCTGCCAGCCGAAATGGCAACACTAGAAACTTTCATTTTCGTTCCAAGCACTGAGGTAGGGACAGCTAAACGCTAGGCTGGGAGAAAGATTTGGAAGTGCCTGTTTATTATAAGTCACAAAGTGCAAAGATAGGTCAGTGTTTTGGACAGGGGATTGGGAATCGCCTAGCATAAGGGAAGAGGCAGAGGTGTCACCCAGGTGTCGGCCCACCGAGTCAGGTGCTTAGATGACATGTGCCTGATCATGCTGGTGGTGGTTACATTTTTAGTGGTTAGGCCCCTGCTGATCTTTGCATGTCATAGGTTGCAAATGGCCATTTTGTTTGTCTTAGAACTCTTTAAAAAGAGTCCCAGACTGGGGAACACCTAAGTCTTTGACGGAGAAATTCAGAAGTGTCGGTGTTCTGCGGAACAGTTGCCCGCCTTCTCCCTCTGGTCACCCCACTGCCTCTTCCTGTCTGTTTCAATGTTGCCAATCTCTCTCCCTCAGCGTTGCTGGCCTCGCTGTGCATGCCAGCTTCCTAGGTAAGGATGATGACTTTGTCATCCACCACCTCGACTTCCAGCATTGCACCTTGGTTCTCTTAATATCGTGACTTAACAACAAGACTTAACAGCTACTGTGTCTCATCATCATCTTCCTACTTATCCCAAATCCAGGGTCATTTTTTGTGGCCATGACTGCTGTAAGGTAAGTGCATCACTAAACAGCATGTCCCTCTTGGAACATGCAGGTTGAGAGGCCACAATCAAGAAATCATGTTGTAAAGAGCTTCTCAGTGTGTCTGTGCAATGGTGTCAGTGTGCCGGGCACCGCCTGTCCTTTTATAATGCCTAATGGTGTTAGATGGCTAGCCAATCACAGTAATGCCACAACCAAGATCGCTACAGCATTACAGTGACTCACAGGCAATCCCCGCATGCTTATTGGCTGTGCAACAGGCGGAGGTAACGGTCCTGCTGCTGGGTTGTTGCCCTCCTATGGCTCCCTCCACATCTCCTGGTATCTGCTCCATGCTCTGGACACTGTGCTGACACACACAGCTACCCTTCTTGCCACAGCTCACACTGATGTGCCATCCTGGATGAACTTCACTACCTGAGCAACTTCTGTGGGTTGTACTGTAGACACCACCTAATGCTACTGTACATCTAGGGGTGAGAAAAATGAAAAAAGTGACCAAAACAACAGCCAAAAAGGATGAGAACAGAGAAATGGTCTGTGGTCACCACCTGCAGAACCACTCCTTTATAGGGGGTATCTTGCTAATTGCTTATCATTTCCACCAGTTGTCTGCTCCATTTGCACAACAGCAGGAAAAATTGATTCACAATCGGTGTGGCTTCATAACTGGACAGGTAGATTTCACAGAAGTGTTATTGACTTGGAGTTACATTGTGTTGTTTAAGTGTTCCCTTTATTTTTTTGAGCAGTGTATATAGGAGGCTATGTGGGGGCTCATACTGTATATAGGAGGCTATGTGGGGGCTCATACTGTATATAGGAGGCTATGCAGGGCTCATGCTGTATATAGGGGACTATGTAGGGATCATACTAAATATAGAGGGTTGTGTGGGTGCTTATGTGGTATATAGAGGGGCTATGTAGATGCTTATACTTTATATAGTGGGGCTATGTGGGGGTTCATATTGTTTATGAGGCTGTGTGGGGCTCATACTGAATAAAGTGGGTTATGTTTGTGCTTGTACTGTATATAAAGGGGCTATGTGAGTGCTCATACTGTATACAGAGGGGCTATATGGGGGCTCATACTGTATTCAAGAGGCCGTGTGGAGGCTCATGTGGGATGTAGGGGGTTTTCCGCATACTTAATTCTGCTCAATATTAAGGGAGAATATTAATATAATTATAATTAATATGTTAATATTAATATTGAGCATAATTAATTCCAGCCTATTGGTTTGGCCATCAAGATCAGTCACAGTCTCTCATGTGGACCCTCAGGAAAATTAAATGCCCACCCCTGATATATGCCATCACATCTTATCCTGTATATGCCGTCTGATGTCGGTAGCCACAGTATATGATATACCAGTGACATATTGTTCCATATACTGGACGTGCACAGACATCCTGTTATATAGAGGATAAAATGTGGCTGGTGTAATATATGATGTCTGTAATCATAGGATAATATGTGACTATTGTATATTATACCGTGTGATGGCTGTAGCCACATTATGACATATACCAGTCACATATTATTCTCCTGTATGTAATATATTATGTGTAGCTAAATGGAGAATGAGCCTGCACCACCTTCTAAGCGCATAATGACCGCACCTGAATCTTAACGGCAAATTCACATCGCATAAACCTGCGGTGCCAGCTTTAAAATGCAGAAACAATAGTCCAATAGAGAGAAGATGATGAAAAGCTACACTCACCGTTTATGTAAAAATAAGAGTCCTTTATTTCATATTCAAATAAAATGAATGGAAAGCAGGGAGTGCGGGGAGGAGGTGGAGGACAGCTGTTTCACGCTCTGACTAGCGCTTCTGCGGGTCCATGTGACACAGCTGTCCTCCACCTCCTCCCCGCACTCCCTGCTTTCCATTCATTTTATCGGAATATGAAATAAAGGACTCTTATTTTTACATAAACGGCGAGTGCAGCTTTTCATCATCTTCTCTCTATTGGAATATATTATGTGTACTGACATCAGGTTGCATATACTAAATAAGATGTGGCTGGTATAATATCTGATGTTCTGTACTCTTAGTATAATATATACCATCAGATACTATACTCTATCACATCTGATATTTGTATATCATCATATTAGTACACCATCATATTATATCATATACCAGTCACATATTATCCTGTGCACTGTATGTGGTATATTGTGGCTGGTGCATGATATACGGACTACAGAGGTTATATTCAGGATAAAATGCAGCTGGTAGAATATCTCATATTCTATGCCTTTATATACAATCACATATTATCCTGTATGTGACATGGGGTGTCAGTATATCATACACCAGACACATATTCTCCTGTATACTGGATGAGCATCAGATGTTACATACAGCATAAGGGTTCATGCAGACGTCTGTGGATATCAGTCCGATCACGGACCACAATGCACGGACTGGCCACGGGTCTACCAACCAGAACAGAAATATATGAAGCTGGAACTTTGACCAGTCCGTGCATTGTGGTTCGTGATCCACATTTGTCTGCATGAGCCCTAATATGTGATATTTCACTCTATGACCATTTTTCATGTTCTAGAGTTCAGGCGTGCATTGATATCTTGTCCAAGTGAGTAAGTTTGAAAAAAACACAAAAAGCTATTCAGAGTTACCGCTTTGCAGAATCATGGATTACAATGGTCAGGTGTAACACTACTATACTTATGACCACCTTTAGGGCTCATGCACACAACTGTTTAAATGAAACGAGCGCTGTCTGTGGTTTTGAAGGCTAGCACTCATTCCCATGTTGGCAGCACGCATGATTTGCCACAGAAAATCGGATGGCGGTTGACCATTCTAGTCTATGCGTCTGTGAAAAAAATGGGACCGGACTCAGATTATCCAGACTAACATACTGGTGAAGGTGTAGAAACTTTAGTTTTCTCTCCACCTCTGAGAAAATCAGATCCCACTCTGATTAGCAAAATTGGAGCATTTTTCTCCCCAGCCTCACACTGAGTACATGCTGATGTTTAACAGCTAAGATAACTAGTTATATTGATCCTTTATCACTGACCTCTGTTCACCTACATGATTGCACTGGTACAGACAGCAACATTTATCTGTAATTGCATAGCTGAATCCCAATAACCTTGTTACCTCTAATTTATGAAGAAGTCATGTAAATATGATACCGATGGGCTGCGACTCATGGGCCACTGTTGTGTGCTGGTTGTGTTGTATGCTTTACATTGTGAAAATCGATAGCACAATTTTACCAGAGATGCCTACATATTTACATAGAACTGTAATTCAAGTGACACACAATAGAAGTTCAACCGAACAAAATGTGGGATGAAGTAGATGTCTATGATGTCTATAATACATGAGTAATATTATGTGGCATACAGTGTGCAAAGTACAAAGCTGTCTTACCTATAAGCAGGTTACATTGTCGGTGATGAACACACTACTCCATAGCTGAGCCGTGCAGACAGATACAGTGATAACCGAGGTACGGGAGTACCCCGGTATGGAGGAAGGACCTGCTGAAGAATATACTAAACAATCCTCTCACTGAGAAGAGACAAACATAAGTGACATGAGCACCAATGGGAAATCTGGAACTGTGTGCTTCACTTGTGGTACCTATAAGGCTATGTTCACACATGGCATTTTTTAAGAGTTTTTTTATGCTGTATTTTACAGTACCAGCAAAGTCTGTAAGATTCCAGAAATCTCGTGCACACACCTTGTTTTTTGTTTGATCAGTATATTGTGCTTTGCATGTTTTTTTTTTTGAGAACAGAGCATGTCACTACTTTCAGCGTTTTTTCAGCATTTTTCATCCATTGGAACTAATGGGTGCTGAAAAAACACCTAGTGTGAACATAGCTATCAGGTTTTTCTGCGTTTTTAGTGAAAAAAGCAAGTAGAGCAGTATGTGAAACTCATTTATTTTTGTGGTTTTACCATCTTGTCTTGGTCACCTGAGATGGCAGTTTGGATTGTACAGTTTAATTAAATTAGTGATGCGTAAACATTGGCTCAGCTAGGTGTAAGATTGAACTATTCCTGTGGCCCATGTAAATTTTCACAGTATACGTGTGAAATTGAATAATGCCTGAGCAATTCATTGACAGATCATAATGTGAAAATAAATAGTATCATACAAACTCAATGCACTGCCAGTGTTTTAGTTAAACTATTCTTAAACAATTCACCTCCCCCACTTTTACATTTGAAATTATGGTTAACCCCTTAAGGACCAAGCCACTTTGTAGGTTAATGACCAGGCCTTATTTTTTTAAATCTGACCACTGTCACTTTATGAGTTAATGACTCTAGAACTCTTCAACGGATCCCACTTATTCTGAGATTGTTTTTTCGTGACATATTGTACTTCATGATAGTTGTAAAATTTATTAGATATGACTTGCGTTCATTTGTGAAAAAATGGAAATTTTCAAATTTAGAATTGTTATACCGTTAAATCAGAGCGATATGTCACACAAAATAGTTAATAAATAACATTTCCCACATGTCTACTTTACATCAGCACAATTTTGGAACCAAAATTTTTTTCGTTATAAAGTTATAAGGGTTAAAAGTTGACCAGCGATTTCTCATTTTTCCAACAAAATTTATAAAACCAATTTTTAGGGACCACATCACATTTGAAGTGACTTTGAGGGGCGTTTATGACAGAAAATACCCAAAAGTGACACCATTCTAAAAACTGCACCCCTCATGGAGCTCAAAACCACAATCAAGAAGTTTATTAACCCTTCAGGTGCTTCACAGGAACTAAAGCAATGAGGAAGAAAAAAATTAACACTTAACTTTTTCTCACAAAAAATTGAATTTAGACCCAATTTTTTTTATTTTCACAAGGGTAACAGATAAAAATGGACCCCAAAATGTATTGTGTCATTTCTCCTGAGCACACTGATACCCCATATGTGAGGGAAAACCTCTGTTTGGGCACACGGCAGGGCTTGGAGGGGACGAAGTGCCATTTGACTTTTTGAATTCAAAATTTGCTGGAATAATTAGTCGACACCATGTCGCATTTGGAGAGGTCCTGATGTGCCAAAACCGTGGAAAACCCCCACATGTGACCCCATTTTGGAAACTAGACCCCTCAATAAACTTATCTAGATGTGTGGTGAGCACTTTGAACTCCCAGGTGCTTCACAGAAGTTTGTAACGTAAAGCCGTGAAAATAAAAAATCTAATTTTTTCCATCAACAAAAATGTTTAGCCCCAAATTTTTTATTTTCACAAGGGTAACAGAAGAAAATGGACCTCTCATTTTGTTGTGCAATTTCTTCTGAGTTTGCCAATACCCTACATGTAATTAGGTCCAATATTTTTATTTTCACAAGCATACCAGGAGAAAATTGACTGAAAAAGTTGTGCAATTTCTCCCGAGTACGCTGATACCCCATATGTGGGGGAAAATCACTGTTTGGGCACACCACAAGGCTCGGAATGGAAGGAGCACCGTTTGACTTTTTGATCGCAAAATTGGCTGGAATTGAGAGCAGACCCCATGTCACATTTTGGAGAGCCCCTAATGCGCCTAAACAGTGGAAACCCCCCACAAGTGACCCCATTTTGGAGACTACACCGCTCAAGGAACTTATCTAAATGTGTGGTGAGCACTTTGAACCCCCAGGTGCTTCACAGAACTTTATGACATAGAGCCATGAAAATGAAAAGATCATTTTTTTTCCACCAACAAAAATGTTTAGCCCCAAATTTTTTATTTTCACAAGGGTAACAGAAGAAAATGGACCTCTCATTTTGTTGTGCAATTTCTTCTGAGTTTGCCAATACCCTACATGTAATTAGGAACTAATTTTGAGGCATAGTGCAAAGGTCAGAATGGAAGGAGCATTATATTGTAGTGCAGATTTTACTGTTATGGTTTGCAGGTGCCATCACCCACTGGGAGATTCCTTGAGGTGCCATAACAGCAGAATTACCCGTAAGTGACCCCATTTTACAAACTATGATCATATTGACACCACAGATGTCACAGAATTTTATACCATTGGGCAGTGATCAAAAAATAATTACATTTTTATCGCAAAAGTTTTGCTTTAGCCCCAGATTTTGCATTTTAATGGATAAAACTGGCACCAAAGTGTGTACCACAATTTCTTCTGAACTTGGCAATACCCCCCCATATGTGGCTGTACAGTACTGCTTAGCCACACGGCGACACTCGGGAGGGACGGAACGCTATCTGCCTGCTGGAGTGTAGATTTTCCTAGAATAGTTTGCGGACTCAATATACAGAGCCCCTAAATGCTAGAAGAGCAGAATCCCCCCCTCAGGTGACCCTATTTTGGAAATTATACCCCTGCCAAACATGTGGATGCTAACTGTGGTTTAGGCACACACTGGAGCTCAGAAGTGGGGGGGGGGATTAGAATTTCAGAGTGCAGAATTTGCTGAATTTCTTTTGGGGGCAATTTCACTTTTCCAGATCCTTTGTGCTACCAGTGACGTGGAAGCCCCCTGTGTTTCCATTTATAGATGGATTTTTTGTGGATTGAGTTGAAGCTTTTATTGGGAACATTTTACATAACATTTGGGATCACATTTATCCTGCGCTCTATGCTGGGCAATTGCTTTGGGGCTTCCATCCTAATCTCTGAGTGACGTGATTCAAATAACACCCCTGCAGGGATCCATTCACTCTAACGAGGTAGCAGAGTTACTCTGGACTCTGTCTGGCCTCTGTTCAGCGTTGTCCTTCTTTTCAGAGGTGCCCAAAACTGTGGCCGACCGCGTTTTCATGCACGCATAAAGACAGACGCCGCCGGATCACAGGTCAGACGGAGTACACAGTGCCTCCATCTGCCTCATTATAGGGAATCTTCCTTGGGGACAGTCGTGTGAAGGCTTGTTTTTTGCGGAATGAGTTGATGTTTTTATTTGTACCATTTTCGGGCACATGACATTTTTTGATCGCTTCCTATTCCAAATTTTAAGGAGGGAGAATGAACAAAAACCGGCAATTCAGGAATTGTTTTTTTTTTATGCTGTTCTGCGTGTGGTAAAATTGATCAGGCAGCTTCATTTTTCAGGTTGGTGCGATTACATGGGTACCACATTTATAGCTTTTTTTATGTTTTGGCGCTTTTACACAATAAAACCTTTTATAAAAAATTTTTTTTTTTTTGCATCGCTTTATTCTGAGAGCTATAACTTTTTCATTTTTCAGATGATGGAGCTGTATGGCAGCTTGTTATTTGCGGGACAAGATGACATTTTCACCAACATTGTATTATATTCGTTTTTTTATCTCGTTTTATTCCACTTTTTTTCCAATGGTATGATGATAAAGCATTGTTTGCCTCTTTGTTTTTTTTTTTTTTTTTTTTCGGCGTTCACTGAAGGGGTTAACTAGTGTGACACTTTTATAGGTTGGGTCGTTCTGGAAGTGGCGATACCAAATATTTGTATTTAATTTATTTATTTATTTTTTACTTAAAAATGTGTATTTATTAGTGTAATATTTTTATTATTATTATTTTGTAATATTTTTTTTACTTTTTTACTTTGTATCTTTATGGGACTTTCACTTTTTTTCCTTTGATCACAGGTACAATGTATTGCAGTGCACTAGATTGTAATGCATTATACCTATAGTGAAAGCTACTGACACCATACTGTGGGCATGGTCTCAGCAGCTTTCTGTAGCAAAATCCTGAACAAACCTTCCTGACAAGAGATCAGGCTTTGCTGCAGAAAAAAAAACGCACTGTGTGAGCATAGCCTAATGTTGATGTCTTCTTATATGGTAGGAGGGCCTGACAGCAACTTCTAACTTTGCAAACCCCCCTCTCTCCCCCCAAAAGCTACACCAACTACGGGTTATCCCTCCAATAGCTATGAGGACCCTCATTGAATTCTAATCCAATCAGCCAAGCTAGAAACAGAGATTTCACTTTTTTTGGCCTTTTTTTAGTACAAAAATGTCAAAGTGTTATTGCTTAATAAACTAGATATATTGGGTCAGCCTTATATTGGGAACACAGGTATTCTTGTTGTACCATCAGCTGTAATATCTCCTTACAGAAAATGTAGTAACAGTTTTTGGCCTGAACCTCTATGTGTGGTGAAGGGATGTTACCCACTTGGGAGCGTCGAAGGCAAACAGGAAGCGTTTTCATTTAAATGTCCATAGCGGTTTATTTACTTCATAAACCGGTCAAAAGCAAAATGCAAACAAAAAGCCTTTAGTGTAGGCAAAAACAAAGAAAACAGTACTTTAAGAAAAGTCTCTAGTAAACCGGTCCTGTGGTCACACAGGCTGGATAGCATCCAGTACACAGCTCAGTCGGGAAACAACCACACACAGGAGGCCTTCTCCCTCCAGATACACAGACAATGTGCCAAACAACAGCCTCCATTATATAGGCTGTTGACCACACCTAGAGGTGAGGTATGTCGGTAGCTAGACCCGTCCAACTCTCATAGCTACCAATAACCCGGTCCCAGGTGCACCAAATAATCTTCTTAGTGCTTACGTGCACTAGAGAAACACTCCGGGCTGCATCACGTAGGGCAGCCATCTCTATGACACATACCTCCCATCGACTATGCGACCATTAGCCACCTTTCAGTGGATAGTAAATTTTGTCCAGTGTAACAACATCATGAAAAGTGACAAAATGTGCCATCCACACACACGGGAGGGCATCCCAATAAAAGAATGCTTCACATGTGAATCATCCTTTTTGTTATATGCCATAAAATATCTATGTGGACTGATTTATAAATGATAACAGATTTATTAAGTACCTAACACATAAGGGACTGCATATCCTGCAAAAGTTGCAAAAAAAAAGAATAGATGCAATTTTCATATAGTCCGTCGCCAGCACGTTTTCCCATACTGTGCTGCCTATAGACTCCCGGTAAAAAGGTCTTTCAGCTCTATGCCATTTCCATCAAGCTAATTACACCATTGCTCAATTTAGATTTCAGGTATTGGAACACATTCACAACACAACGCTTAAACGAGTTGGTAATTATCAACAGGATTTAAAGCGAAAGGAAGCATTATAGATCCATCGGTTACAAACTCTTCACCCTAAGGGTCTTATGGGGAGTATCACATTTCCAGTTTTATACACAAATTTTTTCCCATCGCTTATAAATTGATTACTATATGGGTTTACTCACATCCCTCTTTCTACAGAATGGCTAGGACACAGATCATCCATATTATTGGTATATTCCTTTCCTTATAACAGTTTCTATTCCTCATTATCTTTTTTCCTTATTTCCCCTTTCTTTACAATATGGGCCTTTTTATCTTTCAACTTATAATCTTTCTCCTCTATCCTCTCTTTTTTTATTTCTCTGTTTAATGCATCCATATATTCCTCTCCCTTCCTCTTCTACCTCTAAAAGTCATATTCTCGATACGAACACCACTTTCCAATCTGTGACATACTCCTTATGCATGCACCACCCAAATACTTGGCAGAGGAATACTATCTATATGTAAGACACCTTAGGACTCCCATACACCCTGTACCCATGTGTATTTTACAAATAATCTCAGTATACATAATGCACATGTGCAGTTACTACCTCTCGTCATCCAAAACACGTCCCTTTATATCCGCCCAATATCACACGCTGATGTTAATCACATCCTATACAGGTGTATACAAATAGACCACAGAGGACATAGTAGAACTCCATAAATAGTAACTATGGCCACCTTTATCCAGCATTAACTTCACAATTTCTTGCCTGTGTTCTACTGTAAAAAGAAAGCCATTTTTGAAAGCAAACCATAAGAAATCCCATTTACAGTTTGCAAAAAGTCATGTAGGTGCCACAGCTAGCATATGTAAGAAGGTGCTCTGGGCAGATGAGATCAAAGTAGAAAATGTTGGGCTAAATTCAAATCACTGCGAGGTGGAAAACTAACACTACACATCACCCTGTAAACACCATCCCCACTATCAAACATGATGGTGGCAGCATTATGATGTGGAGTGGAAAGAGGCTTTTTTTCAGCAGGGAGAGAAGATGGATGGAGTTAAATACAGAACAATCCTGGAGGAAAACCTGTTTCAAGGTGAAAAACACTTGATACTGAGGCGTAGGTTCACTTTCCAGCAGGACAACGATCCTAAACATACTGCCAGACTTACAATGGTATGGTTTAGATCTAAGCATATTCTTGTGTGTGAATGGCCCAGTCAAAGTCCAGACCTACATCCCATTGAGAATCTAAGGCAAGATGTGAAAATTTCTGTTCACAAACACTCTCCATCCAATCTCACTGAGCTAGAGCTAGTAAGGAAGGAAAGAGGGGGAAGAGCTCACCACTCTGTGTAGTCACTATATCCCGGTTGTAGACTGTGTGGAGGGTGCCTGATACTGCTAGTAGAGCACAGCCAATGGCAGGAGAATTGAAAGAGTGCGGCACTTCCAACTAACGATTTAGTAAAATGGAAATTTTATTGAAATAACATTAAAACTTTGGAATCCAAATCACATGTTAAATTCCTGATGCGTTTCCAGACTACGGCCACTGTGCACCAGAAACGCATCGGACTTTTAACATGTGATTTGGGTTGCAAAGTTTTTCAATAAAGTTCCCATTTTAGTAAATCGCTGGATGGAAGTGCCGCACTCCTTTTTGTTCTCCTTCCATGAGCTAGAGCTAGTTTGCAAAGAATGGGCAAACATAGTCTCTAAATGTTCAATGCTGGTAGAGAACTACCCCAAACGACTTGTAACAGTAATTGCATCCTACAAAGTATTGACTCAGGGGGGCTGAATACAAATGTCATTTCTGGGGCAGCTGCGAGCTGCTATTTTTAACCTAGGAAGGCAAACATGTTCAGCCACTATCCCCATGATTAGCAACCAGCAGCACTTTGGATGCAGCATATTTTTGCTGCATCCAAAAAGCTGTGTTATTATGCTGCATATTGTTTTGTCAATACATGCGGATCCACCGCATGTAATGACATTTCAATCAGTCATAATCTGCAGTGGAGAGTAACGTCTCCGCTACAGAAATTGATCTGCTGTGAGTGAGTTTGGGTATGTGCCCATGATCAGGAAATGCTGCAAGTTTGAAGATGCAGCATCAGTTCTGCAGCGGCCAGATGTTACAACATAGTGGATGGAATTTCTGTAAATTCCATGTCCACTATGCATGCATCTGAGGCTGCGGAGCACCCGTGGAAACTGACGTGCTCGTGTCTCTCAGGACCACAGCATGTAAAATTTACTTGCCGAGTCGCTAATCTCTGCAACAGAAATTTAGCAACTTTAATGTATTGAATGCTGTAAATCTGCATCCGTGAACACATGCAGATTTATCTGTGTTCACTAGAACGCAGCATTTTGGACACAAAAAAATATGCTGCGTCCAAAGCGCTGCCATGTCTGGATCGTGGGCACATAGCCTAAAATTAAAAGAAATGACTTGTGCTCCCACATTCTCATAGCCAGTAGAGGGAAAGCCGACTGCTGGGAGCTGATATTAGTAGCCGGGAAAGGGGCCATTAGCCAAAAATGTTCCCTGGCTATTAATAACAGCCCACAGCTATTTGCTTAGCCTTTCAGCAGCAGAAGGGAAGAAAGGGAGACACAGATCCATTACTAGTGGGTAGGCGGAGCCCCACAGGATAGTTCCCCTCAGATTAGAAAAAGTGACGACCGGCCCCTCCAGCTTAGGCTCCTCCTACTCCCATGTTCTTCAGTCTAAAATTTGAGGTCGCAGAGGATAGTCGCTGCCTTTGCAGCTCCTCAGAAGAATTTTTTATTTTACTCCGGAGACCTGGACTCCCCGTGGTCTAGAGGTCTCAGGGGGTCTCGGTGCTGCTGGGACCCCTGACCCTCCCCTGGCAGATCTGTGTACCCCCTAAGGAGGTCCCCGCAGAAGCCTGCCGGCCCCGGGGGATACAGGGCGCTCCCTGGCGGAGACGCACACCGCTTCTGTGGGGTCCCTGCGCGCTCCGCCGTGGGGGGGAGCAAAGGGCCACGGATCCACACATCCCTGGGGGTCCCTGTGGCGCTCAGCTGGGTAAGTGCTCTCTGTGGTCTGAGGGCTTCAGCGGCTGCTGCGGCAGCCGCTGTTACTGTTTCATGTGGTGACTGC
The DNA here is from genome assembly GCF_046119375.1 of Phyllobates terribilis. NCBI lineage: Eukaryota > Metazoa > Chordata > Amphibia > Anura > Dendrobatidae > Phyllobates > Phyllobates terribilis. The sequence continues at coordinate 1,131,047 of NW_027363110.1, forward strand.
TTTTTTTGTCCCTGCAGGAGGATATCTCCGCTGCAGGCGTTTGTGTTATCGGCAGGGGAGCGGGGACAGAGGAGCGCGGGCTCCGTTAGTAGCGGCAGCAGGGGGCGTGGCTTCGCGCCTCTCTGCTGCCTGTCATCATAGCCTCAGACAGGAAGTGCCAGGAAAGCGCGCGCTGGAGCTGACCCAGCTGTGGTAGCAGAATCACACATCCTCGGTTCCTGTACCCATTGTAAGGGGTTATTACCGCCTTATCCGCGACGCTCGCAACTGTGTGGCGGCATGTCGGATCAGGGGGCGCGGACCTCTCTCCCGGCCCGCTTCAGGATCGGTCACGCGTAACTGATACGCCGGGGTCTTCGGCGTCAGGTTCGACACTGGTCGGGGGTCTCAGTGATGTTAAAGTGGAGGCGCTCACTCGCTCCATTGACAGTCTGACCTCCTGGGTCATTGGGTATCAGCTAAGTCCCAACCGACGTCACGAGGCAAGAAGCGCCACAGGCCTGTGGTGGCGCTGTCTCCTCCGCGCAGTGCGTCGGAGGCTACGGAATCACTGACAGACTTTGCTGGTGAGATCTCCGATTCTGATGAAGAGGATCGGCAGGGTCGCTCTGCTTCGCTTTCGGGCCGCGTGGACGCCTTTATTGGAGCTATGCGGGAAGCGTTACAGCTGTCTGAAGAGGCGCCCTGGCAAGTCGGCCCGGCTGTATCAGGAGTCGTGTCGGGCTCGCTCGATGCTGCCAGCGCACGACGAACTTAACGAGGTGGTGGAGAAGGAACGCCTGTGTCCGGATAAACGCTTCCAGGGGATGCGGTGTTTTGATGCCGTGTATCCCTGCTCCACGGAGACGATCGCTAATTGGGTCCCCTCTCCGGAAGTGGACGTGCCATTGTCTCAGCTGAGCAAATCCTCTTTGCTTCCTGTTAAAGGGAAGGCGAGTCTACAGGAACCGCTGGACAGAAGGACGGAGTTAGCGGCGAAGTCCATCTACGAGGCCGCGGGTCATGGATTTCGAGCGGCCTTGGGGGCCATGTGGGCTAGTGAGGCTTCTCTGCGGTGGTTGGCTCAGCTGCGGACGGCGTGGCAAGATGGGACTCCGCTGTCTGAGGTGGAAAGGCTTTTCCAGCTGTTGTAAGAGGCGGCCTGATATGGCAGGGACGCAGTGCTGGATACTACTTCGGTTCTGTCCAGGACTCAATCCTCGGCCGTCACAGTCAGGAGAGCACTGTGGCTTAAACAGTGGACTGGAGATGCAGTATCCAAACAAGGTCTGCTGAGTCTGGCGTACAAGGGCGGTCAGCTTTTTGGTTCGGACCTCATGGAGCTGATTGCTAAGGCCAAGGCCAAGGATTCGGCTTTGCCGCAGCGGAAAGCAGCGGTTTCTACGTCTGGCAAGTCAAGTTCCGGTAGTGGTCATTGGTCCTTTCGGCCCAGGGGACGGTTCGGTCAGCCCTCTTGGAGATCGGGTCGTCCCTCGTCTTCCGGGAAAAAGACCACCCAGAAATCCCGTACTCCCTGGAAACAACATTTCCGTCAGGACAAACGGGAGGTTGACAAAAAGCCCGCTAAGGCGGACTGACGCCAGGAACCCTCTCGAAGGCTCTCGGGTGGGAGGTCGTCTGCTACAATTCGGGTCGATTTGGGCGTCCCACGTATCGGACGCCTGGGTGACGCGGGTTATGTTGGCAGGCTATTTCATAGAGTTTCATTCTCGACCCCCGGACAGGTTTCGTCAGTCATGTATCCCGTCCGAGCCCAAGCTAGCTGCCGCACTGCTGCGGGAGGTCGACTCTCTTCTGCAGCAGGGTGTGGTGGTTCCGGTTCCACCGGAGGACCAGGGAAGGGGGTTTTACTCCAACCTTTTTGTGGTTCCCAAAAAGGAGTACAAGTTTCGCCCCATTCTGGACCTAAAAGAATTGAATGTTCATGTATGGACCCGGAAATTCCGTATGGAGTCTCTTCGCTCTGTTCGTGGCGGCCCTGTCACAGTACGATTTCTTGGTGTCGATCGACATCCTCGACGCCTATTTGCATGTCCCTATCGGCAGGGCTCACCAGCGCTTCCTACGTTTCGCCATAGTTCAGGCCCATTACCAATTTGTGGCCCTACCATTCGGGTTGGCCTCGGTTCCCAGGGTTTTTACAAAGATTCTGGCGCCGCTCATGGCGCTCCTTCGAAGGCAAGGAGTTACGATTCTCCCCTACCTGGACGACCTGTTAATTGTGTCGCCCACAGCGGAGGAGGCGGTGACAGCTCGCGATCTCTCCCTTCAGCACCTGGAGGACTTCGGGTGGCTGGTCAATTGGAAGAAGTCGTCATTGGAGCCGTCGCAGTCAATCCTGTTCTTGGGGATGCATTTCGACACTTTAGGGGCAGTGGTGTCCCTGCCTCCGGACAAACAAGCGAACCTGCGTCACCATGTCCAGGCTATGAGGTCGGCGATGGCGATGTCCCTTCGGAAGTGTATGCGCCTTCTGGGTCTGATGGTGGCGGCAATGAAAGCGGTACCGTTTGCACAATTTCATTCCCGGGGTCTCCAAGATCTTATTCTGACCCGTTGGGATTGATCGCTGGATCGCTGTATCGGTATCTCCCGCAGGGTGCGAGAATCTCTTGGATGGTGTTTACGTCCGGAGGCTTTATCCCTGGGGAAATCCTTCCTCCTCCCACGGATGTCGGTCATTACCACCGATGCCAGCCTGACTGGCTGGGGGGGGTTTGGAACGATCTCTGGGTTCAGGGGGTCTGGTCGTCAGAGGAGTCTTCTCTGCCGATCAACATCCTGGAGTTGAAAGCGATATTTCTCTGCCTCCGACATTGGACGGTCCCTTTGAGCGGTCTGCCGGTCCGGATTCAGACAGACAATGCGACAGCTGTCGCGTATATCAACCATCAGGGCGGGACGAGGAGTTCCAGACTCATGATGGAGGTCTCTCGGATCCTGGTTTGGGCTGAGTCCAGGGTTCCAGCCATTTCCGCGATTCAAATCCCAGGAGTGCTGAATACCATGACGGACTTCCTCAGTCGCGAGCAGGTGGATCCCGGAAAATGGAGTCTTCATCCGGATGTTTTTGCACTGCTGTGCTCCCGTTGGGGGACTTGATGGCATCCAGGCTGAACGCCAGGATTCCGACGTTCATGTCCAGGTACAGGGACCCGGAGGCTGTGGCGGTAGATGCTCTAGTGGCCCCGTGGGACCAGTTCGAACTGATTCCGCCGGTATCCTTACTTCCTCTGGTCATCCGGCGGATCAAACTCGAACGAATTCCGTCAATTTTCGTGGCGCCGGATTGTCCACGGAGGGCGTGGTATTCAACGCTGGTGTCTCTCCTGGCGGCGCCTCTGTTTCCACTGCCTCTTCGCCCGGACCTGTTAACCCAAGGGCCCATTTGTCATCCGGACCTGAAGTCGCTTTGTTTGACGGCGTGGCACTTGAGACCGAGATCTTGACCCGTCGTGGGTTTTTGGCCGAGGTCATTGCCACCTTGCGGGCAGCCAGAGGTCCAGCTACGACTAGGATTTATCACAGAACTTGGGAGGCCTTCTATTCATGGTGTTCTGGATTGTCAAGGAACCCGAGGGTTTTTTCCATTTCCAACTTCTTGGCTTTTCTGCAATGCGGTTTGGCCAAGGGTCTGGCGGTTGGTACCTTGCGGGGTCAGGTATCTTGCTTTTTCGGAAGGCGATTGCCTCGCGCAGGGATGTGCGCTCTTTTTTTCGTGGGGTAGCACGTCAGTTTCCGCCTCGGAGGGCGTTTGTGGCTCCTTGGCAGCTCAATCTAGTCTTGGAGGCTCTTCAGCATGGGCTGTTTGAGCCTATGGATTCAACTACGCTTTACTTGCTTTCTTGGAAGGTGGCCTTCCTGATGGCGGTCACCTCTTTTCAGAAGGGTTTCTGAGTTGGCGGCACTGTCTTGCTCGCCCCCTTTTCTCGAGTTCCACTCGGATTGCGTGGTGCTTCGTACCCGTGGCGATTTTCTGCCTAAAGTGGTGTCGCGTTTCCACGTCAATCAGGACATCGTGTTGCCCTCCCTCTGTCCGAATCCGAAAAGTCCAAAGGAGCGAGCCTTGCACTCGTTGGATTTGGTGCGGGCTTTGAAGTTCTATCTTTCAATCACACAACGGTTTCGGAAGTCGGACTCTCTTTTTGTGATTTCTGCTGGTCGTCGGCGTGGTCAGCGGGCCTCCAAGGACACTATAGCTTAGTGGATACATTCGGCTATCCTGGAAGCGTACCGGCTCAAGGGCAAGCCTTGTCCGGTTAAGGTTCGAGCTCATTCCACGAGAGCTGTTGGTTCGTCGTGGGCTTTTCATCAGGGGGCCTCGGCAGCGCAGCTCTGCCGGGCGGCTACCTGGCGCTCCATTCACACCTTTACTAAATTTTATAAAGTGGACGTGAGTGCTTCCGCCGATGCGGCCTTGGGACGCAGGGTCCTGCAGGCGGCGGTGGTTTAGGTTATCTCTTTATCTAGTTTTGGCGCTTGTTGCTCGCTTTACTAAGTTGTTGGGGTGTTGGCGATTCTGCCACTGTTTCCCACCCTTGAGTTCTGGACTGCTTTGGGACGTCCCACTAGTAATGAATCTGTGTCTCCCTTCCTTCCCTTCTGCTGCTGAAAGACGGATTTTGGTAAGACCTTACCTGTAAAATCCTTTTCAGCGAAGGAAGGAAGGGAGACACAGCACCCTCCCATGGCAGAAGTGCATTATTGTTTTCCAGATGCGGCGCGACTCCTCTCTGATGGCGGTCATCTGGGCTGGGGTCGGCGCGCTAGGGCTCTGTTCCAGTATTGCCAGCTCATCGCAGTTGTCAGGTCCAGTGAGTAGTGCCTGGGACTGTGTGTTTTTTTTCTGTTATATGCATAACCTGTTCTCTTGCATTTCTGAATTTTCGGAAGGGGTGGTGTTGTTCCGCTGGTGTTGTCTGCTCTTCCTTAGCTTGTGTACGGACTGAAGAACATGGGAGTAGGAGGAGCCTAAGCTGGAGGGGCCGGTCGTCACTTTTTATAAATCTGAGGTGAACTATCCTGTGGGGCTCCGCCTATCCACTAGTAATGGATCTGTGTCTCCCTTCCTTCCTTCGCTGAAAAGGATTTTACAGGTAAGGTCTTACCAAAATCCGTCTTTACTGGCTAGATTACAGAGGACCCCAGAATAAAATTGACATAGGGTACCCCTATAGAATCTAACCAGCAGACAGCTGTGAGCTGATTTTAATAGCGAGAGAAGGGGCCATGTATACTAGTCCCCGCTGAGGCTAATAATATCAGCTTTCAGCAGCCCCACTACTGACACGTCCATGAGATGCACCAAATCTGGCGCTTAGTCTATGCTCGCCAACTTGCCCTGGTGCGGTGGCAAGTGTAGTAATATGGTTGAGGTTCATGTAGGCCGTGTATTGGCAGCTGACATGAAGCCCAGGTTAATAATGGATGGTGTCTATAAGACACCCCCTTAATAACCCCGTAGTACAGTTTTTGACATTTTTTAAATAGACACGGCCAGAATGAAGTCTTTTATTTTAAATAAAATTCCACACGGTTTTTAATCTTTTATTTAAAAATAAAAAAACACTGTATACTCACTTAACTCCTAATTGCTGATGCCCTCATCTCCTGTAAGAAAGCAAAAATAAAAAAACACCCTAACCCGCCATGATGATGTAATCAACAGTGTCCCACAATGATCCGGGTCACTTCTACAGCAGCCACATGAGCAATCACCAATGTGGCTGTTGTAGAAGACAGCGCTGCAATACACTGACAGGAGTGTAATCACAGTGTACATTGCTGTGCTGCAGGATAGAGGTCGCTGGAGTTCAATCAGCCGATGATTAGCTGAGAGCTCCAGTGACCTCACTTACTGCATCAGTGTTGCGTGACAAAATTCACACGCAGCATCGGTGCCACAAGTGAGGTCTCCGGAGCTCGTCAGCTGGTTTTCAGCTGATGAACTCCGGTGAACTCAGTTCCAGCAGCGCTGTACACTGCCGGGAGCGATCACGCTCCCGTCAGTGTATCGCCGGATGATCAGATTGCCGTAGTACACCCTGGGTATAGCAGACAGGTGTTTTTATTTTAATATTGATTTATTTTATTTTTTTACACAGACTACTCATCCCCTCAGCCGCACCTGATCACGCTATTGTCAACGGGAGCGGCCGTCGGATCATGGGAGGAGTAGCCTCCCCCAGGCAATTCTTTGTGCTTTTATGCCACAGTTTTGACTCATTGACTTAAATTGAGTCAGTCAAATATGAAGCAAACCTCCGCAGCAAATCCACAAATATTTTTATACCTGCATTTTTGCTGCGGACTTGACTGACTCAATTCAAGTCTATGGGTGAACAATGCCGCAAAAACGCACAAAGAATTGACAAGCTGCCAATCTATACGCAGTGATAATTCTGACAGGATTGTCGTTGCATTAGCTGGCACACCGATTACCTAGCACTTTTGGTGCATTTCCGCATGGAAAAAACGCTGCAAAAACACATAAAAAATGTACAGTGTGCACATAGCCTAAGAGTGAACGCAGACAAGGAAAGAAGTCAGGACACCCTCTGGTCAAGGTGATCTGCAGCGGTGAGTGTATGTGTGGAAGAGGAAAACAGAGAAGCAGACAGACAGAGAAGGAAAGCGACTAAGAAGAGCTTGAGTGGTGACTGTGGAATACTCCTTGTAGGCGAGTTGGGGAAGTGAACTCTGATTCAGCAACTTAGGAGAGATCCTATGGGACTCCGTGAATGCTAAGGGTCAGCCAAAGCTTGAGAGCTGTGGGTCTAAGAAGAGACTAGTTAGCGAGATTGGGGGCACATACAGTTAAGAAGTTAGCCACAGACTCTTTCTTTACGTGGTTCTTGAATGTGGCTTAAGCTTGAGAAAGTAGGAAGAAGCAGCCAAAGAGGCTGTCTAGGAAGCTTGAAAGCTACTAATTCCAATAGTTTGTCTCTGTACTGCAACCTAAAGAAAGATGTCTCCTGCTGTACTTTGTGTAAAGTTTAAAATGTTCCTGTACACTGTGGTGGTCTCCCATTTGTGGGGTCGCGGGAAATCACAGCCACGCTAAGGCAGACCAGAGTGGGCAAGAAGTGTCCACAGCCACAACAGCAACAGACACACTGGAAACAGACCACTGTTTTCAGTAGCATGCCGGAGTGTCAAAGTCATGACACGTGCCTACAACTACCACCTGGTGCAATGTTACACAGTCAAGAGTAGGAGATTAAATGGAGAGAGCAGTATTTGGAGGTCTGAGGGCACGAGGAACACGGGTTGTTTAGCAGCAAGAGAACGTCAGCCATAAATTTAGAGCGGACATTCCTGGAACATCCGGGGGCCTGCAATCGAACTGAGGCACTGAGAAGTGTGTCTGAATATCTTCCTATGAGAGGCAGTCGTAGGGGTAAATGCCTAGGGGACTTGGGACTGGACTCATGAAAGATGCAGAACCGGTCAGAGATTCCCAGAGGTCAGAGATGCCAGACAGGAAAGGGTTAGCTCAGGGCAAGCGAACAGTGGACATCAGAACGTGCTGTGCTATGGACTTTGAAAACAGAAAAGTTTGTGCCCAATACTGTTTCAATATGATGAAAATGGAGAGTTAAGGAAACTTCTTTATTATAATATGAATTTGATGTCCCCTAATGTGTGTGCGAAGGTTTCTGAAGTTGAAGAACCGGAGACAGCAGAGGCCTGTGACCAAAATGTGAGTGTTACGCACCACACGCATAGCACAGGTGAATCAGGACACTGTTTATTTGTAGGGTGCCAGGGTGTGTGAACACAGCAGCCCCTCACCCATGACTACTGCCCTGTGCACCATACACCAATGGTACGAGGAACAGTTCACGGTTAGAGGGAAAAATGGATTCAATGAAATTTCAACAAATTCATGATGCAAACATAACACCATTTGTAATAAAGCTAAAGTTGAAAAGAGGATTTCTTCTACAAATGGATAATGATTCTAAACACAGGGTAAAATCCATAATAGACTACCTCAAAAGGCGCAAGCTGAAGGTATCACAATCCCCTGATCTGAACATCATTGAAAATATGTGGTTAGACCTTAAAATAGCAGTGCAGGCAAGACAACCCAGGAATCTCACAGAACTGGAAGAATTTTCCAAGGAAGAATTGATGAAAATCCCTCAAACAAGAATTGAAAGACTCTTAACTGGCTACAAAAAGCGTTTTCAAGCTGTGATACTTGCAAAAGGGGGTGCTACTAGGTACTAACCATTCAGAGTGCCCTAACTTTTACATTGGACCATTTACCTTTTTGTAATTTTTAAAATGTAAAATATGATAATATATATTTTGCCTAAAAAACAAAGGAAATCCATCATCTTTAACTTTAGGCATTTTAGAGATCATTTCATCTTCAACTTGCTTAACTGTTCACAAAAACAGTAATTTTGACCAGTGGTGCCCAAACTTTTACATGCCACCGTATTTGTGACTTGCAGAGATCGGGGCAGATTTAAATCTGCAGCATGTCAATTCTTTCAGCTTTTTGCTGCAGATTTCACTCATTCTACTGAGTTTGGAAAAAATCTGCACCAAAAAATTCATGTAAAAAACACCGCAAAAAAGCAAGTCTTTGATGACGTGTCTTTCCTGCCAAGAGGTGCAGAAATTTCTGCTCCAAATACTTAACGTGTGCACATTCCCTTGCACTTCACAAATACTTTCTACTTTGTGTTGGTATAGCATATAAAATGCAAATAAAATATATTTAATTTTGTGGGGGAGATGTGAAAAAAATGTGGAAAAGTTCACGGGATATGAATCTTGTTTCCCGACCTTCCTGTCCCAATTACTAGGGTACTGCAGCACTCCACTATTGAACCCAGAGCAGTGTCAAAAGGTTGTTGGTTGGATAGCAGATAATGCTTTCAGTGACTTTGCCACCACCACCATCCTCTCTTCCACATGGTCAAGTCTCAGTAGTGAGACCGCAAATTCCTCACCCTGATCCTCCTTCCTCCCACCATGCCGAGTGACCGAAGACAAATGATCTCACACTTGGACACTCTGAAGAGCTGTTCACTTTTCCATTTATAGATTCGGGCCTCTCTTCCGGCCAGCTTCAAGCGGGCAAGAGGAGATCGCATGTAGCGATGCCCACATATTTAAGCAGCCACGGTCACACGAAGGCGACGGTGGGAGAGTGCAATTACTGTCACAAGAGGAGGATGATGATGAGACACAATTGCCAGAAAGTCAGCAGGAGGACCAGAGTGCGGAAATCGAAGACGAGGTGGTGGATGATGAAGAACCCTTGTGAGACCATATGCTGGTGAGGTTGGCCCTGGGTTCCTCCTAATGCAGGACAATGCCAGACCTCATGTGGCTGGAGTGTGTCAGCAGTTCCTGCAAGATGAAGGTATTGAAGCTATGGACTGGCCCGCCTGTTCCCCAGACCTGAATCCGATTGAGTACATCTGGTACATAATGTCTCGCTCCATGCACCAATGTCACGTTGCACCACAGACTGTCCAGGAGTTGGCGGATGCTTTAGTCCAGGTCTGGGGGGAGATCCCACAGGAGACCAACCGCAACCTCATCAGGAGCATGCCCAGGTGTTGTAGGGAGGTCACACAGGCAAGTGGAGGCCACACACAATACTGAGCCTCATTTTGACTTGTTTTAAGGACATTACATCAAAGTCGGATAAGCCTATAGTGTGTTTTTCCACTTTAATTTTGGGGGTGACTCGAAATCCATGCCGCCATTGGTTAATAAATTTGATTTCCATTGGTGATTTTTGTGTGATTTTGTTGTTAGCACATTCAACTTTGTACAGAACAAAGTATTCAATGAGAATATTTCATTCATTCGGATCTAGGATGTGTTATTTGAGTGTTCCCTTTATTTTTTTGAGCAGTGTATTTTACTTTATATACAAGTCATTATAATGGAAAGGATGATCTTTAACATTTTTCCCATGAAAATCCACTTTGGTTTAGTTTTTGTATGTTTTATTGTGACCCTGTAAAAGTGGCAAAATACTCTGACAACATTGTTCACAGCAGTAACCTGGGAGTCAGAGATGCTTCCAGGGGTCTTCCCCATGCTGTTCCCATAGATTTGGGGAATTTTTAGGCTCCCTGCAGACCTCTGGAAAAATGCTTCAGTTTCCCATAGACATACATTGGACCCATTGCCCGGGTCAAGCTCCTGAGCATTACAATTTGCTGAACCCGAGCAATGAGCATTTTAGTGCTCGCTCATCCCTACTGGTGACAGATTCCCTTTAACCCCTTAAGGACCGGGGCCTGCTCACTGGAGCGAGTCATTTACCTTGACTCCTTGGCATGAGCGGACACATGAATTACAGTGGGGGACATCTCTGTGAGTATAAGGATTTTTTATTTTATTTTTTACACCAGGACACAGAGGGAACAGAATACTACACTCATCATTGTCCCCTGCTGGCGTATCTCGCAGCACAAGCAGGGAACTATGATGAGGACAGCATTCAGCATCCGGTGCTTGAGAATAGCACTAACTGTACACTGATTCCCAGGCGCCAGTACTGATGTCATCCTTATCAGTGTGGGACGTTTTGTGGTCTGTGCAGCGCGAAAAAAAACGGACATGTCAATGTGTTTTGACCACGGTCACGGTCTGTGGAAACACTGACATGTGCGCAGGCCCATTCATTTGGTCATCTGCTTGTGTATGTGTCTCCGATGCGTGTGAAAGCTGTCACTACACACACTGGAGACACTGACGTGTGAAAGAGCCCTTGTGTCATGCAAAATAGTTAATAAATAGCATTTCCCATATGTCTACTTTACATCAGCACAATTTTTGAAATAGAATTTTTTTTTTGTTAGGAAGTTATAAGGGTTAAAAGTTGATGAGCGATTTCTAATTTTTCCAACAAAATTTATAAAACTATTTTTTTAGGGACCGCATCTCATTTAAAGTGAGTTTGAGAGGTTTGTATGACAGAAATACCCAAAAGTGACAGCATTCTAAAAACTGCACCCCTCAAGGTGCTCAAAACCACATTCAAGAAGTTTATTAACCCTTCAGGTGCTTCACAGGAACTGAAGCAATGTGGAAGGAAAAAATTAACTTTTTACTCTTTCACAAAAAAAATACATTAGACCCAATCTTTTTATTTTAACATTGTAACAAGAGATAATGTACCCCAAAAATTGTTGTGCAATTTTTCCTGAGTACGCTGCAGGGATCGGAAAGGAAGGAGCAACATTTGACTTTTTGAATGCAAAATTTGCTGGAATTGAGAGTGGACGCCATGGTGCACTTGGATTGCCCCTTATGTGCTTAAACAGTGCATAGCCCCCACAGTTGACCCCATTTTGGAAACTAAACCCCACAAGGAACTTATGAAGATGTGTGGTGAGCACCTTGAACCCCCAGATGCTTCACAGAAGTTTATGACGTAGAACAGAGAAAATAAATAAAATCAAATTTTTTCCACAAAAATTATCTTTTAGCCCCAATTTTTTTATTCACAAGGGTAGCAGGAGAAAATGGACCCTAAATTTGCTGTGCAATTTCTCATGCATTTGCCAATACCCCATGTGCGGGGCAAAACTACTTTTGAGGCAAGGTGCAAAGCTCAGAAGGGAAGGAGCGCCATATTGGCACATGCATGAGAAATTGCACAACAGATTTTGCTGGAATAGTTTGAGGGTGCCATGTCACATTGGCAGAGCCCCTGAGGTGTCAGAACAGTAGAACAACCCTATAAGTGATGTCATTTTACATGCTACACTTTTCAATTATTTCATCTAGGGGTGCACTGATCATATTGACGCCATATGAGCCTCACAAAAATTTATACCGTTCGGTGGTGAAGAAAGAATAATAACATTTTTAACACAAAAATTTTGTTTCAACCCCAGATTTTACATTTTAAAAAGAGGAAATGGGTAAAATTGGCACCAAAATTTGTCACACTATTTCTGCTGAATGTGGCAATACCCCAGATGTGGCTGTACAGTACTGCATAGCCACACGGTGAGAATCGGAAGAGAAGGAGCGCTATTTGCCTCTTCGAGCGCTGATATTCTTTGAATTGTTTGCTTACTTCATGTACAAAGCCCCTAAGTATTAGAAGAGAAGAATTCCAACTCCAGTGACCCAATTTTGTAAATTATACCCCTGCCAAAAACATGGATGCTATATGTGGTTTAGTCACACTGTGGGGCTCAGAAGGGATTGGGTCATTTGGATTTGAGAGCACATAATTTGCTGTATCTTTTTGGGGTTACAATAACAATGAGCTGGACAGTATGCTTAGTTGACAAGCACACACCTCTGCAGAGTTGTTGAAAGCTGTAACAGCAGGATGATCTGTGGTTCTCACCACTGAACCTACAGCCAGGCATGGTCGTGTGTAACAATGGCCGGAACCTGGTGGCTGCTCTGAGGCTTGGCAACCTCGCACACATACCATGCCTGGCCCATATGCTCAACATAGTAGTTCAGCAGTTTTGCAAAACCTACCTGGATCTGCCTGAGCTGCTTGTGAAAGTACGCACATGTGTGCCCATTTCAGAAAGTCAGCAACAGTTTCCGCAGCCCTTGCCGTACTTAAGCAGCGTTTGCAGCTTCCAGCTCACCAACTGGTAAGTGATGTCACCACACATTGGTTGCATATGTTGGGAATGATTTGTGGGCAGCAGAGGGCAGTTGTTGAGTACCAGCTTCAACACGCCCATTGATATTCAGGTCAGCCTCCACTCATAAGACCTGATGAGTGAGCATGTGTTATGTTCTGCTACCAGAGCTAAGGAAAGAGAGGAGATCTGTCCCTACGATAGAACTCAGCTTAATCCCTACGATGTAACAGGGGACCTGATCCTGCGATCAGACCTGCTAAAGTCCTAAGCTAGTCTGTACGGAGACCTATAGATGTGGGGAAGGAATCCCTACAAGTACTAAGGACTGGGAGGAATATGGGACACCTCCTAACAGAAATAGTAGCAGACAGACGAACAAACAAAATATATAGAACATAGAGGTCAGTAGACCAAGCAAACTAACAGAGCAAGACACAGAGCACAGGCTAGCTAGAAAGTAGATATACAATGAAGTCCAGCAAAGCCAGAAGGGCGGAGCAGGCTTAAATAGGCCAACAAGGTCATGTGACCAGCAAAGGAAAAAAAAACTAAGAGCAAGGTTCTAACAGTACCCCCCCTTCTAAGAGGATCCTCCGGATCCCCTAGGACCAGGCTTATCAGGAAATCTCCTGTGAAACGCTCTGATAAGTCTGGACGCGGAAACATCATCCGACCTCACCCAAGAGTTATCCTCGGGTCCGAAACCTTTCCAGGCCACTAGATACTGCAAACTACCTCTATACAGTCTAGAGTTAAGGATGCGAGAAATTTCATATTCCCCGTCCTCCACCACCGGAGGAACAGAGGCAGAGGCGTCACAATCCGAAACAACAGCTTTTTTCAACAGAGAGACATGAAATACCGGATTAATTCTCCAGGAGGTAGGAACCTCCAACCTAACAGTAGATTGGTTGACAACCTGAAGCACCTTAAAGGGCCCTACAAACTTGGGACCCAATTTCTTAGAAGGAATCCTCAACCGCAGATTCCTAGAGGACAACCAAACCATGTCACCAACAGCGAACAAAACCTCCTGTCGTTTCCTATCAAAGTAGTCCTTCGATTTTCTGTTGGCCTCCTGAAGATTACCACGCACATCCGTCCAAACTCTCTCCAAATCACCGGAAAAATTCTCCTCCTCAGGCACGGCAGATCCCAACTTGGAGAACGACCCAAACGACGGATGTCTCCCAGAACAACAAAAAAAAGGCGAACAACCAGCAGAAGAAGATGTATGATTGTTCAGAGCAAATTCAGCAAGTGGCAGAAACTCAGACCACCCCTCTTGATTGTCTGTCACAAAACAACGCAAGAACTGCTCAACATCCTGGTTTTTCCTTTCTGTCTGGCCATTAGATTCAGGATGATATCCGGACGAGAACGATAAATGAACTCCCAACCTGTCACAAAAGGCACGCCAAAAACGAGCCACGAACTGAGGACCCCTATCAGAAACAATGTCAGTAGGAACGCCATGAAGTCTGACAATTTCCTTGACAAAGGCCTTAGCGAGAGTTTTAGCGCAGGGCAGTTTGACAAAGGGTACCAAGTGACACATCTTGCTAAAACGGTCTACGACCACCCAGATGACAGTAAAACCCTCAGAGGGGGGAAGGTCAGTTATAAAGTCCATAGCCAAATGTGTCCAAGGAGCACTGGGAACCTCCAAAGGACAAAGCAACCCCGCAGCAGGAGTATGTGAGGACTTAGATCTAGCACATATAGTACATTGACGCACCCACTTAATGACTTCCTTCTGCCATCCAGGCCACCAAAAACTGCGACCCACAAGTCTCTTGGTCTCAGAGATTCCGGGATGACCTGCCAACCGAGATTCGTGACACTCAACAAACAAATCTCTCCTAAAGGTCCCAGGCACAAACAACCTCCCATGAGGAGTGTTAGAAGGGGCATTCTCCTGTGCTTTAAGAATCTCATTTTCCAAAACGGAGTCCAAAGCAGCTATCACAACACCTTCTTGTAAAATGTTCTCCTCTTTCTCAGCACCGACTATGGGAGAAAAACTGCGAGACAAGGCATCCGCCTTAACATTCTTAGTACCAGGGATGTACAGTTATATGAAAAAGTTTGGGCACCCCTATTAATCTTAAGCTTAATGTTTTTTAAAAATTGGTGTTTTTGCAAGAGCTATTTCAGTTTGATATATGTAATAACTGTTGGACACAGTAATGTTTCTGCCTTGAAATGAGGTTTATTGTACTAACAGAAAATGTGCAATCTGCATTCAAACAAAATTTGACAGGTGCATAAGTATGGGCACCTCACCAGAAAAGTGACATTAATATTTAGTAGATCCTCTTTTTGCAAAAATAACAGCCTCTAGTCGCTTCCTGTAGCTTTTAATGAGTTCCTGGATCCTGGATGAAGGTATTTTTGACCATTCCTCTTTACAAAACAATTCCAGTTCAGTTAAGTTTGATGGTCGCCGAGCATCGACAGCCTTCTTCAAATGATCCCACAGATGTTCAATGATATTCAGGTCTGGGGACTGGGATGGCCATTCCAGAACATTGTAATTGTTCCTCTGCATGAATGCCTGAGTAGATTTGGAGCGGTGTTTTGGATCATTGTCTTGCTGAAAGATCCATCCCCTGCGTAACTTCAACTTTATCACTGATTCTTGAACATTATTGTCAAGAATCTGCTGATACTGAGTGGAATCCATGCGTCCCTCAACTTTAACAAGATTCCCGGTGCCGGCATTGGCCACACAGCCCCAAAGCATGATGGAACCTCCACCAAATTTTACTGTGGGTAGCAAGTATTTTTCTTGGAATGCTGTGGTTTTTTGCCGCCATGCATAACGCCTTTTTGTATGACCAAACAACTCAATCTTGGTTTCATCAGTCCACAGGACCTTCTTCCAAAAAGAAATTGGCTTCTCCAAATGTGCTTTTGCATACCTCAGCCGACTCTGTTTGTGGCGTGCTTGTAGAAACGGCTTCTTTCGCATCACTCTCCCATACAGCTTCTCCTTGTGCAAAGTGCGTTGTATAGTTGACCGATGCACAGTGACACCATCTGCAGCAATTTGATGCTGCAGCTCTCTGGAGGTGGTCTGAGGATTGTCCTTGACTGATATCACCATTCTTCTCCTCTGCTTTTCTGATGTTTTTCTTGGCCTGCCACTTCTGGCCTTAACAAGAACTGTCCCTGTGTTCTTCCATTTCCTTACTATGTTCCTCACAGTGGAAACTGACAGGTTAAATCTCTGAGACAGCTTTTTGTATCCTTCCCCTGAATAACTATGTTGAATAATCTTTGTTTTCAGATCATTTGACAGTTGTTTTGAGGAGCCCATGATGCCACTCTTCAGAGGAGATTCAAACAGGAGAACAACTTGCAAGTGGCCACTTTAAGTAGCTTTTCTCATGATTGCATACACCTGGCTATGAAGTTCAAAGCTCAATGAGGTTACAAAACCAAAAAAAGTGCTTTAGTAAGTCAGTAAAAAGTAGGTAGGAGTGTTTAAAACAAGAAAATGATAAGGGTGCCCATACTTATGCACCTGTCAAATTTTGTTTGAATGCAGATTGCACATTTTCTGTTAGTACAATAAACCTCATTTCAAGGCAGAAACATTACTGTGTCCAGCAGTTATTACATATATCAAACTGAAATAGCTGTTTCAAAAACACCAATTTTTAAAAAACATTAAGCTTAAGATTAATAGGGGTGCCCAAACTTTTTCATATAACTGTAAGTAACGGAGAAATTAAACCGCGAGAAAAACAGTGCCCACCTAGCCTGACGGGCATTCAGGCGCTTGGCAGCATCAAGATATATCAGATTTTTATGATCCGTAAGAACCTGAACGGGAAATTCCGCACCTTCCAAGAAGTGGCGCCAGTGTTCAAATGCGAGTTTAATAGCCAATAATTCCCGATTACCAATATCGTAATTCAGTTCAGTATCCGAAAATTTTTTTGAAAAAAAGGCACAGGGATGTAATCCATCCCCGTTATCCTGAGACAATACTGCGCCAACCCCCACAGAGGAAGCATCAACCTCAACCAAAAACGGCCTAGTAACATCAGGCTGCATAAGGATGGGAGCAGAGGTGAACCTCTCCTTGAGATACACAAAAGCTTCAATGGCCTCAGAAGACCACTGAACAGCATCAGCACCTTTCCTGGTGAGATCAGTCAGAGGTTTGACAATACTAGAAAAATTTTTTATGAATTTTCTGTAGTAATTGGCGAAACCCAAAAACCTCTGTATCGATTTCAAACCAATAGGCCTAGGCCATTCCTGCACAGCCTGAACCTTAACCGGATCCATCTCAAAACCTTTGCTGGAGATAATGTAGCCCAAAAAACTAATTCTCTGTACAGCGAACTCACATTTCTCCAGCTTAGCAAAAAGCGAATTGTCCATTAATAACTGTAATACCTCACGCACGCTCCGCCAATGAGACTCCAGATCCGGCGAATAAAGCAAAATGTCATCCAAATACACAACCACATTTTTGCCGATCAAAGGTCTAAGGATGTCATTAATCAGATTCTGAAAAAATGCAGGAGCATTAGTAAGACCAAAAGGCATAACCAGATTCTCAAAATGACCCACAGGAGTGTTAAAAGCAGTCTTCCATTCGTCACCCTCCTTCATGCGCAACAGATTGTATGCCCCCTTAAGGTCAATTTTAGAGAACCACTTGGCCCCCATTAACTGGTTAAACAGATCAGGAATCAATGGCAGTGGGTAAGGATTGCGTACAGTAATTTTGTTAATCTCACGAAAATCCAGACAAGGACGTAAACCGCCGTCCTTTTTTTTCACAAAAAAAAATCCAACCGCCACAGGAGACTTAGAGGGCCTAATGTGACCGGCGGCCAAACTTGTCTGTATGTATTCCTCCAAAGCCTTCCTCTCAGGAATAGTAAGGTTAAATAAACGACTTTTAGGAAGAGTCGCTCCAGGGACAAATTCAATAGAACAATCATAGTCTCTATGGGGAGGCAAAACCTGCGATTCCTTCTCAGAAAAAACTCTCCAAAAATCCTGAATAGGAACAGGCAATTCTCCCCTATCCAAAGCTGCAATACGCCTGTTACAACACTTGTCATAACATTTATGGCTCCAGGATTTAATTTCACTGGTAGACCAATCCAGTACAGGATTGTGAAATTTTAACCAGGGCAATCCCAATATTACTGGAGAAGGCAAGTTATTCAAAACTACCAAATCCAATTTCTCATGGTGAACACCATTAATAGTGAGAGGAAATTCACAGACCTTGAGAGTAATATTCTTCAAAGGGGAACCATCCACAGAAACCACAGCAATGGGGGATGATAAAGGTTCAGGTTTTAAATTGAGTCTTTCCACGAATCCCCCATCAATTACATTCAGAGTAGACCCGCAATCAACAAATACCCGAAATTCCATTAATTTTTTCTGAGCAATCGTGGAAGCAGCTAAAAATATACCCTTGGAATTTAAACAGGCAATACGGGCGTGACTGACCATTTTTTTTTCTTTCTTCATACGAAGCTCACAGCCTTTAATCAAATGACCAGATTTTCCGCAATAGAAACACAAGCCTTCAGAAAATCGACGGTCTTTTTCTTGAGAGCGAGGTGTCACCGATCCAATCTCCATCGGTTCACCACTGTTAGTACACACATTCTCATAACCAGAAACTGACATAGCAGAGGATTTGCTCTCATTAACCCTTGCACGCAGTCTTCTATCCACCCGTATAGCTAATTGCATAGCCTGTTGCAAATCTTCAGGTGTAGGATAAGCAATTAGCAGGTCTTTAACCCTTTCACTGAGCCCAGCAAGAAAAAGACTTTTCAGAGCAGAATCGTTCCACCCTGTTTGAGTAGACCAACGACGGAAATGAGTACAATATTTTTCCACATTACCTGATCCTTGTTTTAAACGTCTCAACTCAGTCTCAGCTGATGCGACACGGTCAGGATCATCATATAATAGTCCCAAAGCAGAAAAAAAACTATCCACTGATCTGAAGCATGTATCACTAGGTTGCAAAGAAAAGGCCCACTCCTGAGGCTTTTTGCGCAAAAGTGACATTATGAACCCTACGCGCTGGGATTCATCCCCAGAGGACTTAGGTCTCAAACGAAAATACAATAAGCAAGCATTTTTAAATGAAAAAAAATTCTCGGTGTTCACCAAAAAATAAATCCGGCAAACATACCTTAGGCTCCAAGAAATGTGCTCCAGGACAGTTACTCACGTGCTGACGGAGCTCGGCCACCTCCAGAGAGAGTCCCTGCAGGCGATGAACCAAATCCTGAACCGACACCATGATGGAACAGAAAAATCTTTCCTTAGAGAATTTGCAGGCTGGACTTACTGTTATGTTCTGCTACCACAGCTAAGGAAAGAGAGGAGATCTGTCCCTACGATAGAACTCAGCTTAATCCCTACGATGTAACAGGGGACCTGATCTTGCGATCAGACCTGCTAAAGTCCTAAGCTAGTCTGTACGGAGACCTATAGATGTGGGGAAGGAATCCCTACAAGTACTAAGGACTGGGAGGAATATGGGACACCTCCTAACAGAAATAGTAGCAGACAGACGAACAAACAAAATATATAGAACATAGAGGTCAGTAGACCAAGCAAACTAACAGAGCAAGACACAGAGCACAGGCTAGCTAGAAAGTAGATATACAATGAAGTCCAGCAAAGCCAGAAGGGCGGAGCAGGCTTAAATAGGCCAACAAGGTCATGTGACCAGCAAAGGAAAAAAAAACTAAGAGCAAGGTTCTAACAGCATGGATGTCTGACATCTGTGCCATCCTCCAAAACTTTGAGGAATCCACCAAGATGGTGAGTGGCGATAACGCCATAATTAGCGCCACCATCCTGCTTCTCTGTCTACTGTAATGCCCGCTGCTCACAATTAAAGTGGTGTCATTACAGGCAGAGCACAGTGAGATGGAGCAAGGCACTATACTGAGTGATCCAACACACCTCAGCCTCATCTCATCTCAATGCGGATTGGGTGTAACAGCAGCTGGTTTCCTGCGCTACAGATGGTACTACCCACACCACATTCATACCGTCTGTTCAGCGTGGATGGCCTGAGGAGGAGGGTGAGGAGGAGAGCATGGACCGTCATCCTCTTGGTCGTGATAGAAAAGTCTTGGCTTTTGGCAGTCTGGCAAACATGGCTGACTCTATGTTCCGCTGCCTTTACCGTGATTCTCGCGTTGTACGCATTTTGGGCAACAATAATTACTAGCTGGTCACACTTAATAAAAATTTTTTTTATTTATATAGTGCCAACATATTCCACAGCACTTTACAAGTAGGGACATGTACAGACAATGAAAACAATATAATGTATCACAATTCAACAGTTATAGGAGGAGTGAGGGGCCCTGCTCGCAAGCTTACAATCTATATGGAAATAGGGGGACACAAAAGGTAGAACATGGTCATCAGCCAGTATCTATCTAAGTGCAGTTACTGTGTGCTATTGGGTACCGAGTATGTGGAGTTGCGGTGATAGGCTTGTCAGATGTGTTTTTAAAGCATCTTTAAAAACATGGGGACTAGATATTAGTCACATCGTTTGGGGTAGTGCAGCAAACTGGTGCGGCACGAGTGAAGTCTTGGAGACGGAGGTGTGAGGTTCAGATTAAGGAGTATATTAGTCTTAGATCAGTTGCAGAACGGAGGGCACAGGAAGGGTGATAGACAGAAATGAGGGATGAGATATAGGGCAGTGCAGAACTGTGTAGAGCTTTGTGGGTGAGAGAGATGAATTTGTTTTGTATTCTCTAGTGAATGGGTAAGGAGTACAAAGACTGGCACAGGGTAGAGGCATCGGTGAAGCGGCCTGATAGAAATACAACCCTATCAGCTGGATTCCGAATGGATTGGAGAGGAGAAAGTTTGTTTAGAGGGAGACCGATTAGAAGAGAGTTGCAGTAGTCCAAACGAGAGTGAATAAGAGCGACAGTATGTGTTTTTGTAGTATCAAAGGTGAGAAAAGGTCGGATTCTGGAGATGTTTTTAAGGTGAAGGTGACATGAGCGAGTGGGTGATTGTATATGGGGAATAAAGGAAAGTTGTGTGTCAAATATGACTCCAAGACAGCGGGCGTGCTGCTTGGGAGTTATGTTGGCACCACCTCAGGAAATTGCAAAGTCAGGTATTGGTAGGTTAGTAGAGGGAGGAAACACAAGGAGTTCAGTTTTGGAGAGATACAGATTCACATAGAGAGAGGACATGATGTTAGAGACAGCAGAAAGACAAGCACTGGTATTTTGTATTAGAGAGAGGGTGATGTCAGGTGAAGAGGTGTATAATTGGGTGTCATCAGCAGAGATGAAGAGATGATGCTGGAAACCAAATCTGCTGATGGTTTGTCCAATAGGGGCATTATACAAAGAGAAGAGGAGGGGGCATAGGACTGAGCCTTGATGAATCCAGATGGTAAGGGGAAGGTTAGAAGAAGAGCCGGCAAAAGATACTGTAAAGGAGCAGTCAGAGATAGAAGGAGAACCAAGAAAGAGCTGTTTCCTTGAGGCCTATAGAGCGGGACATAGTGAGGAGATGCTGGTGATCCACAGTGTCAAATGCGGCAGAGAGATCCAGGAGAAACAGCAGGGAGTAGTGACCATTGGATTTTGTTGTTAGTAGATCATTAGAGATTTTAGTAAGGGCAGTTTCAGTAGTGTGAAGAGCGGAAACTAGATTGTAAAGCGTCGAGAAGATTGCTATCTGAGAGATAGCAGATGAAATGGGAGTGAACCAAGCGTTCCAGGAGTTTAGAGATGAAAGGAAGATTAGAGACCAGTCTGTAATTAGCAGCGCAGTTCAAGTCCAGGGATGGCTCTTTAAGTAAAGGGATTATGATTGCATGTTTGAATGAAGAGGGAAAGATACCCAAAGAAAGAGCGAGGTTAAATATTTTAGGTGGGTATTGACAACTGGGGAAAGGGACTGAAGGAGATATGAGGGAATAGGGTCACTGTTGCAGGTTGTAGGACGAGAAGAAGAGAGGAGTCTGGTCACTTTTTTTTCTGTGACAGGCTCGAAGATAGAAAGTGAACTTGAGGTGCGAGAGAGAAAGAAATCCCGATTCTGAGGGCATTGTGCAAAATTGTCTTGACGGATATGATTGATTTTTTTGTAGGAAATAAGTAGCCAGACTGTCAGCACTTAGGTTGGTGACCGGGGCCTGTACTTTAGAGCTCAGGAGGGAGTAGAAGGTTTCAAAAAGTCGTTTAGGATTGTTGGCTAGAGATATGATGAAGATGGTAAAGTAAACATGTTTAGCTAGATGGAGAGCAGAGTTGTAAGTTTTGAGCATGAACTTATAGTGGATGAAGTCTTCTGCTGAAAATGATATTCTCCACAGACTCTCAGCGCACCTTGAGCAGCGCTGGAGAAAACATGTTTGCATATTGTGCCAGGGCTGCCTTCTATGCCGGGTCATTCTGCATGTAGCAGGTGCTGCTTCATCCAGGGGACTCTGCAATGTGTTGTTATAGTGTGACAATGCTGAGTCTGGACAGGAGAGGGAGAGGATGGGAGAAAAGATGACGGTAGATTGTTCATAAGCTGCTGGGTATTGATGGCACATAGATTTCTGTGTGTATGGATCTAGACCCACACAACAAGGAGAACTTCTAGACCCACACTTTCTATCTCTCCTTCCCTTGGTGGAGAGGTCTAATAAAATGTTGCAGTACAAAAAGGATTTAGAATATTCCCATCTGATAACGCTGGCGGCAGAGGTCACAGTTCATTGGACAACCAAGGAGTATAGGTGACGGAGACACAAACCAGATGCGGGGAACAAAGGTCTGGGACAGTGCCCAGGCCCTGATACGCGGGTTACTCTGACAAGGAGGGAAAAGTTTTGGAATATGCTCAAGGGCTACCTTAGTGACCACATCAGCATCCTTTGTGACTCCTCTTTGCCTTACAACTATTGGGTGTCCAAGCTGGACTCGTGTCAAGAACTGACTCTCTATACCTTGGAGGTCCTGGCCAGCCCTGCCGCTAGCGTTTTGTCAGAGAGGGTTTTTAGTGCCGCCGGGGGCAGTATATTGAAAATGCTGACCGGCTGAGTCTTATCAAAATTAGCAAGGGCTGGATTGTGCCAGACTTCTCAACACCAACGGATAATAGCAGTGGAACATAAAGTTAAATCCAGTGTTTATTTTTTGGGGGTCTATTCCAATGCAACCCTTCACACCCAAACATGGGTATACGCTTCAGGATTTCTTCTATTTTAGGTCGCTCGCTTCCTTCTCCTCATCTTCCACCACCATATCACCAGGGTGACCATTATGCCACACCCGCATCATTTTTTTAAGGGTGTTTATGATGCCTGTGGGAACTATTTTTAGAGGCATACCTCTAACTTTACATATTGTATATGTGCACCCCCCAGGGGTCAATGTTTTTCAGACCATGCACTTAGTGCATGGCCATTACCAGTCTGGGAGACCCACTCCTTAATAATAGAAATTACATTTTTAACTGAGACCCTCCACTATGTCTCTTCAAATTGGTATTGGAGTGCGTCCTACTTTTTGGCTGCTCTTGAACTTTCTGCATATGGAATAACAGGATAGGAGACGCACTCCTTAATAATACAAAATACATGTAAACTGAGGCCCTCCGCTACGTCTCTTCAAATTGGTATTGGAGTGCGTCATAATTTTTGGCAGCCCTTAAACTTGCTGCATATGCAATAACAGTAAAGGAGACCCAATCCTATGTTGTATGTTGTAGTACCAGATTGACCTTGTTGAAGAATTATTATAAAAATTCCCATCTGACAACGCTGGTGGCAGAGGTCACAGCTTCTTGGACAACCAAGGAGTACAGGCGAAGGATGAAAGAAAGATGCAGCAGGGGCAGGGGAATGCTGTCAAAGGTCTGGGACAGTTTTCTCAAACCCTTAGAGTGCCCAGGCCCTG
Source organism: Phyllobates terribilis (assembly GCF_046119375.1). Lineage (NCBI taxonomy): Eukaryota > Metazoa > Chordata > Amphibia > Anura > Dendrobatidae > Phyllobates > Phyllobates terribilis. Next base: position 1,154,592 of record NW_027363110.1, read on the forward strand.
ACGCTCAAGTTACTCTGTCAAGGAGGGAAAAGTTTTGGAAGATGCTGAAGGACTACCCTTGCCACCGTACCAGCGTCCTCTGTGATTCCTCTGTGCCTTTACAACTATTGTGGTATGCACGCTGGACACGTGGCATGAACTGTCTCTACACCATGGAGGTCCTGGCTGCTGGCGTTTTGTCATTGAAGGCCGCTGGGGGTAATATAACATATATGCAATAGCAGTATAGGAGACCTACTCCTAAACCCCTTAAGCCCCGAGGGTGGTTTGCACGTTAATGACCAGGCCAATTTTTACAATTCTGACCACTGTCACTTTATGAGGTAATTACTCTGGAACGCTTCAACGGATCCCCCTGATTCTGAGATTATTTTTTCGTGACATATTGTACTTCATGATTGTGGAAAAATTTCTTCGATATCACTTGCGTTTATTTGTGAAAAAAACGGAAATTTGGCGAAAATTTTGAAAATTTTGCAATTTTCAAAATTTGAATTTTTAAGCCCTGAAATCAGAGAGATATGTCACACAAAAGAGTTAATAAATAACATTTCCCACATGCCTACTTTACATCAGCACAATTTTGGAACCAAAATTTTTTTTTGTTAGGGAGCTATAAGGGTTAAAAGTTGAGCAGCGATTTCTCATTTTTCCAACAAAATTTACAAAACCATTTTTTTAGGGACCACGTCACATTTGAAGTCACTTTGAGAGGTCTTTATGACAGAAAATACCCAAAAGTGACACCATTCTAAAAACTGCACCCCTCAAGGTGCTCAAAACCACATTCAAGAACTTTATTAACCCTTCAGGTGCTTCACAGGAATTTTTTGAATGTGGAAGAAAAAAATGAACATTTCACTTATTTCACAAAAATGTTACTTTAGACCCAATTTTTTTTATTTTCACAAGGGATAACAAGAAAAAATTGACCCCAAAATTTGTTGTGCAATTTCCCCTGGGCACACAGATACCCAATATGTGGGGAAAAAACACTGTTTGGGCGCACGGCAGGGCTCGGAAGGGAAGGAGCGCCATTTGACTTTTTGATTGTAAAATTTGCTTGAATAATTAGCGGACACCATGTTGTGTTTGGACAGCCCTTGTGTGCCCAAACTTTGGAGCTCCCCCACAAGTGACCCCATTTTAGAAACTAGACCCCCAAGGCACCTATCTAGATGCATAGTGAGCACTTGGAACCCCCAGGTGCTTCACAAATTGATTTGTAAAAATGAAAAAAAAAAACACTTTTTCATTTTTATGAATCAATTTGTGAAGCGCCTGGGGGTTCCAAGTGCTCACTGTGCATCTAGCTAGGTGCCTTGGGGGGTCTAGTTTCCAAAATGGGGTCACTTGTGGGGGAGCTCCAATGTTTGGGCACACAGGGACTCTCCAAATGCAACATGGTATCCGCTAACAAATTGAATGGAAAATAGGCTCAAATTGTTAGCGGACACCATGTTGCGTTTGGAGAGCCCCTCTGTGCCCAAACTTTGGAGCTCCCCCACAAGTGACCCCATTTTGGAAACTAGACCCCCCAAGGCACCTTTCTAGATGCATAGTGAGCACTTGGAACCCCCAGGTGCTTTACAAATTGATTCGTAAAAATGAAAAAGTGAAAAAAAAAACACTTTTTCATTTTTATGAATCAACTTGTGAAGCACCTGGGGGTTCCAAGTGCTCACTATGCATCTAGATAGGTGCATTGGGGCGGTCTAGTTTCCAAAATGGGGTCACTTGTGGGGGAGCTCCAATGTTTGGGCACACAGGGGCTCTCCAAACGCAACATGGCGTGCGCTAACAATTTGAGCCGATTTTCCATTCAATTTGTTAGTGGACACCATGTCGCGTTTGGCGAACCCGTGATGTGCCTAAACAGTGGAGCTCCCCCACAAGTGACCCCATTTTGGAAACTATACCCCTCAAGGATTTTATTAAGGTGTATAGTGAACATTTTGAACCCAGAGGTACGACACAGAATTTGTTTACATTAGGTCATCATATTGAATAAGTTGTCATTAGTCTTGAGCGCAAGTGCTCGCTACTTGAGTTTGCATCGGGTGCTCAGGTATGCACCATGTACAGCGTGTGCTCGAGTGACATGCTCGAGTCCCTGCTCCGCATGTTTCACGGTTATTAGACACCCAAAAAAAAACATGCGGGGATCGCTCGTGCATGGCAGGCAATCCCCGTAAAGTTTTTTTGGCTGCGAAGCATATAGGGCAGAGACTCGAGCATGTCACTCAAATACCCACAATACTCAATGCATACCAGAGCACCCGATGCAAACTCAAGTAGCGAGCACTTGCGCTCAACACTAGTCGCCATATCGTCATCTTTTTTTCTTACTTTTGAAAAAAATCCCAACCCCATCACAACCCTAACCCCAACCCCAACCCTAACCCCAACCCCAGCCCTAACCCCAGCACAACCCTAGCCCCAGCACAACCCTAGCCCCAGCACAACCCTAGCCCCAGCACAACCCTAGCCCCAAACCCAGCCCTAACCCTAGCCCAATCCTAACCCAAGAGTTTATTTTTGACGCAGTTCCTTGTGCGGTATAAGTGATTAGACGACTTTATTCTTCGGGTCGGTGTGATTACAGCAATGCCAGAATCATATGGGGTTTTTATGACTGACAGCTGTCACACACTAAAAGACGCATTTTTTGTAAAATCTAGTTTTTGCATCGCCATATTTTGAGAGCTATAATTTTCCAGATTTTGGCAGACAGTCATGTGACGGCTCGTTTTTTGCGGGATGACTTGACGTTGTTATTGGTGCCATTTTCAGGCACGTGACATTTTTTGATCGCTTTCTATTCCGATTTTTGGGAGGCAGAATAAACAAAAACCAACAATTCAGGAATTGTTTTTTTTTTTTTTTTTTATTCTGTTCCGCGTGTAGTAAAATTAATGAGGTAGCTTTATTCTTCGGGTCAGTACGTTTACAGCGGTACCACATTTGTATCATTTTTCTATGTTTTGGCGCTTATACACAATAAAAGCTATTTTATAGAAAAAAATATTTTTTTGTATCGCTTTATTCTGAGAGCTATAACTTTTTTATTTTTCGGCTGATGGAGCTGTATGGCGGCTTGTTTTTTGCGGGACGAGATGACGTTTTCAGCGGTATCATTTTTATTTATATGCGTCTTTTTGATCGCGTGTTATTCCACTTTTTGTTTGGCGGTATGGTGATAAAGCATTGTTTTTTGCTTCGTTTTTTTTTTTTTTTTTTACCGTGTTCACTGAAGGGGTTAACTAGTGGGACAGTTTTATAGGTCAGGTTGTTCCGGACGCGGTGATACCAAATATGTGTACTTTTATTGTTTTTTTTTTATTTTTTTTATAATAATATTTATTGATGGGTACATTATATTTTTATTTTTGGTGTATTATTTTTTTTATTTTTTTATAATATTTTTGCACATTTTTTTTTTTTTTTCCACTTTCACACAGTTTATACACTTTATTACTTTGTCCCACTCTGGGACTTTCACTTTTTTTTTTCTGATCGCCTGCATGGCACAGGAATGGAGCACCATCCCTATGCCATGAAGGCTGTCAGAAGTGCACAGTGTGAAGATTGCTTGGAGATGCACTGCGCATGTCCAAGCAATCTTCCTGCTCTCTGGTGACCCGGATGTTGTCATGACGACATCGGGTCGTCATGGCAACACCCGGGAAGCCTTTGCAGACTGAGCTGGAAGCCGGAAGAGGAGGTGAGTATCGCCGATCACCTCCCCTTGCCCCCGCAATGCCGCGATCGACTTCGATCGCAGCATCGCGGGGGTTAATGTGCTGGGAACGGTGCAGGACCGCTCCCTGCACATAGTACCGGGTGTCAGCTGACACCCGGCGGCGATCGCGCCCGCACAGCCTGTGTGCGCGCGCGATCGCGATGACGTACTAATACGGGTCTGGCTCTTAAGTCCCAGGGCACAGACGCGTATTAGTACGTCAGATGTTATTAAGGGGTTAAAAGGACTGTTAGTGTAGATTTGTAATGCTGTGAAATACCTCACACAGAAACAAGCACCAATTCTCTTTGTCGCTAAGCAGCACCTCTCCCTACTCTGCCTGTGTCCAGAGTAGACTGTGGTGAGCATACGGCCTTTTTTTTAAATGTTTTTATCATGTCTTGTTCAATAAACTTTTTTTCATACTTTTCTATACTGGAGGTGTGCTCGTCTACTATGTAGTGTCTTTTCCTCCCATAAACTACTGTGGTGAGCATACGGTCTCAGATCTTAAATCGACCCGATGACGCTGTGCGGCTAGCCAATCACTGCAATGCCACAATCAACATGGCTACTGCATTACAGTGACTGGCAAGCAATCCATGCAAGTTAATTGGCTGTCTAAACAGCGCCAAAAGTGCGGGACGGGGATCTGCGCTCCCGCCCGAGGATTCCAAAAATACTCGTCGAGCACCGAACTTCTCGAGCACTGTGAGGCTTAGGTGAGTACCAAATAGTGGCGAGCATGCTCGCTCAGCACTTATAGTCACATGACAACTAGCTTCTCTTCCTGCTTCTCTAAGTTTTTACCTGAACATTGAGAGAATTAGGGAGAGCAGCTTGTTGGCACGAGACTAAGTTTGCAAATCAAATATGTGCTTGGTGGGAGGCATCAAACTGAATTTTTGCCCCTGGTGCCAGAAAACCTAACTACACATCTGGATCAGACAGTGTTCCTGTAAGATCAGACAAAGCCATTACTCAGAACACAGCAGGTGCATATTTATAATCTCAGCACAGGAACATTTTTTTTTTTTTTAAAACATCCAGTTGTGGAAATTATTAATTAAATTAATTATTGATTAAAATGAACTATTATTTGTGGGATATCCCCTTTAACTTGGCTTTGTTAGAACTCTCCTGTTAGGTTTTTTTTAGTTTGCTGGTCACATGACCATTTTTGCCTATTTAATCCGGCTCCGCCCTCCTGGCCTTGCTGGACTTCATTGTATTTACTACTCTTGAGCTAGCTTAGTGCTCTGTTGCCATTCTCTGTTAGTTTTGCTAGGTCTTCTGACCTCTATGCTTTTTGTTGTGTGTTTGTCTTTGACTGCTACTATTTCTGCTAGGAGGTGTCCAACTTATCCCAGTCCCTAGTTCTTGTAGGGATCCCTCCCTCACATCTATAGGTCTTCGTACAGACTAGCCGAGGACTTTAGCGGGTCTGATCGCAGGATCAGGTTCCCCTTACATCGTAGGGGTCTAGTTTAGTTCTGTTGTAGGGACAGATCTCCTGTCTTTCCTTAGTCCCTGTAGCAGATCATAACAGTAAGTCCAGCCCTAAAAGAAAAAAAAAAAAAATTTCTCTAAGGAAAGACCTCCAGTTTTCCATCATGGTCTCGGTTCAAGATTTGGCTCAATGCTTGCAGGGACTCTCTCTGGAGGTGGCCAAGCTCCAACAACACGTGAGTAGCTGTTCTGGAGCACATTTTGTGGAACCAAAGGTATGTCTGCCTGATTTATTTTTTGGCGAACAACAAGATTTTTTTTCTTTTAAAAATGCTTGTTTATTGTATTTTCGTTTGAGACCCGGATCCTCTGGTGATGAATCACAGCGCATAGGGTTCATAATGTCACTTTTGCGCAAAGATCCTCAGGGATGGGCCTTCTCTCTCCAACCTAGTGATCCGTGCTTTAGATCAGTGGATAGCTTTTTTTCTGCTTTGGGTTTGTTGTACGATGATCCTGATCGTGTCTCATCTGCTGAGTCTGAATTGAGACGTTTGAGGCAGGGATCAGGTAATGTGGAAAAATATTGTTCTCACTTCCGTCGGTGGTCTGTCCAGGTGGGGTGGAACGATTCAGCTTTGAAAAGCTTGTTTCTTGCATGGCTAGGTGAAAGGGTTAAGGATTTACTGATTGCTTATCCCACACCTGAAAACTTGCAGGAGGCAATGCAATTAGCTATACGGGTGGACAGGAGACTGCATGCAAGGGTTAATGAGAGCAAATCCTCTGCTATGTCAGCTCCGAGTCCTGAGAGGGTCTGTGCTGACAATGGAGAGCCGATGGAGATTGGGGCGATGGCACCCCGCTCTCAGGAAAAAGACCGCAGGCTTTCTGAAGGCTTGTGCTTCTATTGCGGAAATTCTGGTCATTTTATTAAGAACTGTGTGCTTCGTATGAAGAAAGAAAAAAAAAATGGTCAGTCATGCACGTATTGCCTGTTTAAATTCTAAGGGAGTATTCCTATCTGCCACTACTGCTGCTCAGGATGAATTAATTGAATTTCGGGTATTTGTGGATTGTGGTTCTACTCTGAATGTGATTGATGGGGGATTCTTGGAAAAACTTAGATTAGAACCTAAAACTTTGTCATCCCCTATTGCTGTCGTTTCTGTCGATGGCTCTCCCTTGAAGAGTGTTACTCATTAGGTCTGTGATTTTCCCCTCACTATTAATGGTATTCATCAAGAGAATTTGGATTTGGTGGTATTGGATAATTTGCCTTCTCCAGTAATATTGGGGTTACCCTGGTTAAAATTGCACAATCCTGTACTGGATTGGTCTACCAATGAAATTAAGTCTTGGAGCCCTAAGTGTTATGACAAGTGTTGTAACGGACGTATTGCTGCGGTGGAAAAAGGGGAATTACCTGTACCTATTCAGGATTTTTGGAGAGTTTTTTCTGAGGAGGAGTCACAAATTTTGCCTCCCCATAGAGACTATGATTGTACCATTGAATTTGTCCCTGGAGCGACTCTTCCTAAAAGTCGTTTATTTAATCTTACTATTCCTGAGAGAAAGGCTTTGGAGGAATACATACAGACAAGCTTGGCCGCCGGTCACATTAGGCCTTCCAAGTCTCCTGTGGCTGTTGGATTTTTTTTTGTAAAAAAAAAAGATGGCGGTTTACGTCCTTGTCTGGACTTTCGTGAGATTAATAAAATTACTGTACACAATCCTTACCCACTGCCATTGATTCCTGATTTATTTAACCAGTTAGTGGGGGCCAAATGGTTCTCTAAAAGTGATCTCCGGGGGGCATACAATTTGTTGCGCATGAAGGAGGGTGATGAATGGAAGACTGCTTTTAACACTCCTGTGGGTCATTTTGAGAATCTGGTGATGCCTTTTGGTCTTACCAATGCTCCAGCATTTTTTCAGAATCTTATTAATGACATCCTTAGACCTTTAATCGGCAAAAATGTGGTTGTGTATTTGGATGACATTCTGATTTATTCGCCTGATCTGGAGTCTCATTGGCGGAGCGTACGTGAGGTATTACAGTTATTAATGGACAATTTGCTTTTTGCTAAGCTGGAGAAATGTGAGTTCGCTGTACAGAGAATTAGTTTTTTGAGCTACATTATCTCCAGTGAAGGTTTTGAGATGGACCCGGTTAAAGTTCAAGCTGTGCAGGAATGGCCTAGGCCTATTGGTTTGAAATCGATACAGAGGTTTTTGGGTTTCGCCAATTATTACAGAAAATTCATAAAAGTTTTTTCTATTATTGTCAAACCGCTGACCGATCTCACCAGGAAAGTTGCTAATGCGGTTCAGTGGACTTCTGAGGCCATTGAAGCTTTTGTGTTTCTAAAGGAGAGGTTCACCTCTGCTCCCATCCTTATGCAGCCTGATGTGACTAAGCCGTTTTTGGTTGAGGTTGATGCTTCTTCGGTGGGGGTCGGTGCGGTGTTGTCTCAGGAAAACAAGGATGGAGTACATCCCTGTGCCTTTTTTTCAAAAAAATTTTCTGAGACTGAACTTAATTACGATATTGGTAATCGGGAATTGCTGGCGATTAAACTCGCATTTGAACACTGGCGTCACCTCTTGGAAGGTGCTGAATTTCCCATTCAGGTTTTCACTGATCATAAAAATCTGATCTATCTTGATGCTGCCAAGCGCTTGAATGCCCGTCAGGCTAGGTGGGCACTTTTTTTCTCGCGGTTTAATTTTTCCGTTACTTACATCCCGGGTACCAAGAATGTTAAAGCGGATGCTTTGTCTCGCAGCTTTTCTCCCATGGTCGGTGTTGAGGAGGAAGAGGAGAGCATTTTACAAGAAGGTGTTGTGATTGCTGCTTTGGACTCCGTTTTGGAGGATGAGATTCTTAAAGCTCAGGAGAATGCCCCATCTAACACTCCCCATGGGAGGTTGTTTGTGCCTAGGACCTTTAGGAGAGATTTGTTTGTTGAGTGTCATGAGTCTCGGTTGACAGGTCATCCAGGAATTTCTGAGACCAAGAGACTTGTGGGTCGCAGTTTTTGGTGGCCTGGATGGCAGAAAGAAGTCATTAAGTGGGTGCGCCAATGTACTGTGTGTGCTAGATCCAAGTCTTCGCATGCTCCTGCTGCGGGGTTGCTTTGCCCTCTGGAGGTTCCTAGTGCACCTTGGACACATCTGGCTATGGACTTTATTACTGACCTTCCCCCCTCTGAAGGTTTCACGGTCATCTGGGTGGTCGTGGACCGTTTTAGCAAGATGTGTCACTTGGTTCCCTTCATCAAACTGCCTTGCGCTAAGACACTCGCTAAGGCCTTTGTCAAGGAAATTGTCAGACTACATGGTGTTCCTACTGACATTGTTTCTGATAGGGGACCTCAGTTCGTGGCTCATTTTTGGCGTGCCTTTTGTGACAGGTTGGGAGTTCATTTGTCGTTTTCATCCGGATATCATCCTGAGTCTAATGGCCAGACAGAAAGGAAGAACCAGGATGTTGAGCAGTTCTTGCGTTGTTTTGTGGCAGACAATCAAGAGGGGTGGTCTGAGTTTCTGCCACTTGCTGAATTTGCTCTTAACAACCATACATCCTCTTCTGCTGGGTGTTCGCCTTTTTTTTGTTGTTCTGGGAGACATCCGTGTTTTGGGTCATTCTCCAAATTGGTTTCGGCTGTGCCTGAGGAGGAGAGTTTTTCTGGTGATTTGGAGAGAGTTTGGACGGATATGCGTGGTAATCTTCAGGAGGCTAACAAAAAATCTAAGAGGTACTTTGATAGGAAACGGCAAGAGGTTTTGTTTGCTGTTGGTGACATGGTTTGGTTGTCCTCTAAGAATCTGCGATTGAGGATTCCTTCTAAAAAATTGGGTCCCAAGTTCGTAGGGCCCTTTAATGTACTTCAGATAGTTAACCAATCTGCTGTTAGGTTGGAGGTTCCTACGTCCTGGAATATTAACCCGGTGTTTCATGTTTCTCTGTTGAAAAAATCTGATGTGTCGGATGGTGACGCCTCTGCCACTGTTCCTCCGGTGGTGGAGGACGGGGAATATGAAATTTCCCGCATCCTAAATTCTAGACGGTATAGAGGGAGTTTGCACTATCTCGTCGCTTGGAAGGGTTTCGGACCTGAGGATTACTCATGGGTGAGGGCAGATGATGTTTCTGCTTCCAGACTTGTCAGAGCGTTTCACAGGAGGTTTCCTGGTAAGCCTGGGCCTAGGGGATCCGGAGGATCCTCTTAGAAGAGGGGGTACTGTTAGAACTCTCCTGTTAGTTTTTTTTTAGTTTGCTGGTCACATGACCATTTTTGCCTATTTAATCCGGCTCCGCCCTCCTGGCCTTGCTGGACTTCATTGTATTTACTACTCTTGAGCTAGCTTGGTGCTCTGTTGCCGTTCTCTGTTAGTTTTGCTAGGTCTTCTGACCTCTATGCTTTTTGTTGTGTGTTTGTCTTTGACTGCTACTATTTCTGCTAGGAGGTGTCCAACTTATCCCAGTCCCTACTTCTTGTAGGGATCCCTCCCTCACATCTATAGGTCTTCGTACAGACTAGCCGAGGACTTTAGCGGGTCTGATCGCAGGATCAGGTTCCCCTTTACATTGTAGGGATCTAGTTTAGTTCTATTGTAGGGACAGATCTCCTTTCTTTCCTTAGTCCCTGTAGCAGATCATAACAGGCTTTTCAGAATTTACCATAGGTTTTTTGATTGGGTTCAGATTAATTCTTGCACACTGAATCTCTTTCACCCTGTTCTTCTTCAGAAAGGCAACATGTGTGTTTTGGATCATTGTCATGTTGGAAACTTGTATGTCTACCATGGGCACAGAGTTTTGGTTGCATCTTTTCTTTCAATATAGGGCAGTACATCTTTGAACTCATGATAGCTTCAATGAAATGTAGCTCCCCAACACCAGCAGTACTCATACAGCTCCACTTAAGGACACTGCTGCCACCATGTTTACTGTAGTCATTATGGATTAGGAAATATGAATTTAGAAAAATGCATGATGCCTACAGTGAAACATGTTGGTGGCTGCAGTGTCCTTATGTGGGGCTGCATGGGTGCAGTTAATGTCGGGGAGCTTCATTTCATTGTAGGCATCATGACTTCATATTGTACTGGTCTATATTGAAAAAGTAGATGCTACCACAAGTTCTTACTAGACATACATTTTTCCAACATGGCTATGATCCAAAACACACATATGTTCATATGTTGCACTTTTGAAGAACAGAGTGAAAATGATTCAGTGACCAAGTATGTCTTCTAGTATATATGATATGCCAGGTTCCACAAGACTGTGTATAGTGATACTCTAATATTTGCATTTATAGTGGGAAATAATTACTACTGTGTAGGTATGTCCATATCTCTAGACTCTGTTATTTTTTAATACATATGATACTATTCTTGCTGTTCAGGATTTGCTAATATATATGAAATTATTCTAATTGTTCATTATTTGAGTCTTCTCTCTACAGCATTTCAAAACCTTTTTATATTTTGTTTTGACTACTTGTTGGGTACATCTAATGGAGCATTGGAGCTACATTGCGTTACCTTGAGTTTGAATCTATATCCTTGATTATTATAGGGGCAAGATTCTTCTGTGTATATATGTTTGTTTTTTTAAATGCTTTTAAGCGTATAGTATGTCTTTATATTTCTTGGAATAAAGATTTTGTATATTTATCATATGATTAGGAGGTGTGCTGGTCATTCGATGTGGTTCTTTCTCTCCACTTGTGTGCAAATATGTCTTCTAATCTGAACCCAAATGAAACACCTATGGGGAATTCTGAAGAGATAAGTTGAGCATCACGCTGCATGCAGCATCCAGGCTCTAAAAAGGTCATTTTTTTGTCGCTAAGTTGTTTATTCAACTCCTAGATGACTTTCTGTCTTTAGAAATCATGAAAGTCAGGCAAAATACTAGATGTAGTGTTTTTTTATGTGGGGTGTATTCATGTTTGCATCAACTAATTTGAGTACAACTGAAGATTTTGTCATGAAAGTTATAATATTAACCTTACTTTCTTGTTTTGGGTATAAAAAAAATGTTCGTATTTTACAAGAAATTAGACTCTGTAAACTTAAAAAATACCTTTTAATGATTCAGGATTAAAAATTCCAAATGACATACTGTATATAACACATGGACAAATAAAGTGCTATTAAAAAAGTGACTCAGCGCCAGCTCCACATTACAGATAGATTCACATACCAATGTGAACAAAGTATCCCTACAAAAATGTTCTGTGACGCTTAGTCTTGTCAAAATGTTTGAAATTGTGACTTTTCAAATGGTGTCTACTCATTTATGGTGAGCATGAAATATATATGTATATACACTATATATATATATATATATATATATATATATATATATATATATATATATATATATAGATAATATGCATACATAGTATATATACCTTATTTTTCGGACTATAAGGCTGTGTGCCCACTATGCGTTTTTTAAGCTTTTCTGCAGCAGCAATTCCGCCGCGGAAACCCTTAAAAAACGCTTGGTAGAAGGTCTGCAATGGTCCCCAATGATAATCCGCATGTGCTGTGCACATGCTGCGGAAATTTCCGCTGCGGCTTATTATTGCGGAAAAATCCACAGCACATCCATTAATTTTGCGGAAACGTGGCGTAATTGCCGCCATTGACTTGCATTGAATCGCATAATATCCGCATGACTACATGTACACATGCGGATATTGAGCGATTCAATGCGCGGATGGTACCCAGGTCTGGAGAAGAGGAGACTCTCCTTCAGACCCGGGTACCATAGCACCTGTAGTTAAAAAAGAATTAAAATAAAAAAGAACATTATACTCACCTTCTGATGGCCCCCGGTCTCCTTTACGGTGTCCGGTGTCTTCGGCGGCTTGCGGTGGTGTAAAAGGACCTTCCATGACGTCATTTACTCATGTGACAGGTCATGCGACCGCTGACGACACCACCACGAGCCGTCGAAGACACCGGAGAAAGAGATCGGGGGCCATCGGAAGGTGAGTGTACCATTTTATTCTTTTTTTTTACTATTGATGTTGCATTTGGAGCATCGTAACTTGGTCACACTATATAAATCCATGCCGGTTGCATGGATTTATATAGTGTGATCAAGTTTTCAAGCACTTTTCCAAGTGATGCTAAAATCTCTTGGTAAAGCGCTTTACGACCCGCATGTGGAAACGCATGCAAAAACGCTTCACAAACGCTTCTACCTGGCAGGAAAAACGCATGTAAAATCCACATGCGTTTTTCCTGGCAAGGAGATGCAGATAAAATCCGGAGCATTTCTGCATCGTGGGCACTTAGCCTAAGACGCATCGGAACATAAGACTCACCTAGGTTTTAGAGGAGGAAAAATAGAAAAAAAATTTAAGCAAAAAATGTGGTCATGATGCACTGTTAAGGGGGAGGGGTTCTGCTGTCGGCACTATTATAGGGGTAATGTTCCCCAATTCTGTTAATATCCCCCACCCTGGTATACATGGCCCTCTCCTTCCTGTTATACATGGCCCACATCCCCATCCTGATATGCATGTCATCCCTCACCCCCATCCTGATATGCATGGCATACCTCACCCCCATCCTGATATACATGGCACCCCTCATCCCCATCCTGGTATGCATTGCACCCCAATCCCCCATCCCGGTATGCATGGCACCCCAATCACCCATCCTGGTATGCATGGAACCCCTTGATCCCCATTCTGGTATGATAGGCACCCCTCATCCTGATATGCATGGCACCCTTCATCCAAGTATGCATGCACCCCTCATCCTGGTATGCATGGCACCCCTCATCCTGGTATGCATGGCCCCCCTCATCTTAGTATGCAAGGCACCCTTCATCCCTCTTTCTGGTTACATGGCATCCCTCATCCTGGTATGTATGGCACCCTTCATCCCTTTTCCTGGTATGTATGACACCCCTTATCCCTCTTCCTGGTATGCATGCCACCCCTGATCACCATCTTGGTATGCATGGCACCCATGATCCCCATTCTGGTATGTATGGCACCCCCTCATCCCCATCCTGTTATGCATGGCACCCCCTGATCCCCATCCTGGTATGAAAAGCACTCCCTGATCCCCATCCTGGTATGCTTGGCACCACTCCATCCTGGTATGCTTGGCACCCCCTGATCCCCATCACGCTGCACACACAAAAATAAACAATCACACTCACCTCCTCTTTCCTTCAGTGCTTCATCTCGCTCTTCTTCCGACACTCACTGTGTGAGCCGCACATGGCGTCTCTTCCATGTGCCCTCAAACAGTGATATGCTGTGCCAGAATAGTCACTGCTCCCCGCGCTGGGATTCTGTGCGTGGGGAGCAGTGACCATTCACTCTCCTTAATAGCGCACACACTGTACCTGCAGCGCGGCTCCTGTTGCGGCTGGCTTTCAGTGTGCCGCTATTAAAGACCATGAATATTCACTACAACCCATGGGAGTGGATTGTAGTGAATATTCATGGACTTTAATATCGGGCACACAGACCGAGCACAGCAGGAGCCGGTAGAGTGTATGCGCTATTAAGGAAATTGAATATTCATTTTCTGTAGCAGCGGGCACAGTGGAGGCTGCAGCAGGCAGCTGCTGCCTCCTGTGCCCTGCTGCCTTTGCCCCCACATCCCCCACCACCCACAGCCATAGTTATATAGTATGGGACACAGTTTGGACTATAAGACGCACCCGCCACTTTTCTCCAAAATTTTGGAGGAAAAAAGTGTGTCTCATAATCCGAAAAATACGGTATATTTTTTTTTCACCCTGACTAATAAGTGTTTCATTACTTTACAGAGGAAGAGGAAGAGGACCCTTCACCAATAGGTATGTACTGTACATTATCATTCCATGTTTCTTAACCCTGTCTTGTAATCAGCATTAACCTTCCTGACAGCCCCATTTTTCAAGTCTGATACGTCACTTTCTGTGGTAATAACTTTAAAATGCTTCTGTCAGTGATTCTGAGATTGTGATTTTGTTTTTGTAAAACATTGTACCTGTTCGTACTGGATCAGTTGTTTAGTCGTTATTTATTAAAGTATTCCAAATTTTCTGAAAATTTAGAAAAATGTGCAATTTTTAAACTTAATTGTATACCCTTAATGAGATGTAAATATATGCTCTATATGGGGTAATGCTGCGTTCAGGAGAAATTGCATAGTACATTGTGCAGGCTAAAATTTGGGTCTGAAGTAACATTCTATCTGAATGGAATTTGACTTAATGGAATTTTTCATTTTTTGATTCCATTTTGCATTAATTAATGTAAAGCACCTTAAGGATTAGCAAATTTGAATACTTTGAAGCCTCCATTCATTGAACTGGGGTAACTTTTAGGATGTTACAATAAAGAGGCCCTTCAAAGTCACTTCAAAGGCCCTAAAATGCAGTATATTTTAAATTTCCTTGAAAATATGAAAGACTATGTACTTTGACGTAAGGCTATGTTCACACGTTACAGTTTTGCTGGATGTTTTTTTTTGCTGTGCTTTCCAGAATCCCAAAGTTCACCTTTGCTTCTATCACAGAAGCATGAACAATGGAAGGTGTTACGTCAGCAATGCAATACATATGTGAAATCATAAAACCATTTTTGGAAAAAAGGTTAATTTGCTGAAACTATTTGGGATAAAAAAAGATTTTTATGTCTGAAAAAAAAAGTGACTACTCTGAACAAAAAAGTTCATATGAGTTACTGAAAAATACACAATTGCAAATGTAACCGCCTGGAAAGTTGTATTGGTCAGGTATAGTTTATCTAAGACATTAGCTGTCACGGGTGTGTCAGAGTGACAGACAGTCGCCCTGCAGTTGGTTGCAGGAGATCTCTACGTTTGGCATTACAGACATCTTCTTAGAGGCTGTCTCTAGGACCCAGCGGCTACCTCCGTCTAATTAACACCCTGCCTGTCTGTATAAATACCTGCTGTGCTTCAGAGGGAGTTGCCGATGATATTCATTACTACTTGTGAAGGTTTAGCAAGAGTAGTACTTAGTCCTCTCTGTAGCTTGAGGACGCATGCGCATTTGTCTGGAGTCGTCTAAAGCTAAGCAATTTCCCCCTGTTTGTGTACCCTTATTGTATATAGTGTTTAGTGGAGACCGACTAGTGCTCATCTCCTTCCTTCCCTAGCCATAGCCATACGCCAGGGAAAGACAGGGCGAGGCACGCGTACGGCGATTGGTGCAGAGCCAATACAGGGACATTAAGGGAGACAGGGTGACACTAGATAGATATGATGCTGCAGATAGGAGGTCTCCACTTCCCCCCTTTACCTAGAGTCTGGGCTCCCTTTCCCTCTTCCCTTTGTGTTGCACTATGTCTTTCCCACACTTGGTGTGACATTATCACCAGCCAAGCACATTTTGAAAGGAAAAAAAAAGAAAACTGACACTTTGTTGTTTTTAGGCATGTACTTTTTTTCCCTTTCTCCCTTGGTATGAGTTCAGTTGCAGAGCTCACCGTGCGGCTGCACAAGTTGTCCCTGGAGGTGAATGACCTCCACGGTGAGGTACAGCAGCAGCACCAGCGGCTACAGGTCGCCGATGTGGGGGTCTCTTTAGGTAGGCCTGTCCAAACTGAACCCAAAGTTGCCCTCCCGGACAGGTTTTCTGGAGGTAGGAACAAGTTTTTTGTATTCAAGGAGGCATGCAAACTGTATTTTAAACTTCGTCCTTACTCCTCCATAAATGAGGAGCAACGAGTTGGAATTGTGATCTCTCTACTGCTGGAAGATCCTCAGTCGTAGGTGTTTTCTTTACTGCAGGACTCGGTTTGCCTCCAGTCTGTGGAGGGTTTTTTCGGGGCTCATCTATAATGACCCTGACCGAGTCGCCTTGGCTGAGTCTAAGCTACATCGCCTTGAGCAGGGGAATTGGTCAGTGGAAACGTACAGTTCGGAATTCCGTAGATGGGCAATGGATTCCAAATGGAATGACTCAGCCCTTAGAAGTCAATTTTGTGAGGGGCTTACTGAAAGGTTGAAAGATGCCTTGGCAGTATATGAAACCTCTCAGTCGTTGGAGGCAAACATGTCATTGGCCATACGTCTTGATACACGCCTTTGGGATAGACGGGTGAGACCGGCCTTCTCTGGGGCCTTCTTGTCGGAGTTGTGTACCTCTGCCGGGGGAGCGGTCTGGAGGTGAACTAGTACTGGGGGAGGTGGAGGAACCATGCAGTTAGGGGGTGTCTCTGCATCATACATCTCTCTGGAGATTCACAAGAAAAAAGGTGTCTTTTTTTTGTGGGAAAAAAGGACATTTTGTTGGGACCTCTCCTTCAATTTCTAAACAAAAGGAGACTCTATTAACTCTTGCTAGTCTGGAGTTGGATAAACAAGGGGTGCATTTGTGACCAAACTGCAGTTTCCAGTTTGTCCTGACAGCAGAGGTGGTACTAGAGAGCAAAACCGAGAAAATGTCTCTGCTTCTTGACAGTGGAGCTGGAGTCAGCATGGCTGATGCTGAGTTTGTGAAGATTCATGGTCTTGCTTGCTGTATTTTAGATAAACCTATTTCCAGTTTTGACATCGACTCAGCGCCACTTGCACAGAAAGCATTTACTCAGATTATATATAATGTAAAACTGAGGGTGGGGTCAGTTCATTGTGAAATAATTCCTTGCTATGTCCTGGACAATCTTCCCACACGGATTGTTTTGGGTATACCTTGGGTTGTTAAACATAATCTATTGGTGGATTGACAAACCGGCGAGATTATTGAATGGGGAGATTACTGCCATGAAAACTGTTTAGATATCTCCCTTGCTACTGTCTCTACGGAAATATTACCTGCTTTTTGGTCTGTTTTTGAAGATGTTTTTTCTGTGAGCTGGTGTCAGGTTTTGCCTCCTCATCGAGCTTATGACTGTCCTCTATTAACCTGACCCCCGGAGCTAAACTACCGAAGTCCAGACTGTATAACCTTTGTGCCCCTGAGAGACAAGCCATGAAGTATTTCATTGCGGAAAGTCTGGAGAAGGGACATATCAGACCCTCATCTTCGCCCATGGCGGCAGGGTCTTCTTTGTGAAAAAAAAAAAAGATGATGGCCAACATCCCTGTTTAGATTTCTGGGAATTAAATCAAATTACTATCCGCGATCCATACTGTCTTCCTCTGATTCCTGATTTGTTCAGCCAGGTTGAGGTAGCTAAGGTTTTCTCCAAGTTGGATTTAATGGGAGCCTATAATCTGGCAAAAGTATTGTCTGATCTCATCAGACAGTACTTACAAGGTGGATACCACCAAAATTACAAGTAGCAATAGGGAAAGGGAAAAGGGGGGAAAAGGGTGTGAGTAAAATTAATAAATCTTTATTTAATAGTGTTAAAAACCTAATAATCCGTACATTGAGGATGTATATTGAATCACGGTTAATATGAATTATAATCCTATAAACTATGATCCACTAGATTTCTGATAGGGTCAGACAGTGAATCAAATTATAAATAGAATAAATCCCTAGCCAATGTCACTTATAATTAACCCCTTCCCCACATACGTCGTACATGTACTGCTCTGCGGGAGCGCCGCCGCGATCACATGCGGGTGTCAGCCGATCGCGGGCATTTAACCCCTGTGATGCCATTGTCAGTAGTTACAACGACATCGCAGGGCATCGCAGAGGGAGTGGGCTCCCTCTGTGATCCCATCAACACAACGCGATGTGATCGCGTTATGTTGATGGTCTCTTTGGTGACCCCCGGTCCCAAGATGGCCGCGGGGTCTTTCAGGGTCCTGCAGGAAGGTGGCCTGTCAGCACCTGCTCAGAGAGCAGGAGCTGAGACGCCTCTTTCCTTCCTGTCAGACGCTGCTCTGATGCTCTGCAGTGCAGATGCATTGCAGAGCATCAGATCAGCGATCTGACAGTTTGAAGTTGATGTCCCACCCTGGGACAATGTAAAAAAAGTAATAAAACATTTAATAAAAATTCTAAAAATATTTTTTTTAAAAATCACAAAATAAAGAAAGAAAAGAAAAAATATTAATCCAATAAATATATTTATCTGTGTAAAAAAAACAATAAACGTACACATATTTGGTATCGCGTCCGTAACGACCCGACCTATAAAACTTTCCCACTAGTTAACCCCTTCAATGAACACCATAAAAAAAGGTATAAAACACGGCAAAAAATTGTTCTTTTTCATCATACTTCCGAACAAAAAGTGGAATAAAACGTGATCAAAAAGACGCCTGTAAAAAAATATTGTACCACTGAAAACATCATCTTATCCTGCAAAATACAAGCCGCCATATAGCTCCATCAGTAGAAAATAAAAAAGTTACAGCTCTCAGATTAAAGCGATGCCAAAATAATAATTTTTTTCTATAAAATAGTTTTAATTGTTTAAAAGCGCCAAAACATAAAAAGAGATATAAATGTGGTATCGCTGTAATCGTACTGACCCGAAGAATAAATCTGCCTTATCAATTTTACCACACGCGGAACGGCATAAAAAATCCCCAAAAAAACAATTCCTGAATTGCTGGATTTTGTTCATGCAGCCTCCAAAAAAATGGAATAGAAAGCGATCAAAAAATGTCACGTGCTCGAAATTGTACCAATGAATACGTCAACTCATCCCACAAAAAACAAGCCCTTACATGACTCTGTTGGCCAAAATATAGAAAAATTATAGCTCGCTAAATATGGCGATGCAAAAACTTGTTTTTACAATAAAAAGCGTCTTTTAGTGTGTGACAGCTGTCAATCATAAAAACCTCATATAAATCTGTTATCCCTGTAATCGCACCAACCCGAAGAATAAAGTCGTCTAATCACTTATACCGCACGAGGAAAGGCATAAAAATTATATAAAACCTATTCTTCACATGCTGTTGATTTATTCATTCTGCCTCCCAAAGATTGCTCAGCATACATTTATCCGGTGGACTGTGCTGAGCGTTTACACCGGGGTTTCTGTGTAAATCTCTGAAATATGTGATTGAGACGGAACCCCCGGCGGAAGATTCCCTGTAATGAGACAGATGGAGGCACTGTGGACGCCATAGGACCTGTGATCCCACGGTGTCCGTCTTTTTATTAGGCATGCATAAAAGTGCCGTCAGCCAGAGTTCTATACACTTCTGAAAAGAAAGACGACGCTGAACAGAGGCCAGACGGAGTCCAGACGAACTCTGCTGCCTCATTATAGTGGAGCGCACGAAAAACGTGATCCAAAATGTTATGTAAAATGTTCCCAATAAAAGCTTCAGTTCCATTTACAAAAAAGCTCCCACTCAGGTCCGTCATCTGTTAACAATAATATAGGGGCTTCCACAATATTGGTAGCACAAAGGCTCTGGAAAAACAAAATGGCTCCTCGCCCTCCAAAAGAAATCCAGCGCTCTCAAATCCAAATGTCCCCCTCCTTCTGAGCTCCAGGATGTGTCTAAACCGCAGTTAGCGTCCACATGTTTGGCATTCCTGTAGCAATGAGAGACTGCCTAATTAATGGGTGCATGTCTTCAGAAGAACGAGCTGGGCATAATGTACTGGTCACTACAACGTACTGTTCACTACAGTGTACTGGTCACTACAACAGCAGTTTGCAATCTTCACTTAGCAACATCCACTATGCTTGTTTCTGGAAAACACACATGGAGTCAAAATCGTCACTACAACTGTAGATAAATTCACAAAGGGGTATAATTTCCAAAATGGGGTCACTTGAGGGGGATTCTGCTCTTATAGGGTCTCTGTATATGGAATCCGCAAACTATTCTAGGAAAATCTGCTCCCAGGAGGCAAAATGTGATCCGTCCCTCCCGAGTCTTACCGTATGGCCGTATGGCTAAGCAGTACTGTACAGCCATATATGGGGTATTTCTACATTCTGCAGAAATTGTGGGACAAATTTTGGTGTCATTTTTACCCATTTTCCAGTGTGAAAATGTAAAATCTGGGGCTAAAACAAAATTTTAGTGGTAAAACTGTAATTATTTTTTCTTCACTGCCCGGTGGTATAAAATTATGTGACACACCTGTGGTGTCAATATGATCACTACACCCCTAGATGAATTCATTGAGAGGTGTAGTTTGTAAAATTAGGTCACTTATGGGGGGGCTCAGCTGATCTGGCACGTTAGGGGCTCTACCAATGTGACATGGCACCCACAAACTAGTCCAACAAAATCTGAACTGTAATATGGTGCTTCTTCCCTTCTGAGCTTTGCACCAGGGCCGGCGTCAGCACCCGGCGTACCCGGGCAAGTGCCGGGGCCCTGGAAAATTAGAGGGGCCCAGCCGCCCACTCACTGTCGGGGCCCGGGCCCACACACCCACCCGCCCACTCACTGTCGGGGCCGGGCCCACACACCCACCCGCCCACTCACTGTCGGGGCCGGGCCCACTCACCCACCCGCCCACTCACTGTCGGGGCCGGGCCCACACACCCACCCGCCCACTCACTGTCGGGGCCGGGCCCACACACCCACCCGCCCACTCACTGTCGGGGCCGGGCCCACACACCCACCCGCCCACTCACTGTCGGGGCCGGGCCCACACACCCACTCACTGTCGGGGCCCTGGCCGCTTCCTCGGCACCTGTTCAGTGACGCAGGCGCTGCTTGATTGCCGGCACTCCCCCCAGACATGGCCGCGCGCTGTCCGGCTGTGTCTGCTAGTAATGACGCGGCAGGGTCGACGGCACTGCACCTTTAATTGTGCTTGTGTGTCGCCCCTGCCGCGTCATTACTAGCAGACACAACCGCACAGCGCGCGGCCATGTCTAGGGGAGTGCCGGCAATCAAACACCGTCGGAGGTCCTGCACAGATGGGCGGGAGGGGCCCGGACCCGAGAGCAAGTGGGCCCCTCTGATGTTCCAGGGCCATGAAGTGTGTGACACGCCGGGGGCCCTGCACTGCCCCATACCTGAGGAGCTGCTGGACAGGACACTGGACCGGGGACAGGTGAGTGAGGCTTCCCCAATCCCCATATTAAAAATATTAGTAATGGGTCTGTGTGAGTGCATGTATGTGAATGTCAGTGTATATGACTGTGTATATATATTTGTCTGTTTTATCTATGTGTATGTCTGTATGTGTACATATGTCTGCGTACCGTGTGTGCGCGCGCATATGTCTGCGTACCGTGTGTGCGCGCGCATATGTCTGCGTACCGTGTGTGCGTGCGCGTGTCTGTGTACCGTGTGTGCGCGCGCATATGTCTGCGTACTGTGTGTGCGTGCGCGTGTCTGCGTACCGTGTGTGCGCGCGCATATGTCTGCGTACTGTGTGTGCGTGCGTGTCTGCGTACCGTGTGTGCGCTCGCATATGTCTGCGTACTGTGTGTGCGTGCGCGTGTCTGCGTACCGTGTGTGCGCGCGCATATGTCTGCGTACTGTGTGTGCATGCGTGTCTGCGTACCGTGTGTGCGCGCGCATATGTCTGCGTACTGTGTGTGCGTGCGCGTGTCTGCGTACCGTGTGTGCGCGCATATGTCTGCGTACTGTGTGTGCGTGCGTGTCTGCGTACCGTGTGTGCGCGCGCATATGTCTGCGTACTGTGTGTGCGTGCGCATGTCTGCGTACCGTGTGTGCGCGCGCATATGTCTGCGTACTGTGTGTGCGTGCGTGTCTGCGTACCGTGTGTGCGCTCGCATATGTCTGCGTACTGTGTGTGCGCGCGCATATGTCTGCGTACTGTGTACACATCTCTCTGATTTAAGTACATAAAGATTAAAATTTTGAAATTTGCAAAATTTTCACCAAATTTCCGATTTTTTCACAAATAAATGTAAGTCATATCAAATAAATTCTAACACCATCATGAAGTACAATATGTCATGAAAAAACAATCTCAGAATCAGGGGGATCCATTGAAGCGTTCCAGAGTAATTACCTCATAAAGTGACAGTGGTCAGAATTAAAAAAAATGGCCCGGTCAGGAAGGTGAAAACAGGCTTCTGGGTGAAGGGGATAATGGCTGGGTTTATATTTTCAAAGTAAATGCCGTAAATTATATCAAAGTGCACTAGATTATTCTAGTATCTTCATCCAGGAGAAGGTTTTTGTCAAATTGAAGGCTCATATAGCCAATATATAATTAATAATAAACACATTATCCTAACCCAAGGAATACACTCCCCATATTATATGCAGGAAGTGTAAGACTATGTGCACACGGTGCAAATTTTGCTGCGGTTTTGACGCTGTGTGTTTATTCAGTGTCAAAATCGCAGCGGCCAGATGTTACAGCATAGTGGATGAGATTTCAAGAAATCCCATGCCCACTATGCATTTTTGTGCACCTGCGGAAGCTGACATGAGGTGCGTTTTTCAGATCCGCAGCATGTCTATTTCTCTTGCGGAAATGCATGCGGATTTTCCCCATAGACTTGCATTAGATGAGGAAAATCCGCATGCTTAAAAACCACATGTGTGTTTTATGTGCGTTTTATGTGCGTTTCCACAGCGGAAACGCACACAGAAACGCTACATGATGATCAATAAAGTTTGTTTAAAAAAAACCTATTCTCTAATTTCAACATGAAGACATGAAAAACGCATGCGGCAAAACCGCATCAAAAAATGCATGCAGCAAAACGCATGTAAAAACCGCAAGTAACCTAATTTGCATATTAGGTGCAGAAATGGTGCAGAAATTCTGCAGCGTCAAAACCGCAACAAATCCGCACTGTGTGCACGTACCCTAACAGGTCTAATCGATGTGATTATAATGAGCCTTTATACAATGATTTATTTGTCAGGACACACTATTACACCTAACTGTGTCTGTGTGGTTGATCTTAAATTATGCCTGAAGCTCCTTTATTGCGGTACGCAGTAAAGATAAGGAGGCATTAACACAGGCTTAGCCGGCTTAGATACAGTTATATGAAAAAGTTTCGGCACCCCTATTAATCTTAAGCTTAATGTTTTATAAAAATTGGTGTTTTTGCAACAGCTATTTCAGTTTGATATCTGTAATAACTGTTGGACACAGTAATGTTTCTGCCTTGAAATGAGGTTTATTGTACTAACAGAAAATGTGCAATCTGCATTCAAACAAAATTTGTCAGGTGCATTAGTATGGGCACCTCACCAGAAAAGTGACATTAATATTTAGTAGATCCTCCTTTTGCAAAAATAACAGCCTCTAGTCGCTTCCTGTAGCTTTTAATGATTTCCTGGATCCTGGATGAAGGTATTTTTGACCATTCCTCTTTACAAAACAATTCCAGTTCAGTTAAGTTTGATGGTCGCCGAGCATGGGCAGCCCTATTCAAATGATCCCACAGATGTTCAATGATATTCAGGTCTGGGGACTGGGATGGCCATTCCAGAACATTGTAATTGTTCCTCTGCATGAATGCCTGAGTAGATTTGGAGCGGTGTTTTGGATCATTGTCTTGCTGAAAGATCCATCCCCGGCGTAACTTCAACTTTGTCACTGATTCTTGAACATTATTGTCAAGAATCTGCTGATACTAAGTGGAATCCATGTGTCCTTCAACTTTAACAAGATTCCCGGTGCCGGCATTGGCCACACAGCCCCAAAGCATGATGGAACCTCCACCAAATTTTACTGTGGGTAGCAAGTGTTTTTCTTGGACTGCTGTGTTTTTTTGCCGCCATGCATAATGCCTTTTTGTATGACCAAACAACTCAATCTTGGTTTCATCAGTCCACAGGACCTTCTTCCAAAAAGAAATTGGCTTCTCCATATGTGCTTTTGCATACCTCAGCCGACTCTGTTTGTGACGTGCTTGCAGAAACGGCTTCTTTCGCATCACTCTCCCATACAGCTTCTCCTTGTGCAAAGTGCGTTGTATAGTTGACCGATGCACAGTGACACCATCTGCAGCAAGTTGATGCTGCAGCTCTCTGGAGGTGGTCTGAGGATTGTCCTTGACTGATCTCACCATTCTTCTTCTCTGCCTTTCTGATATTTTTCTTGGCCTGCCACTTCTGGCCTTAACAAGAACTGTCCCTGTGTTCTTCCATTTCCTTACTATGTTCCTCACAGTGGAAACAGACAGGTTAAATCTCTGAGACAGCTTTTTGTATCCTTCCCCTGAACAACTATGTTGAATAATCTTTGTTTTCAGATCATTTGACAGTTTTTTTTGAGGAGCCCATGATGCCACTCTTCAGAGGAGATTCAAACAGGAGAACAACTTGCAAGTGGCCACTTTAATTAGCTTTTCTCATGATTGCATACACCTGGCTATGAAGTTCAAAGCTCAATGAGGTTACAAAACCCAAAAAAGTGCTTTAGTACGTCAGTGAAAAGTAGGTAGGAGTATTTAAAACAAGAAAATGATAAGGGTGCCCATACTTATGCACCTGTCAAATTTTGTTTGAATGCAGATTGCACATTTTCTGTTAGTACAATAAACCTCATTTCAAGGCAGAAACATTACTGTGTCCAACAGTTATTACATATATCAAACTGAAATAGCTGTTGCAAAAACACCAATTTTTATAAAACATTAAGCTTAAGATTAATAGGGGTGCCCAAACCTTTTCATATAACTGTATACGTGCGGCTCAGCTATGCCGCAGGCAGCCTCTCACGCTGTTCGCACACAAATTACCGGTCAGCAGGGGAGGCAGATAATATATATGGATCATGATCCCCTGGTTGTACAGGGGATCCAACAAACAATCTGCCTACTTTGATCTCAGATTCGACTCACATGTGCAGCTGTCGGATTCTCCCACACTGTCAACAAATGTGTAAGTGCGATCAGCGGGAGAGGCAATTTCGAAGTTCAACTATGTCTGCGATCTTTCAGGTCTAGATAAAGCTGACAACTAAAATGGGGTAGATATGTATCGTGCAACGTTGTAACACTGCACTCTGCAGCATACGGTCAATTATTAGGCATAATAATTATAATGGACATTGGCTAGGGATTTATTCTATTTGTAATTCGATTCACTGTCTGAACCTATCAGGAATCTAGTGTATCATGGTTTTATAGGATTATAATTCATATTAACCGTGATTCAATATACATCATCTATGGGATGTACGGATTATTAGGTTTTTAACATTATTAAATAAAGATTTATTAATTTTACTCATACCGTTTTCTCCCCTTTCCCAATTTGCTACGAGCCTATAATCTGGTTTGAATCACAGAAGGGGATGAATGGAAAACAGGAGATTTTGAGAGTTTGGTTATGCCTTTTGGTTTGACCAATGCACCTACGGTATTCCAGCATTTCATAAATTATATTTTTCATCATTTGGTGGGGAGGTTTGTGGTGGTCTATCTGGACTATATTTTGGTTTACTCACCTGATTTTGAGACACATCGGTGGCATGTTAAGCAGGTACTCCAGATATTAAGGGATAACAAACTTTATGCTAAACTGGAAAAATGTGTTTTTGCTGTTCAGGAGGTGCAGTTTTTGGGGTACTTGTTGTCTTCAGGTTTCCGGATGGAACCGGTGAAGATCCGTGCAGTCCTTGATTACTTGTGAAGGCTTAGCAAGAGCAGTAGTTCGTCCTTTCTGGAGCTTGAGGACGTATGTGCATTTATCTGGAGTTGTCTAAAGCTAACCAATTTCCCCGTTTGTGTACCCTTGTTGTCTATAGTGTTTAGTGGATCTAGTAGGGCTCATATTCCTTCCCTAGCCATACGCCAGGGAAAGACAGGGCGAGGTACGGGTGCGGCGATTGTTGCAGAATCAATACAGGGACGTTAGGGGAGACAGGGTGAAGCTAGCTCAACCTAAGAGGTCTCCACTTTCCCCCTTTCCCTAGAGTCTGGGATCCCTTTCCCTCTTCCCTTTGTGTTGTACTAAGTCTTTCCCACACCTGGCGTGACATTAGCAGAGCATTGAGTTTTTAGCACACTGTTTAATTTCATGCATTGGTCGGCCCTCCAGTTGGTCAGGTAATGTTCAATTTCACATCTTGGTCAGTGTTACGCTCGCGCCCGGACTGACTGGCATGAGCGTGATTAGTGATCCCACTGTATAATGAACCGAGAAGTGCCTGGAGGGGCGTAACTAAGTATCTACCTGATCCGACCAAGGTCGCATGGCGGCTAACGACTCCATGAACCAAGGAGGAACCGAGCAGAGGGACCAGGTGCTACTCCAGGTCAGATCCCGGTCACAGCTCTTGACCCACACCAGGGAATGCAGGAACAGGCAGGTTAGGCTGTCATACAGACAGGTGGGTATTGGCAGGCATGGCTGGTATGCTGACAGGGGGTTACTGGTAAGCACGGCTGGTATGCAGACAGGTGGGTACTGGCAAGCACGGCTGGAGTGCAGACAGGGAAATACTGGCAAACATGGCTGGAGTGTAGACAGGTGGGTACTAGCAGGTTGGAGCGCAGGCTGGATAGAGTTCAGTACAGACTGGGAGACAGGAACAGAGCCGCAGATGCGGTAGACAAGCAGAGTAAAGCGAAACCGCCGGAGCGGAGGACAAGGCAGAGCAGAGTGGTACCGCAGGTGCGATGAACATGGCAGAGCAGAGAGGAACCGCCAGAGCGGTAGGCTAGGCAGAGCAGAGAGGAACCGCCGGAGCGGTGGGCTAGGCAGAGCAGAGGGGAACCGCCGGAGCGGTGAGCAAGCAGAGCACAACTAAACCGCAGGAGCGGTGAACATGGCAGAGCAGAAAGGAACCGCCGGAGCGGTGGGCTAGGCAGAGCAGAGGGGAACCGCCGGAGCGGTGAGCAAGGCAGAGCAGAGGGGAGCCGCCCGAGCGCTGAGCAAGGCAGAGCAGACAGAAACTGCTGGTGCAGTGAGCAAGGCAGAGCAGAGAAAATGGGCAAGTCAGAGCAGGGAGAAGCCGCCGGAGCGGTGGGGAAGGCTGAGCAAAGGGAAGCCGCTGGAGCGGTGGGCAAGTCAGAACAGAGAGAAACCCCAGGTGCGGTGAGCAAGGCAGAGCAGAGAGAAGCCGCCGGAGCGGTGGGCAAGTTAGAGCAGAGAGAAACCTCTGGTGCGGTGAGCAAGGCAGAGCAGAGAGAAGCCGCCGGAGCGGTGGGCAAGTTAGAGCAGAGAGAAACCTCTGGTGCGGTGAGCAAGGCAGAGCAGAGAGAAGCCGCCGGAGCGGTGAGCAATTCAGAGCAGAGAGAAGCCGCCGGAGCGGTGGGTAAGGCAGAGCAGAGGGAAGCCGCCTGAGCGGTGGGCAAGTCGAGCGGAGCGAAACCGCAGGTGCGGTGGACAAGGAAAATACGGGAAGATATGAAGGAAGGGAAAAGGGACTAGCAGAACCAGATACACACAAGGTACTTCCTATGAAGTAGCGAGTGGACACAAAACTCACAAACAGAAGTACAGAGACAACGAGTTGGAGTTAGGTGCAGGTTCAGACACTGCAGGAAAAGGGAGGGTACGGACATAGAGACAAAACAGGTAACAGGCTAAGAGACAGTTCAGACTGGAACTGATACTGCAACGAGATACAGGAACGAGCCTGGGTATACGGCCCCCAGAGTGGCGGAAACATACTAGAAGTCACAGATAACAGGTCTGGGAATGCAGCCCCCATAGTGGCGGAAACAGACAAGAAGCAGAACTGGACCTGGCAACTTCAGAGTCAAGGAGCACACTGAATGTTAGTGTTGCTCAGGCACCTCCTTCTGGGTGGAGGGGGTTTAAATATCCAGTGACTCACAGCAATAGGCTGGAGACGCATTAGGAGTGTGCCCACAGCAGCTATAAGAATCAGGAAGTAACCGGGCCGCCGCCCTAAGCAGTCAGTCAAAAGATATGCACACAGCATGAACTGGATGAAGCAAGGTTTGTAGGCTGGACTGACAGGTAAGATTGCAGTCTTGCATAGTGGGAGGTGGTGCACTATGCAAGCACGCCGCCAGGGATGTTACAGTCAGGCAATGTTTACTTTACACACATCAGTAATTTAATTAAACTTTAGTAATCCTAACTGCCATTCTGAGGTGAGGCGACTAAGACATTATGGTTTAAACTTGGGAAAATCTCAAAAATGATAGCAGCTTCACATCTCCTGAACAAACTATTAAAGCAAGTAAAAAAAAAAAAGTTTAAAAAAAGATCATATAAAAGTACAAATCACCCCCCTTTTTGTCCCATTCAAAACAAAACAATAAAAAATACACATATTTGGTATTGCCACGTTCTGAAACGCCCGATCTATCAAGTAGAGAATTAATCTGATCAGTAAACGGCGAAATGAGAAAAAAATTAAAATGCAATAACAGGCGATCAAAACATTGTATCTAACCCAAAATAGTATCAGTAGAAACGTCAGCTTGGCACGCAAGCAATGAGCCCTCACCCGGGTCCAGATCCCGAATAATGGAGACACTACAGGTCTCGGAAAAATTTTTTAAATTGTTTTTTTCACCACTTAAATAAATAAGAATGCACACATGTTTGGTATCTTCAAGCTCGTAATGACCCGGATAATCTTAATGTCAGGTTAGTTTTACCATTCAGTGAACATGGTAGAGAAAAAAGCCCAAAACATTTGTGGAATTGCACTTTTTTGCAGTTTCACTATACTTGGAAGTTTTTCCCTGTTTTCCAGTACATTATATGGTTAGTGATGGGTGAACCTGTCAGTGTTAAGAGTTCGGCTAATATAGTCAAACACCGAACAGTTTTTTTAAAGTTCGGGTACCAGAACAGTACCCAGACCCCAAACACGGACCCCATTCATGTGAATGGGGGATCCGAATTTACCTGGTATCCAGCACTGTCATTTGCGTGGCAGCACAGGAGACACAGGCTCTGATCGGCGGTAATTGCAGAGCGCTGTGGCAGTGACCCGGCGGTAAAAAGCTTACCGCGGGTCATAGGTGCCAGCTGATGGTACTACCACCATTAGCTGGCACCTCCTGCCATAGGAAGCAGCAGATACAGACGCCGCTGGATGGGAGCAGTAGTCTCCAATCCACTGGCGCCTGTGCTCTGCTGTAAGTAAAAAAAAAATTAAATTATTAAAAAAAATATTATAATAAAAATAAAACACATTATACTTACCTACACCTTTATTCCCGTTCAACTCATTGCACGCGTGGGAAAATACTCACTGCGCATGTGGTGACCTGTTTTGCCGGGAATACACTGAGTCAGTGTATTGCCGGCAAATGAACAGAGCAGTCACATACTATGTGGCTGCTCTGTTCATGGAATCTTCGTGGGACACTTGTTGTTTGGACTGCGTCGGAAATGTAAGGATGAGGTTGGTTTATTTTATTTTGTTACAGGGGACGTTGGCTTCAGCTGGAATGGCCAAGATGGTAAGTATGGTTTAATTTAGAATATTACAGGAATCCTGTCTTTATTTCAAATAAAATATTTTATTCTGGTTGTGAGTGTTTTTATTTTACATTTTACCTTCACTATGGGGTTAGTAATGGGGGGGCCTCTGCAATACTAACCTGGGTTTGATGTCAGCTGGCATTATAAGCTGATATCAACCCCAACCCTATAACCCCACCGCCACCGCTACAGGGCAGTGGGTAGAGCGAGGCTAAGTGCCAGAATTCTGGGACGGCTGAGGGCTTCTCTTTCTAGCCTCGGAGGGGGCCAATATTCATGGTCCCTTCCTAGGCTTTTAATATCAGTCCACAGATGTCTGCATAGCCTTTGCTAGCTGTTAAAATAGGGGGACCCCGTGTCATTATCTATCTGTATATCTATCTATTATATATTATCAACACACATAGTCAAAATTGTTGGTACCTCTCGTTTAATGAAAGAGAAACCCACAATGGTCACAGAAATAACTTGAATCTGACAAAAGTAATAATAAATTAAAAATCTATGAAAATGAAAAAATGAAAGTCAAACATTGCTTTTCAACTCTGCTTCCACGGAATTTTTTTAAAACTTAAACTCATGAAATAGGCCTAGACAGAAATGATGGTACCCCTGAAAATAATGTGACAAAAGGGATATGTTAAATGAAGTTGTGTCCACTAATTAGCATCACAGGTGCCTACAATCTTGTAATCAGTCAGTGGGCCTGTATTTAGGCCTACTCACTGTGCTGTTTGGTGACATGGTGTGTACCACACTCAACATGGACCAGAGGAAACAAATGATAGAGTTGTCTCAGGAGATTAGAAAAAAAATTATAGACAAGCATGTTAAAGGTAAAGGTTATAAGACCATCTCCAAACAGCTTGATGTGCCTATGACTATAGTTGCACATATTATTCACAAATTTAAGATCCATGGGACTGTAGCCAACCTCCCAGGACGTGGCCGCAGGAGGAAAATTGATGACAAATCAAAGAGACGGATGATACGAATGGTAACAAAAGAGCCCAGGAAAACTTCTAAAGAGATTAAAGGTGAACTTCAAGCTCAAGGAACATCAGTGTCAGTTCGCACCATCCTTCGTTGTTTGACCCAAAGTGGACTTCATGGGAGACGACCAAGGCGAACACCATTGTTGAAAAAAAATCAAAAAAGCCAGACTGGAATTTGCCAAACTACATGTTGACAAGCCACAAAGCTTCTGGGAGAATGTCCTATGGACAGATGAGACAAAAATGGAAGTTTTTGGCAAGGCACATCAGCTCTATGTTCACAGATGGAAAAATGAAGCATATTAAGAAAAGAACACTGTCCCTACTGTGAAACATGGAGGAGGCTCTGTTATGTTCTGGGGCTGCTTTGTTGCATTTGGCACAGGGTATCTTGAATCTGTTTAGGCTACAATGAAATCTCAAGACTATAAAGGGATTCTAGAGAGAAATGTGCTGCCCAGTGTCAGAAAGATTTGTCTCAGTTGCAGGTCATGGGTCTTGCAACAGGATAATGACCCAAAACACACAGCTAAAAACACGCAAAAATGGCTAAGAGTAAAACATTGGACTGTTCTGAAGTGGCCTTCTATGAGCCCTGATCTAAATCCCATTGAGCATCTTTGGAAAGAGCTGAAACATGACGTCTGGAAAAATCAACCTTCAAACACGAAACAACTGGAGCAGTTTGCTCATGAGGAGTGGGCCAAAATACCTGTTGAGAGGGGCAGAAGTCTCATTGACCGTTACAGGAATCGTTTGATTGCAGTGATTCCCTCAAAAGGTTGTTCAACAAAATATTAAGTTAAGGGTACCATCATTTCTGTCCAGGCCTATTTCAGGAGTTTAATTTTTTTAAAACTTCTGTGTAAACAGGGTTGAGAAGCAATTTCTGACTTTCATTTGTTCATTTTCATAGATTTTTAATTTATTATTACTTTTGTCAGATTCAAGTTATTTCTGTGACTATTGTGGGTTTTTCTTTCATTAAACGAGGGGTACCAACAATTTTGACCATGTGTGTATATATCTAGCTATCCATATATCTATGGATCTATTATCTATTTATTTATCTATCCATATATGTATTTATTATCTGTTGACCTATCTAATTATCTAAGATAGATAATAGATAGATATATGGATATATAGATATACTGATATCTAGATAGATAATAGATCGATAAATAGATATGTAGATAAATAGATTTATAGATAGATAATAGTTAGATATATGGATATATTGCTAGATAATAGATATATGGATAGATACACAAATAGATTAATAGATATACGGATAGATAGATATATGGATAGATACATAGGTAAATAATAGATATATGGATAGATATAAAGATAGATAAATAGATTCATAGATAGATAGAGAAATATTTAGATTTGAGAGTCCTCAGTGGTTGATACCTTTTAACCCCTTTCCGACGAGGTCAGTAATAGTACGTAGCTGCGCCCTGGGACTTATGGACCAGATACATACTATTACGCATGCGCCGATTGCACCCGCACCGCTCCCTGCATATTAAGCCCCGCAATGCTGCTATCGAAATTGATCCCAGCATTGCAGGGGCAAGGGGGGAGGTGATCGCTATACTCATCTCCTGCCGGCATCCACCGATGTCTGCGGCAGCTTCTGGATGTTGTCATGACGACCCGATGCAGTTATGACAACATCGGGGTCACCCGGAGGCAGGACGTTACCTTGGTCATGCGCAGTGCATGAGCCCTGTGTGCAGCGCTGACAGGCTGCATGGCATAGGGAGCTGCTGCTCTCTATAGTCCCATAGTGGGACAATGTGTAAAAGTAAAAAAAAGTGCAAGAAAGTGAAAAAAAAAAAAATATAAAAAATATTTAAAAAAATGAAAAAAAAATCCCCAAAAAATAAAAATATATTGAACCCATAATATTTATTTATTATGAAGAAAAAAACAACCAATAAAAGTACACATATTTGGAATCGCCACGTCCGGAACGACCTGACCTATAAAACTGTGCCACTAGTTAACCCCTTTAGTAAACACAGTAAAAAATAAAAATAAAAAATGAAGCAAAAAACAATGCTTTATCATCATACCGCCAAACAAAAAATGGAATAACTTGCGATCAAAAAGACCAATGTAAATAAAAATGGTACCGCTGAAAATGTCATCTTGTCCCACAAAAAACAAGCCACTGTACAGCTCCATCATCCATAAAATAAAAAAGTTATAGCTCTCAGAATAAAGCGATACAAACATTTTTTTTTTTCTAGAAAATAGTTTTTATTGTGTAAAAGTGCCAAAACATTAAAAAAATTATATAAATTTGGTACCACTGACCTGAAGAATGAAGCTGCCTTATCAATTTTACCACACACGGAGATGCATAAAAAAAAAACCCATAAAAACAATTCCTGAATTTTGTTTATTCTGCCTCCCAAAAATCGGAATAGAAAGCGATCAAAAAATGTCACATGCCCGAAAATGGTGCCAATAAAAATGTCAACTTCTCCCGCAATAAACAAGCTGTCACATGACTCTATCGGCCAAAGTATGGAAAATTTATAGCTCTCAAAATATGGTGATGCAAATACTAGTCTTCGCAAAAAAAAAAAAAAGGGCTTTTTAGTATGTGACAGACGTCAATCATAAAAACCTGATATGAATCTGTTATCGCTGTAATCGCAACGACCTGAAGAATGAAGTAGTCTAATCACTTATACCACACGAGGAACGGTGTAAAAAAATAAACTTTAGGGTTAGGGTTGTGCTAGGGTTAGGGTTGTATTAGGGTTGGGGTTAGGGTTGTGCTAGGGTTAGGGTTGGGCTAGTGTTAGGGTTGAGCTAGGGTTAGGGTTGGGCTAGGGTTAGGGTTGAGCTAGGGTTAGGGTTGGGCTAGGGTTGGGGTTATGGTTGGGCTAGGGTTGGGGTTGTATTTTGGTTGGGGTTAAATTTTGGATTTTTTCAAAAGTAAAGAAAAAAAAAATGATGTCGATATGGCGACCAGTGTTGAGCGCAAGTGCTCGCTACTTGAGTTTGCATCGGGTGCTCGGGTATGCACTGAGTATCGCAGGTGTTTGAGTGACATGCTCGAGTCTCTGCCCCATATGCTTTGCGGCCAAAAAAAACATTGCTGGGATCCCCTGCCATGCATGAGCGATCCCCGAATGTTTTTTCTTGGGTGTCTAACAACCGTGAAACATGCAGGTACTCGAGCATGTCACTCGAGCACCCGTGATACATGGTGCATACCCGAGTACCCGATGCAAACTCAAGTAGCGAGCACTTACGCTCAAGACTAATGACTTATTCAATATGATGACCTAATGTTATCAAATTCTGTCTTACCTCTGGGTTCAAAATGTACACTATACCCCTTGATAAAATCCTTGACGGGTCTAGTTTCCAAAATGGAGTCAGTTGTGGGGGGGGGGGGGGGTTTCCACTATTTAGGCACATCAGAGACTCCTGAAATGCAACATGGCGTCCACTCTTGATTCCAGCCAATTTTGCGTTCAAAAAGTCACACAGTGCTCCTTTCCCTTTTGAACCCTGATGTGCGCCCAAACAGTGTATTTTCCCCACATATGGAGTATTGGCGTACTCAGGAGAAATTGCACAACAGTTTTTAGGTCCTATTTTCTCCTCTTACCCTTGTGAAAATAAAAAATTTGGGGCTAAAAGATCATTTTTGTGGAAAAAGTTAGATTTTTTTATTTTCACGGCTCCATGTGATAAACTTCTGTGAAGCACCTGGTGGTTAAGGGTGCTCGCCACACATCTAGATAAGTTCCCTGAGGGGTCTAGTTTCCAAAATCGTATGACTTGTGGGGGTTATCCACTGTTTAGGCACATCAGGGGCACATCCGCTAATTATTCAAGCAAATTTTACATTCAAAAAGTTAAATGGCGCTCCTTTCCTTCCGAACCCTGCCGTACGCCAAAGCAGTGGTTTTCCCCCACTTATGGGGTATTGACTTACTCAAGAGAGATTGCACAACAAATTGAATGGTGCCATTTCTCCTGTTACCCTTATGAAAATGCGAAACTGGGAGCTGAAAAACATTTTTGTGGGAAAAATGTGAAAATTTTATTTTCATGGCTCCATGTTATAAACTTCTGTGAAGCACCTGGGGGTTCAATGTGCTCACCACACATCTAGATAAATTCCCTGAGGGGTCTAGTTTCCAAAATGGTGTCACTTATGTGGTGTTTCCACTGTTTAGGCACATCAGGGGCTCTCCAAACGCAACATGACGTCCGCTAATTATTCAGCAAATTTTACTTTCAAAAAGTCAAATGGCGCTCCTTCCCTTCCGAACCCTGCTGTACGCCAAAGCAGTAGTTTTCCCTCACATATGGGGTATCGGCTTACTCAGGAGAGATTGCACAACAAGTTGCATGGTGCAATTTCTCCTGTTACCCTTATGAAAATGCAAAACTGGGGGCTGAAAAACATTTTTGTGGGAAAAATGTGGACATTTTATTTTCACGGCTCCATGTTATAAGCTTCTGTGAAGCACCTGGGGGTTCAAGGTGCTCACCACACATCTAGATAAGTTTCCTCATGGGTCTAGTTTCCAAAATGGTATCACTTATTGGGGTTTTTCACTGTTTAGGCACATCAGGGGCTCTCTAAACGCATCATGGCGTCCGCTAATTATTCAAGCAAATTTTACATTCAAAAAGTCAAATGGCTCCTTCCCTTCTGAGCCCCGCTGTGCGCCCAAACAGTGTTTTTTCCCCACGTAACGGGTATCTGCGTGCTCAGGGGAATTTTGACATAAAATTTTGGGGTCCATTTTTTCTGTTACCCCTGCAAAAATAAAAACATTTGGGTCTAAAGTAACATTTTTGTGAAAAAAGTTAAATCTTCATTTTTTTCTTCCACATTCCAAAAATTCCTGTGAAGCACCTGAAGAGTTAATAAACTACTTAAATGTGGTTTTGAGCACCTTCAGAGGTGCAGTTTTTAGAATGGTGTCACTTTTGGGTATTTTCTGTCATAAAGGCCCCTCAAAGTCACTTCAAATGTGATGTGGTCCCTAAAAAAATGGTTTTGCAAACTTTGTTGTAAGAATGAGAAATCGCTGGTCAACTTTTAATACTTTTAACTCCCTAACTGCTGATGTAAAGTAGACATGTGGGAAATGTTATTTATCAACTATTTTGTGTGATATATTTCTCTGATTTAAAGCCATAAAAATTCAAATTTTGAAAATTGTGAAATTTTCAAAATTTTCGGCAAATTTCAGATTTTTTCACCAATAAATGCAAGTGATATAAAAGAAATTTTACCACTATCATGAAGTACAGTATGTCACGAAAAAACAGTCTCAGAATCAGCAGGATCCATTGAAGGGTTCCAGAGGTATTGCCTCATAAAGTGACAGTGGTCAGATTTGTAAAAATTGGCCCGGTCATTAACGTGCAAACCACCCTCGGGGGTAAAGGGGTTATTGGCTAACTGAAAAGATGGTAACAAGTTGCAAGCTTTTGAGACTACTCAGTTCTCTTCATCAGGCTAGTATACCCCAAAATATGAAGTCAAATATTTATACACAATAGGACACAGAAATAATGCAGTAGATGAGAAAGGTGATGAAAAGCAGAGCTATTACTAACAGTTCTGCGTGTAAATATTTTAGCAGTTCATAGATGAGGAGTGTGAAGGTTTTATTGTCCTGTGACTGGGTCTAGTGTTGTGATGACCCCACAAGTCTAATGGGCACATTCCTTAGTTGATGTAGAATGACATAAATCCATACAACACATTCATTCCTGCTCTGAAGGTGTCAAAGGTCACCATTAGTTTATATTCCCAGACTCTTCTGTCTCTCTGAGATTTGAAATTACCTTTTAATACCAGTAATTTCATGTCCTTGATGCTGTGATCAGGGAGACAAAAATGCTTGGACACAGGCAGATCTATTCTTTTTTCTTTTATTGTGTGGCGATGATTTATCCTTGTGCTAAGTTTTTGCCCTGTCTCGCCTACATACAGACCCCAGTTGGTACATATAATTAAGTACACTACATTAGATGTGATACAGCTGAAAGTACCTGGGATATTGCAGTTCTGATGTGAATTGGGGATTTTATCTTGTCTATGGTCATTATAAACGGACAGATTTTACATTTTTTATGGTTGCAGGGAAAGGTACCTGTAGCTGGTGGAGATACAGGGAGCTTCTGACAATGATGCTTCTTTGATTTGGGGGCTGCCTGAAACACAAAAGTGGGGGGTCTGGAAATATGGATTGTAATCGGGCATCTTTTTGTAATAAGGGTTGTAGTTTCCATGCATATCTCCTTAGTGCCTCCAGATTGGGATTGTAGGTGACTACTAGAGGAACCTGGTTGCTTTTTTGTTTAGTTTTGTAATGTAGGAGGTGATTCCTTGATATTCTGGTGGCTCTTGTAATCTGGTTCTCAATTTTTTTGGATGGTAGCCCTGATTCAAAAAAGTCTTTGAGGCCACCAAGGTGTTTGTCTCTATCCATAGGGTTGGAACATACCCGATTGCATCTGATGGCTTGGCTGTAGACATTAGATTTATAATTTTTTTATGTGTTTTGGATGGAAACTGTCCCATTTAAAGTATGTTGGACGGTCCCCTTTAATAAAAATAAAATAATAAACCAACCTCATCTTTACCTTGCCAACCCAGTCCAAATAACGAAGGTCCCACAAAGATTGTATAAACAGAGCAGCCACATAGTATGTGACTGCCCTTATCATTTGCCGGCAATACAATCACTCAGTGTATTCCCTGCAAAACAGGTCACCGCATGCACAGTGAGTATTTTCACACGCATACAATTAATTGAACTGAGTTCACCTCATTGCAAGCGTGGGAGAATACTCATTGCGCGTGCACTGACCTCATTTGCCGGGAATACACTGAGTCAGTGTATTGCCGGCAAATGATCAGGGCAGTCACATACTATGTGGATGCTGTGTTCATGCAATCTTTGTGGGACCTTTGTTATTTGGACTGCGTCAGCAAGGTAAGGATGAGGTTGGTTTATTATTTTATTTTTATTACAGGTATGCAATTACCGCCTATTAGAGCCTGTGTTTCCTGCGCTGTCATGCCTGAACCCGAACAGTAACACAGACTTCCATAGGAAGTCTGTGTTCGGAGTCCGGGACCGAACAGTAGATGTTTGGTACGGACACCGAACTTTACTGTTCGGGGTTGCCCAACACTGTATATGGTAAAATCAATGGTGTTGTTCAAAAGTACAACTCGCCCGGCAAAAAACAAGCCCTTACACATCCATATTGACAGAAAAATAAAAAAAATGATGGCTCTGGAAGAAGGGGAACAAAACAACGGAAGTGCAAAAGCAGAAAATGGCCAGTGGGTGAAGGTTAATTTCCATAAAAAACACTAATCAAAAACGCAATGTGTGAACATAGCTTAATACTGACAGGTATAATGCATTGCAGTGTTGGTGCATTTAAATGCATTGTACCAGTAATCAGAGTAATAAAAGTTAAA
The DNA here is from genome assembly GCF_046119375.1 of Phyllobates terribilis. NCBI lineage: Eukaryota > Metazoa > Chordata > Amphibia > Anura > Dendrobatidae > Phyllobates > Phyllobates terribilis. The sequence continues at coordinate 1,192,528 of NW_027363110.1, forward strand.
GTCCCATAGAAGGACTAAGTAAAAAAGTGGAAAAAAAAGTAAATTGTTAAAATATTAAAAAAAAATTAGAATGATAAAAATAAAAAAAAATACAAATAAATAGGTATATTTATATATAAACAAAAATAAAAGAAGTACACATATTTGTTATCGTCTCATTCGAAATAAACTGATTTATAAAATTGAAGTTAATGCCTTCAGTGAACAACATAAAAAAATAAATTAAAAACTTTGCAAAAATATGGAAAAGTAAAATTCAGTGAGCTGTTCCCTTTTACACAGAAGGCCACAGCAAAGAAACGTATACTGTACAGTATAGGTTTTCCTTACAGTGCGCCCCTATAGCGGACAGATGCCTTGACACCCATCCTGACTGTGGCCAATTATTATTTATTTATATAGCACCATTGATTCCATGGTACTGTACATAAGAAGGGGTTACATACCAAATACAAACATCACTTACAGTAACAAACAATGATATACTGGTACAGAGGGAAGAGGACCCTGCCCTTGCGGGCTTACATTCTACAGGAATGGGGAAGGCGACAGTAGTTTTGGGGGGTTGCGGTAGCTCCAGTGTTGAGGTGGCAGCAAGCAAGGTCATGGCGGACTGTAAGCTTGTTTGAAGAGGTAGGTTTTCAGGTTCAGTCTCAAGGATCCAAATGTGGAGGCTAATCTGATGTGTTGAGGCACAGAATTCCATAGCATGGGAGATATTCGGGAGAAATCTTGGAGGCGGTTGGGTGAGGAACGAAGAAGTGTGGAGAATAGAAAGAGGTCTTGGGAGGACCGGAGATTACGTAAGGCAATATATTAGAAGATTAGTTCAGAGATGTACGAAGGAGAAAGGATATGGATGGCTTTGTAGGTCAGTGTTAGTACTTTGAACTGGATATGCAGGGCAAATGGGAGCCAGTGAAGGTATTTGCAAAGGTGGGTAAGCAGAGGAGTAGTGAGGCGAGAGGTGAACTAGTCGCGCAGCAGAGTTAAGGATGGACTGGAGGGGTGCGAGAGTCTTAGCAGGTAGGCCACAGAGGAGAGTGTTGCAGTAGTTGAGGCAGGAGATGATGAGGGCATACACAAGCAGTTTAGTAGATTGAGGGTTGATGAAAGGACGGATTCTGGAAATATTTTTGAGCTGTAGGCGACAGAAGGTGGCGAGAGCTTGGATGTGGGGCTTGAAGGACAGGGCAGAGTCAAGGGTTACTCCGAAGCAGCAGATTGCCGGTACAGGGGAAAGTGTGATGTCATTTATTGTGATAGATAGATCAGGTGGGGAAGATATGTGTGATGAGGGAAAGATGATGAATTCACCTTTGTCCACATTGAGCTTGGGAAATTGACATCGTGGACAAGGAGGATGTGACTGATAGACATTCTGGGATTAAGGACCGCAGAGAGGTGACATCTGGGCCAGAGATGTAGATATGGGTGTCATCAGCGTACAGATGGTACTGGAAGCCATGGGATTTTATGAGCTGTCCCAGCCTAAGGGTATAGATTGAAAAGAGTAGGGGTCCTAGGACAGAGCCTTGAGGGACTAAAACTGAGAGGGGGCGGAATGAGGAGGTAGTGTGGGAGAGGGTGACGCTAAGTGCGGTTAGAAAGGTATGAGGATATCCAAGATAGGGCAAGGTCTTTGACCCAAAGAAAGAGAGGATCTGTAGTAGGAGGCAGTGATCAACTGTGTCGAAGGCAGAGGACAGGTCAAGAAGAAGGAGTACAGGGAATTGTCTATTTGCTCTGGCTGTAAGTAAGTCATTAGTAATTTTGGTTAATAATTTTGGTAAGTGCAGATTTGGTGGAATGGTGGGGGCGGAAGCCAGATTGTCAGTTGTCGAAGAGAGAGATGAGAGGTGAGAGGAAAGTTCAGCGTGAACTGAATTGAAAAGGGATGGCCCCCCTCATCCCTCTTCCTGGTATGCATGGCACCCCTCATCCCCTTTCTTGGTATGCATGGCACCCTTCATCCCTCATCCTGGTATGCATGGCCCCCCTCATCCCTCTTCCTGGTTTGTATGTCATCCTTCATCCCTCATCCTGTTATGTATGGCACCCTTCATCCCTCATCCTGGCATGTATGGCACCCCTCATCCTGGTATGAATCTTATCCTTCATCCTGGTATGCATGTCACCCCTCATCCCTCATCCTGGTATGCATGACCCCCCTCATCCTGGTATGCATGGCCCCCCTCATCCTGGTATGCATGGCCCCCCTCATCCCGGTATGTATGCTCTCCCTAATCTTGGTATGCATGGCACCCTTCATCCTGGTATGCATGACACCCTTCATCCCTTCATCCCTCATCCTGGTATGCATGGCCCCCCTCATTCCTCTTTTTCTCCCCTTGTGTGCAAGTATGTCTTCTAATCTAAACCCAAATGAAACACCTATGGGGAATTCTGAAGAGATAAGTTGAGCATCACGCTGCATCCAGCATCCAGGCTCTATAAAGGTCGGTTTATGTCGCCAAGTTGTTTATTCCACTCCTAGATGACTTTCTGTCTTTAGAAACCATGAAAGTCAGGCAAAATACTAGATGTAGTGTTTTTTTATGTGGGGTGTATTCATGTTTGCATCAACTAATTTGAGTGCAACTGAAGATTTTTTATAATATTAATCTTACTTGCTTGTTTTGGGTTACAAAAATGTTCTGTGTAACTTAGTCTTGTCAAAATGTTTGAAATTGTTGTGTCCAATGACTTTTCAAATGGTGTCTACTCATTTATGGTGAGCATGGAATATATATGTATATACAGTATGTATATATCATATACATATACAGGTGCATCTCACTAAATTAGAATATCATCAAAAAGTTAATTTATTTCAGTTTTTCAATACAAAAAGTGAAACTCATATTATATAGAGTCATTACAAACAGCGTGATCTATTTCAAGTGTTTATTTCTGTTAATGTTGTTGATTATGGCTTACAGCCAATGAAAACACAGAAGTCATTATCTCAGTAAATTAGAATACTTTATAACAACAGCTTGAAAAATGTTTGTAAAATCCAAAATGTTGGCCTACTGAAATGTATGTTCAGTAAATGCACTCAATACTTGGTCGGGGCTCTTTTTGCATCAATTACTGCTCAGTGCGGCAATGTGGCATGGAGGCGATCAGCCTGTGGCACTGCTGAGGTGTTATGGAAGCCCAGATTGCTTTAATAGCAGCCTTTAGCTCGTCTGTATTGCTGGGTCTGGAGTCTCTCATCTTCCTCCTGACAATATCTCATAGATTCTCTATGAGGTTAAGGTCAGGTGAGTTTGCTGGCCAATCAAGCACAGTGATACTGTTGTTTTTAAACCAGGTATTGGTACTTTTGGCAGTGTGGACAGGTGCCAAGTCCTGCTGGAGAATGAAATTTCCATCTCCAAAAAGCTTGTCGGCGGAGGGAAGCATGAAGTGCTATAAAATTACCTGGTAGATGGCTGTGCTGACTTTGGTCTTGATAAAACACAGTGGACCTAAACCAGCAGATGACATGGCTCCCCAAACCATCACTGATTGTGGAAACTTCACACTAGACCTCAAACAGCATTGGATTGTGGCCTCTCCACTCTTCCTTCAGACTCTGGGACCTTGATTTCCAAATGAAAATTGAAACTCTGGGACCTTGTGAATTGTGTTAATGACTGCCTTCTGGACATCTGTCAAGTCAGCAGTCTTCCCCATGATTGTGGAGCCTACTGAAACAGACTAAGGGACCTTTTTAAACGCTTAGGAAGCCTTTGCTGGTGTTTTTTGTTAATTATTTTAATTTACTGAGATAATGACTTTTGTATTTTCCTTGGCTGTAATGCATAATCAACATTAACAGAAATAAACACTTGAAATAGATCACTCTGTTTGTAATGACTCTATATAATATATGAGTTTCACTTTTTGTATTGGAGAACTGAAATAAATTAACTTTTTGATGATATTCTAATTTAGTGAGATGCACCTGTTAACTTTTTGATGATATTCTAATTTAGTGAGATGCACCTGTATATATATATATATATATATATATATATATATATATATATATATTTTATCACCCTGACTAATAAGTGTTTCATTACTTTACAGAGGAAGAGGAAGAGGACCCTTCACCAATTGGTATGTACTGCACATTATCATTCCATGTTTCTTAACCCTGTCTTGTAATCAGCATTAACCTGACAGCCACATTTTTAAGCATGACATGTCATTTTATGTGGTAATAACTTTAAGGCTAAGTTCACACGATGCGTTTTTCATGCGTTTCCGCGGCGTTTTTGCAGTTGCGTAAACGCCGCGGAAACGCATGAAAAACGCATGGTAGAAGGGCAGCAATGTTCCCCAATGGAAATCCGCATGTGCTGTGCCCATGATGCGGATTTTTCCGCAGCGTAAACGCTGCGGTCAAAAATCCGCAGCATGTCAATTAATTTTACGGAAACGCTGCTCTTTTGCCGCCATTGACTTGCATTAGACCGCATGGAATCCACATCACTGTATATGTTGATGCGCTTTTAATGCGGTCTAATGTGCGGATGGTACCCGGGTGTGGATGAGAGGACTCTCATCCAGACCCAGGTACCATTAAAAAAAAAAGAATAAAATAAAAAATATATATATTCTCACCTTCTGACGGCCCGCGCTGCGTCCTGCTGGCTTCCCGGGCACTTCGCGGTTGAATGAAGGACCTTCGCTGACGTCAGAGTCATGTGACGGGTCACGTGACGCTGACGTCGGAAGGTCCTAAAGTCTTCACTGCCGGCAGCCGGGACCGAGCGAAGCAGGACACCGGGGGCCATCAGAGGGTAAAGTATAGATTTATTTTTTATTTTTTGACATTCACACACTATATAAATCCATGCCGGTTGCATGGATTTATATAGTGTGAAGTTGACAAGCACTTTCCAAGTGATGCTAAAATCTCTTGGGAAGCGCTTGTCAACCCGCATGCGGAAATGCATGTGAAGAACGCTTCATTTCCGCATGTCCCTGGCAGGAAACCGCATGTACAATCCGCATGCGTTTTTTCCTGCCAGAGAGATGCAGAAACGCTCAGGAAAAAATCCTGAGCATTTCTGCATCGTGTGCACATACCCTTAAATGCTTCTTCTTCTGCCAGTGATTCTGAGATTGTAATTTTGTTTTTGTAAAACATTGCACCTGTTCGTACTGGATCAGTTGTTTAGTCGTTATTTATGAAAGTATTCCAAATTTTCTGAAAATTTAGAAAAAATTTGCAATTTTTAAACTTAATTGTATACCCTTAATGAGATGTATATAGCTATAAAATATAAGTGTCTGCTCTATATGGGGTGATCCTGCGTTCAGGAGAAATTGCATAATACATTGTGCAGGCTAAAATTTGAGTCTGAAGTAACATTTTAGCTTAACCGCTTTAGGTTGTGTGCCCACGATGCGTTTTTTAAGCATTTCCGCAGCGGCAAAAACGCTGCAGAAACACTTAAAAAACGCATGGTAGAAGGCCTGCCATGTTCCCCAATGATAATCCGCATGTGCTGTGTACATGCTGCGGAAATTGCCGCTGCGGATTATCATTGCAGAAAAAAACGCAGCACTACCAATTATTTTACGGAAGTGCTGCGTTTTCGCCGCCATGGATTTGCATTAGAACGAATGGATTACGCTTCAATAGATAAGCACATGCGGAATATATGCGTTCAATGTGCGGATGGTACCCGGGTGTGGAGGAGAGGAGACTCTCCTCTGGACCTGGGTACCATAGAAAATTGTAAAAAAAACAATAAAATAAAAAATAAATATGATACTTACCTTCTGGTGGCCCCCGGTGCGCTCGTCCTCTCATGCCGGCAGATCGCGATGGACTGGAGGACCTGCGCTGATGTCATAGTCATGTGACTGGTCACGTGACGCTGACGTCGGCAGGTCCTTCAGTGTACCGCGATCTGCTGGCATGAGAGGACGGAGTGAAGCAAGACTGCGGGGGCCATCGGAAGGTAAGTATAGATTTATTTTTAAACATTCTTTCGGTCACACTATATAAAGTTGACAAGCACTTTCTAAGTGATGCTAAAATCGCTTGGAAAGCGCTTGTCAACCCGCATGCAGAAATGCATGTGAAGAACGCTTCACATCCGCATGTACCTGGCAAGAAAAACGCATGTACAATCCGCATGCGTTTTTTTCTGCCAGGGAGATGCAGAAACGCTCAGGAAAAATTCGGAGCATTTCTGCATCGTGGGCACATAGCCTTACTCCCCCCCCCCCAGGGTGGTTTGCACGTTAATGACCAACCAATTTTTACAATTCTGACCACTGTCACTTTATGAGGTAATTACTCTGAAACGCTTCAACGGATCCCCCTGATTCAGAGATTGTTTTTTCGTGACATATTGTACTTCATGACAGTGGTAAAATTTATTCGATATCACTTGCATTTATTCGTGAAAAAATTGGAAATTTGGTGAAAATGTTGAAAATTTCACAATTTTCAAAATTTAAATTTTTATTTCGTTAAATCAGAGAGATATGTTACACAAAATAGTTAATAAATAACATTTCCCACATGTCTACTTTACATCAGCACAATTTTGGAATCCAACATTTTTTTCATTAGTGCGCTATAAGGGTTAAAAGTTGATCAGCGATTTCTCATTTTTCAAACACAATTTACAAAACCATTTTTTTAGGGACCACATCACATTTGAAGTGACTTTGAGGAGCCTTTATTACAGAAAATACCCCAAATTGACACCATTCTAAAAACTGCACCCCTCAAGGTGCTGAAAACCACAATCAAGAAATTTGTTAACCCTTCAGATGCTTCACAGGAATTTTTGGAATGGGGACGAAAAAAGTGAACATTTAACTTTTTTCACAAAAATTTTACTTTAGACCCCATTTTTTTTATTTTTGCAGGGGTAACAGGAAAAAATGGACCCCAAAATTTGTTGTGCAATTACCCCTGAGCACGCAGATACCTCATACGTGATTAAAAAACACTGTTTGGGCGCACAGCAGGGCTCAGAAGGGAAAAGGCGCCATTTGACTTTTTGAATGTAAAATTTGCTTGAATAATTAGCGGATGCCATGTTGCGTTTAGAGAGCCTCTGATGTTCCTAACCAGTGGAAACCCCCCATAAGTGATACCATTTTTGAAACTAGACCCCTCAGGGAACTTATCTAGATGTGTGGTGAGCACCTTGAACCCCCCACAGAAGCTTATAACATGTAGCCGTGAAAATAAAATTTTCACATTTTTCCCACAAAAATGTTTTTCAGCCCCCAGTTTTGCATTTTCATAAGGGTAGCAGGAGAAATTGCACCATGCAACTTGTTGTGCAATCTCTCCTGAGTAAGTCAATACCCCATTTGTGGGGAAAACCACTGCTTGGGCGTACAGCAGGGTTCGGAAGGGAAGGAGCGCCATTTGACTTTTTGAATGTAAAATTTGCTTGAATAATTAGCGGACGCCATGTTGCATTTGGAGAGCCCCTGATGTGTCTAAACAGTGTAAAACCCCCACAAGTGACACCATTTTGGAAACTAGACCCCTGAGGGAACTTATCTTGATGTGTGGTGAGAACCTTTAACCCCAGGTGCTTCACAGAAGTTTAAAACATGAAGCCGTGAAAATAAAAAAATCTAACTTTTTCCACAAAAATGATCTTTTAGCCCCAAATTTTTTACTTTCACAAGGGTAAGAGGAGAAATTGGAACCTAAAAACTGTTTTGCAATTTCTCCTGAGTACGCCAATACCCCATATGTGGGCAAAATACACTGTTTGGGCGCATGTCGGGGTTCAGAAGGGAAGGAGCACTGTGTGACTTTTTGAACGCAAAATTGTCTGGAATCAAGAGTGGATGCCATGTCGCAATTCGGGAGCCCCTGATGTGCCTAAATAGTGGAAACCCCCCACAATTGACTCCATTTTGGAAACTAGACCCCTCAAGGATTTTATCAAGGGGTATAGTGTATATTTTGAACCCAGAGGTATGACAGAATTTGATAACATTAGGTCATCATATTGAATAAATTGTCATTAGTCTTGAGCGCAAGTGCTCGCTACTTGAGTTTGCATTGTGTACTCGGGTATGCACCATATATCACGGGTGCTCGAGTAACATGCTTGAGTCCCTGCCCTGCATGTTTCACGGTTGTTAGACACCCAAAAAAAAACATGCGGGGATCGCTCCTGCATGGCAGGCGATCCCAGCAATGTTTTTTTTGGCTGCGAAGCATATGGTGCAGAGACTCGAGCATGTCACTCGAACACCTGCGATACTCAGTGCATACCCGAGCACCCGATGCAAACTCAAGTAGCGAGCACTTGCGCTCAACACGGGTCGCCATATTGTCATCATTTTTTTTTTCTTTACTTTTGATAAAATCCCAAATCTAACCCCAACCCTAACCCTAGCCCAACCCTAACCGTAGCCCAACCCTAACCCTAACCCTAGCCCCAACCCTAACCCTACCCCAACCCTAACCACAAACCTAACCCTAGCCCAACCCTAACCCTAGCACAACCCTAACCCTAGAGTTTATTTTTTTACACCATTCCTCGTGTGGTATAAGTGATTAGACGACTTTATTCTTCAGGTCGGTTCGATTACAGCAGTTCAAGATTCATATTGGGTTTTTATGATTGATAGCTGTCACACACTAAAAGATGCTTTTTTGCAAAGACTAGTTTTTGCATCTCCATATTTTGAGAGCTATAATTTTTCCATATTTTGGCCAACAGAGTCATGTGATGGCTTGTTTTTTGCAGGACAAGTTGAAGTTTTTATTGCTACCATTTTCGGGCATGTGACTTTTTTTTATCGCTTTCTATTCCGATTTTTGGGAGGCAGAATAAACAAAAACCAGCAATTCAGGAATTTTTTTTTTTTGCCGTTCCACGTTTGGTAAATTTGATAAGACAGCTTTATTCTTCAGGTCAGTACCTTTACAGCGGTTCCGTATTTATGTTGTTTTTTATATTTTGGCGCTTTTACACAATAAAAACTTTTCTAGAAAAAATAATTTTTTTGTATCGCTTTATTTTGAGATGGAGCTGAATGGCGGCTTGTTTTTTGTGGGACAAGATGACCATTTCAGCGGTACCATTTTTATTTACATTCGTCTTTTTGATCGCGTGTTATTCCATTTTTTTGTTTGGCGGTATGATGATAAAGCATTGTTTTTTGCTTAGTTTTTTTTTTTTTTGATGTGACATCAGCGGATGTCAGAGCAGGCTGCAGCCGGGGGTCACGTGATGTCTAAATGGCTAAATCCCCTGTGGGAGAGAGGAGACCCCCTGGTGTCCGACCTGTCGTCTTTCCTCATGGCATTCCGGAAAGTCTTCGATGAACCAGGACGTAAGACCTCATCAGCCTCCTCTCTGCTATGTCTCCGCCAAGGGAGTCTCACCGTGGGCCAATATGCCATACGGTTCCACACCCTCGCTTCTGAGCTTGCCTGGGATAACGAGGCCCTAGTGTCCATCTTCTGGGAAGGCCTTTCTGGCCGGATTAAAGACGAGCTCGCCGGTCGGGACATTCCTACTACGATGGATGACCTGGTGTCGCTGGCTACCCGGACATCCGGTTTCAAGAGCACACCAAAGAGACCACCTGTGAGAGAAGATTTCCCTGCCTTGCTCCTACTTTCCAGAGACCTGTCTCCTCATCTGTTACTCCTCGGGCGCACTCACCTGAGCCCATGCAGATCGACCAGACCAAGATGGTCAAATCTCGCCAGGAGTCACGCCGAGCCGAGGGGAGCTGTTTCTATTGCGGCAGTAAGGAGCACCTGATCCGTTCCTGCCCAGAGAGGCCGGGAAACTCCAGTGTCTAGGACCGCTCGGAGAGGTCGCCCTATACAAAAGTAAACCCTCTCCATCCCTGACTATGTCTGTCTCTATCTCCTGGGGAGAGAGCCGTCACTTTGAACTCGCTCACCTGGATTCTGGAGCTGCTGGAAACCTCATTTCCCAGTCCCTGGTTGAGAAATATCATATCCCCACCAAGTCTCTGGCTGAACCATTGTCAGTCGCCTCCGTGGATGGAAGACTTCTTCCGGTGACCATCCTGCTCGTCACGGAACCCATAACCCTGCAGGTGGGAATGCTGCTCTCAGAAAATTTCCTTCCATGTGCTACCTGGACTCTCTCACTCCCTATTGCTAGGCCTACCTTGGCTCCAGACACATGAACCCGTGTTGAACTGGCAATCCGATGAAGTACTCCGGTGGGGGCCGGACTGCCACAAGACCTTCCTGGTTCCGGTTCATCCGATTCGTCCACCACCTACCCCAGCTAATTTACCCGGTCTTCCGGCTCCTTATTGGTCCTATGCTGACGTCTTCGGTAAAAAAGAAGCAGAAACTTTGCCACCTCATAGGCCATATGATTCCCCACTCGACCTGGTACCTGGCGCCACTCCACCCCTTGGCCGTATTTACCCGTTGTCCGCGGCCGAAACCCCGGCCATGTCTGAGTACATTGAAGAGAATCTGTCTAGGGGATTCATCCGGAAGTCTACCTCCTCGGCCGGCGCCAGATTCTTCTTTGTCAAAAAAAAGGATGGCTCGCTACGCCCCTGTATTAACTATAGAGGACCCAATCAGATCACGGTAAAGAATAAATACCCCCTGCCACTCATCTCCGAGTTGTTTGATCGCCTTAAAGGCGCCAGGATCTTTTCCAAGCTGGATCTACGTGGAGCATATAACCTGGTCCGTATCTGGCAAGGAGACGAGTGGAAGACGGCATTCAATACTCGGGACGGTCACTATGAATACCGTGTGATGCCCTTAGGTCTCTGCAATGCTCCCGTCGTCTTCCAAGAACTGGTCAACGACATCTTCCGTGATCTTCTTTATTCCTGCGTGGTGGTATACCTGGACGACATCTTGGTCTTCTCTCTCCGGATCTTCCCACACACCGGAGAGATGTTCGTCAGGTCCTGCTTAGGCTCAGGCAGAACCACCTCTATGCTAAATACGAGAAGTGCCTCTTAGAACAGACCTCTCTTCCATTCCTAGGCTATGTTATCTCCCAGACAGGCTTGCGAATGGATCCCGAGAAACTCTCTGCTGTCATAAAGTGGCCCCGTCCTAAGGGGTTGAAGGCGATTCCTGGGCTTCGCCAATTACTATCGTCTCTTCATTCCACACTTCTCGTCTCGGACGGCTCCCATATCTGCGCTCACCCGTAAGGGAGCAAATCCCAAGCAATGGTCACCCGAAGCTGAGGAGGCCTTCCTTTCCTTAAAGCAAGCCTTCTCCTCTGCCCCTGTACTGCACCGTCCGGATTGTAATAAACAATTCTACCTGGAGGTTGATGCTTCCTCCTCCGGAGCCGGGGCGGTGCTCACACAAAAATCTTCTTCCGGGAGAATGGTAACCTGCAGCTTCTTCTCCAAAATCTTCTCCTCATCTGAGCGCAACTACTCCATAGGAGACCGAGAATTGCTAGCCGTCAAATTGGCGCTGGAGGAGTGGCGCTATCTGCTTGAAGGGGCTCTATACCCGGTGATCATCTACACAGATCACAAAAATCTGGCATATCTCCAAAATGCCCAGAGACTTAATCCGCGTCAGGCCTAGTGGTCTTTGTTCTTCGCCCGCTTCGACTTCATCCTTCATTTCCGCCCGGCGGACAAGAATGTCAAAACTGATGGCTTGTCCCGATCCTTCCTGTCCTCCGATCAAGAGGAGGAGCCTATGCACATCATCGACCCCTCCAAGGTGATGAATGTGGCCCCCTTGGATTTGACTCGTCTTCCACCCGGTAAGACGTTCGTAGCGGTACCAGACCGTGAGAAGGTTCTTCGCTGGGGTCATTCTTCTAAACTAGCTGGCCATGCTGGCCAAAAGAAGACCTTCCTGCTCATTTCCCGGCATTACTGGTGGCCTACCCTGCGTAAGGATGTGGTAGACTTCGTCTCAGCCTGTTCATCTTGTGCCCGCAACAAAGTTCCCAGACACTTACCAGCCGGTCATCTCCTGCCGCTTCCCGTACCTGTTGCCCCGTGGCAACACATCGCTATGGACTTCATTACCGACCTCCCTGTTTCTGCCGGGTGTACTGTCATTTGGGTGGTCGCGGACCGCTTCTCCAAAATGGCCCACTTCATTCCCCTGCCTGGTCTCCCGTCTGCACCTGAGCTGGCTAAAGACTTTATCCGCCATATCTTCCGTCTCCATGGTCTCCACATCGTGTCGGATCGAGGGGTTCAGTTCACCTCACGCTTCTGGAGAGCGACATGTAAACTCCTGGTTGTCACCTTGGATTTCTCCTCCGCTTACCATCCTCAGTCCAATGGTCAAGTGGAGCGGATCAATCAGATCCTTACCAGCTACCTCTGGCACTTTGTTAATGTCCACCATTCTGATTGGGTAGACCTCCTTCCTTGGGCCGAATTCTCTTATAATAATCACGAGAGTGAATCCTCTTCCAAATCCCTGTTCTTTATAGTCTATGGCCAACTTCCCCGGATTCCGTTTCCCGTCTCCGCCTCTGTGGACAACCCTGCCGCAAAGTCTCTTGTCAGCGAGTTTTCCACCATTTGGGAGAGTACTAGGTCTGCACTTTTTCAGTCCTCTGGGCGGATGAAGAGATATGCTGATAAGAGACGTCTGGATCCGCCTCAATTCCGTCTGGGAGAGAAGGTTTGGCTCTCCTCCAAACATGTGCGGCTCAAGATACCCTCCTACAAGTTAGGTCCTCGCTTCATCGGCCCTTTCGAAATCCTCAAGCAAATTAATCCAGTGGCCTACAAATTAAAACTCCCGGCCACCTTACGGATTCCCAACTCCTTCCACGTATCTCTCCTCAAACCCATTGTCTTTAACTCTTTTTCCAACAATCCAGGTACTCCCCCTGCTCTGGTTTCCGCTGAGGACGTCTTTGAGGTAGAGCGTATTCTGGCCACCAAGAGGGTAAGAGGAAAGACCTTTTTCTGGTAGATTGGAAGGGGTTTGGTCCTGAGGAGAGAACTTGGGAACCCAGGGAGAACAAGAACGCCCCGCTTCTCCTTGAAAAATTTCTTTCAGGCCAAAAAAAGAGGGGGCCTAAAGGGGGGGTACTGTAGCATCAGCGTCTCTGCCCCTTGCTAGGCAGAGACTCCGTCACTCACACCTTCCCGCTCCTGGCTCGGCGTCCTCCAGCGCTTCTCTCCCCGCTGCTGCCGGCGCGCGCTCCTTCCATGGCACTGTGATTAGGGCGCGAGCGCTCCCCCTCTCTTAAAGGGACTGCGCGCGCTGTCCTAAGGAGTCCCCGGCCAATTGCCGGAGGACCTCCCATATATAAGGCACCTCCTCCAAAATGGAGTTGCCCAAGCAAAGTTGTTGCACAGTTTCTGATCTCTGCTTTAGCCCTCAGGTCCCGTTGCTAGCCTGACTCCTCGCCCTGCCTGCCAGCCTGTTATCTGCCCGTTACCTGCCAAGCCTGCCAGCCTGCTCACCTGGAGCGCTCACCTGTTACCTGCCTGTTACCTGCCCTGTCGGTCAGCCCGCTCACCTGGGAGCATCCGCCTGTTACCTGCCCTGTCTGTCAGTCCGCTCACCTGGGAGCATCCGTCTGTTACCTGCTGTGTCCGTCAGCCCGCTCACCTGGGAGCGCCCACCTGTTACCTGCCTGTTACCTGCTTTGTCTGTCTGCCCGCTCACCTGGGGGCACCCGCCTGTTTCCTGCCAGCCTGCCTGGAGACTCTGCCGTCACTTGCTGTGACCACCTGCCTGGTAAACCTAGAGACTACTACTTGCTCTGCTGTCACGAACCGTGATCACCTGTCAGCTACCAGAGACTTCTGCCTGCTTGCCGTGTCCATCCATCTTACTGGTCAGTCCCAGCCATCTGTCCCGTGGGAGCCACCTGCTGTCTTACAAGGTCGTCCCCAGAGTAGCACCTGGTCCCTCTGCCCGGATCCTCCCTGGTCACGGAGTCGCAAGGTCGCCGTCCGACCAGGGTCGGTTCGGGTTGATACTTAGTCACACCCCTCTGGGTCCCTCTTTGCACCTCGGCACAGAGGTTCCTCCACCCGGACCCGTAACAATAGTATTTCCTGCAGAGGGTTTTCTGAAGGTTTTTGTGTGGATGGGAGCCTTGTGTTCTCCTATTAATTCCAAATCCAGGAATGTTATTTTAGTTCTGTCTATGGTATGTCTATGGTATGGGTGAACCACAAATTAAACTCATTGTTGTTTAAATAAGTTAAAACTCTGTAATATCATTAGTTTCACCACCCCAGATGATTAATCATCAATAAATCTGGTATAGATGATAATAGAAGAACAAAAAGGATTGTGGACACTATTTATAAAACCTGAAGGTAACTGAAGGTAACTGGATCCTTAGTCACAGTAAACAATGTTCCTGTTTGTTGTCACTCTCTCCTCTGTAGTCCTTCACTTTCTACTAACCCCTATAATCCCTACTCCTAGTAAGGAATTGGTCATCTGTCTCTCCATTCTCCCCATCCATCTCACCTCCTCCTCAGAACTGATCCTCAACATACAATCCTGTGTCTCTAAGCCCAGACAACCACCTTATGCTCTCTCCTGCTCTCACCTACTAACACTTTCTCTACTCCTCCTCACTGCTGGTGATATCTCCCCAAATCCTGCCCCCCCCCCCACCCACCACATCCCCACAGTCACATCTACCTCTCATCCTTGATCGATCACACATTTCCGCAACCTTTCTAACCTTATACCCATCCGCCCAGCCCCACTAACAGAAGCTCTATGGAACGCACACTCTGTCTGCAACAAACTTTCCTACATCCATGATCTTTTCATTACTAACAAACTTTCCTTCCTCGGCATCACTGAAATCTGGCTCACCCCCTTCTGACACAACCTCTTCATTTGCACTTTCTTATGGCGGTTTCCACCTCTCCCACACACCCCGCCCCAGCAGCAAGTATGGTGGAGGAGTTGGCTTTCTTCTGTCAGATAACTGCTCCTTCTCACATATCCCATTGCCATCCTGCATTACCCTCCCCTCTTTTGAAGTGCACTGTGTGCACAACTACTCACCCTTCAACCTCCAACTGGCTGTCATTTACCACCCCCCAGGGCCAGCTACCACCTTCTTAGACCACTTCACCACCTGGCTACTCCATTTCCTTTCTGCTGATATCCCCACTATCATCATGGGTAACTTCAACATCCCCATTGACACTTCCCAATCATCTGACTCTAAGCTTCTATCCCTCACTTCCTCCTTCTGCCTCGCTCAATAGTGTTCCGCAGCCACTCACAAAGATGGACACACATTGGACCTCATCTTCACCAGCCTCTGTTCCCTATCTAACTTCTCTAACTCACCTCTCCCTCTTTCTGACCACAACTTACTCATATTCTTTCCCCTCTCCTCTCCAGGTCTGCAATCCCCCATCCAGAAACTTGCACACGCTCGCAGAAATCTCAAACTCCTTGACCAACACTCATTCTCTGAATCCCTTCTCCCTCTTACATAAATTACTTACACGATGCAGATGCTGCTGCTGCTTTATATAACACCACAACAGCTGCAGCTCTCAATTTGGTCGCCCCCCTCACACATACCAAAGCTTGCACCATCAACAGGCTACCCTGGCACACCAGCCTGACTAAAGAACTGAGACGGGTTTCCAGAGTTGCTGAACGAAGATGGAAAAGGTCTCACTCCAACGAGCACTTCATCACATTCAAACAGTCCCTCACTACTTTCAAGTCCACACTAACTGCAGCAAAACAAGCCTACTTCTCATTGCTCATATCCTCCCTGTCTCACAACCCTAAACAGCTATTCAGTACTTTCAATTCTCTCTTCCATCCTCCAGCTCCTCCTCCTCGCTTATTTTAGCTGAAGACTTTGATCATTCTTCAAGCAGAAGATTGACAACGTAAGGCAAAGCTTTGGCCATTAGTCCCCATAGCCTCTTCTCATAACTACTCGACTCTCCGCCTCCAAAATAAGCTTCTTTGCCATTACGTAAGATCAACTTTCCTCTTTACTCTCCAAGTCACATCTTACCACCTGTGAACTTGACCCAATTCCGTCTCACCTCATCCCAAACCTCACCGCAGTCTTCATCCCAACCCTAACCCACCTCTTCAACCTGTCACTAACAACTGTCGTCTTCCCCTCATGCTTCAAACATCCTCAAAAAGCCCTCCCTTGACCAATCCACTCTGTCTAGCTATCGCCCCATCTCACTTCTCCCTTATGCCTCAAAACTACTGGAACAACACGTCCATTTTGAACTCTCCTCCCACCTGTCCTCCTACTCCCTCTTTGACCGCTTACAATCTGGCTTTCAATTGCATCGCTCCACTGAAACTGCCATGACTAAAGTCACCAACGACGTACTGACTGCCAAATCCAAGCGACACTACTCTGTTCTCCTCCTCCTGGACCTGTCCTCTGCTTTTGACACACTGGACCATTCCCTCTTACTACAGACTTGGATCTCCTCATACCTAACAGACCGGACATTCAGCGTCTCCCACTCACACACCACCTCCTCATCTCGCCCCCTATCTGTTGGTGTCCCCTAAGGCTCAGTTCTAGGACCCTTGCTCTTCTCCATCTACACCTTTGGCCTGGGGCCGCTCATAGAGTGTCACGACTTTCAGTATCACCTCTATGCTGATGACACACAGATCTACCTCTCTGGACCTGATATCACCTCCTTACTAACCAGAATCCCGCAATGTCTGTCCGCTATTTCATCTTTCTTCTCTGCTAGATTCCTAAAACTTAATATGTATAAAACTGAATTCATCATCTTTCCACCATCTCACTCAACCCCCCACCTAACCAATCTATAAAAGTCAATGGCTGTCCACTCTCCCCACTCCTGCAAGCTCTCTGCCTCGGGGTAATCCTTAACTGATCTCTCCTTCAAACCTCATATCCATGCCCTTTCCACGTCATGCTGGCTCCAACTCAAAAATATTTCCAAGATCCGTACATTCCTCAACCATGAATCTGCAAAAACACTAGTGCATGCCCTCATCATCTCTCGCCTCGACTAGTGCAACCTCCTGCTCTGTGGCCTCCCTTCTACTGCTCTCGCACCCCTGCAATCTATCTTTAGCTCTGCTGCCCGACTAATCCACCTGTCCCCCACTATTCCCCGACCTCTCCCCTCTGTCAATCCCTTCACTGGCTCCCCATTGCCCAGAGACTCCAGTAGAAAACCCTAACCTTGGCATACAAAGCCTTCCACAAACTGTCTCCTCCATACATCTGTGATCTAGTCTCCTGGTACCTACCTGCAAGCTCCGATCCTCACAGGATCTCCTTCTCTACTCCCCTCTTTTCTCCTCTTCCCACAATCGCATACAAGGTTTCTTCCATGCATCCCCCCTACTCTGGAACTCTCTACCCCAACATTTCAGACTCTCGCCCTAACGTGGAAACCTTCAAAAAGAACCTGCAGACCACCACTTCCGACAAGCCTACAACCTGCAGTAACCCTCGCTGCACGACCAGCTGTTCCCTCACCTACTGTATCCTAACCCCCCATCCTTCTAGATTGTGAGCCCTAGCAGGCAAGGTCCTCTCTCCTCCTGTACCAGTCGGCGACTTGTATTTGTTCGAACTATTGTACTTGTTGTTTGCTATGTATACCCCTTTTTCACATGTAAAGCGCCATGGAATTAATGGCGCTATAATAATAAAACACTCCTCCCACCATGCCATTCCGATGTTCGCTACTGATGGGGAGAATTTAGCCCCCATGGAAACTCCGCTGTTTTGGAGAAAAAATATTTTATTGAACAGATTTAATGAATGACTGTAGATCAGGAGAGTAAGAACTAAATTTGGACAGGTGATGATCAACTGCAGAAATAGCAACGTGGTGCGGGATGCTTGTATATAGTTCCACTCCAGCTCAAAACATCACAGCAATCTTGAATGGAACCTGGGATACGTAGGACAAGTAGTTGGAGAGCTGAATCCAGCCACTGTCCAAGGCGTTCGCTAAAGGAGCCTATGCCTGCAGCAATTGGATGCATCAGTGGTAGTTTTTCTTTTTTGTGTGTTTTGGGTAATGCATGAATAATAAGTATAGTTGGATGATTTACAATAATGAATTCAGATTCTTTTTTTGTTAAAATACCCAATGCTATTCCCTCCTGAACCAAGTGTTTTAGTTTTTCTTGGAAAAATGACCGCCGCCAGGGACCAGGGGGAGACGGACAGGTGAGTATACTTTTTTTGTATTATTTTTACTTTTTTTGTCTTTTTTTTTTACTGTGGGCTGGGCACAGCCGACTACTGCTCTCCCCAGACGTACCGCTCTCAATGTTATTAGTGGGAGCGGCGATCGGATGAGAGAAGTAGTAGTCCTCCTCTCCGGACCTGGGTACCACCCGCAGCGCGTTTCCTGCGCAAATTTGCGTCCATTGGCTTTAATTGAAACAGCAAATCCGCAGGTATAGATATTATACTTGCGGGCTTGCTGCGGTTCAATGCTGTGTTTTTTTCTGCAATTGTAATCCTGAGCGGAAATTTCCACATCATGTGCACAGCACATCAGGATTACCATTGCTATAGCTGGCAGACCTATTAACAAGCGTTTTCCCAGCGGGAAAACCGACGTGAAAAGGCATCAAAAACGCTTCGTGTGCACATAGCCTTAATCATGCGAAGAGCATTGTGGATAATAAAAATAGAGAGGATCTAATCTCCAAAAAAAATAATTCTGGTTGAAATAAAAATATATAAAAAATGAATACGCAGATTCCAACATTAGTCCTCACCTACAATACCCATTATCCAGCTATTTCGGACATAGTAAAAAGAAATATTGATATCCTGAGAGAGGACAGTACTATGGACTTTTTTTTTTTTTTTAAAGTATCAGAGTGGTGCCTCGTAGAGCACCCACAATCGGAAATAAACTGTCCCCCAGTCTTTTTAATCCCAGTCCCTCTATAAAAAACACATGGTTATCAGTGAGTGGTTTTCACAAATGTGTCTTGCTTTCATGCAGCACATGTCCATTTGCCTCTAAAAAAATTATTTTTTCTAATAACAACAAGTCTAAAATATTTTCAATTAAAAGTTTTGTAAACTGCAATTTAGAGCATGTGGTTTATGTGATTGAGTGCACTGCTTGTAAGCTCAAATACGTTGGTTCCACCACCAGAAAGTTTAAAACAAGACTGAGAGAACATTTGTACAACATTTTATTAACCACTGCTGGCCGCTCCCAGGCATAATGTGACCCCGCCGCTAATGTCATGTCAAGCGAGGCGTGACATCAGTGACACGGTCCCGCGGTGGCTACTGGATTGTGGGCGGGGTTACCCCCCGCGTCACACCCTGCATCTACTGCGCGCTTTCCCAATGAATGGTGAGAGGGAGAACGCGCTGTGGATGCTGGGTGTGACGTGCGGGGTAACCCCACCCACAGCCGAGCATCCACCATGCAACGCAGTACTGAGTCACACCCGGCTACAGTCGGAACTAGATGTGACATCAGCGGATGTCAGAGCCCGCTGCAGCCGGGGGCCACGTGATGCCTGTCAGCGGCCAGCGATAGCGCCGCTCACAGGCAGTATCACTCAAGGTATTTACAAAGAAACTTATTTTCATCATAAAAATACATTGGCCTATTTTCAACAGTAGTGGACAACCCCTTTAAAGTCCCATAGAAGGACTAGGTAAAAAAGGAGGGGAGGGGTACAAAATTGTAAAAATATTTTAAAAAAAATTACAAAGATCAAAAGAATAAAAAAAAACAATACATGCGTAAATTTATGTAAAAACAAGAATAAAAGAAGTAAACGCATTTGTTATCATCTCATCCGAAATAACCTGATTTGTAAAATTGAAGTTAATGTCTTCAGTGAACACCATAAAAAAACTAAATTAAAAACTTAGCAAAAAAAATGGAAAAAGAAATTTCAGTGGGCTGTGCCTTCCTACACAAAAGCCACAGCAAAGAAACGTATACTGTACAGTATAGGTTTTCCTTATAGTGCGCCCCTATAGCGGACAGATGCCTTGACACCCATCCTGACTGTGGCCAATGTCAGACATATATCTCTTGAGGGCATGCATCAGCCAGTGGGCACAAACACTGTGTACCTAGCCTTACAAGTTATCTCTGTTCACATCAGTTTTACTTCTTTAATCTCTTGAGGTCAGAGTCACTTTGTAGGTTCATGACCAGGCCTTATTTTTTAAATCTGACCACTGTCACTTTATGAGGTAACTCTAGAACTCTTCAACGGATCCCACTGTTTCTGAGATTAATATTTCGTTACATATTGTACTTTATGATTGTGGTAAAATTTCTTCGATATCATTTGCGTTTATTTGTGAAAAAAATGGAAATTTGGTGAAAATTTTGAAAATGTTGCAATTTTCAAACTTGGAATTGTTATGCCGTTAAATCAGAGAGATATGTCACACAATATAGTTAATAAATAACATTTCTTACATGTCTACTTTACATCAGAACAATTTTGTAAACAAAATTTTTCCTTGTTAGGAAGTTATAAGGGTTAAAAGTTGACCAGCAATTTCTCATTTTCCCAACAAAATTTACAAAACCATTTTTTTAGGGACCACATCACATTTGAAGTGACTTTGAGGGGCCTTTATGACAGAAAATACCCCAAAGTGACACCATTCTAAAATCTGCACCCCTCAAGGGGCTCAAAACCACATTCAAGAAGTTTATTAACCCTTCAGGTGATTCACAGGAACTGAAGCAATGAAGAAGAAAAAAAATTAACATTTAACTTTTTTTTCACAATTTAATTTAGACCCAATTTTTTTATTTTCACAAGGGTAACAGATAAAAATGGACCCCAAAATGTACTGTGCAATTTCTCCTGATCATGCCGATACCCCATATGTGGGGGAAAACCACTGTTTGGGCACACGGCAGGCCTCGGAAGGGAAGGAGCGCAGTTGGACTTTTTGAATTCAAAATTTGCTGGAATAATTAGCTGACGCCATGTATCATTTGGAGACCCTGTAATGTGCTTAAACAGTGCAAACTCCCCACAAGTGACATCACTTATCTAGATGTGTGGTGAGCACTTTGAACCCCCAGGTGCTTCACAAAAGTTTATAACGTAGAGCCATGAAAATAAAAAATCTATTTTTTCCACAAAAATTTTCTTTTAGCTCCAAATTTTTTATTTGCACAAGACCTCTCATTTTGTTGTGCAATTTGTTCTGAGTATGCCAGAACATACCCTACATGTAATTGGTAACTACTTTTGAGGCATAGTGCAAAGGTCAGAAGGGAAGGAGCGCTATATTATGCACATTTTACTGTTATTGTTTGAGGGTGCCATCATCCACTGGGAGATCCCCTGAGGTGCCATAGCAGCCTGAGGACCCCATTTTACAAACTACACCTCTCAATGAACTCATCTAGGGGTGAAATGATCATATTGACATCATGAGTGTGTCACAGAATTTTATACCATTGGGCAGTGAAGAAAAAATAATTACGTTTTTATCTCAAAAATTTTGTTTTAGCCCCAGATTTTACATTT
Source organism: Phyllobates terribilis (assembly GCF_046119375.1). Classification (NCBI taxonomy): domain Eukaryota; kingdom Metazoa; phylum Chordata; class Amphibia; order Anura; family Dendrobatidae; genus Phyllobates; species Phyllobates terribilis. The sequence goes on from NW_027363110.1 coordinate 1,214,009, forward strand.
TTCAATGGGGTTAATGGATAAAACTGGCCCCTAAAATGTGTCCCACAATTTCTGCTGAATGTAGCAATACCTCATATGTGACTGTACAGTACTGCTTAGCCACACGGCGACACTCGGGAAGGACGGAGCGCTATTTCACTGCTGGAGTGCAGGTTTTCCTAGAATAGTTTACGGACTCCATATGCACAGAACCTAAATGCTAAAAAAGAGCAGAATACCCCCTCAAGTGACCCCATTTTGTAAGTTATACCCCTGCCAAACATGTGGATGGTAAATCTGATGTAGGCACACACTGGAGCTCTGGAGGGCGGGGGTGGGGTGGGGGAGGGGGGTAGCATTAAAACTTCGGAGCGCAGAATTTGCTTTATTTCTTTTGGGGGCGAGGAGCCATTTCACTTTTCCAGTGCCCTTGTGCTACCAGTAACGTGGAAGCCCCCTATATTTACATTGACAGATGATGGATCGGAGTGTTCTGTTTTTTTTGTGGATAGATTTGAAGCTTTTATTGGGAACATTTTACATAACATTTTGGATCATATTTATCCGGTGCTCTATGCTGAGCACTTATTTTGGGGTTTCCATCTAAATCTCTGGGTGACGTGATTCAGGTGACACCCCCCAGGGGATCCATTCATTATAATGAGGCAGCAGAGTTACTCTTCTGGGCTCCATCTGACCTCTGTTCAGCTTTGTCCTACTTTTCAGAGGTGCCCAAAACTGCGGCCGATCGCGCATTTATGCACACCTAAAAAGACGGACAACGCTGAATCACAGGCCAGACGGCGTCCAGTGTTGCCATCTGCCTTGTTTTAGGGAATCTTCCTCTGGGACTGTCATGTAAGGGCTTGTTTTTTGCGAAACGATTTGACGTTTTTATTGGTACCATTTTTGGTCACATGACATATTTTGATCGCTTTCTATTCTAATTTTTGGGGAAGGAAAATGACCAAAAACTGGCAATTCAGGAATTGTGTTTTTTTTTTATGCATGTGGTAAAATTGATAAGGCAGAGTTATTCTTCAGGTCTGTACGTTTACAGCGGTACCACATTAACCGTTTCCCGACCGCCCACTGTAGATAAACGTCGGCGCTTGCTGGGCTCTGTGCAGCGCCGACGTTTAAAAACGGTGGGCGGTCCCGCAGCGCTCAGGACCCCCAGGGTCCTGCAAGCGCTGCGATTCTGGTGCAGAGCGTTAGCTCTGACAGGGGACATCATCGGGACCTGATTGGATCAGGTCCCAATGATGTTAACCCTTTGCTATGTTCTATATGCCGCGATCTATAGTGATCGCGGCATATAGAAGATAGACAGAGGAGAGGTGGTCGTCTTACTTACCTCTCCGACGACCCCTGATACCTTCCAGGACCTGGCGTTGCTATGGCAGCTGGAGGTCACATGACCGCCTCCAGATCTGCCATATATGGTGTCCTGCCAGGGTCAACCTGCAGCTGAAGCCTGGCAGGACACACTGACTGTGAAACAGTCAGAAAAGATCTCATGTAATGTAATACATGTCTATTACATTACATGAGATCAGTGAGCAGAAAAATAAAAATTAATGTCCCATACAGGGACTAAGTAAAAATGTAAAAAAAAAAGTAAAAAAAATGTTTTTAAACTGTTAAAAAAAAATCACAAAATAAATAAAAATAAATAAATAAAATATTAAACCAATAAATCCATATATTTATGCAAAACCAAAAAAAGTACACATATTTGGTATCGCCGCGTCCGAAACTACCCAATCTATAAAACTGTCACACTAATTAACTCCTTCTGTGCACACCGTAATAAAAATAAATAAAAAACGGAGCAAAAAAATATGCTTTTTCATCATATCGCCAAACAAAAAGTGGAAAAAAATGCGATCAAAAAGCAGAATAGAAATAAAAATGGTACCGCTGAAAACGTCATCTTGTTCCGGAAAAAAAAGCCACCATACAGCTCTATCAGCCGAAAAATAAAAAAGTTATACCTCTCAGAATAAAGCAATGCAAAAAAAATATTTTTTCTATAAAATTGTGTTATTGTGTAAAAGCGCCAAAACATAAAAAAAAATATACAGTAAGTGTAGTATCGCTGTAAATGTACTGACCCGAAGAATAATTCTGCCTTATCACTTTTACCACACGCAGAACGGCATAAAAAAAAACACCTCAAAAAACAATTCCTGAAGTGTTTGTTTTTGTTAATTTTACCTCCCAAAAAACGGAATAGAAAGCGATCAAAAAATGTCACGTACCCAAAAATGGTACCAATAAAAATGTCAACTCGTCCCGCAAAAAACAAGCCGTCACATGACTCTGTCGGCCGAAATATGGAAAAATTATAGGTCTCAAAATATGGCGATGCAAAAACTAGATTTTGCAAAAAAGGCGTCTCTTAGTGTGTGACAGCTGTCAGTCATAAAAACCCGATATAAATCTGGTATCTCTGTAATCGCACCGACCAGAAGAATAAAGTAATCTAATCAGTTATATCACACGAGGAACGGCGTAAAAAATAAATAAAACCAATTCTTCACCTGCTACTGATTTGTTTATTATGTCTCCCAAAGATCGCAGTAAGGCTCTGCTCACATTTATCTTGCGTTCTGCGCTGAGCACTTACACCAGAGTTTCCGTGTAAATCTCTGAAATACGTTATTCAGACGGAACCCATGACGGAAGATTCCCTGTAATGAGGCAAATATATGCCACTGTGGATGCCGTCTGGCCTGTGATCCCACGGTGTCATTTGTTTTAGGCGTTAGTAAAAGTGCGGTTGGCCACAGTTTTGTGCACTTCTGAAAAAAAGGACACCGCTAAACAGAGACCAGACGGAGTCCAGAGTAACTCTGCTGCCTCATTACAGTGAATGGATCCCGCAGGGGTTTCATCTGAATTACATCACTTGGAAATATAGATGGAAACCCCGATGTAAGTGCTCAGCCTAGAGCGCTGGATAAATGTTACGTAAAATGTTCCCAATAAAAGCTTCAACTCAGTCCTCAAAAAAAGCTAGTCCCCACTCAGGTCCGTCATCTGTTAAAAATATTGCAAGTTACTGGTAGCAGAAAGGCTCTGGAAAAGCGAAATGGCCCTTGCCCCCCAAAAGAAATTTAGAAATTTTTGTGCTCCCAAATCCAAATACCTATTCTACAATAATTTGTTCTCCAATTGTCAAATAGCACTCCGTCCCCCCCAGATCTCACCGTATGGCTGAGCGGTACAATACAGCCACATATGGGGTATTGCCACTTTTAGAAGAAATTGTGTGACACATTTCGGCACCAATTTTACCCATTGCCCTGTGTGAAAATGTAAAATCTGAGGGTAAAACATTTTTTTGTGGTAAAAATATAATTATGCTTTTTTCACTGCCCAATGGTATAAATTTAAGAATTAAAAAATACTCACTACTTCCCTAGATGAATTCCTTGAGGTGTAGTTTACAAAATGGGGTCACTTGTGGGGGTTTCTGCTGTTTCGGCATGTCAGCGACTCTTCAAATGTGACATGGTGTCTGCTGCCTATCCCAGCCAACATAGCGCTCCTTTCTCTTCCGAACCCTGCCGTACACCAAAGCAGTGGTTTTCCCCCACATATGGGGTATCGGCGTACTCAGGAGAAATTGCACAACAAATTTCATGGTGCAATTTATCCTGTTACCCTTATGATAATGCAAAATTAGGGAATGAAAAACATTTTTTGTGGGAAAAATATGAAAATTTTATTTTTATGGCTCAATATTATAAACTTCTGTGAAGCAGCTGGGGGTGCAAGGTGCTCACCACACATCTAGATAAGTTCCCTAAGGGGTCTAGTTTCCAAAATGGTGGCACTTGTGGGGGGTTTCCACTGTTTAGGCACATTAGGGGCTCCCCAAATGCGATATGGCATCTGCTAATTATTCCAAAAAATTTACATTCAAAAAGTCAAATGGCGCTCCTTCCCTTTCAAACCCTGCCGTGCACCAAAGCAGTGGTTTTCCCCCACATATGGGGTATTGGCGTGTTCAGGAGAAATTGCACAACAAATTTCATGGTGCAATTTATCCTATTACCCTCATGATAATGCAAAATTAAGGGATGAAAAACGTTTTTGTGGGAAAAATGTGAAAATTTTATTTTTACAGCTCAATACAGGGGTTTCCACTGTTTAGGAACATCAGGGGCTCTCCAAACGCAACATGGCGTCTGCTAATTATTCAGACAAATTTTACATTCAAAAAGTCTAATGGCGCTCCTTCCCTTCCGAACCCTTCCCTTCCGAACCAAACAGTGGTTTTCCCTCACATATGGGGTATGAGCGCGCTCAAGAGAAATTGCACAAAAAATTTTGGGGTCCATTTTTTTCTGTTACCCCTGTGAAAATAAAAAAAATTGGGTCTGAAGTAACATTTTTGTGAAAAAACTTAAATGTTAATTTTTTTCTTCCACATTCCAAAAATTCCTGTGAAGCACCTGAAGGTTTAATAATGTTCTTGAATGTGGTTTTGAGCACCGTGAAGGGTGCAGTTTTTAGAATGGTGTCACTTTTGGGTATTTTCTGTCATAAAGGCCCCTCAAAGTGACTTCAAATATGATGTAGTCCCTAAAAAAATGTTTTTGTAAATTTTGTTGGAAAAATGAGAAATCGCTGGTCAACTTTTAACCCTTATAGCTCCCTAACAAAAAAAAATGTTGGTTCCAAAATTGTGCTGATGTAAAGTAGACATGTGGGAAATGTTATTTATTAACTATTTTGTGTGACATATCTCTCTGATTTAAGGGCATGAAAATTCAAAGTTTGAAAATTGCAAAATTTTCTAAATTTTTGCCAAATTTCCGATTTTTTCACAAATAAACGCAAGTGATATTGAAGAAATTTTACCACTATCATGAAGTACAATATGTCACGAAAAAACAGTCTCAGAATCAGGGGGATCCGTTGAAGCGTTTCAGAGTAATTACCTCATAAAGTGACAGTGATCAGAATTGTAAAAATTGGCCTGGTCACGAAGGCAAAAACAGGCTCTGGTGCGAAGTGGTTAATATCGTTTTTATACAAAATATATATATATTTTTTGCATCGCTTTATTCTGAGAGCTATAATTTTTTTATTTTTCCACTGATGGGGCTGTATGGCGGCTTGTTTCTTGTGGGACAAGATGACGTTTTCAGCGGTACTAATTTTATTTATATTTGTTTTTTTTATCGTGTTTCATTCCCCTTTTTTTTCCCAGTGGTATGATGATAAAGCATCGTTAGCCTCGTTTTTTTAAGGTTTTTTTGTGTGGCGTTCACTGAAGGGGTTAACTAGTGTGACACTTTTATAGGTCGGGTCGTTCCAGAATCGGCAATACCAAATATGTGTACTTTTTTTATTTTATTGTTATTTTTTTACCTAAAAATGTGTATTTATTAGTGAATATGTTTTTTTTAATTAATATTATTTAATATTTGTTTTTATGTATTTGTATAAGTTTTTTGCCATTTATTCTTTACTTTTTACTTAGTCCCTTTATGGGACTTTCACTTGTTTCTCTTTGATCACAGGTATAATGTATTGCAATGTACTAGATTGCAGTGCATTGATTATACCTTTAGTGAAAGCTCCTGAGCCCATGCTGTGAGCATGGTTTCAGCAGCTTTCCGTAGCTTGGTGACCAGGGGGTCGTCATGACGACCCCTGGTCACCATGGCAATGATTGGGCCCCACGACATCGCAGGGCCACCGATCTGTCAGGGGGTTAACAGCCAGGGGTGGTGTTGACACTCCTACTAGCTGTTTAGTGCCGGAGATCAGCCACTGGCGGCGCTGAACTCCGGCACTGATCGGGCTGGAGACGCTGATATTTCAGCATCTCCTGCACGATCATGCTGAGATCGGTCAGTCAGATTGACTGACTGATCGCAGCGATCTAGGTGTGCGGACCGACCATATGGCTCCCTGCACCCCATCTTGTGCTGCTCAGCTGTCACAGATAGCTGTCCGCACTTATCTGTCACTGCGTGTTTACACACTGTGACAGTTTAACCCCTTAACAACATTTGCCGTACTAATACGCGTCTGTGCCTTGGGACTTAAGAGCCAGACCCGTATAAGGACGTCATGGCGATCGCGCGCGCACACAGGCTGTGCGGGCGCGATCGCCGCTGGGTGTCAGCTGATTGTCACAGCTGACACCCGGTACTATGTGCAGGGAGCGGTCCTGCATCGCTCCCAGCACATTAACCCCCGCGATGCTGCGATCGAAGTCGATCGCGGCAGTGCGGGGGCAAGCGGAGGTGATCGCCGATACTCACCTCCTCTTCCGGCTTCCAGCGCAGTCTGCAAAGGCTTCCCGGGTGTTGCCATGACGACCCGATGTCGTCATGACAACATCCGGGTCACCAGACAGCAGGAAGATTGCTTGGACATGCGCAGTGCATCTCCAAGCAATCTTCACACTGTGCATTTCTGACAGCTTGCATGGCATAGGGATGGTGCTGCATTCCTGTGCCATGCAGGCGATCAGAGAAAAAAAAGTGAAAGTCCCAGAGTGGGACAAAGTAAGAAAGTGTATAAACTGTGTGAAAGTGGAAAAAAAAATAAAAAAAACATTTGCAAAAATATAAAAAAAAAAATAAAAAAAATAATCCACCAAAAATAAAAATATAATGTACCCATCAATAAATATTATTATAAAAAAACACAAAAAAACAATAAAAGTACACATATTTGGTATCGCCGCGTCCATCAGCCGAAAAATAAAAAAGTTATAGCTCTCAGAATAAAGCGATGCTAAAAAATATTTTTTTCTATAAAATAGCTTTTATTGTGTATAAGCGTCAAAACATAGAAAAATTATACAAATGTGGTACCGCTGTAAACGTACTGACCCGAAGAATAAAGCTACCTCATCAATTTTACCACACGCGGAACAGAATAAAAAAAAAAAAAAGAAAAAAACAATTCCTGAATTGTTGGTTTTTGTTTATTCTGCCTCCCAAAAATCGGAATAGAAAGCGATCAAAAAATGTCACGTGCCTGAAAATGGCACCAATAACAACGTCAAGTCATCCCGCAAAAAACGAGCCGTCACATGACTGTCTGCCAAAATCTGGAAAAATTATAGCTCTCAAAATATGGCGATGCAAAAACTAGATTTTACAAAAAATGCGTCTTTTAGTGTGTGACAGCTGTCAGTCATAAAAACCCCATATGATTCTGGCATTGCTGTAATCACACCGACCCGAAGAATAAAGTCGTCTAATCACTTATACCGCACAAGGAACAGCGTCAAAAATAAACTCTTGGGTTAGGATTGGGCTAGGGTTAGGGCTGGGTTTGGGGCTAGGGTTGTGCTGGGGCTAGGGTTGTGCTGGGGCTAGGGTTGTGCTGGGGCTAGGGTTGTGCTAGGGCTAGGGTTGTGCTAGGGCAAGGGTTGCACTATGGTTAGGGTTGTGCTAGGGTTAGGGCTGGGGTTGGGATTTTTTTCAAAAGTAAGAAAAAAAGATGACGATATGGCGACTAGTGTTGAGAGCAAGTGCTCGCTACTTGAGTTTGCATCGGGTGCTCTGGTATGTATTGAGTATCGTGGGTATTTGAGTGACATGCTCGAGTCTCTGCCCCATATGCTTCGCGGCCAAAAAAGTTTACAGGGATTGCCTGCCATGCACGAGCGATCCCCGCATGTTTTTTTTTCGGTGTCTAATAACCGTGAAACATGCGGAGCAGGGACTCGAGCATGTCACTCGAGCACACGCTTTACATGGTGCATACCTGAGTACCCGATGCAAACTCAAGTAGCGAGCACTTGCGCTCAAGAATAATGACAACTTATTCAATATGATGACCTAATGTAAACAAATTCTGTGCCGTACCTCTGGGTCCAAAATGTTCACTATACACCTTAATAAAATCCTTGAGGGGTATAGTTTCCAAAATGGGGACACTTGTCGGGGAGCTCCACTGTTTAGGCACATCACGGGCTCTCTAAACGCGACATGGTGTCCGCTAACAAATTGAATGGAAAATCCGCTCAAATTGTTAGCGGACGCCATGTTGCGTTTGGAGAGCCCCTGTGTGCCCAAACATTGGAGCTTCCCCACAAGTGACCCCATTTTGGAAACTAGACCCCCCAAGGCACCTATCTAGATGCATAGTGAGCACTTGGAACCCCCAGGTGCTTCACAAATTGATTCGTAAAAATGAAAAAGTGAAAAAAAACATTTTTTAATTTTTATGAATCAATTTGTGAAGCACTTGGGGTTCCAAGTGCTCACTATGCATCTAGATAGGTGCCTTGGGGGGTCTAGTTTCCAAAATGGGGTCACTTGTGGGGGAGCTCTAATGTTTAGGCACACAGGGGCTCTCCAAATGCAACATGATATCCGCTAACAAATTGAATGGAAAATCGGCTCAAATTGTTAGCGGACACCACGTTGCGTTTGGAGAGCCCCTCTGTGCCCAAACTTTGGAGCTCCCCCACAAGTGACCCCATTTTGGAAACTAGACCCCCCAAGACACCTTTCTATATGCATAGTGAGCACTTGGAACCCCCAGGTGCTTCACAAATTGATTCGTAAAAATGAAAAAGTGAAAAAAAAAAACACTTTTTCATTTTTATGAATCAATTTGGGAAGCACCTGGGGTTCCAAGTGCTCACTATCAATCTAGATAGGTGCCTTGGGTGGTCTAGTTTCCAAAATGGGGTCACTTGTGGGGGAGCTCCAATGTTTGGGCACACAGGGACTCTCCAAATGCAACATGATATCCGCTAACAAATTGTCGGCTCAAATTGTTAGCGGATATCATGTTGCATTTGGAGAGTCCCTGTGTGCCCAAACATTGGAGCTCCCCCACAAGTGACCCCATTTTGGAAACTAGACCCCCCAAGGCACCTATCTAGATGCATAGTGAGCACTTGGAACCCCTAAGTGCTTCATAAATTGATTCGTAAAAATGAAAAAGTGTTTTTTTTTTCACTTTTTCATTTTTACGAATCAATTTGTGAAGCACCTGGGGGTTCCAAGTGCTCACTATGCATCTATAAAGGTGCCTTGGGGGGTCTAGTTTCCAAAATTGGGTCACTTGTGGGGGAGCTCCAAAGTTTGGGCACACAGGGGCTCTCCAAACACAACATGGCGTCCGCTAATTATTCAAGCAAATTTTACAATCAAAAAGTGAAATGGCGCTCCTTCCCTTCCGAGCCCTGTCGTGCGCCCAAACAGTGTTTCTTCCCCAAATATTGGGTATCTGCGTGCCCAGGGAAAATTGCACAACAAATTTTGGGGTCAATTTTTTTTGTTACCCCTGTGAAAATAAAAAAATTGGGTCTAAAGTAACATTTTTGTGAAAAAAGTTAAATGTTCATTTTTTTCTTCCACATTCAAAAAATTCCTGTGAAGCACCTGAAGGGTTAATAAAGTTCTTGAATGTGGTTTTGAGCACCTTGAAGGGTGCAGTTTTTAGAATGGTGTCACTTTTGGGTATTTTCTGTCATAAAGACCTCTCCAAGTGACTTCAAATGTGATGTGGTCCCTAAAAAAATGGTTTTGTAAATTTTGTTGGAAAAATGAGAAATCGCTGTTCAACTTTTAACCCTTATAGCTCCCTAACAAAAAAAATTTTGGTTCCAAGATTGTGCTGATGTAAAGTAGACATGTGGGAAATGTTATTTATTAACTCTTTTGTGTGACATATCGCTCTGATTTCAGGGCTTAAAAATTCAAATTTTGAAAATTGCAAAATTTTCAAAATTTTCACCAAATTTCCGTTTTTTTCACAAATAAACGCAAGTGATATTGAAGAAATTTTTCCACAATCATGAAGTACAATATGTCACGAAAAAACAATCTCAGAATCAGGGGGATTAGTTGAAGCGTTCCAGAGTAATTACCTCATAAAGTGACAGTGGTCAGAATTATAAAAATTGGCCCGGTCATTAACGTGCAAACCACCCGCGGGGCTTAAGGGGTTAAAGCCATAACGGACTATGCACGGCAAGGAGCATTAACTTACACCTGCTCATGCCGTGCAGTGTCCGTCATTGGGCGTTATGGGGTTAATACCGCTGTCAAGTGTGATGGTGACATGTAACAGACTTTAACATAATGGCCATCAGTTCTAATGAACATGGGGCCACCGTGCAGTATGAATGCACATTGACGAAGGGTTACCTTGACTGCCGGATGACCACTTTAAAAAAATATATATATGGCTCTCAGAATATGGTGACAAAAGCCAAATTGTTTTTGTAAATGTTTTTATTTTATTTTTAATTAGTAAATCATGAATAGAAATATATAGATTTGGGATCCCGTAACCATACTGACCCATAGAGCAAAGGTAACAGATCACCACCTGATTACCACAAAGTAAGCGGCGCTAGTACAAAACCTTGAAAAAGAAAATGTGGAATTACAGTTTTTTTCCTCACCGTTTCCACTTATTTCATAGAATAAGTGGTGTTCTGCAAAAAACAAGCCCTCTTGCGGCTATGTCGAAATATTAGAAAGGTTATGGTTCTTGTTACAAGGAGAGGAAAAACTAAGTTACAATATCCTGGGGAAAAGCTCTGTGTCTGCCTCCTGAAAACCTCCAGCTCAGGGTTTGTTACCCGACCGACGACATGTTTAACAGATTCCTTTGACTAAACCACCCTTCACATGTCCATATAATACCGGTACTGGAAAAATGGTACCGGTGTCATAAGTATTTTGGATCAGTGTGTCATCCGTGTGCCATCAGTGTTCTATCCGTGTGCAATTCATTTTTTTTCCACCATGACTTAAATATCAATTCCAAAGCTTCTCCTATACTTTGCAATGTTAAACATGTACAGCACACGGTTGTCACAAGGATGTTTCACACGGAGCCAGAAATGTGTATTGGCCCTTGTAATCCATGCGGACGAGTCTCATGCAAAGATCACCATAGATTATGATAGGTATGTGTGGATACGTGTCTTCAATGCATGTGAAAGCGAATGCCACACGTGCTGAAAACATGTACATGTGAAGGAAGCTTTACACACTGTGTGAACAAGTATGAAAAGTCACCTCTTAATCATTGAATTAAGGTTTTCTCTTTTGGTTCCATTGCCATGGGTATAAAATCCAGCATCTAAGCATGTAGTCTGCCTGTGCGAACAGTTGTGATAAAATGGCTCGTTCTAAAGAGCTCCCTGAATTCAGCATCTTGCTGTCATATGTTGTCACAAGTCAGTTCATGAAAGTTCAAATAAGACATGGCTGGGTGAGTTTGGTGTGGAAGAACATGACTGACCCTTCAAGAGACCTAACCTCAACTCCATCAGATAGATACCTTTTGGATTAACCAGAGATTACAAGCCAGGTCCCCTTGTCCAACATCAGTGTCTGACCTGATAACTGCTCTTCTGGAAGAATGGACAACAAATTGCACAGAAATGTCCCCCAATTTTTTTTTTAGAGTGGAAGCTTTATTAGCTGCAAAGGGAGATCAACTCCATGTTAATGACCCTGGATTTAAAAAGGAATGTCATAAAATTTCCTCCAGGAGTAATGTGTATGTGTCCCAATAATTTTATCCCTACAGTGTGTAATAGGTTCTGCTTCTTCCATGGTGAGAGGTGGAGACTGCTTCTCTGATGATGTGTAAATCTGGAGGTGAATGAGAATCATAATCAGTTTTGTTATATATTTTAGGAAGGACGTCCAGAATAAAAGGCTTAAAGCACCCAATAATTGAAGACAGTGAGGATGAGGAGGTGCAGCCAACGTAAGCACTAAATACGACTATCATTCGTTACATTGTATTGTAAGGCTATGTTCACATGTCTGGTAGTTATACCTGTTTTTGGATTTGTTAGGGGTGATAAAAAATGAAAAGATACAATGCAAAATTAGTTCATTCAAATAAGGACGGGAATGTCTTAAATTGTTTTCTTTTTTACTGCAATCTGTTTTTTAGCAGGATCATGTGCCGATTTGCCATGAGCGTTACCCGTTGGCCATCGCTCATAGCAGATGATCATTTTAACCATGTGTAGCACAAGTGATCGGATGAAAGCACCTTCAAGTCTTCTAAGGAAACTATTAAGGCCAGAAAAAAGTAAAAAAAAAATGTTTTTTTTTTTTAAAAATATAAACGTTCAAATCACCCCCCTTTTGCCCCATTCAAAATAAATGAATAATAAAACTAAAATATACATACAGTTATATGAAAAAGTTTGGGCACCCCTATTAATCTTAAGCTTAGTATTTTATAAAAATTGGTGTTTTTGCAACAGCTATTTCAGTTTGATATATGTAATAACTGTTGGACACAGTAATGTTTCTGCCTTGAAATGAGGTTTATTGTACTAACAGAAAATGTGCAATCTGCATTCAAACAAAATTTGACAGGTGCATAAGTATGGGCACCCTTATCATTTTCTTGTTTTAAATACTCCTACCTATTTTTTACTGACTTACTAAAGCACTCTTTTTGTTTTTGTAACCTCATTGAGCTTTGAACTTCATTGCCAGGTGTATGCAATCATGAGAAAAGCTACTTAAAGTGGCCACTTGCAAGTTGTTCTCCTGTTTGAATCTCCTCTGAAGAGTGGCATCATGGGCTCCTCAAAACAACTGTCAAATGATCTGAAAACAAAGATTATTCAACATAGTTGTTCAGGGGAAGGATACAAAAAGCTGTCTCAGAGATTTAACCTGTCAGTTTCCACTGTGAGGAACATAGTAAGGAAATGGAAGAACACAGGGACAGTTCTTGCTAAGGCCAGAAGTGGCAGGCCAAGAAAAACATCAGAAAGGCAGAGAAGTAGAATGGTGAGATCAGTCAAGGACAATCCTCAGACCACCTCCAGAGAGCTGCAGCATCAACTTGCTGCAGATGGTGTCACTGTGCATCGGTCAACTATACAACGCACTTTGCACAAGGAGAAGCTGTATGGGAGAGTGATGCGAAAGAAGCCGTTTCTGCAAGCACGCCACAAACAGAGTCGGCTAAGGTATGCAAAAGCACATTTGGAGAAGCCAATTTCTTTTTGGAAGAAGGTCCTGTGGACTGATGAAACCAAGATTGAGTTGTTTGGTCATACAAAAAGGCGTTATGCATGGCGGCAAAAAAACACAGCATTCCAAGAAAAACACTTGCTACCCACAGTAAAATTTGGTGGAGGTTCCATCATGCTTTGGGGCTGTGTGGCCAATGCCGGCACCGGGAATCTTGTTAAAGTTGAGGGGCGCATGGATTCCACTCAGTATCAGCAGATTCTTGACAATAATGTTCAAGAATCAGTGATTAAGTTGAAGTTAAGCAGGGGATGGATCTTTCAGCAAGACAATGATCCAAAACACCGCTCCAAATCTACTCAGGCATTCATGCAGAGGAGCGATTACAATGTTATGGAATGGCCATCCCAGTCCCCAGACCTGAATATCATTGAACATCTGTGGGATCATTTGAAGAGGGCTGTCCATGCTCGGCGACCATCAAACTTAACTGAACTGGAATTGTTTTGTAAAGAGGAATGGTCAAACATACCTTCATCCAGGATCTAGGAACTCATTAAAAGCTACAGGAAGCGACTAGAGGCTGTTATTTTTGCAAAAGGAGGATCTACTAAATATTAATGTCACTTTTCTGGTGAGGTGCCCATACTTATGCACCTGTCAAATTTTGTTTGAATGCAGATTGCACATTTTCTGTTAGTACAATAAACCTCATTTCAAGGCAGAAACATTACTGTGTCCAACAGTTATTACATATATCAAACTGAAATAGCTGTTGCAAAAACACCAATTTTTATAAAACATTAAGCTTAAGATTAATAGGGGTGCCCAAACTTTTTCATATAACTGTATATTGCTGCATTCTGAATCGCCCGATCTATCAAGATATAAAAAGAATTAATCCAAATGGTAAACGGTGTAACGAGAAAAAAAATCAAAACACCAGAATTAAGTTTTTTTGGTCGCTGCAACATCGCAATAAAACGCAATCACAAGCGATTAAAACATATATATATATATATCTACCTAAAAATATTATCAATAAAACCTTCAGCTCAGCGTGCGAAAAATAAGCCCTCACCCAGCCCCAGATCCTGAAAAAGGGAGACGCTACGGGTCTCGGAATATGGCGCCATTATAATTTTTTTTACAAACTTTAGAATTTATTTCACCACTTTAAAAAAAATAACCTATTCATGTTTGGTATCTGCAAACACATAATGACCTGGAGAATCATAATTGCAGGTCAGTTTTAGCATTTAGTGAACATGGTAAAAAAAAAAAACAACCAAGAGACAAGTGTAGAATTATACTTTTTTTGCAATTTTGACGCACTTTTGAATTTTTTCCTTTTTCTCCAGTACACGACATTGTAAAACCAATGATGTCGTTCAAAATTACTATTCGTCCCAGAAAAAATAAACCATCACAGGGACATATTAAAAAATAAAAAAGTTATGCCTCTGGGAAAAAGGGGAGCGAAAAACGGAAAATCCCAACGTCGTGAAAGGGTTAAAGGACAGAAATCCTCAACTATACTGATTGTATTGATTGAACAGTACCACCATATACCACCATAGCATTACTGAATCTCTCTATACCATGTGTGGTTAATACCGTAACTAATACTGCCATATAGTTACTAAATTATACTTTTATAACATGATTTTAGAACCACCATACTGTAACTGAAAAACAGCATCATATTGTGACTTTATCACTTGGGGTCTGAGCTGTTTTGATGCCCAGCGATCAAAAAGTTATTTAATTCTAAATGCCCTCAGACTCATGAGATAGAAGTTGGCTAAACCCGGTGATTTTGGCTTGAATCGGTTAGCTTCCTAACATCTGTGGGGACAGGCCTGATTCTAGCTTTTTTTTTTGGTGCCCAAGGCGAAAATTCAAGTGGCACCCCTCCCAGCAGTTCATGGTATACCTGCAGTGAATAAACACAATCCCATCATTGTTTTTTAGGTTTTGCTTTTAAGATATTCATTATGTGGTAAAAGTGACGTGTGAACATGATTCTCCAGGTCTTTGTGATTACAGTAATCCCAAACTTTCAGAGATTCTTATTTTTGTAAAAAAAAAACCAACATTTAGCTTGTGATGCTTTTTTAAGGACCTGTTAGAACAATAAAAATATATCTATGAAGCTATGTGAGGGCTGTTTTTTGCACAGTAAGTTGAAATATTTATTGCTATCAATTCAGGGTGCATACATTTGGATGGCTTTTTGCTGTAAGAGGTGTGGTGACAAAAAAAAGTAGTTCTTCTATTTTTTTTTCTCTTTACTGCATATGTTAGTTCTTTTTATATTTTGATAGATCAGACTTTTAAGGATGTGGACATACCAAATTTTCTTTAATTGTTTAATTTGTGTTTAATGAGGGAAGACCGCACCAGATCCATGATCATTAAATGAATACATCACCAGAACATTCCATCAGTACATGAATGGCACCAGCATCCTCATCAGTACTTAGATACAGCACCAAAATAACCATTAATACACTAATTCATTATTAGAACCATAATCGGTAATTGAATATAGCACTGGGACCATCATTATTAATTGAATACATCACCAGAACCACCAACTGCACATGAATACAGTGAAGAGCAAAAGAGTATCAATCTTTTGAACTTTTGACTTTCAGGCTCCATATCTCACCATCCACTACTTATTTTATTGTGAGACTACCCTCATTTTATAGACAATCATCTTGTCTATCTCATATATAAACTTGAGTTGCAACTATTTGGCATATGATTAATTATGCAGATTCTTGTCATGTCACTGCACTGTTACTGTTTTGCTCCTAAAAATCTAAATACAATTTTTTATTATTTTATTAGTATTTTGTAAATCCACCTTTAGCTTTCAACACTGCCTGAATCCTTCTGGGCATGCTCTCGATCAGATTCAAACATGTCTTGACCGACATCTAATTCCGGGTCTCTTTTACATGTTCCCAGTTGGTGCATGCTCTTCGACTCGCTTGGATATGTATATAGTTTTTTATTCCATTCTACCCACAAGTGTTAAATTGGATTAAGGTCTGAGGTCTGTGGGGGCCAATCCAGCACTTCGACTTCATTGTCATTGAACCATTTATTTGCCAATCTCAACATATGCTTTGGGTCGTTGTCCTGCTGGAACACTATGTTGTCCTTTTCATACCGATGGTACTCGAGTGTACAAAGTAATTTGTCTTGTAGGATACTCACATATAGCTCAGCATTGAGACCACCATCGATTCTGGTAAAGTATCCAACGCCTTTAGCTGTGAAACAACCCCATATCATCAGGCTTCCTTCACCGAACTTGACAGTTCCTTCAATTTCTCCATCCTTTAGCCCCATTTTCCTTTGTTTCTTCCAGACCCATTTTCATCCATCATAGCCTAGTCTATTGACTTTTGTCCCATAGCTCCAAACCACCCGTTTCCTATCTTCTACAGTTCACTTTTCATACCTTTTTGCAAACTTGTGTCGACGCTTCTTATGATGATATTGAAGTCGATGCTTCTTCATCTTTTTTTGAGCTACCATTCAAGACTTGTGTAACATGCTTTACACGGTGCTTCCACAGACATCTGTGATCTCACTATTACGAAACTTACAAGTCACTCCAGCCCGTGATATTGGAAGCAGACTTTGCATCCGTAAGTATGGCAAAAGAGGTGACGGGGAATGCATGATTGGAGCAGTAGGCTGGTACTCAAAAGGAGTTGGATATGATAGAGACCTTGAAATGGTCTGGGAAGAAGTGCTCCCTGAAGGACGATACATTGCATACCGCATAGACTGCTCTTATCTAGGAGCGTCATCTGAGGTATCAGTGAGGAAGTGGTGGGTGCTGCCTTTCATGGTAATTGTAGGGTCTTGTGATGGTGTAGGTGTCTCTGCCCTTTTTGACACCCTCCTGGTTAGGTAAAATGCAATATCCAAGTAGTTGTTGGTGAATTAAGACCCATGAGAACAATGAACATTTCTTCACTCCACATTTGCAAGTACAACTCCCTCTACCTTGATGGTTTTATCATTTAAAATAGTATTTTTCTTTTCACTTTGACTCTTAACACAGAACTTGATTTGTATGTTTCTACAGAAAGAAATTCATAAGAAATGAGGAAACCCCTCCGTCGTCTTTTGTGGCTTTTGAAAGTGACGTTTTATGAGTAATTTTGACAACATATAATAAGTTCAAGTTAAACTTCACTTAAAAGCTATGTTCACACATGTTGTGTTTTTTTAGCATTTTTTGCTGCAGATTTTTATGCAAATTTTCAGTTGTGTTTTGCAGTACCAGCAAAGTCTATGAGAAACCAGAATTCTCTGTTCACACATCATGCTTTTTTGTTGTTGTGTATTTTGTGCCTTGGTTGGGTTTTTGGAAAATAGAGCATGTCACTTCTTTCAGCATTTTTGTCAGTGTTTTTTCACCCATGGGAAATAATGGGTGGTTGTAAAGGGAAGTGTCCCAGGTTGTACATGTATATACGTATCTGCATGCTAGCCATGCTTGCAGATAAGTATACATGTATATATTGGCCCCACATCTCCCCATGTGTTTCAGTCTGTTTGCTGCTGGAGGAGGTTTCAATAGAATGTCCAGCCATGTGCTAAATCAGGTTTTGCGAGTATGGTTGGACATGAACAAAGATCTTAGCCAGTGGGCGGGGAATAATACATCATTTCCTGTGACATGAAGCTGGACACTGGCTGGACTTAAAAACCCAGAATGCACATGTGCTAAGGCCCCTTAGACTCTTGAAGATGGACATAACAACACATGGCTGAGTATCTCTCTTCCCCTGTAACTTCTTTACTTACTAGCCCTACATACCCTGTACTAACCCTCCTAGATATTGATAGATATATATAGGCAAAGTTGGTATATTTGGGTGGGCCGATATTGCATGAGTGATTAGCAAACGTGGGTGGAAAATATATTAGGTAATTGGGAATTGTGAATCCGTTTTGTGTACTGTGTTAGTGTGATACCTAGTAGTATATTAACTGTAGACTTTTGTGTAATAAATACCTTTTATTAGCACACGGTTTTGTCTCAGTTGGTATATAGTATAAGGCACAGATAACGTTAGTGGAAATTAATTATTAATAGTCAAGTTTGATGTTAATAGTTAATATCGGACCTCAGTAGAGGTGTAGGAGAGTGCCCCCATTAATTACTGATATTTTGGAGGAAAATCACATCCTTATACAGTGGTGAAAAAAACGCTGAAAAAATGCACCAAAATTTGCAGCAGCGTTTTTGATGGTGAAATAGAATGGGGTTCTTTTTTAACAGAACTTTATGTACATGCATAAATAGAGACAGGACAGTGAAAAAAATCGCTGAAAAAACTCACAAAAAATGCATCAAAAAACGCAGCAAAACGTTTTTGACGCAGCTAATTTCCTGCCAGAGATTGTGCTTTGATGCAGTTTTCTGAAGCTGAAAAACACAACATGTGTGAACACAGCCAAAGTAAAACTTAAAGGGTTTACCCGCAAAGTTCATTTTAATCAATAGATCTTGATAATAATAAATTCCACAATTGGATGTGTTTAAATAAAATGTTCCTGTGCTGAGATAATCTTATAAATGGGCCCCTGCTGTGTACTGTGTAATGGCTTTGTCTGACGGTGCAGGGACATGGACAGATAATTCCACAGCTCCTGGGAAGGGGGAGACGCAAAAGAGTCTACAGACATTACAGGACTGGATCACAAAAAATTCTTTCTTTGAGGTAAAACATTTTTTAAAAACAGGCAGGGAAATGTTTTATCTCACATTCATTTTCAAGGAAAACGAACGAGTGCAATCCGATAAAAAATTGGATTCTACTTTGACCAATATTAATCTATGAGTTACCGCTCATCTGTAATTTTTTTCACAGCTGAAATCGGACTTAGAAAAAAAATCGCAAGTCAATGGGTGCGAGAAAAATAAAATCACACGGCTCTCGGACCTTGCGAGTGCCGTTCAATTTTTAAATACCCAGAATCAGTTAATTTATTTGAAAGAAACACACAGACTCCTTTAATAAATCTAAATTTAACTAATAACATAACACCCATTCCATTGAAGCCGATGTCAATTGAAATAAAATAATAAAGCATCATCATCCTCACCTGTCCCTGACGTGAATAAAATCATCCATTTGTTGCGCGACAGGTCTAGGTCTGCTACATCAAGATGGCAGGCTGTATTGTCGCAAGATACGACTATACAGTCTGCCATCCTGCAGAGACAATTAGCTGTGCAAGCTTGCGCACCTCAGTGTGCTGGCAGAAAGGTCATCGGAGTCCTTATCCAATGAACTCTGTTCACCTCACTGACATTAACGCATGTGCGGTGAGAACTTTCCCACAGCACTGCAGTAAAAAAAGAACACACTTTGTAACGTGTGTTTTCACAGCGCAAATGCACCCAAAAACACATGCATATAAAAAAAATGATGTGGGTTCCCCCCTACTTTTTATAACCAGCCTTTGTAAAGAACAGAGGTGTGCTCTTGTATTAACAAGATAGGAAGGTCCATAGATATTGGCCCTTTCCCAGCCTAAAAATAAAAGCCTGCAGTTACCCCAGAATTGGCGCATCAATGAGATGCGCCAACTCAGGCTCTTTGCTGGCTTTTCCTGATTGCGATGGTGCAGTGGCAATTGGGGTAGTAGTTTTATCAGGTTGATGTCAGCTTTGTAATGTAATGATTGACAAAAGTCTGGGATGGGCTGAAATGTTTTGTATGTGGACCTCCATTAAAAAGAACTTTTCATCAACCACGTGAGTGACGGGATTCGTCATTTTAAGCCTTGTAATGTCAGCTGGCATCAAAACCAAGGGTTAGTAATGGAGTGGTGTCTATCAGACATCCCCATTACTAACCCAGTAATAAAAAAAAAACAAAAGCACACACACACACACACAGGAAAACATAGTTTATTTTAAAGAACACTCCCCCACACCTCGTTCACCTATTTATTAAAAAGCAAAAAAAAAACCATGAAGATCCAACGTAATCCAGCCAATCAGAAGAAGTCCAAAAATGGGAACCTGAAAGACATAAAAGGAAAGTTAAATAAATAAAAGGAAGAAACTCTCGCTCATTCGCCAATTTATTTTTAAATTACAATCTCTGCACCTGCGACGTGACCCATTGGGGTTCCCACGACATCTAACGATTCTGTACAGCAAGCTATGGAGCGTCGTTTTGAGAACCATGCTTCATAGGTCACTCCCGGTTATGTCTCACAACCGATAACGTCAGTAACTTAGTAATGTCATCGCTCATGAGTAGTGTTGAGTGATACCTTCCGATATCAGGAAATATCGGATCGGATTGGATCGGGCCGATACTCAAAAAGTATCGGATATCGCCGATTCCGAATCCGGAAACCAATGCAAGTCAATGGGACACAAATATCGGAATGAAAATAAACCCTTTCTTTCCTTGTAGGTTAATTCCACATGAAGGAAAACAACTAACAATAATGTAGAATGTATTGGGGGAGGGGGTTGCCCAAATCGATGGGAACAGTGCTCACAGTGAAACATGAAAAGCCGGCAATTCAGCAGCGGCATACACCGGTACCCGACAATTTATAATAGAAAGAATAGAGCTTCACACATAGATTAGATAGATAGAAACATGTCAGTCACATATGTAAGAAGTACAGTGACAGTGTTGCTTACTGTACTTGTCATTTAGTGTAAAGGATTTATTTAAAAAGATAATAGTGTTTTCATGCACGGTCTCTTTAAAAAAGCCGGCCGGCAATTCAGCAGCGGTACCCGACAATTTAGAACAGAAAGATAGAGCATTACACATAGATTAGATAGATATTATGTATGTGACTGACATGTTTCTAAGTACAGAGACAGTGTTGGTTACTGTACTTGTCATTTAGTGTTAAAATAAAGGATTTATTAAAAAAAAAATTGGCTTGGGGTTCCCTGTAATTTTAGGCTCTAGCGGAGGTTAAGCAGACGGCTGGGGCAGATGTTTGAAGTCTGGGAAGGGGGTAATACCCATGGAGCTTCCCAGGCTACTAATATCAGCCCCCAGCTGAATACCTAGCCTTTACTAGCTATTAAAATGGGGACCCCCCCAAAAAAATGACGTGGGGTCCCCCTTATTTTAATAACTAGCAAAGGCTAGGCAGACAGCTGGGGGCTGATATTAATAGCCCAGGAAGGGTGCCATGAATATTGGCACCCTCCCAGGCTAGAAACACCAGCCGTCAGCCGCCCCCAGAAATGGCGCATCCATAGGATGCGCCAATTCTGACACTTAGCCTCGCTCTTCCCACTGCCCTGTAGCGGTGGCAGTGGGGTAATAGGGCTGGGGTTGATGTCAGCTTATAATGCCAGCTGACATCAAGCCCAGGTTAGTAATGGAGAGGCGTCTATAAGACACCCCCATTGCTAACCCCATAGTCAAAGTTACAAAAAAACACAAACACCCAGAATAAAGTCCTTTAATTGAAATAAACACACAATTCTTTATTGTTCTAAATTAAACCATACTTACCATCACGCCCATTCCAGCTGAAGCCAACGATCTCCTGCAATAAAAGAAAAATAATAATGCAACATCATCCTTACTTTTCCATGGTTCCCAGGACAGCTCCAGCTCTGCTACATCGAGATGACGGGCTGGACCGCAGCAGAAAGCTGCCATCCAGCCTGACATACCGCAGACACTGAGAAGCGCAAGTATGCTTGCGCTCCTCAGTTTCTGGCTGTGACGGCATCCAGATGAGCCGACAATGAACTCAGCTCACCTCATGCACGTTACTGACAGCGTGGGAGAATTCTCCTGCGCATGCGGTGAGCATGAGAGAATTCTCACGCTGAAGCGCATAGCGCAGCAGAATTTTCCCACGCTGTCAGTGACGTGCATGAGGTGAGCTGAGTTCATTGGACATGACCTCGGCTCATCTGGATGCCGTCACAGCCAGACACTGCAGAGCGCAAGCATGCCTGCTCTTCTCAGTGTCTGCGGGATGACAGGCTTGATGGCAGCTTTCTGCTGCGGTCCAGCCTGTCATCTCGATGTAGCAGAGCTGAAGCTGTCGTGGGAACCATGGAAAGGTAAGGATGATGTTGCTTTATTATTTTTCTTTTATTGCAGGAGATCGTTGGCTTCAGCTGGAATGGGCGTGATGGTATGTATGGCTTAATGTAGAACAATAAAGAATTGTGTGTTTATTTCAATTAAAGGACTTTTTTCTGGGTGTTGTGTTTTTTTTAAATACTTTACTAGAAATTCATGGCGGTCATGTCTAATAGTGGCGTGACCCCATGAATTTCGGGCTTAGGGCCAACTGATAATGCCAAACTGGCCCTAACTCCTTTATTACCCAGTGAGCCACCGCACCAGGGCCCTGGATGAGTTGAGTACAGCGCCAGAAGATGGCGCTTCTATGAACGCGCCATTTTCCGAGGTGACTGTGAACTGCAATTTGCAGTGGGGGGGGAGGGGGCAGAAAGATTGGGCCTCCCAGCGCTGCGGATACCAGCCCCCAGCTGCCTAGTTGTACCTGGCTGGACACAAAAATAGGGCGAAGCCCCACGTATTTTTTTGTTTAAATTATTTCATGAATTTCCTGAAATAATTTTTTCAAAATTGACATGGGGCTTCGCACTATATTTGTGTCCAGCCAGGTACAGCAGGCAGGAACGGGCTGCCCCCAACCACCAGCTGCCTATTTGTACCTGGCCGGACACAACAATATAGTTAAGCCCTTTTTTTCTTAATTGTTTCATGAATTTCATGAAATAATTAAAAAAAAAATATGTGGTGCTTCGCACTATTTTTGTGTCCAGCCAGGTACAACTAGGCAGCTGGGGGCTGGAATCTGCAGTGCAGGGAGGCCCAAGCTTTCTGCCCCCCCCCCCCCCCCCGCTGCAAATTGCAGTCCGCAGCCACCCCCGGAAAATGGCGCGTTCATAGAAGCGTCATCTTCTGGCGCTGTACCCAACTCATCCAGGGCCCTGGTGCGGTGGCTCACTGGGTAATAAAGGGGTTAGGGCCAGCTTGGTATTATCAGCTGGCCCTAAGCCTGAAATTCATGGGGTCATGCCAATATTAGACATGACCGCCATGAATTTCTAGTAAAGTATTTCAAAAAACACAACACCCAGAATAAAGTCCTTTAATTGAAATAAACACACAATTCTTTATTGTTCTAAATTAAACCATACTTACCATCACGCCCATTCCAGCTGAAGCCAACGATCTCCTGCAATAAAAGTAAAATAATAAAGCAACATCACCGTTACCTTTCCATGGTTCCCAGGACAGCTTCAGCTCTGCTACATTCACATGACAGGCTGGATCGCAGCCGAAAGCTGCCATCCAGCTTGCCATGACGCAGACACTGAGAAGCTCAGGCATGCTTGCGCTCGTCAGTGTCTGGCTGTGACGGCATAAAGATGAGCCGAGGTCATGTCCAATGAACTCAGCTCACCTCATGCACGTCACTGACGGCGTGGGAAAATTCTCATGCACTCAGCGCTTCAGCGTCAGAATTCTCCCACGCTGCATGAGTTGAGCTGAGTTCATTGGACATGCACGTCACTGACAGCGTGGGAAAATTCTCACTCTGAAGCGCTGAGTGCAGGAGAATTTTCCCACGCTGTCAGTGACGTGCATGAGGTGAGCTCATGTCCAATGAACTCAGCTCACGTCATGCACGTCACTGATAGCGTGGGAAAATTCTCCTGCACTCAGCGCTTCAGCAGGAGAATTCTCCCACGCTGTCGGTGACGTGCATGAGATGAGCTGAGTTCATTGGACATGAACTCGGCTCATCTGGATGCCGTCACAGCCAGACACTGAGGAGCGCAAGCATGCCTGCGCTTCTCAGTGTCTGCTGCATGGTAAGCTGGATGGCAGCTTTCTGCAGCGATCCAGCCTGTCATGTGAATGTAGCAGAGCTGAAGCTGTCGTGGGAACCATGGAAAGGTAAGGATGATGTGCTTTATTATTTTACTTTTATTGCAGGAGATCGTTGGCTTCAGCCGGAATGGGCGTGATGGTAAGTATGGTTTAATTTAGAACAATAAAGAATTGCATCTTTATTTCAATTAAAGGACTTTATTCAGGGTGTTTGTGGTTTTTTTTTTACTTTGACTATGCTCCATTACTAACCTGGGCTTGATGTCAGCTGGCATTATAAGCTGACATCAACCCCAGCCCTATTACCCCACTGCCACCGCTACAGGGCAGTGGGAAGAGCGAGGCTAAGTGCCAGAATTGGCGCATCCTATGGATGCGCCATTTCTGAGGCGGCTGACGGCTGGTGTTTCTAGCCTGGGAGGGGGCCAATATTCATGGCACCCTTCCTGAGCTATTAATATCAGCCCCCAGCTGTCTGCCTAGCCTTTGCTAGCTATTAAAATAGGGGGGAACCCAAGTCATTTTTTTGGGGGGTCCCCCATTTTAATAGCTAGTAAAGGCTAGGTATTCAGCTGGGGGCTGATATTAGTAGCCTGGGAAGCTCCGTGGGTATTACCCCCTTCCCAGGCTTCAAACATCTGCCCCAGCTGTCTGCTTAACCTCCGCTAGAGCCTAAAATTACGGGGAACCCCACCCCAATTTTTTTTTAAATAAATCCTTTATTTTAACACTAAATGTCAAGTACAGTAAGCAACACTGTCGCTGTACTTATATATGTGACTGACATGTTTCTATCTCTCTAATCTATGTGTGATGCTCTATTCTTTCTGTTGTAAATTGTCGGGTACCGCTGCTGAATTGCCGGCCGGCTTTTTTAAAGAGACGGTGCATGAAAACACTATTATTTTTTTTAAATAAATCCTTTACACTAAATGACAAGTACAGTAAGCAACACTGTCACTGTACTTCTTATATATGTGACTGACATGTTTCTATGTATCTAATCTATGTGTGATGCTCTATTCTTTCTATTTTAAATTGTCGAGTACAGATGCTGAATTGCCGGCCGGCTTTTTTAAAGAGACGGTGCATGAAAACACTATTATTTTTTTAAATAAATCCTTTACACTAAATGACAAGTACAGTAAGCAACACTGTCACTGTACTTCTTATATATGTGACTGACATGTTTCTATGTATCTAATCTATGTGTGATGCTCTATTCTTTCTATTCTAAATTGTCGGGTACCGCTGCTGAATTGCCGGCCGGCTTTTTTTAAGAGACGGTGCATGAAAACACTATTATTTTTTTTAATAAATCCTTTACACTAAATGACAAGTACAGTAAGCTGAACGCTGCCATCCAGCTTGTCATCCTTCAGACACACTGCAGAGCGCAGGCATTATGGGAACTTCCAATTCCGGTATTCGATATTCTAAAAGTATCGGAACTCAGTATCGGAACTCCGATACCGCGAATATCGGTCTATACCCGATTTTTCAGTATCGGAATGCTCAACACTACTCATGAGACATGACCGGGAGTGACCCGTGAATCGACCTATGAGCCCATTCCAATAAAATGAAGGTAAACTATTTCATCAACTGTTGTGTTCAAACTTTTTATTGGTACTGTACATGAGCATCCCTTTATAGTGAACCCCTTCAGTGCTGTTACTTTTTCTTCTCTTTGTAATTTATTACTCAAGAAGCTGTCCTCTTTTCTCATATATCCTGAAGTTCTAAATGTTGCAGGGGTTGTCCGGTCAAAATGGATAAGTCTGCAGTCACACTGTGTGACTGCAGACTCATGAATCCCCCTAGCACAGGCACTTTGCGCTATGGGGATTTGCCGATATGAGACCCGGGACCGGAGGCTATGTATGTGTTACACATACCCCTGGCCAGTCAGCGCCGCCTCGCTTCGTTCACTTGTATGGAGCGAGGTCAGGCCCTGTCTAGTGCCGTGGATTGCCAGTAGGAGCTTCGACTAGAAGACGCAGCCTCGCTCAATACAAGTGTATGGAGAGTGAGGCCTGTCCACTGGCCAAGGGTATGTATAACACATGCATACCCTCCATTACCAGGTCTCATACTGGCAAATCCCCGCATCGCACAGTGCCTGTGCTGGGGGTTGGGATTCATAAGTCTGAAGTCACATAGAGTGACTGCAGACTTATCACTTTTGACCAGACAACCCCTTTAAATTTACTTGGTTTCATGTATGTGTATGTGAATGGTTAAAGTGGATCTGTCTCCAGATTTCACAATCCTTCCTCTTCTGCTACTGGTGACATCTCTCACTGCTAAGTGCAAACAAATACCGTGGGTATGGAAAGTATTCAGACCCCTTTAAATTTGTCACTTTTTTTCATTGTAGCCATTTGGTAAATTCTAAAATGTTCATTTTTTTTCTCATTAAAGTACACTCTGCACCCCATCTTGATTGAAAAAAAACAGAAATATAGATGACTCGCCCCCTGGGCCGTGGGGCACGCGGATCCGGGCGATAGGGAGACGATGGGGGTAGTAGTGGCGGCCCGGTCCCGCGGCTCAGGGTGGTCAGACCAATGGTAGTCTGCTACGTGCTTCAGATGATGTCCGACTACGCCACCCGTGGATTTGCGGTCAGTAGGTACCGCCGCTGCAAGGCAGACCGCTGGGGCTGATGATGTGTGCAGCTGGGATGGTGTGACTCCCCACGGGAAGAGTGCGGCCCCAGGGCAGTGTAGTGGATGTAGGGGGTGATGGTGGTGAGAGTCCCAGTACCGGTAGTGCCGGAGGAGCGAAGGAGCACACGGACAACAAGTTACAGTCCAGGGTCTTTACTCACAGTTCGTTTGTTCCGGGTCACTTCCGTCGGCAGTGACTACCCGAGCCGTGCTGCGTCCACCAGGTGAGGGGCTCGGTCAACTCCCAGGCAGTTCAGGAGCATGGCACAGGACCCCCTTTAATCTTTTCTCTGGCCTGCCTCACCAGTGACTCGCTTTTGTCCAGCTGCCGTGGATCTGTGCGGTTAAACGTGGGCCCCGTCCTCCGCTGTCCTATATGGTGCCTTCCTAGCAGGTTTGATGAGGTGTCGCACCAATAAATGATCACGACGACCGGTCTTTGGCTGAGGGTAGTTTCTCCTCCACCAACTTGGGATCCGGTACCCTTAATCTGCCTGACCCTTCACCCTGGATTCTCGTGGGTTCTTAGGGTCCCTTCCACCTTCTTGTTCCTGAGCCCTTCTGTTTCTCTCTCTCTTCTTCTCTTTCTCTGTTCCTTTCTGTTCCTTTCTCGTGGAGCTGGGATGAGACTTAATCACAGCTCCCTTTCACCTCCTCTCTCTCTCTCCCTCGGCCTCTCTCTAGGCCCGCTCCAGAGTGGAGCTCCTACAGAGCCTCCACTCCCGGTCTTCTCCTCTGGCTGAACGAACCTAGATCTAAGATGGTGCCCACCTTTTATACCTCCCTCTGACCATGAGCCCAGGTGACCAGCAACCAATGAGCTCCTTCCTACGCTCAGGAACCAACCCCTATATGCCCCTACAGCACTGGGTGTTCCACCCCCCTCCCCACTCCAGGCAGGGACATAGTCGGTCGTGCCTGCACTTCTGTCTAGTGGGAGCACCGTTGAGCTGTCCCTCGGAAATGGGGTGTGTGTGCTGTATGCAGCTAACTGAGCCCTGGTCCATACTCCATCCTTACCTGGGAGTGGAATATCACACCTCTGGTCTGAGGTGCAATACCCCTGTAGCGGCTGAACCCTCGGGTCGCTACATTCCCCCCTGGTAAAGCACAGCACGTCCTCGGGCTGGAAAAGAGCAAAAACAGTTGATTACAGGACATGCAAAACTTTTTTAATAACTTTTTACATTTAGAAACGGACGACATTGTTCAACTTCCTTTATGGGACACACTTTTCTTTTCTTGTCACACTATTATACTATTATAAAACACATGCTAATACTTCTGGAACTCTTTTGTCACTTATCATATAAAACGGTTTCAAGATTATGTAAAACATTTTCTAGCAGCATATTAAACTCTTCATATAAAACATTTTTAAGTAAAGCACATTCTTGAATTCTTGGTTCATGGTCGCGGTGCAACTTGCGACCAGGTGTTCTTTCTTCTTAAAGGTGCAACAGTCCAGTAAACTTGTCTTGAGGTAGACGTTGCAGTCTTTTTATAAAACCAGTAGGGGGCGCTTTAGGAAGCGCAACTATATACAAGGGGATTGGCCGCTCTCAGTCCTCGGCCAGTTTTGGGAAGGGAAATGGCTACTCACAGTCTTCAGCCTGGTAAAGGGAAGAGGGATGGCTGTTCTCAGTCCTCAGCCTGGTTACTTAGGGGATAGGGTAACAGTCAAACAGTCCTATATCAGTCCCAACGGGGACCACACTCAATTTAAAACAGTCCCACACAGTTCCTTTGTACCCTGACGGGTAACTATTTACATTGGCGCTTCTTCTTACTTTCTATCGTCGTCCTCCATATGCGCCTTGCTCCTCCTCGTTGTCTTCAGGCCCATCCGGGTCCTCTGGGTACTCAGCGTCCGAGTAGTGCTGTTCCTCCTCCTCTACTACTCTGTGGACGTGGAGGGCGTACCATCCCTTCACGCCTTGGTGTCGGGTGTAAGACACCACATCACCTGGAAATAGATCCCGCCCACGATGGCCTTCCGGCAGGTGACTCTCCACATCCCTCCTTGTCACAAATACATCGCTGATGGTCTCAGGGTCTCGGATGAAACCCCAGCCGCGCTCCATCTGGAACTTCACAACAGTCCCGGTGACTCGGGGACTGCGGGCAGTTCGGGGATCTCGCCGGGCCTTCATTTTCTGCTCCGCGCTCTGGACCTGCAGCTTCTCTTGCTTCACCCGCCGCTCTCGCTGCTCCTTCTCAAACATTTCCAGCTGTTGGCGGCAGGCCTCCCGCCGTTCGGCTGCGCCCGCTCGTGTCTCCCTTGTGAACCCCATTAGGTCCTCCCCGGTGGGGTCCCATTCAAACTGGGCGTCCTCCAATGGTAGCTGGGGGATTTCCTGAGGCGCCGGAGCAGGTATAAGGGGCTCAGATGGTACTTCAACCTCCGCGGGCGGGCTCCTCCGAAAGCGGGGGTTGACAAATTCGGGGGGCCAGATGAAAGACAGCCCATCCGGACTGGTGTGTTGGGCGAAGAGATCTGCGCCCAGTGGTGGTACTGCAGCAGCAGGGGGTGCAAGCGGGTTGGCGGCGCCCGGGGGCACGTGGCCTTGCGACCAGGCCCGTGCTGGTTGTTTCCTTGTTGCTCCCAGGGGTGGTACAGCGGGTGCAGGGGGTTCCGTCAGGGCAGCGGCGCCCGGGGGCGCTGGGCCTTGCGGCCGGGCCTGCGATGGCGGTTGGCCGAGCACGCCCGGGGTCAGAGGGCACGGCGTGGGGCGGGGCTCACTGGCAGTGTCGACGGCCTGGAGGCCGGTTGATGGCGGTGGAGGCACAGTGTCGACGGCGGGTCCAGGTGTGTTGGGCTCCGCAGCGGGGTGCAGGGGCAGATCAGCGGCCCCAGGGTTCGGGGTAGGGGCGTCTCCGTTACCTGCCTCTGCTGTCGCGGCTTCCTCCGCGGCGTCGTCTTCAGCCTCCGCTCTGTCTTCACTGCCCTCGGTGGCTGGTGTACCGCTGGATGTCGCTGGCGCCTCCTGCTGCAGGGCCACAGCCCGCCGAGCCACTTCCTCTTTCCACCCGGCGATCACGTCCTGCTGCGCCCGGACCATCCTCCGGTCCAGCTCCTCCAGCGTATATTCGGGGTCCTCCTTGGGGAGATGGGCTAGCAGCTCGGTGAGGCTGCATGGTGGTGTAGCTTGCAGCAGGCCCCTAGCCAAAGTACTGGAGCTGATTTCTTTCTCCATCTCTGGGTGTGGCCTGGCCAAACTGATCCAGACCACCCCCTGCCCCGCAGTTTTCTTCTCTTTCCGCCCCCATGGGGGGTGGTCCTGGGGTATTCTGCTGACAATCACTCTCAGGGGCAGCCCCTTCCTCTTTGGCGCCATTCTGGGACTCGGCCCACGATGGGAGGCGGCCTCCTGTGGTCTTTTGGCGCGCACATTATGGCGCTCGTTCTTCTAGGGCGGGCGCCATCTTTAGTACAACTAAACAGTCTCTTTTCAGGCGCGCAGTACCCGTTGTTAGCGGGCACGAAATACACCAAAGCTGACTCGCCCCCTGGGCCGTGGGGCACGCGGATCCGGGCGATAGGGAGACGATGGGGGTAGTAGTGGCGGCCCGATCCCGCGGCTCAGGGTGGTCAGACCAATGGTAGTCTGCTACGTGCTTCAGATGATGTCCGACTACGCCACCCGTGGATTTGCGGTCATTAGGTACCGCCACTGCAAGGCAGACCGCTGGGGCTGATGATGTGTGCAGCTGGGATGGTGTGATTCCCCACGGGAAGAGTGCGGCCCCAGGGCAGTGTAGTGGATGTAGGGGGTGATGGTGGTGAGAGTCCCAGTACCGGTAGTGCCGGAGGAGCGAAGGAGCACACGGACAACAAGTTACAGTCCAGGGTCTTTACTCACAGTTCGTTTGTTTCGGGTCACTTCCTTCGGCACTGACCGCCCGAGCCGTGCTGCGTCCACCAGGTGAGGGGCTCGGTCAACTCCCAGGCAGTTCAGGAGCATGGCACAGGACCCCCTTTAATCCTTTCTCTGGCCTGCCTCACCAGTGACCCGCTTTTGTCCAGCTGCCGTGGACCTGTGCGGTTAAACGTGGCCCCGTCCTCCGCTGTCCTATATGGTGCCTTCCTAGCAGGTTTGATGAGGTGTAGCACCAATAAATGATCACGACGACCGGTCTTTGGCTGAGGGTAGTTTCTCCTCCACCAACTTGGGATCCGGTACCCTTAATCTGCCTGACCCTTCACCCTGGATTCTCGTGGGTTCTTAGGGTCCCTTCCACCTTCTTGTTCCTGAGCCCTTCTGTTTCTCTCTCTCTTCTTCTCTTTCTCTGTTCCTTTCTGTTCCTTTCTCATGGAGCTGGGATGAGACTTAATCACAGCTCCCTTTCACCTCCTCTCTCTCTCTCCCTCGGCCTCTCTCTAGGCCCGCTCCAGAGTGGAGCTCCTACAGAGCCTCCACTCCCGGTCTTCTCCTCTGGTTGAACGAACCTAGATCTAAGATGGTGCCCACCTTTTATACCTCCCTCTGACCATGAGCCCAGGTGACCAGCAACCAATGAGCTCCTTCCTACGCTCAGGAACCAACCCCTATCTGCCCCTACAGCACTGGGTGTTCCACCCCCCTCCCCACTCCAGGCAGGGACATAGTCGGGCGTGCCTGCACTTCTGTCTAGTGGGAGCACCGTTGAGCTGTCCCTCGGAAATGGTGTGTGTGTGCTGTATGCAGCTAACTGAGCCCTGGTCCATACTCCATCCTTACCTGGGAGTGGAATATCACACCTCTGGTCTGAGGTGCAATACCCCTGTAGCGGCCGAACCCTCGGGGCGCTACATAGACATTTTTGCAAATTTATTAAAAAATAAAAACTGAAATATCATATGGTCATAAGTATTCAGACCCTTTGCTCAGACACTCATATTTAAGTCACATGCTGTCCATTTCCTTGTGATCCTCCTTGAGATGGTTCTACTTCTTCATTGGAGTCCAGCTGTGTTTAATTAAACTGATAGGACTTGATTTGAAAAGGCACACACCTGTCTGTATAAGACCTCACAGCTCACAGTGCATGTCAGACCAAATGAGAATCATGAGCTCAAAGGAACTGCCCAAGGAGCTCAGAGACAGAATTGTGGCAAGACACAGATCTGGCTAAGGTTGCAAATGAATTTCTGCATTACCCAAGGTTCCTAAAAGCAAAGTGGCCTCCATAATCTTTAAATGGAAGAAGTTTGGAACCATCAGAAGTCTTCCTAGACCTGGCCGTCCAGCCAAACAGAGCAATCATGGGAGAAGAGCCTTGGTGAGAAAGGTAAAGAAGAACCCCAAAATCACTGTGGCTGAGCTCCAGAGATGCAGTAGGGAGATGGGAGAAAGTTCCACAAAGTCAACTATCACTGTAGCCCTCCACCAGTTGGGCCTTTTTGGCAGAATGGCCCGATGGAAGCCTCTCCTCAGTGCAAGAAATATGAAAGCCTGCATAGAGTTTGCTGAAAAACACATGAAGGACTCCAGACTATGAGAAATAAGATTCTCTGGACCGATGAGACGAAGATAGAACTTTTTGGTGATAATTCTAAGCGGTATGTGTGGAGAAAACCAGGCACTGCTCATCACCTGCCCAATACAATCCCAACAGTGAAACATGGTGGTGGCAGCATCATGCTATGGGGGTCTTTTTCAGCTGCAGGGACATGACGACTGGTTGCAATTGAAGGAAACATGAATGTGGCCAAGTACAGAGATATCCTGGATGAAAACCTCTACCAGAGTGCTTTGGACCTCAGACTTGGCCGAAGGTTCACCTTCGAACAAGACAATGACCCTAAGCACACAGCTATAATGACAAAGGCGTGGCTTCAGAACAACTCTGTGACCATTCTTGACTGGTCCAGCCAGAGCTCTGGCCTAAACCCAATTGAGCATCTCTGGAGAGACCTGAAAATGGCTGTCTACTAACGTTCACCATCCAACCTGACAGAACTGGAGAAAGGAAGAATGGCAGAGGATCCCCAAATCCAGGTGTGAAAAACTTGTTGCATCATTCCCAAGAAGACTCATGGCTGTACTAGCTCAAAAGGGTGCTTCTACTCAATACCGAGCAAAGGGGCTGAATATTTATGACCATGTGATATTTCAGTTTTTCTTGTTTAATAAATTTGCAAAAATTTCTACATTTCTGTTTTTTTTTCAGTCAAGATGGAATGCAGAGTGCACTTTAATGAGAAAAAAAGGAACTTTTTAGAATTTACCAAATGGCTGCAATGAAACAAAGAGTGAAAAATTTAAAGGGGTCTGAATACTTTCTGTACCTACTGTATATTGTCCTCTATTTGGTTCTTCCTGAACCTTGGTATTTGGTGATTCTTCCTATGGTCAGAATGCACCTAGGTCTTTCTAGGGTCTCAACTGATGTAATATTACTTTTTCTTTCCTTAAAGGGAACCTGTGACATGAAAGAAGCTATTTTTCTGCATATATGGGGTTAATCTGCAGATTAATAGCGTTCTCAACCTGCCCAGCACTTAGACCCCTACTGTCATGAGGAAATGATCTTTATTCCTCCTTTTAGCATTCTGGTTTCAGTCACGGGCGGCGCCGGCGCGGGTTCAGTCACCGTTCTCTGTATAGAGAGCGGCGGCTGTAACCTCGTCCCCGGCAGTGATTGACAGCCGGCCCTACTGCTGAGCTGCTGTAAGTCAGTGCAGGGGGAGTGTTTGCTGCCACTTCTCACTATACACAGAGCGGTGACTGAATCCAATGGATGCCGGGAGAAATAAAGTTCAGAGCAGGGTTAATCTGGAGATTATCCCCATATCTGCAGTCTGATTGTGTTTTTTTCAGGTGACAGGTTCCCTTTAAGGAAAGAACCATTTTTTATTGTAGTTAATAATTCTTACATGCATGTAGTAATGTCTTTTTTTTTCTTAAATCTGCAGTGCAAGTGGGCCTAGCGAACAACTCTACGAGCATTCAGAAGGTATAATGAAATCTATGACTTTATATTTTATTGATTCCAAACTTTTTATAGGTTTTATAAAATGTACATATAAATAATAGCTTGACACCGGCAATAAAATCTAAAAGGGAATTTGTCGGCAGGTTTTACTACTCATCTGAGAGGAGCGTAATGTAGACAAATAGAAGCTGAATCCAACAATGTATCACTTAGATTACTGGGTGCAGCAGTTCTGACCCAATCAGAGCTTTTAGATTTAGAATGAAGCAGAGCTGAGAAAGCTGTCCCCACCCACACCAGGCTCTCCATGTTCAAAGTCCATAGACGGTGTGCTGCTTATCACAGCAGGGGGCGTTGCTGGACTAGTGTTGTCCAGCAATGTTAATCTCTTCATGATAAATCCTTGACAATTACTAAGCACGCACTTTGACAAATGACCAATCAGGCGGTGGCTGGTCACCGGGTCAGGTGAGTGCCAACCCACCAATCATGATCCGCCAGGTCACGGACATGCTCAGTTCGGCAAATCCTGGACTTAGATTCCACAAGCCTTGTCTCCTTCTGCAACCCAGGCTTAACATTGCTAGGCACAACTACCTGGGAGATAAACAGTGCTCGCGGACCAGCTAGTCGTTGGGGCTGACGGCGATTCTGAGACCATAGAAGGTCCTGGACCCATTTCGAATCCAGCACCAGACCGACACCTAACAGTAGTGTTATACATCAGTTGTGTAGGACAACCTGACAAACACTACACAACTGACGTATGACAACCTGACGAACACTACGTCAGTTGTGTAGTGTTTGTCAGGTTCTCATACGTCAGAAATTAATTTAATAGTCCATCGAAGTATGGTACCTTTTGAAGCAGTCTTTCATACACAGGCCAGGTTTGTCAGGGCAGTTGTCACATTGATAAATGGTGTCCTTGCGTATTCCACTTTTATAACACACTCGGCACCTCTTTTGTGACTTTCCTTTTTTTCCGCTGTGAGGGATCTGCCCTGGGAAATGCTGGCCTGGTACAATTCTCAGTCCTTCAATTCCGGAACTACTAGGGCCTGCTCCGTCACCGCTGCCAAATATCAGGGCCTTGATAACAGTCTCCTGGAAGTGAAGGTACGACGTAGAAGTCTGGCTTGCAAGTTGTGACAGAAGGAAAGCGTTGTGCATTGCCATCTGTACAATGTGCACGGCCAGCTTCTTATACCATACCTTGGCCTTTCTGAAAGCACTGTAGGGCTGGAGGACTTGATCTGAGAGATCAACTCCCCCCATGTACTTGTTGTACCCCACTACACAGTCTGGTTTGGCGACCTGTGTAGTGGAACCTCTTACAGAGCTGAGGGTGCTGCCATCACCATGTATGGTGGTCAACAAAAGGACATGCCTCTTGTCCTTGTACTTGACCATCAGCAGGTTGTCGCTACATTGGGCTATGCTCTCACTGTTATGATCTGCTACAGAGACTAAGGAAAGAGAGGAGATCTGTCCCTGCAATAGAACTAAACTAGATCCCTACGATGTAACGGGGAACCTGATCCTGCGATCAGACCCGCTAAAGTCCTAGGCTAGTCTGAACGCAGACCTATAGATGTGAGGGAGGGATCCCTACAAGATCTAGGGACTGGGAAAAGTTGGACACCCCCTAGCAGAAATAGTAGCAGTCAAAGACAAACACACAACAAAAAGCAAAGGGGTCAAAAGACCTAAACTAACAGAGAACGGCAACAGAGCAACAAGCTAGCTCAGCAGTAGTAAATACAAATGAAGTCCAGCAAAGCCAGGAGGGCGGAGCCGGTTTAAATAGGCAAAAATGGTCATGTGACCAGCAAACTAAAAAAAACCTAACAGGAGAGTTGTAACAGTACCCCCTCTTCTAAGAGGATCCTCCGGATACCCTAGGCCCAGGCTTACCAGGAAACCTCCTGTGAAACGCTCGGACAAGTCTGGGGGCAGAAACATCATCCGCCCTCACCCATGAGTTATCCTCAGGTCCGACACCCTTCCAAGCGACGAGATACTGCAAACTCCCTCTATACCGTCTAGAATTTAGGATGCGGGAAATTTCATATTCCCTGTCCTCCACCACCGGAGGAACAGTGGCAGAGGCGTCACCATCCGACACATCAGCTTTTTTCAACAGAGAAACATGAAACACCGGATTAATCCTCCAGGACGTAGGAACCTCCAGCCTAACAGCAGATTGGTTAACTATCTGAAGTACCTTAAAGGGCCCTACGAACTTGGGACCCAATTTTTTAGAAGGAATCCTCAATCGCAGATTCTTAGAGGACAACCAAACCATGTCACCAACAGCAAACAAAACCTCTTGCCGTTTCCTATCAAAGTACCTCTTAAATTTTTTGTTAGCCTCCTGAAGATTACCACGCACATCCGTCCAAACTCTCTCCAAATCACCAGAAAAACTCTCCTCCTCAGGCACAGCCGAAACCAATTTGGAAAATGACCCAAAAGACGGATGTCTCCCAGAACAACAAAAAAAAGGCGAACACCCAGCAGAAGAGGATGTATGGTTGTTAAGAGCAAATTCAGCAAGTGGCAGAAACTCAGACCACCCCTCTTGATTGTCTGCCACAAAACAACGCAAGAACTGCTCAACTTCCTGGTTCTTCCTTTCTGTCTGACCATTAGACTCAGGATGATATCCGGATGAAAACGACAAATGAACTCCCAACCTGTCACAAAAGGCACGCCAAAAACGAGCCACGAACTGAGGTCCCCTATCAGAAACAATGTCAGTAGGAACACCATGTAGTCTGACAATCTCCTTGACAAAGGCCTTAGCGAGTGTCTTAGCGCAAGGCAGTTTGATGAAGGGAACCAAGTGACACATCTTGCTAAAACGGTCCACGACCACCCAGATGACCGTGAAACCTTCAGAGGGAGGAAGGTCAGTAATAAAGTCCATAGCCAGATGTGTCCAAGGTGCACTAGGAACCTCCAGAGGGCAAAGCAACCCCGCAGCAGGAGCATGCGAAGACTTGGATCTTGCACACACAGTACATTGGCGCACCCACTTAATGACTTCCTTCTGCCATCCAGGCCACCAAAAACTGCGACCCACAAGTCTCTTGGTCTCAGAAATTCCTGGATGACCTGCCAACCGAGACTCATGACACTCAACAAACAAATCTCTCCTAAAGGTCCTAGGCACAAACCACCTCCCATGGGGAGTGTTAGATGGGGCATTCTCCTGTGCCTTAAGAATCTCATCCTCCAAAACGGAGTCCAAAGCAGCAATCACAACACCTTCTTGTAAAATGGTCTCCTCCTCCTCAACACCAACCATGGGAGAAAAGCTGCGAGACAAAGCATCCGCTTTAACATTCTTGGTACCCGGGATGTAAGTAACGGAAAAATTAAACCGCGAGAAAAAAAGTGCCCACCTAGCCTGACGGGCATTCAAGCGCTTGGCAGCATCAAGATAGATCAGATTTTTATGATCAGTGAAAACCTGAACGGGAAATTCAGCACCTTCCAAGAGGTGACGCCAGTGTTCAAATGCGAGTTTAATCGCCAGCAATTCCCGATTACCAATATCGTAATTAAGTTCAGTCTCGGAAAATTTTTTTGAAAAAAAGGCACAGGGATGTACTCCATCCTTGTTTTCCTGAGACAACACCGCACCAACCCCCACCGAAGAAGCATCAACCTCAACCAAAAACGGCTTAGTCACATCAGGCTGCATAAGGATGGGAGCAGAGGTGAACCTCTCCTTTAAAAACACAAAAGCTTCAATGGCCTCAGAAGTCCACTGAACCGCATTAGCACCTTTCCTGGTGAGATCGGTCAGCGGTTTGACAATAATAGAAAAATTTTTTATGAATTTTCTGTAATAATTGGCGAAACCCAAAAACCTCTGTATCGATTTCAAACCAATAGGCCTAGGCCATTCCTGTACAGCCTGAACTTTAACCGGGTCCATCTCAAAACCTTCACTGGAGACAATGTAGCCCAAAAAACTAATTCTCTGTACAGCGAACTCACATTTCTCCAGCTTAGCAAAAAACGAATTGTCCATTAATAACTGTAATACCTCACGTACGCTCCGCCAATGAGACTCCAGATCCGGTGAATAAATCAAAATGTCATCCAAATACACAACCACATCTTTGCCGATTAAAGGTCTAAGGATGTCATTAATAAGATTCTGAAAAAATGCTGGAGCATTGGTGAGACCAAAAGGCATAACCAGATTCTCAAAATGACCCACAGGAGTGTTAAAAGCAGTCTTCCATTCATCACCCTCCTTCATGCGCAACAAATTGTATGCCCCCCGGAGATCAATTTTAGAGAACCACTTGGCCCCCACTAACTGGTTAAATAAATCGGGAATCAATGGCAGTGGGTAAGGATTGCGTACAGTAAATTTATTAATCTCACGAAAGTCCAGACAAGGACGTAAACCGCCATCTTTTTTTTTCACAAAAAAAAAACCAACAGCCACAGGAGACTTGGAAGGCCTAATGTGACCAGCGGCCAAGCTTGTCTGTATGTATTCCTCCAAAGCCTTTCTCTCAGGAATAGCAAGATTAAATAAACGACTCTTAGGAAGAGTCGCTCCAGGGACAAATTCAATAGTACAATCATAGTCTCTATGGGGAGGCAAAACCTGCGACTCCTCCTTAGAAAAAACTCTCCAAAAATCCTGAATAGGTACAGGCAATTCCCCTCTATCCACAGCAGGACTTAATTTCATTGGTAGACCAATCCAGTACAGGATTGTGCAATTTTAACCAGGGTAACCCCAATATTACTGGAGAAGGCAAATTATCCAATACCACCAAATCCAAATTCTCTTGATGAATACCATTAATAGTGAGGGGAAATTCACAGACCTTGTGAGTAACACTCTTCAAGGGAGAGCCATCGACAGAAACCACAGCAATAGGGGATGACAAAGTTTTAGGTTCTAATCTAAGTTTTTCCAAGAATCCCCCCATCAATCACATTCAGAGTAGATCCACAATCCACAAATACCCGAAATTCAATTAATTCATCCTGAGCAGCAGTAGTGGCAGATAGGAATACCCCCTTAGAATTTAAACAGGCAATACGAGCATGACTGACCATTTTTTTTCTTTCTTCTTACGAAGCACGCAGCTCTTAATAAGATGACCAGAATTTCCGCAATAGAAACACAAGCCTTCAGAAAGTCGGCGGTCTTTTTCCTGAGAGCGGGTTGTCATCGCCCCAATTTCCATCGGCTCTCCATTGTCAGCACAGAACCTCTCAGGACTCGAAGCTGACATAGCAGAGGATTTGCTCTCATTAACCCTTTCACGCAGTCTCCTGTCAACCCGTATAGCTAATTGCATTGCCTCCTGCAAGTTTCCAGGTGTGGGATAAGCAATCAGTAAATCCTTAACCCTTTCACCTAGGCCTGCCAGAAACAAGCTTTTCAAAGCTGAATCGTTCCTCCCCACCTGGGCAGACCACCGACGGAAGTGAGAACAATATTTTTCCACATTACCTGATCCCTGCCTCAAACGTCTTAATTCAGACTCAGCAGATGAGACACGATCAGGATCATCGTACAACAAACCCAAAGCAGAAAAAAAACTATCCACTGATCTAAAGCACGGATCACTAGGTTGGAGAGAGAAGGCCCATCCCTGAGGATCTTTGCGCAAAAGTGACATTATGATCCCTATGCGCTGTGATTCATCACCAGAGGATCCGGGTCTCAAACGAAAATATAATAGACAAGCATTTTTAAAAGAAAAAAAATCTTGTTGTTCGCCAAAAAATAGATCAGGCAGACGTACCTTTGGTTCCACAAAATGCGCTCCAGAACAGCTACTCACGTGTTGTTGGAGCTTGGTCACCTCCAGAGAGAGTCCCTGCAAGCGTTGAGCCAAATCTTGCACCAAGACCATGATGGAAAACTGGAGGTCTTTCCTTAGAAAAAATTTTTTTTTTTTTTTTATGGCTGGACTTACTGTTATGATCTGCTACAGAGACTAAGGAAAGAGAGGAGATTTGTCCCTACAATAGAACTAAACTAGATCCCTACGATGTAACGATCAGACCCGCTAAAGTCCTAGGCTAGTCTGAATGCAGACCTATAGATGTGAGGGAGGGATCCCTACAAGATCTAGGGACTGGGAAAAGTTGGACACCCATTAGCAGAAATAGTAGCAGTCAAAGACAAACACACAACAAAAAGCAAAGGTGTCAAAAGACCTAGCAAAACTAACAGAGAACGGCAACAGAGCAACAAGCTAGCGCAACAGTAGTAAATACAAATGAAGTCCAGCAAAGCCAGGAGGGCGGAGCCGAATTAAATAGGCAAAAATGGTCATGTGACCAGCAAACTAAAAAAAACCTAACAGGAGAGTTGTAACACTCACCCCTTCTGAGCAGCTGCCCAATTAGTGTCTTTGGGAGGCCTTTCTAATTTTTGCGGACAGTACCGCAGGCTGCAGTACGTCACGCAGAGAGGGACTTGAAGAGCGGGATACTTGTATATAAGTTATCCACAAAGAGGTGATAACCTTTATCCAGCAGTGGGTGCACCAAGTCCCACACAATTTTCCAACTCACTCCCAGAACGGGAGGCATTCAGGGGGTTCAATCCGGGAGTCCTTCCCTTCATAAACTCTAAACTTGTGAGTGTACCCTGAGGTACTCTGAAAAAGTTTATACAGCTTGATCCCGGACCTGGACCTCTTACTGGGCAGGTACTGCCGGAATCCAAGCCGCCTTTTAAAAGAGATTAAGGACTCATTCACGCAGATGTCCCTTTGGGGCACGTCCACTTCAGCAAACTTGTTGTTGAAGTGTTCGATGACCGGCCGAACTTTGAAAAGACGATCAAAGTTCGGGTCATCGCGTGCAGGACACCTTGCATTATCTTGGTAATGCAAGAACATGTGGATGGCCTGAAAGCGTCTCCAGATTATGGCCATTCGGAACACTGGAGTGTTATACAAAACGTCAGCACTCCAGTATTGCCGAAGCTCGGGCTTGTTCAGGATCCCCATAAGAAGGACCAGGCCCCAAAACTTCAGAGATGGGGGAGTGGGAAGAGGGGGATTGGGGTGGACGAGGGGAGATCAGAGATGGACTTACCAAAGGGTCAGCAGGACTGGAACAGAAGACCCGGAGCAGGAGACCGGGAGCCCGGAGCAGGAGACTGGGAGCACGACGCTGGAGACCGGGAGCGCGGAGCAGGAGACCGGGAGCCCAGAGCAGGAGTCCGGTACTGGAGCTGGAGACCAGAAACGAGAGAATTAACAGGGACACTGAAGTGAGGGAGATTGAGGTGGGAAGGGGGGTAAAAAGATGGGGGAGTGGGGAGAGGGGGATTGGGGTGGATGAGGGGAGATCAGAGATGGACTTACCAAGGGGTCAACAGGATCAGCAGCAGGACCGGAACAGGAGACGGAGCCCGGAGCAGGAGACCGGTGCTGTTGACCGGGAGCCCGGAACGAGAGCCCGGCGCTGGGAGCGGAGCTGGAGACTCGGACCGGAGCTGGAGACCGCTGCAGGACGCAGAAAAATAAATGGTGGTAAGGGGGGGTAAAAAGAGGGGGGAGGGGGGATTGGGGTGGATGAGTGGAGAACAGACTTACCAAAGTCTTCTCTGCAGGATCAGCAGCAGGATCGGCAGCAGGCTCTGGAGCAGGATACCCAGGACGCTGGAGCAGAAGATCCAGGAGCAGCAGCAGCAGCGACTGAAACAGGTGAGAAGATGGTCTTGTGGTGTCACAGAATATTCTGTGGCACTACAAGGCTCAGCACACACACATCAGATGTGACCGCTTTGTAGAAATCCTCACCAAGTGTGAGGGTCTGCAGGGTGGTCACAGGGTGATGATGGGGTGGTGACAGGTGGAGGTAGTCAGGTAATCTGATTGGAGCAATCAATGTCATCAATGATTGCTCCAATCAGAGTTCCTGAATACAGGTGACCGGGCGGTCACAGGGAGGTGTCACCTCTCTGTGACCCCCTGTGGTGCATGCTGTGCCCCAGCCATCTGATTGGTGACATTGATTGCACCAATCAGACATGGCTGTAGCAGAGAACGCACCACAGGGGGTCACAGAGAGGTGACACCTCCCTATGACAGCCTGTATTCAGGAGCTCTGATTGGAGCGATCGATGTCATCATCGATCGCTCCAATCACAGCAGTCTGGGGACTTTGATTACATTACAGGGGGTCATGGGGCAGTGACAGGCAGGTCACAAGCCGGTCACCGCCCCATGACCGCCCTGTTATCGCGCTGCGATCGATGTGATCGGCGATCGCACCGATCATAGCAGTCTGGGGCCAGGGCTGTGGTGTACTAGCAATAGCCTAGGATCGGTGCTCTTTGATCTGCAGCCTAGGATCGGTGCTCCTCTGTTTCCGGCAATCACATTGCCGGAAACAGTGAGAGATTCTGTAAAGGGGTGTAAAGGGGTTAACAGAGCATGGATCGGGGGTCGGCAATTAGTTTTCTCAAGGGCTCACATGAAATACTGTGACTGTAGTGCAGGGCTAAACCAACACACTGAAATTAAGAATATTAGTGGAAATATTAAGCAAAGTTATATTAATTTATACTGCTTAGTATTGATGAGAATTAAGTATGTTGATCCACAGCCACTATTAGGCAATGTGCCCACAATGCAGAAACGCTCCGGATTTTTCCTGAGCGTTTCTGCATCTCCTTGGCAGAAAAAGCTCATGCGGATTTTACATGCGTATTTTCAGCCCGGGACAAGCGTTTGTCACGCGTTTAGCACATGCGATTTCCCATGCGGGTTGTCAAGCGTTTTCTAAAAGATTTTGGCTTGGAAAAGTGCTTGACAACTTGGTCACACTATATAAATCCATGCAACCGTGTGACTAAGTTAGTTAAAAAAAAATAATAAAAATGGTAAAAACTATAAAAAAAAACATTATACTCACCTTCCGATGGCCCACGGTCTCCTTCTCCGGTCTCCCTGGTGGCCCGTGGTGGTGTAAAAGGACCTTCCATGATGTAATTTAGTCAGGTGACAGGTCACATGACCGCTGACGTTGACGAGCCACCGGGGAGCCAAGACACACCGGAGAGAAGACCGCAGGCCATCAGAAGGTGAGTATAATGTTTTTTTTAATTTTAATTTTTTTTTTACAGGTACTATGGTACCCGGGTCTGGATGAGAGTCTCCTCTTCTCCATCCGCACATTGAATTGCTTAATTTCCGCATGTGTACATGTAGTCATGCAGATATTATGCGAATCAATGCAAGTCAATGGCGGCAAAAACGCTGCGCTTACGCAAAATAGTTGGTAGTGCTGCGCTTTTTTCTGTAATAATAATCCGCAGCGGATATTTCCGCAGCATGTGCACAGCACATGTGGATTATCATTGGGGAACATTGCAGACCTCCTACCAAGCGTTTTTTAAGCGTAATTGCCGCTGCGGAAATGCTTAAAAAACGCATAGTGGGCACACAGCCCACTAGAGCTTATTTTATTGTGTTCTTACTAGGAGCAGCCAATCAAAACCATATGATTTATGAATTATTATAACGTCTCAAGCAGGGGCGGGCACTGAGACCAAAGGGTCCCTGTGCAAGAATTGTGTATGATCCCCCCTTCTTAAAGGGGACTTTCATTTTAATTATTTTTGTGCTCATCGGCTTGCGCTAGGGAAAAAAAATAATAAAATCAGAGTTACTCATTTTCACCTAGTCTAAAAATAATAAAATCAGAGTTACTCATTCTCACCTAGTCTAAAAATAATAAAATCAGAGTTACTCATTTTCACCTAGTCTAAAAATAATAAAATCAGAGTTACTCATTCTCACCTAGTCTAAAAATAATAAAATCAGAGTTACTCATTTTCACCTAGTCTAAAAATAATAAAATCAGAGTTACTCATTTTCACCTAGTCTAAAAATAATAAAATCAGAGTTACTCATTTTCACCTAGTCTAAAAATAATAAAATCAGAGTTACTCATTTTCACCTAGTCTAAAAATAATAAAATCAGAGTTACTCATTTTCACCTAGTCTAACAATAATAAAATCAGAGTTACTCATTTTCACCTAGTCTAAAAATAATAAAATCAGAGTTACTCATTTTCACCTAGTCTAAAAATAATAAAATCAGAGTTACTCATTTTCACCTAGTCTAAAAATAATAAAATCAGAGTTACTCATTTTCACCTAGTCTAAAAATAATAAAATCAGCGTTACTCATTTTCACCTAGTCTAAAAATAATAAAATCAGAGTTACTCATTTTCACCTAGTCTAAAAATAATAAAATCAGAGTTACTCATTTTCACCTGGTCTAAAAATAATAAAATCAGCGTTACTCATTTTCACCTAGTCTAAAAATAATAAAATCAGAGTTACTCATTTTCACCTAGTCTAAAAATAATAAAATCAGAGTTACTCATTTTCACCTAGTCTAAAAATAATAAAATCAGAGTTACTCATTTTCACCTAGTCTAAAAATAATAAAATAAGAGTTACTCATTTTCACCTAGTCTAAAAATAATAAAATCAGAGTTACTCATTTTCACCTAGTCTAAAAATAATAAAATCAGCGTTACTCATTTTCACCTAGTCTAAAAATAATAAAATC
The DNA here is from genome assembly GCF_046119375.1 of Phyllobates terribilis. Classification (NCBI taxonomy): domain Eukaryota; kingdom Metazoa; phylum Chordata; class Amphibia; order Anura; family Dendrobatidae; genus Phyllobates; species Phyllobates terribilis. Next base: position 1,258,056 of record NW_027363110.1, read on the forward strand.
AGCGTTACTCATTTTCACCTAGTCTAAAAATAATAAAATCAGAGTTACTCATTTTCACCTAGTCTAAAAATAATAAAATCAGTTACTCATTTTCACCTGGTCTAAAAATAATAAAATCAGAGTTACTCATTTTCACCTAGTCTAAAAATAATAAAATCAGAGTTACTCATTTTCACCTAGTCTAAAAATAATAAAATCAGAGTTACTCATTCTCACCTAGTCTAAAAATAATAAAATCAGAGTTACTCATTTTCACCTAGTCTAAAAATAATAAAATCAGAGTTACTCATTTTCACCTAGTCTAAAAATAATAAAATCAGAGTTACTCATTTTCACCTAGTCTAAAAATAATAAAATCAGAGTTACTCATTCTCATCTAGTCTAAAAATAATAAAATCAGAGTTACTCATTTTCACCTGGTCTAAAAATAATAAAATCAGAGTTACTCATTTTCACCTAGTCTAAAAATAATAAAATCAGCGTTACTCATTTTCACCTAGTCTAAAAATAATAAAATCAGAGTTACTCATTTTCACCTGGTCTAAAAATAATAAAATCAGAGTTACTCATTTTCACCTAGTCTAAAAATAATAAAATCAGCGTTACTCATTTTCACCTAGTCTAAAAATAATAAAATCAGATTTACTCATTTTCACCTGGTCTAAAAATAATAAAATCAGAGTTACTCATTTTCACCTAGTCTATTGATGTCTTTATGCTCCTGGCCTGTCCGTGTTTACAGGCTGCAGTGGTAATATCTCATGTGACCACTGTAGCCAATGATAGGGTCAGCAGCTTGTTCCATCTACCTTGGCATTACTGCTGAGCTCAGTCATTAAAAGGGTTTTCCTACAAACAAAAGTTAATTTTATAAATTGGCTGTGTCTGACCGTGTGCGGAACATGGTCTGATCATACCACAGCTCCTGGGCAGGGAAGGCTGCAAAAGACAATGCAGACATTCCAGCACGGGATCTCATAGGATTGATTCATTTTGTGAGGTAAAATATTTCACTGCCTGTGTTTAAACAATATTTTACCTCTCAAAATGAATCCTTTGTGATCCCCTGATGTAATGTCTGTATTGTCTTTGGCTTCCTCCTCCGCTCAGGAGCTGTGGTATTTTCCATACACGGTCAGACACAGACCATTTTTAAAATGAACTTTTGTTTCTGGGATAACCCCTTTAAGCTCCAGCAGTCACGTGTTTTAGTCAGGACATCACGGCTGCAGCCTGAAAACAAAGACCAGGGCAGTAGCGGAAGAGGAATTGCTGACCCTGAGAGTATCCCTGATTTTATTGTTTTTCTCTAGGGCAAGCCTAAGGACAGTAAAAGAATTAAAACAGAAATTCACTTTAAGTAACATTATTTGATGCAATAAAAACATGTTAGGCACACATCAAAAAATCACTTGTCACACACCAGACAAATCGCACAAGCACAGCGCAGACTTGAGAGATGTCACACAAGCACAGCTCTGACTTGAGAGATGTCACACAAGCACAGCTCTGACTTGAGAGATGTCACACAAGCACATCTCTGACTTGAGAGATGTCACACAAGCACAGCGCAGACTTGAGAGATGTCACACAAGCACAGCGCAGACTTGAGAGATGTCACACAAGCACAGCGCAGACTTGAGAGATGTCACACAAGCACAGCGCAGACTTGAGAGATGTCACACAAGCACAGCGCAGACTTGAGTGATGTCATACAAGCACAGCACAGACTTGAGAGATGTCACACAAGCACAGCGCAGACTTGAGAGATGTCACACAAGCACAGCTTAGACTTGAGAGATGTCACACAAGCACAGCACAGACTTGAGAGATGTCACACAAGCACAGCGCAGACTTGAGAGATGTCACACAAGCACAGCGTAGACTTGAGAGATGTCACACAAGCACAGCTTAGACTTGAGAGATGTCACACAAGCACAGCACAGACTTGAGAGATATCACACAAGCACAGCTTAGACTTGAGAGATGTCGCACAAGCACAGCTTAGACTTGAGAGATGTCACACAAGCACAGCACAGACTTAAGAGATGTCACACAAGCACAGCGCAGACTTGAGAGATGTCACACAAGCACAGCGTAGACTTGAGAGATGTCACACAAGCACAGTGCACAAATTACACAAGTAGATGTGCACATATCAGAAAGATCACAAGAATAAGCTGCACACATCTTACAAGTACTCCAACACGCATCACAGAAGTGCAGGACATACCGAGGAATTCTGAAGAGACAAGTTAGAAGGGCTCTACATTCAGGTTCTAAAATGGTCGTTCGGGAGGAATAGAAAGAGATAGATGTTACTTTATGTCACCAACTTATTCGTTCCATGTGTAGAAGACTTGGTGCTGTCCTTAACAATCATAGAGGTCATACAAAATACTAGATGTAGTAGTTTTGGTGTAGGGTGCATCACTGAATTTGGGTAAAACTGAAGATTTTGTAATGAAAGTTATGATATTAACATTACTTTCATGCTATGGGTGAAAAAAATGTTCTGTGAAACTCCGTCTTGTTAGTATTTTGGAAACTGTTCTTGTGTTCAGTGAGGTATTAACTAAAATCCTACTTCTTGTAGTCACTTTATGCTGGGCACTGAAAAAAAAATGATATTTATACATACCACACACCTACATGTTACATACATTGTTTTATCACCCTGACTAATCAGTATTTCCTTTTATTACTGGCATGATATGCCTGCACTTTTGAGCATAGGTATGTACTGCACATTACCATTTCATGTTTCTTAGCCCTGTCTCGTGGTAATCAGTATTAACCTTTCTGACAGCCCCATTTTTCATATCTGAAACGTCACTTTATTTGGTAATAACTTTGAAATGCTTCTGCTAGTCATTCTGATATTCTGATCTTCTTTTTGGAACAAATTGTACCTGTTGCAGCTGGAAAATTTTAAATTAATACGTTTTGTTGTTATTCATGAAAATATCCCAGATTTTCTAAAAATTTAGAAAAATGTGAAATTTTAAACTTAAAGCGGTTGTGCCACCATAAAGAATACAATTGACCAACCAGAAAAGGTGGAAATAAATCGTTTTGTAATTTATAGTGATTCAAAATTATGCTTCATTCAAAAGATACCAAGCTTTTATTTTTCAAATGCTGTTCTCTGGCGCCCCCTTGCATTATTCCATTACGTCTGGTAGTGGGTGATCAGCTGGTCGAGTTTGCGCAGTTCCTGGCGTAAGAGCTCCCTACTCGCAGCATGCAAAATGTATTCTCTGTCACAACTCTCCCTGCTGTAAGCACAGCCTGTGTGTGATTCACCCCCTCCCCCTGTGCTCATAGCTCACAGCTGATCTCCGGGTGAGATACCCCCTCCCAATGCGCTCACAGCTCACCTCTGGGTCAGAAAACCCCCTCCTCCTCTGCTCATAGCTCTCAGTTGATCTCCGGGTGAGATACCCCCTCCCCCTGAGCTCATAGCTAATCTCCGGGTGAGATACCCCTTCCCAATGCGCTCACAGTTGATCTCAGGGTGAGACACCCCCTCCCAATGCGCTCACAGCTCATCTCCGGGTGAGTTACCCCCTCCCCCTGCCCTCTCAGCTCATCTCCAGGTGAGATACCCCCTCCCCTTGCCCTCTCAGCTCATCTCCAGGTGAGATACTCCCTCCTCCTGCACTCACAGCTGATCCCCGGGTGAGACACCTTCCTCCTGGGCTCACAGCTGATCTCCGGGTGAGACACCCCCCCCCCCCCTGTGCTAACAGCTCATATTCGGGTGAGATACCCCCTCCTCATGCACTCACAGCTGATCTCCAGGTGAGATACCCCCTCCCCCTGCCCTCTCAGCTCATCTCCAGGTGAGATACCCCCTCCCCCTGAGCTCACTGCTGATCTCCGGGTGAGACACAGCCTCCCTCTGCACTCACAGCTCATCTCCTAGTGAGATACCCCCTCCCCCTGCGCTCACTTCTGATCTCTAGGTGAGATACTCCCCTGCCCTCACAGCTCATCTCCGAGTGAGATACTCCCCTGTCCTCACAGCTCATCTCCGAGTGAGATACTCCCCTGCCCTCACAGCTCATCTCCGAGTGAGATATTCCCCTGCCCTCACAGCTCATCTCCGAGTGAGGTACTCCCCTGCCCTCACAGCTCATCTCCGAGTGAGATACTCCCCTGCCCTCACAGCTTATCTCCGAGTGAGATACTCCCCAGCCCTCACAGCTCATCTCCGAGATACTTCCCTGCCCTCACAGCTCATCTCCAAGTGAGATACTCCCCTGCCCTCACAGCTCATCTGCGAGTGAGATACTCCCCTGCCCTCACAGCTCATCTCCGAGTGAGATACTTCCCTGCCCTCACAGCTCTTCTCCGAGTGAGATACTCCCCTGCCCTCACAGCTCATCTCCTAGTGAGATACTCCCCTGCCCTCACAGCTCATCTTCGAGTGAGATACTTCCCTGCCCTCACAGCTCTTCTCCGAGTGAGATACTCCCCTGCCCTCACAGCTCATCTCCGAGTGAGATACTCCCCTGCCCTCACAGCTCATCTCCGAGTGAGATACTACCCTGCCCTCACAGTTCATCTCCGAGTGAGATACTCCCCTGCCCTCACAGCTCATCTCCAGGTGAGATACCCCCTCCCCCTGCCCTCTCAGCTCATCTCCAGGTGAGATACCCCCTCCTCCTGCACTCACAGCTGATCCCCGGGTGAGACACCTTCCCCCTGGGCTCACAGCTGATCTCCGTGTGAGACACCCCCTCCCCCTGTGCTAACAGCTCATATTCCGGTGAGATACCCTCTCCTCCTGCACTCACAGCTGATCTCCAGGTGAGATACCCCCTCCCCCTGCCCTCTCAGCTCATCTCCAGGTGAGATACCCCCTCCCCTGAGCTCACTGCTGATCTCCGGGTGAGACACAGCCTCCCTCTGCACTCACAGCTCATCTCCTAGTGAGATACCCCCTCCCCCTGCGCTCACTGCTGATCTCTAGGTGAGATACTCCCCTGCCCTCACAGCTCATCTCCGAGTGAGATACTCCCCTGCCCTCACAGCTCATCTCCGAGTGAGATACTCCCCTGCCCTCACAGCTCATCTCCGAGTGAGATATTTCCCTGCCCTCACAGCTCATCTCCGAGTGAGGTACTCCCCTGCCCTCACAGCTCATCTCCGAGTGAGATACTCCCCTGCCCTCACAGCTCACCTCCGAGTGAGATACTCCCCAGCCCTCACAGCTCATCTCCGAGATACTTCCCTGCCCTCACAGCTCATCTCCGAGTGAGATACTCCCCTGCCCTCACAGCTCATCTCCGAGTGAGATACTCCCCTGCCCTCACAGCTCATCTCAGAGTGAGATACTCCCCTGCCCTCACAGCTCATCTCCGAGATACTTCCCTGCCCTCACAGCTCATCTCCGAGCGAGATACTCCCCTGCCCTCACAGCTCATCTCCGAGTGAGATACTCCCCTGCCCTCACAGCTCATCTTCGAGTGAGATACTTCCCTGCCCTCACAGCTCTTCTCCGAGTGAGATACTCCCCTGCCCTCACAGCTCATCTCCGAGTGAGATACTCCCCTGCCCTCACAGCTCATCTCCGAGTGAGATACTCCCCTGCCCTCACAGCTCATCTCCGAGTGAGATACTCCCCTGCCCTCACAGCTCATCTCCAGGTGAGATACCCCCTCCCCCTGCCCTCTCAGCTCATCTCCAGGTGAGATACCCCCTCCTCCTGCACTCACAGCTGATCCCCGGGTGAGACACCTTCCCCCTGGGCTCACAGCTGATCTCCGTGTGAGACAACCCCTCCCCCTGTGCTAACAGCTCATATTCCGGTGAGATACCCTCTCCTCCTGCACTCACAGCTGATCTCCAGGTGAGATACCCCCTCCCCCTGCCCTCTCAGCTCATCTCCAGGTGAGATACCCCCTCCCCCTGAGCTCACTGCTGATCTCCGGGTGAGACACAGCCTCCCTCTGCACTCACAGCTCATCTCCTAGTGAGATACCCCCTCCCCCTGCGCTCACTGCTGATCTCTAGGTGAGATACTCCCCTGCCCTCACAGCTCATCTCCGAGTGAGATACTCCCCTGCCCTCACAGCTCATCTCCGAGTGAGATACTCCCCTGCCCTCACAGCTCATCTCCGAGTGAGATATTCCCCTGCCCTCACAGCTCATCTCCGAGTGAGGTACTCCCCTGCCCTCACAGCTCATCTCCGAGTGAGATACTCCCCTGCCCTCACAGCTCACCTCCGAGTGAGATACTCCCCAGCCCTCACAGCTCATCTCCGAGATACTTCCCTGCCCTCACAGCTCATCTCCGAGTGAGATACTCCCCTGCCCTCACAGCTCATCTCCGAGTGAGATACTCCCCTGCCCTCACAGCTCATCTCCGAGTGAGATACTTCCCTGCCCTCACAGCTCTTCTCCGAGTGAGATACTCCCCTGCCCTAACAGCTCATCTCCGAGTGAGATACTCCCCTGCCCTCACAGCTCATCTCCGAGATACTTCCCTGCCCTCACAGCTCATCTCCGAGTGAGATACTCCCCTGCCCTCACAGCTCATCTCCGAGTGAGATACTCCCCTGCCCTCACAGCTCATCTCCGAGTGAGATACTCCCCTGCCCTCACAGCTCTTCTCCGAGTGAGATACTCCCTAGCCCTCACAGCTCATCTCCCAGTGAGATACTCCCCTGCCCTCACAGCTCATCTCCGAGTGAGATACTCCCCTGCCCTCACAGCTCATCTCCGAGTGAGATAAACCCTTTCCCTGTGCTCACTGCTGATCTCCGGGTGAGATACCCCCTCCCCCTGCACTCACAGATCATCTCCGGGTGAGATACCCCTTCTCCCTGCACTCACAGCTCATCTCCGGGTGAGATACCCCCTCTCCCTGCGCTCACTGCTGATCTCCGGGTGAGATACCCCCTCCCCCTGCACTCACAGATCATCTCCGGGTGTGATACCCCCTCCCCCTGCGCTCACTGCTGATCTCCGGGTAAGAAACAGCCTCCCCCTGCACTCACAGCTCATCTCCGAGTGAGATACTTCCTCCCCCTGCGCTCACTGCTGATCTCCGGGTGAGATACTCCCCCTGCACTCACAGCTCATCTCCGAGTGAGATACCCCCTCCCCCTGCGCTCACTGCTGATCTCTGGGTGAGACACAGCCTCCCCCTGCACTCACAGATCATCTCCGAGTAAGATACCCCCTCCCCCTGCGCTCACAGCTGATCTCTGGGTGAGATACCCCCTCCCCCTGCGCTCACTGCTGATCTCTGGGTGAGATACCCCCTCTCCCTGCACTCACAGCTTATCTCCGAGTGAGATACCCCCCTCTCCCTGCGCTCACTGCTGATCTCCGGATGAGATACCCCCTCCCCTTGCACTCACAGCTCATCTCCGAGTGAGATACCCCCCTCTCCCTGCGCCCACTGCTGATCTCCGGGTGAGACACAGCCTCCCCCTGCACTCACAGCTCATCTCCGAGTGAGATACCCCCTCCCCCTGCGCTCACTGCTGATCTCCGGGTGAGATACTCCCCCTGCACTCACAGCTCATTTCCAAGTGAGATACCCCCTCCCCCTGCGCTCACTGCTTTTCTCCGAGTGAGATACCCCCTCCCCCTGCACTCACAGATCATCTCCGGGTGAGATACCCCCTCTCCCTGCGCTCACTGCTGATCTCCGGGTGACACACAGCCTCCCCCGGCACTCACAGATCATCTCCGAGTGAGATACCCCCCTCCCCCTGAGCTCACTGCTTTTCTCCGAGTGAGATACCCCCTCCCCCTGCACTCACAGATCATCTCCGGGTGAGATACCCCCTCTCCCTGCGCTCACTGCTGATCTCCGGGTGAGACACAGCCTCCCCCTGCATTCACAGATCATCTCCGGGTGAGATACCCCCTCTTCCTGCGCTCACTGCTGATCTCCGGGTGAGACACAGCCTCCCCCTGCACTCACAGCTCATCTCCGAGTGAGATACCCCCTCCCCCTGCGCTCACTGCTGATCTCCGGGTGAGACACAGCCTCCCGCTGCACTCACAACTCATCTCCGAGTGAGATACCCCCTCCCCCTGCGCTCACTGCTGATCTCCGGGTGAGACACAGCCTCCCGCTGCACTCACAACTCATCTCCGAGTGAGATACCCCCCTCTCCCTGCGCTCACTGCTGATCTCCGGGTGAGACACAGCCTCCCACTGCACTCACAGATCATCTCCGGGTGAGATACCCCCCTCTCCCTGCGCTCACTGCTGATCTCCGGGTGAGACACAGCCTCCCCCTGCACTCACAGCTCATCTCCAAGTGAGATATCCCCCTCTCCCTGCTCTCACTGCTGATCTCCGGGTGAGACACAGCCTCCCCCTGCACTCACAGCTCATCTCCGAGTGAGATACCCCCTCGCCCTGCACTCACTGCTGATCTCTAGGTGAGATACTCCCCCTGCACTCACAGCTCATCTCCGAGTGAGATACCCCCACCCCCTGCACTCACAGCTGATCTCTAGGTGAGATTCTCCCCCTGCACTCACAGCTCATCTCCGGGTGAGATACCCCCTCCCCTTGCACTCACAGCTCATCTCCGAGTGAGATACCCACCTCTCCCTGCGCTCACTGCTGATCTCCGTGTGAGACACAGCCTCCCCCTGCACTCACAGCTCATCTCCGAGTGAGATACCCCCTCCCCCTGCGCTCACTGCTGATCTCCGGGTGAGATACTCCCCCTGCACTCACAGCTCATCTCCGAGTGAGATACTTCCTCCCCCTGCGCTCACTGCTGATCTCCGGGTGAGATACTCCCCCTGCACTCACAGCTCATCTCCGAGTGAGATACCCCCTCCCCCTGCGCTCACTGCTGATCTCCGAGTGAGATACCCCCTCCCCCTGCACTCACAGATCATCTCCGGGTGAGATACCCCCTCTCCCTGCGCTCACTGCTGATCTCCGGGTGAGACACAGCCTCCCCCTGCACTCACAGATCATCTCCGGGTGAGATACCCCCCTCTCCCTGCGCTCACTGCTGATCTCCGGGTGAGACACAGCCTCCCCCTGCACTCACAGATCATCTCCGGGTGAGATACCCCCTCTCCCTGCGCTCACTGCTGATCTCCGGGTGAGACACAGCCTCTCCCTGCCCTCACAGCTCATCTCCGAGTGAGATATTCCCCTGCCCTCACAGCTCATCTCCGAGTGAGATACTCCCCTGCCCTCACAGCTCATCTCCGAGTGAGATACTCCCCAGCCCTCACAGCTCATCTCCGAGATACTTCCCTGCCCTCACAGCTCATCTCCGAGTGAGATACTCCCCTGCCCTCACAGTTCATCTCCGAGTGAGATACTCCCCTGCCCTCACAGCTCATCTCCGAGTGAGATACTTCCCTGCCCTCACAGCTCTTCTCCGAGTGAGATACTCCCCTGCCCTCACAGCTCATCTCCGAGTGAGATACTCCCCTGCCCTCACAGCTCATCTCCGAGTGAGATACTCCCCTGCCCTCACAGCTCATCTTCGAGTGAGATACTTCCCTGCCCTCACAGCTCTTCTCCGAGTGAGATACTCCCCTGCCCTCACAGCTCATCTCCGAGTGAGATACTCCCCTGCCCTCACAGCTCATCTCCGAGATACTTCCCTGCCCTCACAGCTCATCTCCGAGTGAGATACTCCCCTGCCCTCACAGCTCATCTCCAAGTGAGATACTCCCCTGCCCTCACAGCTCATCTCCGAGTGAGATACTCCCCTGCCCTCACAGCTCTTCTCCGAGTGAGATACTCCCTAGCCCTCACAGCTCATCTCCCAGTAAGATACTCCCCTGCCGTCACAGCTCATCTCCGAGTGAGATACTCCCCTGCCCTCACAGCTCATCTCCGAGTGAGATAAACCCTTTCCCTGTGCTCACTGCTGATCTCCGGGTGAGATACCCCCTCCCCCTGCACTCACAGATCATCTCCGGGTGAGATACCCCCTCCCCTTGCACTCACAGAGCATCTCGGGGTGTGATACCCCCTCCCCCTGCGCTCACTGCTGATCTCCGGGTAAGAAACAGCCTCCCCCTGCACTCACAGCTCATCTCCGAGTGAGATACCCCCTCCCCCTGCACTCACAGAGCATCTCGGGGTGTGATACCCCCTCCCCCTGCGCTCACTGCTGATCTCCGGGTAAGAAACAGCCTCCCCCTGCACTCACAGCTCATCTCCGAGTGAGATACCCCCTCCCCCTGCGCTCACTGCTGATCTCCGGGTGAGACACAGCCTCCCCCTGCACTCACAGCTCATCTCCGAGTAAGATACCCCCTCCCCCTGCGCTCACTGCTGATCTCCGGGTGAGATACCCCCTCCCCCTGCACTCACTGCTGATCTCTGGGTGAGATACCCCCTCTCCCTGCACTCACAGCTCATCTCCGAGTGAGATATCCCCCTCTCCCTGCGCTCACTGCTGATCTCCGGGTGAGATACCCCCTCCCCTTGCACTCACAGCTCATCTCCGAGTGAGATACCCCCCTCTCCCTGCGCTCACTGCTGATCTCCGGGTGAGACACAGCCTCCCCCTGCACTCACAGCTCATCTCCGAGTGAGATACCCCCTCCCCCTGCGCTCACTGCTGATCTCCGGGTGAGATACTCCCCCTGCACTCACAGCTCATCTCCAAGTGAGATACCCCCTCCCCCTGCGCTCACTGCTTTTCTCCGAGTGAGATACCCCCTCCCCCTGCACTCACAGATCATCTCCGGGTGAGATACCCCCTCTCCCTGCGCTCACTGCTGATCTCCAGGTGAGACACAGCCTCCCCCTGCATTCACAGATCATCTCCGGGTGAGATACCCCCTCTTCCTGCGCTCACTGCTGATCTCCGGGTGAGACACAGCCTCCCCCTGCACTCACAGCTCATCTCCGAGTGAGATACCCCCTCCCCCTGCGCTCACTGCTGATCTCCGGGTGAGACACAGCCTCCCCCTGCACTCACAGATCATCTCCGGGTGAGATACCCCCCTCTCCCTGCGCTCACTGCTGATCTCCGGGTGAGACACAGCCTCCCCCTGCACTCACAGATCATCTCCGGGTGAGATACCCCCCTCTCCCTGCGCTCACTGCTGATCTCCGGGTGAGACACAGCCTCCCCCTGCACTCACAGCTCATCTCCAAGTGAGATATCCCCCTCTCCCTGCTCTCAATGCTGATCTCCGTGTGAGACACAGCCTCCCCCTGCACTCACAGCTCATCTCCGAGTGAGATACCCCCTCCCCCTGCGCTCACTGCTGATCTCCAGGTGAGATACTCCCCCTGCACTCACAGCTCATCTCCGAGTGAGATACCCCCTCCCCCTGCGCTCACTGCTGATCTCCGGGTGAGATACTCCCCCTGCACTCACAGCTCATCTCCGAGTGAGATACCCCCTCCCCCTGCGCTCACTGCTGATCTCCGAGTGAGATACCCCCTCCCCCTGCACTCACAGATCATCTCCGGGTGAGAGACCCCCTCTCCCTGCGCTCACTGCTGATCTCCGGGTGAGAGACCCCCTCTCCCTGCGCTCACTGCTGATCTCCGGGTGAGACACAGCCTCCCCCTGCACTCACAGATCATCTCCGGGTGAGATACCCCCCTCTCCCTGCGCTCACTGCTGATCTCCGGGTGAGACACAGCCTCCCCCTGCACTCACAGATCATCTCCGGGTGAGATACCCCCTCTCCCTGCGCTCACTGCTGATCTCCGGGTGAGACACAGCCTCCCCCTGCACTCACAGCTCATCTCCGAGTGAGATATCCCCTCCCCCTGCGCTCACTGCTGATCTCCGGGTGAGACACAGCCTCCCCCTGCACTCACAGCTCATCTCCGAGTGAGATACCCCCTTCTCCCTGCGCTCACTGCTGATCTCCGGGTGAGACACAGCCTCCCCCTGCACTCACAGATCATCTCCGGGTGAGATACCCCCTCTCCCTGCGCTCACTGCTGATCTCCGGGTGAGACACAGCCTCCCCCTGCACTCACAGCTCATCTCCAAGTGAGATACCCCCTCCCCCTGCACTCACTGCTGATCTCTAGGTGAGATACTCCCTCTGCACTCACAGCTCATCTCCGAGTGAGATACCCCCTCCCCCTGTACTCACAGCTGATCTCTAGGTGAGATACTCCCCCTGCACTCACAGTTCATCTCCGAGTGAGATACCCCCTCCCCCTGCACTCACAGATCATCTCCGAGTGAGATATTGCCCTGCCCTCACAGCTCATCTCCGAGTGAGGTACTCCACTGCCCTCACAGCTCATCTCCGAGTGAGATACTCCCCTGCCCTCACAGCTCATCTCCGAGATACTTCCCTGCCCTCACAGCTCATCTCCGAGTGAGATACTACCCTGCCCTCACAGCTCATCTCCGAGTGAGATACTTCCCTGCCCTCACAGCTCTTCGAGTGAGATACTCCCCTGCCCTCACAGCTCATCTCCGAGTGAGATACTCCCCTGCCCTCACAGCTCATCTTCGAGTGAGATACTTCCCTGCCCTCACAGCTCTTCTCCGAGTGAGATACTCCCCTGCCCTCACAGCTCATCTCCGAGTGAGATACTCCCCTGCCCTCACAGCTCATCTCCGAGATACTTCCCTGCCCTCACAGCTCATCTCCGAGTGAGATACTCCCCTGCCCTCACAGCTCATCTCCGAGTGAGATACTCCCCTGCCCTCACAGCTCTTCTCCCAGTGAGATACTCCCTAACCCTCACAGCTCATCTCCCAGTAAGATACTCCCCTGCCCTCACAGCTCATCTCCGAGTGAGATACTCCCCTGCCCTCACAGCTCATCTCCGAGTGAGATAAACCCTTTCCCTGTGCTCACTGCTGATCTCCGGGTGAGATACCCCCTCCCCCTGCACTCACAGATCATCTCCGGGTGAGATACCCCCTCCCCCTGCACTCACAGATCATCTCCGGGTGTGATACCCCCTCCCCCTGCGCTCACTGCTGATCTCCGGGTAAGAAACAGCCTCCCCCTGCACTCACAGCTCATCTCCGAGTGAGATACCCCCTCCCCCTGCGCTCACTGCTGATTTCCGGGTGAGATACTCCCCCTGCACTCACAGCTCATCTCCGAGTGAGATACCCCCTCTCCCTGCGCTCACTGCTGATCTCCGGGTGAGACACAGCCTCCCCCTGCACTCACAGCTCATCTCCGAGTGAGATACCCCCTCCCCCTGCGCTCACTGCTGATCTCCGGGTGAGACACAGCCTCCCCCTGCACTCACAGCTCATATCCGAGTGAGATACCCCCTTCTCCCTGCGCTCACTGCTGATCTCCGGGTGAGACACAGCCTCCCCCTGCACTCACAGATCATCTCCGGGTGAGATACCCCCCTCTCCCTGCGCTCACTGCTGATCTCCGGGTGAGACACAGCCTCCCCCTGCACTCACAGCTCATCTCCAAGTGAGATACCCCCTCCCCCTGCACTCACTGCTGATCTCTAGGTGAGATACTCCCTCTGCACTCACAGCTCATCTCCGAGTGAGATACCCCCTCCCCCTGTACTCACAGCTGATCTCTAGGTGAGATACTCCCCCTGCACTCACAGTTCATCTCCGAGTGAGATACCCCCTCGCCCTGCACTCACAGATCATCTCCGAGTGAGATATTCCCCTGGCCTCACAGCTCATCTCCGAGTGAGGTACTCCCCTGCCCTCACAGCTCATCTCCGAGTGAGATACTCCCCTGCCCTCACAGCTCATCTCCGAGATACTTCCCTGCCCTCACAGCTCATCTCCGAGTGAGATACTCCCCTGCCCTCACAGCTCATCTCCGAGTGAGATATTTCCCTGCCCTCACAGCTCTTCGAGTGAGATACTCCCCTGCCCTCACAGCTCATCTCCGAGTGAGATACTCCCCTGCCCTCACAGCTCATCTTCGAGTGAGATACTTCCCTGCCCTCACAGCTCTTCTCCGAGTGAGATACTCCCCTGCCCTCACAGCTCATCTCCGAGTGAGATACTCCCCTGCCCTCACAGCTCATCTCCGAGATACTTCCCTGCCCTCACAGCTCATCTCCGAGTGAGATACTCCCCTGCCCTCACAGCTCATCTCCGAGTGAGATACTCCCCTGCCCTCACAGCTCATCTCCGAGTGAGATACTCCCCTGCCCTCACAGCTCTTCTCCGAGTGAGATACTCCCTAGCCTTCACAGCTCATCTCCCAGTGAGATACTCCCCTGCCCTCACAGCTCATCTCCGAGTGAGATACTCCCCTGCCCTCACAGCTCATCTCCGAGATACTTCCCTGCCCTCACAGCTCATCTCCGAGTGAGATACTCCCCTGCCCTCACAGCTCATCTCCAAGTGAGATACTCCCCTGCCCTCACAGCTCATCTCCGAGTGAGATACTCCCCTGCCCTCACAGCTCTTCTCCGAGTGAGATACTCCCTAGCCCTCACAGCTCATCTCCCAGTAAGATACTCCCCTGCCGTCACAGCTCATCTCCGAGTGAGATACTCCCCTGCCCTCACAGCTCATCTCCGAGTGAGATAAACCCTTTCCCTGTGCTCACTGCTGATCTCCGGGTGAGATACCCCCTCCCCCTGCACTCACAGATCATCTCCGGGTGAGATACCCCCTCCCCCTGCACTCACAGAGCATCTCGGGGTGTGATACCCCCTCCCCCTGCGCTCACTGCTGATCTCCGGGTAAGAAACAGCCTCCCCCTGCACTCACAGCTCATCTCCGAGTGAGATACCCCCTCCCCCTGCACTCACAGAGCATCTCGGGGTGTGATACCCCCTCCCCCTGCTCTCACTGCTGATCTCCGGGTAAGAAACAGCCTCCCCCTGCACTCACAGCTCATCTCCGAGTGAGATACCCCCTCCCCCTGCGCTCACTGCTGATCTCCGGGTGAGACACAGCCTCCCCCTGCACTCACAGCTCATCTCCGAGTAAGATACCCCCTCCCCCTGCGCTCACTGCTGATCTCCGGGTGAGATACCCCCTTCCCCTGCACTCACTGCTGATCTCTGGGTGAGATACCCCCTCTCCCTGCACTCACAGCTCATCTCCGAGTGAGATATCCCCCTCTCCCTGCGCTCACTGCTGATCTCCGGGTGAGATACCCCCTCCCCTTGCACTCACAGCTCATCTCCGAGTGAGATACCCCCCTCTCCCTGCGCTCACTGCTGATCTCCGGGTGAGACACAGCCTCCCCCTGCACTCACAGCTCATCTCCGAGTGAGATACCCCCTCCCCCTGCGCTCACTGCTGATCTCCGGGTGAGATACTCCCCCTGCACTCACAGCTCATCTCCAAGTGAGATACCCCCTCCCCCTGCGCTCACTGCTTTTCTCCGAGTGAGATACCCCCTCCCCCTGCACTCACAGATCATCTCCGGGTGAGATACCCCCTCTCCCTGCGCTCACTGCTGATCTCCAGGTGAGACACAGCCTCCCCCTGCATTCACAGATCATCTCCGGGTGAGATACCCCCTCTTCCTGCGCTCACTGCTGATCTCCGGGTGAGACACAGCCTCCCCCTGCACTCACAGCTCATCTCCGAGTGAGATACCCCCTCCCCCTGCGCTCACTGCTGATCTCCGGGTGAGACACAGCCTCCCCCTGCACTCACAGCTCATCTCCGAGTGAGATACCCCCTTCTCCCTGCGCTCACTGCTGATCTCCGGGTGAGACACAGCCTCCCCCTGCACTCACAGATCATCTCCGGGTGAGATACCCCCCTCTCCCTGCGCTCACTGCTGATCTCCGGGTGAGACACAGCCTCCCCCTGCACTCACAGATCATCTCCGGGTGAGATACCCCCCTCTCCCTGCGCTCACTGCTGATCTCCGGGTGAGACACAGCCTCCCCCTGCACTCACAGCTCATCTCCAAGTGAGATATCCCCCTCTCCCTGCTCTCAATGCTGATCTCCGTGTGAGACACAGCCTCCCCCTGCACTCACAGCTCATCTCCGAGTGAGATACCCCCTCCCCCTGCGCTCACTGCTGATCTCCAGGTGAGATACTCCCCCTGCACTCACAGCTCATCTCCGAGTGAGATACCCCCTCCCCCTGCGCTCACTGCTGATCTCCGGGTGAGATACTCCCCCTGCACTCACAGCTCATCTCCGAGTGAGATACCCCCTCCCCCTGCGCTCACTGCTCATCTCCGAGTGAGATACCCCCTCTCCCTGCACTCACAGATCATCTCCGGGTGAGAGACCCCCTCTCCCTGCGCTCACTGCTGATCTCCGGGTGAGACACAGCCTCCCCCTGCACTCACAGATCATCTCCGGGTGAGATACCCCCCTCTCCCTGCGCTCACTGCTGATCTCCGGGTGAGACACAGCCTCCCCCTGCACTCACAGATCATCTCCGGGTGAGATACCCCCTCTCCCTGCGCTCACTGCTGATCTCCGGGTGAGACACAGCCTCCCCCTGCACTCACAGCTCATCTCCGAGTGAGATATCCCCTCCCCCTGCGCTCACTGCTGATCTCCGGGTGAGACACAGCCTCCCCCTGCACTCACAGCTCATCTCCGAGTGAGATACCCCCTTCTCCCTGCGCTCAATGCTGATCTCCGGGTGAGACACAGCCTCCCCCTGCACTCACAGATCATCTCCGGGTGAGATACCCCCTCTCCCTGCGCTCACTGCTGATCTCCGGGTGAGACACAGCCTCCCCCTGCACTCACAGCTCATCTCCAAGTGAGATACCCCCTCCCCCTGCACTCACTGCTGATCTCTAGGTGAGATACTCCCTCTGCACTCACAGCTCATCTCCGAGTGAGATACCCCCTCCCCCTGTACTCACAGCTGATCTCTAGGTGAGATACTCCCCCTGCACTCACAGTTCATCTCCGAGTGAGATACCCCCTCCCCCTGCACTCACAGATCATCTCCGAGTGAGATATTGCCCTGCCCTCACAGCTCATCTCCGAGTGAGGTACTCCACTGCCCTCACAGCTCATCTCCGAGTGAGATACTCCCCTGCCCTCACAGCTCATCTCCGAGATACTTCCCTGCCCTCACAGCTCATCTCCGAGTGAGATACTACCCTGCCCTCACAGCTCATCTCCGAGTGAGATACTTCCCTGCCCTCACAGCTCTTCGAGTGAGATACTCCCCTGCCCTCACAGCTCATCTCCGAGTGAGATACTCCCCTGCCCTCACAGCTCATCTTCGAGTGAGATACTTCCCTGCCCTCACAGCTCTTCTCCGAGTGAGATACTCCCCTGCCCTCACAGCTCATCTCCGAGTGAGATACTCCCCTGCCCTCACAGCTCATCTCCGAGATACTTCCCTGCCCTCACAGCTCATCTCCGAGTGAGATACTCCCCTGCCCTCACAGCTCATCTCCGAGTGAGATACTCCCCTGCCCTCACAGCTCTTCTCCCAGTGAGATACTCCCTAGCCCTCACTGCTCATCTCCCAGTAAGATACTCCCCTGCCCTCACAGCTCATCTCCGAGTGAGATACTCCCCTGCCCTCACAGCTCATCTCCGAGTGAGATAAACCCTTTCCCTGTGCTCACTGCTGATCTCCGGGTGAGATACCCCCTCCCCCTGCACTCACAGATCATCTCCGGGTGAGATACCCCCTCCCCCTGCACTCACAGATCATCTCCGGGTGTGATACCCCCTCCCCCTGCGCTCACTGCTGATCTCCGGGTAAGAAACAGCCTCCCCCTGCACTCACAGCTCATCTCCGAGTGAGATACCCCCTCCCCCTGCGCTCACTGCTGATCTCCGGGTGAGACACAGCCTCCCCCTGCACTCACAGCTCATCTCCGAGTAAGATACCCCCTCCCCCTGCGCTCACTGCTGATCTCCGGGTGAGATACCCCCTCCCTCTGCACTCACTGCTGATCTCTGGGTGAGATACCCCCTCTCCCTGCACTCACAGCTCATCTCCGAGTGAGATATCCCCCTCTCCCTGCGCTCACTGTTGATCTCCGGGTGAGATACCCCCTCCCCTTGCACTCACAGCTCATCTCCGAGTGAGATACCCCCCTCTCCCTGCGCTCACTGCTGATCTCCGGGTGAGACACAGCCTCCCCCTGCACTCACAGCTCATCTCCGAGTGAGATACCCCCTCCCCCTGCGCTCACTGCTGATCTCCGGGTGAGATACTCCCCCTGCACTCACAGCTCATCTCCAAGTGAGATACCCCCTCCCCCTGCGCTCACTGCTTTTCTCCGAGTGAGATACCCCCTCCCCCTGCACTCACAGATCATCTCCGGGTGAGATACCCCCTCTCCCTGCGCTCACTGCTGATCTCCAGGTGAGACACAGCCTCCCCCTGCATTCACAGATCATCTCCGGGTGAGATACCCCCTCTTCCTGCGCTCACTGCTGATCTCCGGGTGAGACACAGCCTCCCCCTGCACTCACAGCTCATCTCCGAGTGAGATACCCCCTCCCCCTGCGCTCACTGCTGATCTCCGGGTGAGACACAGCCTCCCCCTGCACTCACAGCTCATCTCCGAGTGAGATACCCCCTTCTCCCTGCGCTCACTGCTGATCTCCGGGTGAGACACAGCCTCCCCCTGACTCACAGATCATCTCCGGGTGAGATACCCCCCTCTCCCTGCGCTCACTGCTGATCTCCGGGTGAGACACAGCCTCCCCCTGCACTCACAGATCATCTCCGGGTGAGATACCCCCCTCTCCCTGCGCTCACTGCTGATCTCCGGGTGAGACACAGCCTCCCCCTGCACTCACAGCTCATCTCCAAGTGAGATATCCCCCTCTCCCTGCTCTCACTGCTGATCTCCGGGTGAGACACAGCCTCCCCCTGCACTCACAGCTCATCTCCGAGTGAGATACCCCCACCCCCTGCACTCACAGCTGATCTCTAGGTGAGATTCTCCCCCTGCAATCACAGCTCAACTCCGGGTGAGATACTCCCTCCCCCTGCACTCACAGCTCATCTCCGAGTGAGATACCCATCTCTCCCTCCGCTCACTGCTGATCTCCGTGTGAGACACAGCCTCCCCCTGCACTCACAGCTCATCTCCGAGTGAGATACCCCCTCCCCCTGCGCTCACTGCTGATTTCCGGGTGAGATACTCCCCCTGCACTCACAGCTCATCTCCGAGTGAGATACCCCCTCTCCCTGCGCTCACTGCTGATCTCCGGGTGAGACACAGCCTCCCCCTGCACTCACAGCTCATCTCCGAGTGAGATACCCCCTCCCCCTGCGCTCACTGCTGATCTCCGGGTGAGACACAGCCTCCCCCTGCACTCACAGCTCATATCCGAGTGAGATACCCCCTTCTCCCTGCGCTCACTGCTGATCTCCGGGTGAGACACAGCCTCCCCCTGCACTCACAGATCATCTCCGGGTGAGATACCCCCCTCTCCCTGCGCTCACTGCTGATCTCCGGGTGAGACACAGCCTCCCCCTGCACTCACAGCTCATCTCCAAGTGAGATACCCCCTCCCCCTGCACTCACTGCTGATCTCTAGGTGAGATACTCCCTCTGCACTCACAGCTCATCTCCGAGTGAGATACCCCCTCCCCCTGTACTCACAGCTGATCTCTAGGTGAGATACTCCCCCTGCACTCACAGTTCATCTCCGAGTGAGATACCCCCTCGCCCTGCACTCACAGATCATCTCCGAGTGAGATATTCCCCTGCCCTCACAGCTCATCTCCGAGTGAGGTACTCCCCTGCCCTCACAGCTCATCTCCGAGTGAGATACTCCCCTGCCCTCACAGCTCATCTCCGAGATACTTCCCTGCCCTCACAGCTCATCTCCGAGTGAGATACTCCCCTGCCCTCACAGCTCATCTCCGAGTGAGATATTTCCCTGCCCTCACAGCTCTTCGAGTGAGATACTCCCCTGCCCTCACAGCTCATCTCCGAGTGAGATACTCCCCTGCCCTCACAGCTCATCTTCGAGTGAGATACTTCCCTGCCCTCACAGCTCTTCTCCGAGTGAGATACTCCCCTGCCCTCACAGCTCATCTCCGAGTGAGATACTCCCCTGCCCTCACAGCTCATCTCCGAGATACTTCCCTGCCCTCACAGCTCATCTCCGAGTGAGATACTCCCCTGCCCTCACAGCTCATCTCCGAGTGAGATACTCCCCTGCCCTCACAGCTCATCTCCGAGTGAGATACTCCCCTGCCCTCACAGCTCTTCTCCGAGTGAGATACTCCCTAGCCTTCACAGCTCATCTCCCAGTGAGATACTCCCCTGCCCTCACAGCTCATCTCCGAGTGAGATACTCCCCTGCCCTCACAGCTCATCTCCGAGTGAGATAAACCCTTTCCCTGTGCTCACTGCTGATCTCCGGGTGAGATACCCCCTCCCCCTGCACTCACAGATCATCTCCGGGTGAGATACCCCCTCTCCCTGCGCTCACTGCTGATCTGCGGGTGAGATACCCCCTCCCCCTGCACTCACACATCATCTCCGGGTGTGATACCCCCTCCCCCTGCACTCACAGCTCATCTCTAAGTGAGATACTCCCCTGCCCTCACAGCTCATCTCCGAGATACTTCCCTGCCCTCACAGCTCATCTCCGAGTGAGATACTCCCCTGCCCTCACAGCTCATCTCCGAGTGTGATACTCCCCTGCCCTCACAGCTCATCTCCGAGATACTTCCCTGCCCTCACAGCTCATCTCCGAGTGAGATACTCCCCTGCCCTCACAGCTCATCTCCGAGTGAGATACTCCCCTGCCCTCACAGCTCATCTCCGAGTGAGATACTCCCCTGCCCTCACAGCTCTTCTCCGAGTGAGATACTCCCTAGCCCTCACAGCTCATCTCCCAGTGAGATACTCCCCTGCCCTCACAGCTCATCTCCGAGTGAGATACTCCCCTGCCCTCACAGCTCATCTCCGAGTGAGATAAACCCTTTCCCTGTGCTCACTGCTGGTCTCCGGGTGAGATACCCCCTCTCCCTGCACTCACAGATCATCTCCGGGTGAGATACCCCCTCTCCCTGCGCTCACTGCTGATCTCCGGGTGAGATACCCCCTCCCCCTGCACTCACAGATCATCTCCGGGTGTGATACCCCCTCCCCCTGCGCTCACTGCTGATCTCCGGGTAAGAAACAGCCTCCCCCTCCACTCACAGCTCATCTCCGAGTGAGATACCCCCTCCCCCTGCGCTCACTGCTGATCTCCGGGTGAGACACAGCCTCCCCCTGCACTTACAGCTCATCTCCGAGTAAGATACCCCCTCCCCCTGCGCTCACTGCTGATCTCCGGGTGAGATACCCCCTCCCCCTGCGCTTACTGCTGATCTCTGGGTGAGATACCCCCTCTCCCTGCACTCACAGCTCATCTCCGAGTGAGATACCCCCCTCTCCCTGCGCTCACTGCTGATCTCCGGGTGAGATACCCCCTTCCCCTTGCACTCACAGCTCATCTCCGAGTGAGATATCCCCCTCTCCCTGCGCTCACTGCTGTTCTCCGGGTGAGACACAGCCTCCCCCTGCACTCACAGCTCATCTCCGAGTGAGATACCCCCTCCCCCTGCGCTCACTGCTGATCTCCGGGTGAGATACTCCCCCTGCACTCACAGCTCATCTCCAAGTGAGATACCCCCTCCCCCTGCGCTCACTGCTTTTCTCCGAGTGAGATACCCCCTCCCCCTGCACTCACAGATCATCTCCGAGTGAGATACCCCCTCTCCCTGCGCTCACTGCTGATCTCCGGGTGAGACACAGCCTCCCCCGGCACTCACAGATCATCTCCGAGTGAGATACCCCCCTCCCCCTGCGCTCACTGCTTTTCTCCGAGTGAGATACCCCCTCCCCCTGCACTCACAGATCATCTCCGGGTGAGATACCCCCTCTCCCTGCGCTCACTGCTGATCTCCGGGTGAGACACAGCGTCCCCCTGCATTCACAGATCATCTCCGGGTGAGATACCCCCTCGTCCTTCGCTCACTGCTGATCTCCGGGTGAGACACAGCCTCCCCCTGCACTCACAGCTCATCTCCGAGTGAGATACCCCCTCCCCCTGCGCTCATTGCTGATCTCCGGGTGAGACACAGCCTCCCCCTGCACTCACAGCTCATCTCCGAGTGAGATACCCCCTTCTCCCTGCGCTCACTGCTGATCTCCGGGTGAGACACAGCCTCCCCCTGCACTCACAGATCATCTCCGGGTGAGATACCCCCCTCTCCCTGCGCTCACTGCTGATCTCCGGGTGAGACACAGCCTCCCCCTGCACTCACAGATCATCTCCGGGTGAGATACCCCCCTCCCCCTGCGCTCACTGCTGATCTCCGGGTGAGATACTCCCCCTGCACTCACAGCTCATCTCCGAGTGAGATACCCCCTCCCCCTGCACTCACAGCTCATCTCCGAGTGAGATACCCCCTCCCCCTGCGCTCACTGCTGATCTCCGAGTGAGATACCCCCTCCCCCTGCACTCACAGATCATCTCCGGGTGAGAGACCCCCTCTCCCTGCGCTCACTGCTGATCTCCGGGTGAGACACAGCCTCCCCCTGCACTCACAGATCATCTCCGGGTGAGATACCCCCCTCTCCCTGCGCTCACTGCTGATCTCCGGGTGAGACACAGCCTCCC
This sequence comes from Phyllobates terribilis, assembly GCF_046119375.1. Taxonomy (NCBI): domain Eukaryota; kingdom Metazoa; phylum Chordata; class Amphibia; order Anura; family Dendrobatidae; genus Phyllobates; species Phyllobates terribilis. The sequence goes on from NW_027363110.1 coordinate 1,280,539, forward strand.
CCTGCACTCACAGATCATCTCCGGGTGAAATACCCCCTCTCCCTGCGCTCACTGCTGATCTCCGGGTGAGACACAGCCTCCCCCTGCACTCACAGCTCATCTCCGAGTGAGATACCCCCTCCCCCTGCGCTCACTGCTGATCTCCGGGTGAGACACAGCCTCCCCCTGCACTCACAGCTCATCTCCGAGTGAGATACCCCCTTCTCCCTGCGCTCACTGCTGATCTCCGGGTGATACACAGCCTCCCCCTGCCCTCACAGATCATCTCCGGTTGAGATACCCCCCTCTCCCTGCGCTCACTGCTGATCTCCGGGTGAGACACAGCCTCCCCCTGCACTCACAGCTCATCTCCAAGTGAGATACCCCCTCCCCCTGCACTCACTGCTGATCTCTAGGTGAGATACTCCCTCTGCACTCACAGCTCATCTCCGAGTGAGATACCCCCTCCCCCTGTACTCACAGCTGATCTCTAGGTGAGATACTCCCCCTGCACTCACAGTTCATCTCCGAGTGAAATACCCCCTCCCCCTGCACTCATAGATCATCTCCGAGTGAGATATTCCCCTGCCCTCACAGCTCATCTCCGAGTGAGGTACTCCCCTGCCCTCACAGCTCATCTCCGAGTGAGATACTCCCCTGCCCTCACAGCTCATCTCCGAGATACTTCCCTGCCCTCACAGCTCATCTCCGAGTGAGATACTCCCCTGCCCTCACAGCTCATCTCCGAGTGAGATACTTCCCTGCCCTCACAGCTCTTCGAGTGAGATACTCCCCTGCCCTCACAGCTCATCTCCGAGTTAGATACCCCCTGCCCTCACAGCTCATCTTCGAGTGAGATACTTCCCTGCCCTCACAGCTCTTCTCCGAGTGAGATACTCCCCTGCCCTCACAGCTCATCTCCGAGTGAGATACTCCCCTGCCCTCACAGCTCATCTCCGAGATACTTCCCTGCCCTCACAGCTCATCTCCGAGTGAGATACTCCCCTGCCCTCACAGCTCATCTCCGAGTGAGATACTCCCCTGCCCTCACAGCTCATCTCCGAGTGAGATACTCCCCTGCCCTCACAGCTCTTCTCCGAGTGAGATACTCCCTAGCCCTCACAGCTCATCTCCCAGTGAGATACTCCCCTGCCCTCACAGCTCATCTCCGAGTGAGATACTCCCCTGCCCTCACAGCTCATCTCCGAGTGAGATAAACCCTTTCCCTGTGCTCACTGCTGATCTCCGGGTGAGATACCCCCTCCCCCTGCACTCACAGATAATCTCCGGGTGAGATACCCCCTCTCCCTGCGCTCACTGCTGATCTCCGGGTGAGATACCCCCTCCCCCTGCACTCACACATCATCTCCGGGTGTGATACCCCCTCCCCCTGCGCTCACTGCTGATCTCCGGGTGAGATACCCCCTCCCCCTGCACTCACAGCTCATCTCCAAGTGGAATACTCCCCTGCCCTCACAGCTCATCTCCGAGATACTTCCCTGCCCTCACAGCTCATCTCCGAGTGAGATACTCCCCTGCCCTCACAGCTCATCTCCGAGTGAGATACTCCCCTGCCCTCACAGCTCATCTCCGAGATACTTCCCTGCCCTCACAGCTCATCTCCGAGATACTTCCCTGCCCTCACAGCTCATCTCCGAGTGAGATACTCCCCTGCCCTCACAGCTCATCTCCGAGTGAGATACTCCCCTGCCCTCACAGCTCATCTCCGAGTGAGATACTCCCCTGCCCTCACAGCTCTTCTCCGAGTGAGATACTCCCTAGCCCTCACAGCTCATCTCCCAGTGAGATACTCCCCTGCCCTCACAGCTCATCTCCGAGTGAGATACTCCCCTGCCCTCACAGCTCATCTCCGAGTGAGATAAACCCTTTCCCTGTGCTCACTGCTGATCTCCGGGTGAGATACCCCTCCCCCTGCACTCACAGATCATCTCCGGGTGAGATACCCCCTCTCCCTGCGCTCACTGCTGATCTCCGGGTGAGATACCCCCTCCCCCTGCACTCACAGATCATCTCCGGGTGTGATACCCCCTCCCCCTGCGCTCACTGCTGATCTCCGTGTAAGAAACAGCCTCCCCCTGCACTCACAGCTCATCTCCGAGTGAGATACCCCCTCCCCCTGCGCTCACTGCTGATCTCCGGGTGAGACACAGCCTCCCCCTGCACTCACAGCTCATCTCCGAGTAAGATACCCCCTCCCCCTGCGCTCACTGCTGATCTCCGGGTGAGATACCCCCTCCCCCTGCGCTCACTGGTGATCTCTGGGTGAGATACCCCCTCTCCCTGCACTCACAGCTCATCTCCGAGTGAGATACCCCCCTCTCCCTGCGCTCACTGCTGATCTACGGGTGAGATACCCCCTCCCCTTGCACTCACAGCTCATCTCCGAGTGAGATACCCCCCTCTCCCTGCGCTCACTGCTGATCTCCGGGTGAGACACAGCCTCCCCCTGCACTCACAGCTCATCTCCGAGTGAGATTCTCCCTCCCCCTGCGCTCACTGCTGATCTCCGGGTGAGATACTCCCCCTGCACTCACAGCTCATCTCCAAGTGAGATACCCCCTCCCCCTGCGCTCACTGCTTTTCTCCGAGTGAGATACCCCCTCCCCCTGCACTCACAGATCATCTCCGGGTGAGATACCCCCTCTCCCTGCGCTCACTGCTGATCTCCGGGTGAGACACAGCCTCCCCCGGCACTCACAGATCATCTCCGAGTGAGATACCCCCCTCCCCCTGCGCTCACTGCTTTTCTCCGAGTGAGATACCCCCTCCCCCTGCACTCACAGATCATCTCCGGGTGAGATACCCCCTCTCCCTGCGCTCACTGCTGATCTCCGGGTGAGACACAGCCTCCCCCTGCATTCACAGATCATCTCCGGGTGAGATACCCCCTCTTCCTGCGCTCACTGCTGATCTCCGGGTGAGACACAGCCTCCCCCTGCACTCACAGCTCATCTCCGAGTGAGATACCCCCTCCCCCTGCGCTCACTGCTGATCTCCGGGTGAGACACAGCCTCCCCCTGCACTCACAGCTCATCTCCGAGTGAGATACCCCCTTCTCCCTGCGCTCACTGCTGATCTCCGGGTGAGACACAGCCTCCCTCTGCACTCACAGATCATCTCCGGGTGAGATACCCCCCTCTCCCTGCGCTCACTGCTGAACTCCGGGTGAGACACAGCCTCCCCCTGCACTCACAGATCATCTCCAAGTGAGATATCCCCCTCTCCCTGCTCTCACTGCTGATCTCCGGGTGAGACACAGCCTCCCCCTGCACTCACAGCTCATCTCCGAGTGAGATACCCCCTCCCCCTGCACTCACTGCTGATCTCTAGGTGAGATACTCCCCCTGCACTCCCAGCTCATCTCCGAGTGAGATACCCCCACCCCCTGCACTCACAGCTGATCTCTAGGTGAGATTCTCCCCCTGCACTCACAGCTCATCTCCGGGTGAGATACCCCCTCCCCTTGCACTCACAGCTCATCTCCGAGTGAGATACCCCCTCCCCCTGCGCTCACTGCTGATCTCCGGGTGAGATACTCCCCCTGCGCTCACAGCTCATCTCCAAGTGAGATACCCCCTCCCCCTGCGCTCACTGCTTTTATCCGAGTGAGATACCCCCTCCCCCTGCACTCACAGATCATCTCCGGGTGAGATACCCTCTCTCCCTGCGCTCACTGCTGATCTCCGGGTGAGACACAGCCTCCCCCTGCATTCACAGATCATCTCCGCGTGAGATACCCCCTCTTCCTGCGCTCACTGCTGATCTCCGGGTGAGACACAGCCTCCCCCTGCACTCACAGCTCATCTCCGAGTGAGATACCCATCTCTCCCTGCGCTCACTGCTGATCTCCGTGTGAGACACAGCCTCCCCCTGCACTCACAGCTCATCTCCGAGTGAGATACCCCCTCCCCCTGCGCTCACTGCTGATCTCCGGGTGAGATACTCCCCCTGCACTCACAGCTCATCTCCGAGTGAGATACCCCCTCCCCCTGCGCTTACTGCTGATCTCTGGGTGAGATACTCCCCCTGCACTCACAGCTCATCTCCGAGTGAGATACCCCCTCCCCCTGCGCTCACTGCTGATCTCTGAGTGAGATACCCCCTCCCCCTGCACTCACAGATCATCTCCGGGTGAGATACCCCCTCTCCCTGCACTCACTGCTGATCTCCGGGTGAGACACAGCCTCCCCCTGCACTCACAGATCATCTCCGGGTGAGATACCCCCCTCTCCCTGCGCTCACTGCTGATCTCCGGGTGAGACACAGCCTCCCCCTGCACTCACAGCTCATCTCCGAGTAAGATACCCCCTCCCCCTGCGCTCACTGCTGATCTCCGGGTGAGATACCCCCTCCCTCTGCGCTCACTGGTGATCTCTGGGTGAGATACCCCCTCTCCCTGCACTCACAGCTCATCTCCGAGTGAGATACCCCCCTCTCCCTGCGCTCACTGCTGATCTCCGGGTGAGATACCCCCTCCCCTTGCACTCACAGCTCATCTCCGAGTGAGATACCCCCCTCTCCCTGCGCTCACTGCTGATCTCCGGGTGAGACACAGCCTCCCCCTGCACTCACAGCTCATCTCCGAGTGAGATTCCCCCTCCCCCTGCGCTCACTGCTGATCTCCGGGTGAGATACTCCCCCTGCACTCACAGCTCATCTCCAAGTGAGATACCCCCTCCCCCTGCGCTCACTGCTTTTCTCCGAGTGAGATACCCCCTCCCCCTGCACTCACAGATCATCTCCGGGTGAGATACCCCCTCTCCCTGCGCTCACTGCTGATCTCCGGGTGAGACACAGCCTCCCCCGGCACTCACAGATCATCTCCGAGTGAGATACCCCCCTCCCCCTGCGCTCACTGCTTTTCTCCGAGTGAGATACCCCCTCCCCCTGCACTCACAGATCATCTCCGGGTGAGATACCCCCTCTCCCTGCGCTCACTGCTGATCTCCGGGTGAGACACAGCCTCCCCCTGCACTCACAGCTCATCTCCGAGTGAGATACCCCCTCCCCCTGCGCTCACTGCTGATCTCCGGGTGAGACACAGCCTCCCCCTGCACTCACAGCTCATCTCCGAGTGAGATACCCCCTTCTCCCTGCGCTCACTGCTGATCTCCGGGTGAGACACAGCCTCCCTCTGCACTCACAGATCATCTCCGGGTGAGATACCCCCCTCTCCCTGCGCTCACTGCTGATCTCCGGGTGAGACACAGCCTCCCCCTGCACTCACAGATCATCTCCAAGTGAGATATCCCCCTCTCCCTGCTCTCACTGCTGATCTCCGGGTGAGACACAGCCTCCCCCTGCACTCACAGCTCATCTCCGAGTGAGATACCCCCTCCCCCTGCACTCACTGCTGATCTCTAGGTGAGATACTCCCCCTGCACTCCCAGCTCATCTCCGAGTGAGATACCCCCACCCCCTGCACTCACAGCTGATCTCTAGGTGAGATTCTCCCCCTGCACTCACAGCTCATCTCCGGGTGAGATACCCCCTCCCCTTGCACTCACAGCTCATCTCCGAGTGAGATACCCCCTCCCCCTGCGCTCACTGCTGATCTCCGGGTGAGATACTCCCCCTGCGCTCACAGCTCATCTCCAAGTGAGATACCCCCCTCTCCCTGCGCTCACTGCTGATCTCCGGGTGAGACACAGCCTCCCCCTGCACTCACAGCTCATCTCCGAGTGAGATTCCCCCTCCCCCTGCGCTCACTGCTGATCTCCGGGTGAGATACTCCCCCTGCACTCACAGCTCATCTCCAAGTGAGATACCCCCTCCCCCTGCGCTCACTGCTTTTCTCCGAGTGAGATACCCCCCTCTCCCTGCGCTCACTGCTGATCTCCGGGTGAGACACAGCCTCCCCCTGCACTCACAGCTCATCTCCGAGTGAGATTCCCCCTCCCCCTGCGCTCACTGCTGATCTCCGGGTGAGATACTCCCCCTGCACTCACAGCTCATCTCCAAGTGAGATACCCCCTCCCCCTGCGCTCACTGCTTTTCTCCGAGTGAGATACCCCCTCCCCCTGCACTCACAGATCATCTCCGGGTGAGATACCCCCTCTCCCTGCGCTCACTGCTGATCTCCGGGTGAGACACAGCCTCCCCCGGCACTCACAGATCATCTCCGAGTGAGATACCCCCCTCCCCCTGCGCTCACTGCTTTTCTCCGAGTGAGATACCCCCTCCCCCTGCACTCACAGATCATCTCCGGGTGAGATACCCCCTCTCCCTGCACTCACTGCTGATCTCCGGGTGAGACACAGCCTCCCCCTGCATTCACAGATCATCCCCGGGTGAGATACCCCCTCTTCCTGCGCTCACTGCTGATCTCCGGGTGAGACACAGCCTCCCCCTGCACTCACAGCTCATCTCCGAGTGAGATACCCCCTCCCCCTGCGCTCACTGCTGATCTCCGGGTGAGACACAGCCTCCCCCTGCACTCACAGCTCATCTCCGAGTGAGATACCCCCTTCTCCCTGCGCTCACTGCTGATCTCCGGGTGAGACACAGCCTCCCTCTGCACTCACAGATCATCTCCGGGTGAGATACCCCCCTCTCCCTGCGCTCACTGCTGATCTCCGGGTGAGACACAGCCTCCCCCTGCACTCACAGATCATCTCCGGGTGAGATACCCCCCTCTCCCTGCGCTCACTGCTGATCTCCGGGTGCGAAACAGCCTCCCCCTGCACTCACAGCTCATCTCCAAGTGAGATATCCCCCTCTCCCTGCTCTCACTGCTGATCTCCGGGTGAGACACAGCCTCCCCCTGCACTCACAGCTCATCTCCGAGTGAGATACCCCCTCCCCCTGCACTCACTGCTGATCTCTAGGTGAGATACTCCCCCTGCACTCCCAGCTCATCTCCGAGTGAGATACCCCCACCCCCTGCACTCACAGCTGATCTCTAGGTGAGATTCTCCCCCTGCACTCACAGCTCATCTCCGGGTGAGATACCCCCTCCCCTTGCACTCACAGCTCATCTCCGAGTGAGATACCCCCTCCCCCTGCACTCACTGCTGATCTCCGGGTGAGATACTCCCCCTGCGCTCAGAGCTCATCTCCAAGTGAGATACCCCCTCCCCCTGCGCTCACTGCTTTTATCCGAGTGAGATACCCCCTCCCCCTGCACTCACAGATCATCTCCGGGTGAGATACCCTCTCTCCCTGCGCTCACTGCTGATCTCCGGGTGAGACACAGCCTCCCCCTGCATTCACAGATCATCTCCGCGTGAGATACCCCCTCTTCCTGCGCTCACTGCTGATCTCCGGGTGAGACACAGCCTCCCCCTGCACTCACAGCTCATCTCCGAGTGAGATACCCATCTCTCCCTGCGCTCACTGCTGATCTCCGTGTGAGACACAGCCTCCCCCTGCACTCACAGCTCATCTCCGAGTGAGATACCCCCTCCCCCTGCGCTCACTGCTGATCTCCGGGTGAGATACTCCCCCTGCACTCACAGCTCATCTCCGAGTGAGATACCCCCTCCCCCTGCGCTTACTGCTGATCTCTGGGTGAGATACTCCCCCTGCACTCACAGCTCATCTCCGAGTGAGATACCCCCTCCCCCTGCGCTCACTGCTGATCTCTGAGTGAGATACCCCCTCCCCCTGCACTCACAGATCATCTCCGGGTGAGATACCCCCTCTCCCTGCACTCACTGCTGATCTCCGGGTGAGACACAGCCTCCCCCTGCACTCACAGATCATCTCCGGGTGAGATACCCCCCTCTCCCTGCGCTCACTGCTGATCTCCGGGTGAGACACAGCCTCCCCCTGCACTCACAGATCATCTCCGGGTGAGATACCCCCTCTCCCTGCGCTCACTGCTGATCTCCGGGTGAGACACAGCCTCCCCCTGCACTCACAGCTCATCTCCGAGTGAGATACCCCCTCCCCCTGCGCTCACTGCTGATCTCCGGGTGAGACACAGCCTCCCCCTGCACTCACAGCTCATCTCCAAGTGAGATACCCCCTCCCCCTGCACTCACTGCTGATCTCTAGGTGAGATACTCCCTCTGCACTCACAGCTCATCTCCGAGTGAGATACCCCCTCCCCCTGTACTCACAGCTGATCTCTAGGTGAGATACTCCCCCTGCACTCACAGTTCATCTCCGAGTGAGATACCCCCTCCCCCTGCACTCACAGATCATCTCCGGGTGAGACACCCCCATCTCCCTGCACTCACAGCTCACCTCCGTGTGAGATACTCCCCTGCCCTCACAGCTCTTCTCCGAGTGAGATACTCCGTAGCCCTCACAGCTCATCTCCCAGTGAGATACTCCCCTGCCCTCACAGCTCATCTCCGAGTGAGAAACTCCCCTGCCCTCACAGCTCATCTCTGAGTGAGATAAACCCTTTCCCTGTGCTCACTGCTGATCTCCGGGTGAGATACCCCCTCCCCCTGCACTCACAGATCATCTCCGGGTGAGATACCCCCTCTCCCTGCGCTCACTGCTGATCTCCGGGTGAGATACCCCCTCCCCCTGCACTCACAGATCATCTCCGGGTGTGATACCCCCTCCCCATGCGCTCACTGCTGATCTCCGGGTAAGAAACAGCCTCCTCCTGCACTCACAGCTCATCTCCGAGTGAGATACCCCCTCCTCCTGCGCTCACTGCTGATCTCCGGGTGAGACACAGCCTCCCCCTGCACTCACAGCTCATCTCCGAGTAAGATACCCCCTCCCCCTGCGCTCACTGCTGATCTCCGGGTGAGATACCCCCTCCCCCTGCGCTCACTGCTGATCTCTGGGTGAGATACCCCCTCTCCCTGCACTCACAGCTCATCTCCGAGTGAGATACCCCCCTCTCCCTGCGCTCACTGCTGATCTCCGGGTGAGATACCCCCTCCTCTTGCACTCACAGCTCATCTCCGAGTGAGATACCCCCCTCTCCCTGCGCTCACTGCTGATCTCCGGGTGAGACACAGCCTCCCCCTGCACTCACAGCTCATCTCCGAGTGAGATACCCCCTCCCCCTGCGCTCACTGCTGATCTCCGGGTGAGATACTCCCCCTGCACTCACAGCTCATCTCCAAGTGAGATAACCCCTCCCCCTGCCCTCACAGCTCATCTCCGAGTGAGAAACTCCCCTGCCCTCACAGCTCATCTCTGAGTGAGATAAACCCTTTCCCTGTGCTCACTGCTGATCTCCGGGTGAGATACCCCCTCCCCCTGCACTCACAGATCATCTCCGGGTGAGATACCCCCTCTCCCTGCGCTCACTGCTGATCTCCGGGTGAGATACCCCCTCCCCCTGCACTCACAGATCATCTCCGGGTGTGATACCCCCTCCCCATGCGCTCACTGCTGATCTCCGGGTAAGAAACAGCCTCCTCCTGCACTCACAGCTCATCTCCGAGTGAGATACCCCCTCCTCCTGCGCTCACTGCTGATCTCCGGGTGAGACACAGCCTCCCCCTGCACTCACAGCTCATCTCCGAGTAAGATACCCCCTCCCCCTGCGCTCACTGCTGATCTCCGGGTGAGATACCCCCTCCCCCTGCGCTCACTGCTGATCTCTGGGTGAGATACCCCCTCTCCCTGCACTCACAGCTCATCTCCGAGTGAGATACCCCCCTCTCCCTGCGCTCACTGCTGATCTCCGGGTGAGATACCCCCTCCTCTTGCACTCACAGCTCATCTCCGAGTGAGATACCCCCCTCTCCCTGCGCTCACTGCTGATCTCCGGGTGAGACACAGCCTCCCCCTGCACTCACAGCTCATCTCCGAGTGAGATACCCCCTCCCCCTGCGCTCACTGCTGATCTCCGGGTGAGATACTCCCCCTGCACTCACAGCTCATCTCCAAGTGAGATAACCCCTCCCCCTGCGCTCACTGCTTTTCTCCGAGTGAGATACCCCCTCCCCCTGCACTCACAGATCATCTCCGGGTGAGATACCCCCTCTCCCTGCGCTCACTGCTGATCTCCGGGTGAGACACAGCCTCCCCCGGCACTCACAGATCATCTCCGAGTGAGATACCCCCCTCCCCCTGCGCTCACTGCTTTTCTCCGAGTAAGATACCCCCTCACCCTGCACTCACAGATCATCTCCGGGTGAGATACCCCCTCTCCCTGCGCTCACTGCTGATCTCCGGGTGAGACACAGCCTCCCCCTGCATTCACAGATCATCTCCGGGTGAGATACCCCCTCTTCCTGCGCTCACTGCTGATCTCCGGGTGAGACACAGCCTCCCCCTGCACTCACAGCTCATCTCCGAGTGAGATACCCCCTCCCCCTGCGCTCAATGCTGATCTCCGGGTGAGACACAGCCTCCCCCTGCACTCACAGCTCATCTCCGAGTAAGATACCCCCTCCCCCTGCGCTCACTGCTGATCTCCGGGTGAGATACCCCCTCCCCCTGCGCTGACTGCTGATCTCTGGGTGAGATACCCCCTCTCCCTGCACTCACAGCTCATCTCCGAGTGAGATACCCCCCTCTCCCTGCGCTCACTGCTGATCTCCGGGTGAGATACCCCCTCCCCTTGCACTCACAGCTCATCTCCGAGTGAGATACCCCCCTTTCCCTGCGCTCACTGCTGATCTCCGGGTGAGACACAGCTTCCCCCTGCACTCACAGATCATCTCCAAGTGAGATATCCCCCTCTCCCTGCTCTCACTGCTGATCTCCGGGTGAGACACAGCCTCCCCCTGCACTCACAGCTCATCTCCGAGTGAGATACCCCCTCCCCCTGCACTCACTGCTGATCTCTAGGTGAGATACTCCCCCTGCACTCCCAGCTCATCTCCGAGTGAGATACCCCCACCCCCTGCACTCACAGCTGATCTCTAGGTGAGATTCTCCCCCTGCACTCACAGCTCATCTCCGGGTGAGATACCCCCTCCCCTTGCACTCACAGATCATCTCCGGGTGAGATACCCCCTCTCCCTGCGCTCACTGCTGATCTCCGGGTGAGACACAGCCTCCCCCGGCACTCACAGATCATCTCCGAGTGAGATACCCCCCTCCCCCTGCGCTCACTGCTTTTCTCCGAGTGAGATACCCCCTCCCCCTGCACTCACAGATCATCTCCGGGTGAGATACCCCCTCTCCCTGCGCTCACTGCTGATCTCCGGGTGAGACACAGCCTCCCCCTGCATTCACAGATCATCTCCGGGTGAGATACCCCCTCTTCCTGCGCTCACTGCTGATCTCCGGGTGAGACACAGCCTCCCCCTGCACTCACAGCTCATCTCCGAGTGAGATACCCCCTCTCCCTGCGCTCACTGCTGATCTCCGGGTGAGACACAGCCTCCCCCTGCACTCACAGCTCATCTCCAAGTGAGATATCCCCCTCTCCCTGCTCTCACTGCTGATCTCCGGGTGAGACACAGCCTCGCCTCCCTCTGCACTCACAGCTCATCTCCGAGTGAGATACCCCCTCCCCCTGCACTCACTGCTGATCTCTAGGTGAGATACTCCCCCTGCACTCACAGCTCATCTCCGAGTGAGATACCCCCACCCCCTGCACTCACAGCTGATCTCCGGGTGAGATACTCCCCCTGCACTCACAGCTCATCTCCGGGTGAGATACCCCCTCCCCTTGCACTCACAGCTCATCTCCGAGTGAGATACCCCCTCCCCCTGCGCTCACTGCTGATCTCCGGGTGAGATACTCCCCCTGCACTCACAGCTCATCTCCAAGTGAGATACCCCCTCCCCCTGCGCTCACTGCTTTTCTCCGAGTGAGATACCCCCTCCCCCTGCACTCACAGATCATCTCCGGGTGAGATACCCCCTCTCCCTGCGCTCACTGCTGATCTCCGGGTGAGACACAGCCTCCCCCTGCATTCACAGATCATCTCCGGGTGAGATACCCCCTCTTCCTGCGCTCACTGCTGATCTCCGGGTGAGACACAGCCTCCCCCTGCACTCACAGCTCATCTCCGAGTGAGATACCCCCTCCCCCTGCGCTCACTGCTGATCTCCGGGTGAGACACAGCCTCCCCCTGCACTCACAGATCATCTCCGGGTGAGATACCCCCCTCTCCCTGCGCTCACTGCTGATCTCCGGGTGAGACACAGCCTCCCTCTGCACTCACAGATCATCTCCGGGTGAGATACCCCCCTCTCCCTGCGCTCACTGCTGATCTCCGGGTGAGACACAGCCTCCCCCTGCACTCACAGCTCATCTCCAAGTGAGATATCCCCCTCTCACTGCTGATCTCCGGGTGAGACACAGCCTCCCCCTGCACTCACAGCTCATCTCCGAGTGAGATACCCCCTCCCCCTGCACTCACTGCTGATCTCTAGGTGAGATACTCCCCCTGCACTCCCAGCTCATCTCCGAGTGAGATACCCCCACCCCCTGCACTCACAGCTGATCTCTAGGTGAGATTCTCCCCCTGCACTCACAGCTCATCTCCGGGTGAGATACCCCCTCCCCTTGCACTCACAGCTCATCTCCGAGTGAGATACCCCCTCCCCCTGCGCTCACTGCTGATCTCCGGGTGAGATACTCCCCCTGCGCTCACAGCTCATCTCCAAGTGAGATACCCCCCTCTCCCTGCGCTCACTGCTGATCTCCGGGTGAGACACAGCCTCCCCCTGCACTCACAGCTCATCTCCGAGTGAGATTCCCCCTCCCCCTGCGCTCACTGCTGATCTCCGGGTGAGATACTCCCCCTGCACTCACAGCTCATCTCCAAGTGAGATACCCCCTCCCCCTGCGCTCACTGCTTTTCTCCGAGTGAGATACCCCCCTCTCCCTGCGCTCACTGCTGATCTCCGGGTGAGACACAGCCTCCCCCTGCACTCACAGCTCATCTCCGAGTGAGATTCCCCCTCCCCCTGCGCTCACTGCTGATCTCCGGGTGAGATACTCCCCCTGCACTCACAGCTCATCTCCAAGTGAGATACCCCCTCCCCCTGCGCTCACTGCTTTTCTCCGAGTGAGATACCCCCTCCCCCTGCACTCACAGATCATCTCCGGGTGAGATACCCCCTCTCCCTGCGCTCACTGCTGATCTCCGGGTGAGACACAGCCTCCCCCGGCACTCACAGATCATCTCCGAGTGAGATACCCCCCTCCCCCTGCGCTCACTGCTTTTCTCCGAGTGAGATACCCCCTCCCCCTGCACTCACAGATCATCTCCGGGTGAGATACCCCCTCTCCCTGCACTCACTGCTGATCTCCGGGTGAGACACAGCCTCCCCCTGCATTCACAGATCATCTCCGGGTGAGATACCCCCTCTTCCTGCGCTCACTGCTGATCTCCGGGTGAGACACAGCCTCCCCCTGCACTCACAGCTCATCTCCGAGTGAGATACCCCCTCCCCCTGCGCTCACTGCTGATCTCCGGGTGAGACACAGCCTCCCCCTGCACTCACAGCTCATCTCCGAGTGAGATACCCCCTTCTCCCTGCGCTCACTGCTGATCTCCGGGTGAGACACAGCCTCCCTCTGCACTCACAGATCATCTCCGGGTGAGATACCCCCCTCTCCCTGCGCTCACTGCTGATCTCCGGGTGAGACACAGCCTCCCCCTGCACTCACAGATCATCTCCGGGTGAGATACCCCCCTCTCCCTGCGCTCACTGCTGATCTCCGGGTGAGAAACAGCCTCCCCCTGCACTCACAGCTCATCTCCAAGTGAGATATCCCCCTCTCCCTGCTCTCACTGCTGATCTCCGGGTGAGACACAGCCTCCCCCTGCACTCACAGCTCATCTCCGAGTGAGATACCCCCTCCCCCTGCACTCACTGCTGATCTCTAGGTGAGATACTCCCCCTGCACTCCCAGCTCATCTCCGAGTGAGATACCCCCACCCTCTGCACTCACAGCTGATCTCTAGGTGAGATTCTCCCCCTGCACTCACAGCTCATCTCCGGGTGAGATACCCCCTCCCCTTGCACTCACAGCTCATCTCCGAGTGAGATACCCCCTCCCCCTGCACTCACTGCTGATCTCCGGGTGAGATACTCCCCCTGCGCTCACAGCTCATCTCCAAGTGAGATACCCCCTCCCCCTGCGCTCACTGCTTTTATCCGAGTGAGATACCCCCTCCCCCTGCACTCACAGATCATCTCCGGGTGAGATACCCTCTCTCCCTGCGCTCACTGCTGATCTCCGGGTGAGACACAGCCTCCCCCTGCATTCACAGATCATCTCCGCGTGAGATACCCCCTCTTCCTGCGCTCACTGCTGATCTCCGGGTGAGACACAGCCTCCCCCTGCACTCACAGCTCATCTCCGAGTGAGATACCCATCTCTCCCTGCGCTCACTGCTGATCTCCGTGTGAGACACAGCCTCCCCCTGCACTCACAGCTCATCTCCGAGTGAGATACCCCCTCCCCCTGCGCTCACTGCTGATCTCCGGGTGAGATACTCCCCCTGCACTCACAGCTCATCTCCGAGTGAGATACCCCCTCCCCCTGCGCTTACTGCTGATCTCTGGGTGAGATACTCCCCCTGCACTCACAGCTCATCTCCGAGTGAGATACCCCCTCCCCCTGCGCTCACTGCTGATCTCTGAGTGAGATACCCCCTCCCCCTGCACTCACAGATCATCTCCGGGTGAGATACCCCCTCTCCCTGCACTCACTGCTGATCTCCGGGTGAGACACAGCCTCCCCCTGCACTCACAGATCATCTCCGGGTGAGATACCCCCCTCTCCCTGCGCTCACTGCTGATCTCCGGGTGAGACACAGCCTCCCCCTGCACTCACAGATCATCTCCGGGTGAGATACCCCCTCTCCCTGCGCTCACTGCTGATCTCCGGGTGAGACACAGCCTCCCCCTGCACTCACAGCTCATCTCCGAGTGAGATACCCCCTCCCCCTGCGCTCACTGCTGATCTCCGGGTGAGACACAGCCTCCCCCTGCACTCACAGCTCATCTCCAAGTGAGATACCCCCTCCCCCTGCACTCACTGCTGATCTCTAGGTGAGATACTCCCTCTGCACTCACAGCTCATCTCCGAGTGAGATACCCCCTCCCCCTGTACTCACAGCTGATCTCTAGGTGAGATACTCCCCCTGCACTCACAGTTCATCTCCGAGTGAGATACCCCCTCCCCCTGCACTCACAGATCATCTCCGGGTGAGACACCCCCATCTCCCTGCACTCACAGCTCACCTCCGTGTGAGATACTCCCCTGCCCTCACAGCTCTTCTCCGAGTGAGATACTCCGTAGCCCTCACAGCTCATCTCCCAGTGAGATACTCCCCTGCCCTCACAGCTCATCTCCGAGTGAGAAACTCCCCTGCCCTCACAGCTCATCTCTGAGTGAGATAAACCCTTTCCCTGTGCTCACTGCTGATCTCCGGGTGAGATACCCCCTCCCCCTGCACTCACAGATCATCTCCGGGTGAGATACCCCCTCTCCCTGCGCTCACTGCTGATCTCCGGGTGAGATACCCCCTCCCCCTGCACTCACAGATCATCTCCGGGTGTGATACCCCCTCCCCATGCGCTCACTGCTGATCTCCGGGTAAGAAACAGCCTCCTCCTGCACTCACAGCTCATCTCCGAGTGAGATACCCCCTCCTCCTGCGCTCACTGCTGATCTCCGGGTGAGACACAGCCTCCCCCTGCACTCACAGCTCATCTCCGAGTAAGATACCCCCTCCCCCTGCGCTCACTGCTGATCTCCGGGTGAGATACCCCCTCCCCCTGCGCTCACTGCTGATCTCTGGGTGAGATACCCCCTCTCCCTGCACTCACAGCTCATCTCCGAGTGAGATACCCCCCTCTCCCTGCGCTCACTGCTGATCTCCGGGTGAGATACCCCCTCCTCTTGCACTCACAGCTCATCTCCGAGTGAGATACCCCCCTCTCCCTGCGCTCACTGCTGATCTCCGGGTGAGACACAGCCTCCCCCTGCACTCACAGCTCATCTCCGAGTGAGATACCCCCTCCCCCTGCGCTCACTGCTGATCTCCGGGTGAGATACTCCCCCTGCACTCACAGCTCATCTCCAAGTGAGATAACCCCTCCCCCTGCCCTCACAGCTCATCTCCGAGTGAGAAACTCCCCTGCCCTCACAGCTCATCTCTGAGTGAGATAAACCCTTTCCCTGTGCTCACTGCTGATCTCCGGGTGAGATACCCCCTCCCCCTGCACTCACAGATCATCTCCGGGTGAGATACCCCCTCTCCCTGCGCTCACTGCTGATCTCCGGGTGAGATACCCCCTCCCCCTGCACTCACAGATCATCTCCGGGTGTGATACCCCCTCCCCATGCGCTCACTGCTGATCTCCGGGTAAGAAACAGCCTCCTCCTGCACTCACAGCTCATCTCCGAGTGAGATACCCCCTCCTCCTGCGCTCACTGCTGATCTCCGGGTGAGACACAGCCTCCCCCTGCACTCACAGCTCATCTCCGAGTAAGATACCCCCTCCCCCTGCGCTCACTGCTGATCTCCGGGTGAGATACCCCCTCCCCCTGCGCTCACTGCTGATCTCTGGGTGAGATACCCCCTCTCCCTGCACTCACAGCTCATCTCCGAGTGAGATACCCCCCTCTCCCTGCGCTCACTGCTGATCTCCGGGTGAGATACCCCCTCCTCTTGCACTCACAGCTCATCTCCGAGTGAGATACCCCCCTCTCCCTGCGCTCACTGCTGATCTCCGGGTGAGACACAGCCTCCCCCTGCACTCACAGCTCATCTCCGAGTGAGATACCCCCTCCCCCTGCGCTCACTGCTGATCTCCGGGTGAGATACTCCCCCTGCACTCACAGCTCATCTCCAAGTGAGATAACCCCTCCCCCTGCGCTCACTGCTTTTCTCCGAGTGAGATACCCCCTCCCCCTGCACTCACAGATCATCTCCGGGTGAGATACCCCCTCTCCCTGCGCTCACTGCTGATCTCCGGGTGAGACACAGCCTCCCCCGGCACTCACAGATCATCTCCGAGTGAGATACCCCCCTCCCCCTGCGCTCACTGCTTTTCTCCGAGTAAGATACCCCCTCACCCTGCACTCACAGATCATCTCCGGGTGAGATACCCCCTCTCCCTGCGCTCACTGCTGATCTCCGGGTGAGACACAGCCTCCCCCTGCATTCACAGATCATCTCCGGGTGAGATACCCCCTCTTCCTGCGCTCACTGCTGATCTCCGGGTGAGACACAGCCTCCCCCTGCACTCACAGCTCATCTCCGAGTGAGATACCCCCTCCCCCTGCGCTCAATGCTGATCTCCGGGTGAGACACAGCCTCCCCCTGCACTCACAGCTCATCTCCGAGTAAGATACCCCCTCCCCCTGCGCTCACTGCTGATCTCCGGGTGAGATACCCCCTCCCCCTGCGCTGACTGCTGATCTCTGGGTGAGATACCCCCTCTCCCTGCACTCACAGCTCATCTCCGAGTGAGATACCCCCCTCTCCCTGCGCTCACTGCTGATCTCCGGGTGAGATACCCCCTCCCCTTGCACTCACAGCTCATCTCCGAGTGAGATACCCCCCTTTCCCTGCGCTCACTGCTGATCTCCGGGTGAGACACAGCTTCCCCCTGCACTCACAGCTCATCTCCGAGTGAGATACCCCCTCCCCCTGCGCTCACTGCTGATCTTCGGGTGAGATACTCCCCCTGCACTCACAGCTCATCTCCAAGTGAGATACCCCCTCCCCCTGCGCTCACTGCTTTTCTCCGAGTGAGATACCCCCTCCCCCTGCACTCACAGATCATCTCCGGGTGAGATACCCCCTCTCCCTGCGCTCACTGCTGATCTCCGGGTGAGACACAGCCTCCCCCGGCACTCACAGATCATCTCCGAGTGAGATACCCCCCTCCCCCTGCGCTCACTGCTTTTCTCCGAGTGAGATACCCCCTCCCCCTGCACTCACAGATCATCTCCGGGTGAGATACCCCCTCTCCCTGCGCTCACTGCTGATCTCCGGGTGAGACACAGCCTCCCCCTGCATTCACAGATCATCTCCGGGTGAGATACCCCCTCTTCCTGCGCTCACTGCTGATCTCCGGGTGAGACACAGCCTCCCCCTGCACTCACAGCTCATCTCCGAGTGAGATACCCCCTCCCCCTGCGCTCACTGCTGATCTCCGGGTGAGACACAGCCTCCCCCTGCACTCACAGCTCATCTCCAAGTGAGATATCCCCCTCTCCCTGCTCTCACTGCTGATCTCCGGGTGAGACACAGCCTCGCCTCCCCCTGCACTCACAGCTCATCTCCGAGTGAGATACCCCCTCCCCCTGCACTCACTGCTGATCTCTAGGTGAGATACTCCCCCTGCACTCACAGCTCATCTCCGAGTGAGATACCCCCACCCCCTGCACTCACAGCTGATCTCCGCGTGAGATACTCCCCCTGCACTCACAGCTCATCTCCGGGTGAGATACCCCCTCCCCTTGCACTCACAGCTCATCTCCGAGTGAGATACCCCCTCCCCCTGCGCTCACTGCTGATCTCCGGGTGAGATACTCCCCCTGCACTCACAGCTCATCTCCAAGTGAGATACCCCCTCCCCCTGCGCTCACTGCTTTTCTCCGAGTGAGATACCCCCTCCCCCTGCACTCACAGATCATCTCCGGGTGAGATACCCCCTCTCCCTGCGCTCACTGCTGATCTCCGGGTGAGACACAGCCTCCCCCTGCATTCACAGATCATCTCCGGGTGAGATACCCCCTCTTCCTGCGCTCACTGCTGATCTCCGGGTGAGACACAGCCTCCCCCTGCACTCACAGCTCATCTCCGAGTGAGATACCCCCCTCTCCCTGCGCTCACTGCTGATCTCCGGGTGAGACACAGCCTCCCCCTGCACTCACAGATCATCTCCGGGTGAGATACCCCCCTCTCCCTGCGCTCACTGCTGATCTCCGGGTGAGACACAGCCTCCCACTGCACTCACAGATCATCTCCGGGTGAGATACCCCCCTCTCCCTGCGCTCACTGCTGATCTCCGGGTGAGACACAGCCTCCCCCTGCACTCACAGCTCATCTCCAAGTGAGATATCCCCCTCTCACTGCTGATCTCTGGGTGAGACACAGCCTCCCCCTGCACTCACAGCTCATCTCCAAGTGAGATACCCCCACCCCCTGCACTCACAGCTGATCTCTAGGTGAGATTCTCCCCCTGCACTCACAGCTCATCTCCGGGTGAGATACCCCCTCCCCTTGCACTCACAGCTCATCTCCGAGTGAGATACCCATCTCTCCCTGCGCTCACTGCTGATCTCCGTGTGAGACACAGCCTCCCCCTGCACTCACAGCTCATCTCCGAGTGAGATACCCCCTCCCCCTGCGCTCACTGCTGATCTCCGGGTGAGACACAGCCTCCCCCTGCACTCACAGCTCATCTCCGAGTGAGATACCCCCCTCTCCCTGCGCTCACTGCTGATCTTTGGGTGAGACACAGCCTCCCCCTGCACTCACAGCTCATCTCCGAGTGAGATACCCCCTCCCCCTGCGCTCAATGCTGATCTCTAGGTGAGATACTCCCCCTGCACTCACAGCTCATCTCCGGGTGAGATACTCCCCTGCCCTCACAGCTCATCTCCGAGTGAGATACTCCCCTGCCCTCACAGCTCATCTCCGAGTGAGATACCCCCACCCCCTGCACTCACAGCTGATCTCTAGGTGAGATTCTCCCCCTGCACTCACAGCTCAACTCCGGGTGAGATACCCCCTCCCCCTGCGCTCACTGCTGATCTCTAGGTGAGACACAGCTTCCCCCTGCACTCACTGCTCATCTCCGAGTGAGATACCCCCACCCCCTGCACTCACAGCTGATCTCTAGGTGAGATTCTCCCCCTGCACTCACAGCTCAACTCCGGGTGAGATACCCCCTCCCCCTGCGCTCACTGCTGATCTCTAGGTGAGACACCCCCTCCCCCTGCACTCACAGCTCATCTCCGAGTGAGATACCCCCTCCCCCTGCGCTCACTGCTGATCTCTAGGTGAGATACTCCCCCTGCACTCACAGCTCATCTCCGAGTGAGATACCCTCTCCCCCTGCACTCACAGCTGATCTCTGGGTGAGATACCCCCTCCCCCTGCACTCACAGATCATCTCTGAGTGAGATACCCCCTCCCCCTGCGCTCACTGCTGATCTCTAGGTGAGATACTCCCCCTGCACTCACTGCTGATCTCTAGGTGAGATACCCCCTCCCCCTGCGCTCACTGCTGATCTCTAGGTGAGATACTCCCCCTGCACTCACTGCTGATCTCTAGGTGAGATACCCCCTCCCCCTGCGCTCACTGCTGATCTCTAGGTGAGATACTCCCCCTGCGCTCACTGCTGATCTCCGAGTGAGATACCCCCTCCCCCTGTGCTCACAGCTCAGCTCTGGGTGAGATCATCTGCTTCGCAGACTAAGTATGGGAAGTGTTTCCCTGCTATCGGGCTCTCAAGTCTGTGAAGCAGATGATCTCACCCGGAGATGAGCTGTGAGCGCAGGGGGAGAGGGTGTCTAACCTGGAGATGAGCTATGAGCTGTGAGCACAATGGGAGGGAGTATCTCACCTGGAGATCATCTGTGAACACAGGGGGGAGGTATCTCACCCGGAGATCAGCTATGAGCACAGGGGGAGAGGGTGTCTAACCTGGAGATGAGCTATGAGCTGTGAGCACAATGGGAGGGAGTATCTCACCTGGAGATCATCTGTGAACACAGGGGGGAGGTATCTCACCTGTTGATCAGCTGTGAGTGCAGGGGGAGGGAGTGTCTCACCCCGAGATCAGCTATGAAGCAGGGGGAGGAGGTGTCCCACCTGGAGATCAGCTATGAGCACAGGGGGAGGGGGTGAATGACAGACACTCTGTGTTTACAGCAGGGAGCCTTGTGACAAAGAATACATTGTGCATAACAATAGAGAACAAATGGAAGTCAGCTCACCCTCCAGGATTTCAGTGTGTTGAAGCCAGGAACAACGTGTGGTCACACTTGGAATCAATGCAAAAAAGAAGTGAAAAATTCCATTAAGTCAAATTCCATTCAGCTAATATGTTACTTTAGACCCAAATTTTAGCCTGCACAATTTATTATGTAATTTCTCCTAAACGCAGCATTGCCCCATACATAGCAGACACTAATATTTTCTAGCTATATACAGTACATGGCATTAACCCCTTAAGCCCCGGAGCATTTTTCGTTTTTGCATTTTCGTTTTTGCTCCCCTTGTTCCCAGAGCCATAGCGTTTTTATTTTTTGGTCAATATGGCCATGTGAGGGCTTATTTTTTGCGGGACGAGTTGTACTTTTCAACGCCATTACTAGTTTTATCATATCCTGTACGGGAAAATGGGAAAAAAATTCCAAGTGCGGTAAAATTGCAAAAAACGTGCAATACCACAGTTGTTTTTTATTTATTTTTTTTACCATGTTCACTGAATGCTAAAACTGACTTGCCCTTCTTATTCTACAGGTCATTACGAGTTCATAGACACCAAACATGTATAGGTTCTTTTATATTTAAGTGGTGGAAAAAAATTCCAAAATTTGGTAAAAAAATAAAATAAAAAAATAGCGCCATTTTCTAAGACCCGTAGCGTCTCCATTTTCCGTGATCTGGGGCTGGTTGATGGCTTATTTTTTGCGTGCCAGGCTGACGTTTTTATTGATAACATTTGGGGTAGATCCGATGTTTTGATCGCCCGTTATTGCATTTTATTGCAATTTTGCGGCGACCAAAAAACGTAATTCTGGCGTTTAGAATTTTTTTCTCGCTACGCCGTTTACCGATCGGAATAATTCTTTTTTTATATTGATAGATCGGGCGATTCTGAACGCGGCGATACCAAATATGTGTATGTGGGTTTTTTTTATATATATTTTATTTTGAATGGGGCGAAAGGGGGGTGATTTAAACTTTTATATTTTTTTATTTTTTTTAATATTTTTAAAAACTTTTTTTTTTTACTTTTTGCATACTTCTATAGTCTCCATAGGAGACTAGAAGCAGCAACTGTCCGATCGCCTCTGCTACATACAAGGGACGAGCAGGTCCCCTGCATGCAGCAGAAATGGTCCTGTGCTATGAGCGCCGACCACTAGGTGGCGCTCATAGCGACAAGATCATGACAACCACAGGCGTCTGCTGCAGACCCTGGGTTGTCATGCACGCCCATCGGCGACCCGCGATCACGTGACGGGGTTACCAGTGGGCGGGGCTTATGACGCGCTACCCGGAAGCGCGCGTTAAATGCTGCTGTCGGAGATTGACAGCAGCATTTAACTGGTTAACAGCCGCGGGTGGATCGCGATTCCACCCGCGGCTGTTGCGGGCACATGTCAGCTGTAAGAATCAGCTGACATGTGCTCCGTTCAGTGAAGGCTCAGCGCAGCAGCCCTCACTGAACGGGGGGTACGCAAATATGCGTACTAATACGTCCCCGGTAAGTAAGGGGTTAAGGGTAAACAAAGCGGTTGTGCCACCATAAAGAATACAGTTAACCAACCA
Source organism: Phyllobates terribilis (assembly GCF_046119375.1). Classification (NCBI taxonomy): domain Eukaryota; kingdom Metazoa; phylum Chordata; class Amphibia; order Anura; family Dendrobatidae; genus Phyllobates; species Phyllobates terribilis. The sequence goes on from NW_027363110.1 coordinate 1,302,901, forward strand.
GAAAAGGTGGAAATAAATAGTTTTGTAATTTACAGTGATTCAAAATTATGCTTCATTCAAAAGTTACCAAGCTTTTACTTTTATGAATGCTGCTCTCTGGTGCCACCTGGTGTTATTCCCCTACATCCTGGTAGTGGGTGATCAGCTGGTCGGGTTTGGGCAGTTCCTGTCATAACAGCTTCCAACCGGCAGTCTGCACAATGTATTGCAAGAAAAGAAATGAAAAATTCCATCTCCAAAAAAGTTGTATTAAAAAATTCCAAGTTGTTATTACATCATTTTAACATCTGATGAGGTCACAAGGTACATGGGGATTCACATAGCAATTCGTTTCCAAAGCCAACCAGCTTTCTTTGTCAAGCTACTATGACATGATTCTGTGATCTTTTAAATATTTCCGAAACCAATTACAAGTAATACACCAATTACATGACCAATGAGATCACACCCATTACATGACCAATGAGACAAATACATAGAAAGTTACATATCAAATACACTGCTCATAAAATAAAGGGAACACTTAAACAACAGAATATAACTCCAAGTAAATGAAACTTCTGTGAAATCAAACTGTCCACTTAGGAAGCAACACTGATTAACAATCAATTTCACATGCTGTTGTGCAAATGGAATAGACAATAGATGGAAATGATTGGCAATTTTCAAGACACCCTCAATAAAGGAGTGGTTCTGCAGGTGGGGAGCACAGACCATATCTCAGTACCAATGCTTTCTGGCTGATGTTTTGGTCACTTTTGAATGTTGGTTGTACTTTCATACTTGTGGTAGCATGAGACGGACTCGACAACCCACAGAAGTTGCTCAGGTAGTGCAGCTCATTCTGGATGGCACATCAATGCAAGCTGTGGCAAGAAGGTTTGCTGTGTCTGTCACCGTACTGTCCAGAGGCTGGAGGCACTACCAGGAGACAGGCCAGTACAAAAGTAGACGTGGAGAGGGCTGTAGGAGGGCAACAACCCAGCAGCAGGACCTCTACCTCCGTCTTTGTGCAAGGAGGAACAGGAGGAGCACTGCCAGAGCCGTGCAAAATGACCTCCAGCAGGTCACAAATGTGCATGTGTCTGCACAATCAGTTGGAAACCGACTCCATGAGGGTGGTATGAGGGTCTGACGTCCACAGATGGGGGTTGTGCTCACAGCCCAACACCGTGCAGGACGCTTGGCATTTGCCACATAACACCAGGATTGGCAAAGTCGCCACTGGCACCCTGGGCCTACTTCTGAGGCATCTGTCTGTACAATGAAAGTTTCCTTGAAGTTGGGGCTGATGAGGACCGGCTGTCCACACAGACCCAACTTCATGGACTGAAAGGCTTCTTCTGCCTGAAGGTTCCACTGAACCATTAGTGATTTTTTTCCTTTCAAGAGATCGGTCAGGGCCGCCGTTCTCCCAGGAAAATTAGGTATAAACCGGCGGTAATACCCAAGGATGTTAAGGAACGCCCTCACCTGCTGTGTATTTGACGGTTTAGGCCAATTTTTTATGGCCTCAACTTTATTGATTTGGGGCTTGATAACTCCTCGGCCAATCGCATACCCCAAATATCGGGCTTCCTCTAGCCCTATCGCACATTTTTTCGGGTTTGCCGTTAACTCAGCGACTCTGAGAGAATCCAGCACTGCTTGTACCTGGGATAGATGCGTATGCCAGTCGGTGCTAAAGATGATAATATCATCTAGATATGCGGAGGCGTACTCCTGATGAGACTTGAGCACTATTTCCATCAACCTCTGGAATGTAGCCAGGGCCCCATGTAACCCAAAAGGTAAGACCGCATAGTGATATAGACCCTCCGGAGTTATGAAGGCGGTCTTTTCCTCCGCTGATTTCGTGAGAGGTACCTGCCAGTAACCCTTGGTGAGATCGAGCGTGGTAAAGTACTGGGCCTACCCCAGTCTCTCAATCAGCTCATCCACCCTGGGCATTGGATAAAGGTCAAACTTCGACACTTAATTTAGTTTTCGGAAATCGTTACGGAAGCGTAACGATCCGTCTGGTTTCGTAATCAGTACAATGGGGCTAGCCCACTCTGTCATTTCTCGATGACGCCTAACTGGAGCATCTGTTTTACCTCAGCCGTGATGGCTTGCCTCCGGACTTTGGGTACCCGGTGCGATCTCTTTCGCACCCTTACCCCAGGTTCGGTGACAATGTCATGTTGGAAAACTGTAGTCCTACCCGGTAGCTCTGAGAACACGTTGGTATTCTGCTGCACCAGTGAGCGAGCCGCCCGTCGCTGCTGTTTAGTGAGAGCATCACTTATCCTGACCTCTCCCCCGGACGCATCCCTGGCTGAAGGTAGAGAACTCTCTGGTGATATGCCCGGAGTGATGTCTGTAACTAACCACTCTCGATCTTTCTAAGGTTTTCGCAGGTTTACATAATAAAGCTGCTCCCGTTTCCTCCTTCCAGGCTGATACACCTGGTAATTTACCTCCCCCACCTTTTCTCGAACCTCATATGGCCCTTGCCACTTGGCCATGAGCTTACTCTCGGCTGTGGGTACAAGTACTAACACCTGATCGCCCTTGTTAAAAGACCTGACTCTGGCTCTTTTATTATATGTGCGCCTCTGGGCTGCCTGGGCATCTAACAAATGTTCTTTCACGATGTCCATGACCGCCGCGATCCGGTCCTGCATGCTAGCCACGTGTTCAGTTATACTCCTATGTTGAGTCGGCTCTTGTTCCCACGTCTCTTTGGCTACGTCCAACAGACCTCTAGGGTGTCTGCCGTACAATAACTCAAAGGGAGAGAACCCTGTGGAAGCCTGGGGTACCTCACGGATGGCGAACATCAAATAGGGTAGCAACATGTCCCAATCCCTTCCGTCCTTAGAAACCACCTTTTTTAACATGAACTTGGCTACTTTGAAGAACCTAGAATATAAGACATATTTTCAGTTGTTTCACACTTTTTTGTTAAGTATATAATTCCACATGTGTTAATTCATAGTTTTGATGCCTTCAGTGTGAATGTACAATTTTCATAGTCATGAAAATACAGAAAAATCTTTAAATGGGAAGGTGTGTCCAAACTTTTGGTCTGTACTGTATATATAATGTATATATATATTATTTTTTCACCCTTACTAATAAGTGTTTCATTACTATACAGAGGAAGATTCTGAGGGAGATGATGCTTCACCTATAGGTATGTACTGCACAATACCATTCCATGTTTCTTAACCCTGTCTCGTGTAAATCAGCCTTAAACTTCCTGACAGCCCCATTTTTCAAGTCTGATACGTCACTTTCTGTGGTAATAACTTTAAAATGCTTCTGTCAGTGATTCTGAGATTGTGATTTTGTTGTTGTAAAACATTTTACCTGTTACTACCGGTAAATTCAGATCTGTTGTTTTGTCTTTATTCATGAAAATATTCCAAATTTTCTGAAGATTTTGAAAAATGTGCAATCTTTAAACTTGTATACCCTTAATGACATGTATATAGTGTAAGATGGCTGACGGACAGGTCCTTGAGGGGAAATATGTATCATCGAGGTTGGTAGCTTCGGTGATGTAAACCCGAGAAAGCATGCTCCAGCACTTATACTGCTGACAGGGTTAATAGGGCGTATCAGGCCGGTTTTAAGAGCAGTCATAAAAAATGGGTGGGAATGGCTGCCCACATATCCCCACCTCTGGAGCGTGGTTTGGTAAATAAAATAGAGACCAAATGTCTCATTCAGTGTCTGTGTCTGGAGACCTGTGGATCTCCAAGGCGTTAGTCTGTACTAAGGATTGGACACTGACCTGAGCAGGCGAACCTGCAACATTGTGTGGACATTTTACTTTGTGCTTCCACTTTGTGCCGGAAAAGGCTGTTTTTGTTTATGCTGTCTGAATAAACCAGTTTGGATTTCAATGAAAATGCTTCCTGTGTCTACCTCAACCGCAGACGAGTGAGTATTAAACCCTACAATTGGTGCTAGAAGCACAGTCACAAATCCCAAGGGGCAGTGTGACTGCTACAGGAAACCGTTTAAGTCTTGGGTGAGGGCCGTCAGCCAGTAGGGGACGTCTGGCATCATGGAGGAGCTGATAAAGCAACTTGTGCAGGCTAATCTCCGGCAGCATCAACAGCAGTAGTGGCAGCAACAGCAGTACAAGCAGCAGATAAACCTCCTAGCCGAGTTAACCCATGGCAGTTCAATCGCCCCACCCCCAAGTCTAAGTGATGACTCACTTGCCAGGAAGACGTTAAGAAGAGCCATACAAAAGATGATCCCGGGTGATGAGGACGAGGCGTTCCTGACAATTTTTGAGAGGGTGGCGGAGCGAGAGATATTGCCTCCAGAGCAGTGGGCGGAGGTTCTGGCATCATATTTAACAGGGCAACAGCAGAAGGCCTATTATGACTTGGCCTTGCAAGATGCAAAAGAGTACACCAAGTTGAAGACTGAGATTTTGACGTGCTTAGGAGTGACTCTGACTGACATGATGCGGGTGTACCACTGGGCCTATTGCAGTGACAAATCTTCCCGGTCCCAAATGTTTTACCTCCTACACTTGGTCCAAAAGTGGTTGCAACCGGAATCTTCCTCTCCAGCACAGTTAGTGGCGAGGATTGTGATGGACAGGTTCATACACTCCCTTCCAAGGCTGGTGCAATCCTGGGTTGCCCAGGGAGATCCCCATAATGCCAATGACCTTGTGAGGTTGGTAGAAAGGTACCAGGCGGTCAAGAGTGCTTTGGGGAAGTAAGGGGTGGGAGCATCTCCATACTGTGGTTCCCAACAGGGGGGATGGACACCCAAAAGAGGGGAACTAGAACCACATCTGGGGGGGCGTCCTAGAGTTCAGGAGGGGTCTGAGTTGCTACCAAAGGCCCCATCCAATAACTTAATTTGTTGGCAATGTCACACCCCGGGTCTAATAGTGACCTGTTGCCCTATGACCAACGAGCCAGTAGACTGCAGCACAGGACGGCGCTACTTTGCATATCCTGCCTGCAGTGCTGTCCCTCCACGAGGTGTGGGACCGCAGGCATGCCCCGTGTCAGTGAATGGAGCGCAAATGACTGGTCTGTTCGATTCTGGGAGTTTGGTAACCCTAGTAGGGCCATAATTCCTCATCGTCTGATTCTGCAGAAAAAGGTGGACATCTGCTGTATCCATTGAGACGCTAAGGACTACCCTGTGGTCCTAGTGGTCATAGGCACAAACTGTAGCACTGAGTCCCATGAGGTGGGCGTAGTCAAGGACCTGTTGCACCCTGTTATAATAGGGCAGGACTTTGCCTTGTTTTGGGACTTGTGGGAAAAAGGGAGGAAGCCGGGTTGCCCAGACCACAACCAGGTCGCTCCTAAAGAAACCTCGTCGCAGGCCGCAACCGACAGTTTTCCCTTTCATGTGCTTGTTGGGGGTGAGGATGAGGCAGCATCCCTGAGCTGGAGGTGGGGAAACTTTGGAAACGCCCAGCTCAGGGACTGAACTCTAAAAGGTGTGTTTAATAATGTCACTGTTCTGAATGGTGTTGCTCAAGAGTCTATGGCTGATACCTGATATCCGTACTTTGCTGGAATTGAGGAGTTAATATGACAGGTCACGAAGCTCAGAAGAGAGGTAATCGATCAGTTACTAGTGCCAGGGTCGTACAGACGCAGGGTGTTAGATATGGCCAATGCACATGTCTTAGGTGGTCATCTGGAGGTAGAAAAAACCCAGGAAAGAATCTTCCAGAGGGTCTACTGTCCCAGTTGTCACCGAGAGATTGTGAATTACTGTAGGTCCTGTCACACCTATCAGCTGACCTCCCCTGTGGCTCACTTCCGTAGCCCTTTAGTGCCACTACCTGTCATTGAGGTCCCAATCGATCGCATCACCATGGATCTAGTGGGACCCCTGGTCAAGTCCGCCAGAGCACATCAGTATATCTTGGTGGTACTGGACAACGCTACATGTTACCCGGAGGCTGTACCACCACGAAACTCCTCTGCCAAGTGCATAGTCCAGGAGCTAGTGTTACAACTCTCCTGTTAGGTTTTTTTAGTTTGCTGGTCACATGACCATTTTTGCCTATTTAATCCGGCTCCACCCTCCTGGCTTTGCTGGACTTCATTTGTATTTACTACTGTTGAGCTAGCTTGTTGCTCTGTTGCCGTTCTTTGTTAGTTTTGCTAGGTCTTCTGACCCCTTTGCCTTTTTGTTGTGTGTTTGGCTTTGACTGCTACTATTTCTGCTAGGAGGTGTCCAACTTTTCCCAGTCCCTAGATCTTGTAGGGATCCCTCCCTCACATCTATAGGTCTGCGTTCAGACTAGCCGAGGACTTTAGCGGGTCTGATCGCAGGATCAGGTTCCCCGTTACGTCGTAGGGATCTAGTTTAGTTCTATTGTAGGGACAGATCTCCTCTCTTTCCTTAGTCTCTGTAGCAGATCATAACAGTAAGTCCAGCCATAAAAGAAAAAAAAAAAAAAAATTTTCTCTAAGGAAAGACCTCCAGTTTTCCATCATGGTCTCGGTGCAAGATTTTTCTCAACGCTTGCAGGGACTCTCTCTGGAGGTGACCAAGCTCCAACAACACGTGAGTAGCTGTTCTGGAGCGCATTTTGTGGAACCAAAGGTACGTCTGCCTGATCTATTTTTTGGCGAACAACAAGATTTTTTTTCTTTTAAAAATGCTTGTCTTATATATTTTCATTTGAGACCCGGATCCTCTGGTGATGAATCACAGCGCATAGGGATCATAATGTCACTTTTGCGCAAAGATCCTCAGGGATGGGCCTTCTCTCTCCATTCTAGTGATCCGTGCTTTAGATCAGTGGATAGTTTTTTTTCTGCTTTGGGTTTGTTGTACGATGATCCTGATCGTGTCTCATCTGCTGAGTCTGAATTAAGACGTTTGAGGCAGGGATCAGGTAATGTGGAAAAATATTGTTCTCACTTCCGTCGGTGGTCTGCCCAGGTGGGGTGGAACGATTCTGCTTTGAAAAGCTTGTTTCTTGCAGGGCTATGTGAAAGGGTAAAGGATTTACTGATTGCTTATCCCACACCTGGAAACTTGCAGGAGGCAATGCAATTAGCTATACGGGTGGACAGGAGACTGCGTGAAAGGGTTAATGAGAGCAAATCCTCTGCTATGTCAGCTCCGAGTCCTGAGAGGGTCTGTGCTGACAATGGAGAGCCGATGGAGATTGGGGCGATGACACCCCGCTCTCAGGAAAAAGACCGCAGGCTTTCTGAAGGCTTGTGTTTCTATTGCGGAAATTCTGGTCATTTTATTAAGAGCTGTGTACTTCGTAAGAAGAAAGAAAAAAAAAAGGTCAGTCATGCTCGTATTGCCTGTTTAAATTCTAAGGGAGTATTCCTATCTGCCACTACTGCTGCTCAGGATGAATTAATTGAATTTCGGGTATTTGTGGATTGTGGATCTACTCTAAATGTGATTGATGGGGGATTCTTGGAAAAACTTAGATTAGAACCTAAAACTTTGTCATCCCCTATTGCTGTGGTTTCTGTCGATGGCTCTCCCTTGAAGAGTGTTACTCACAAGGTCTGTGAATTTCCCCTCACTATTAATGGTATTCATCAAGAGAATTTGGATTTGGTGGTATTGGATAATTTGCCTTCTCCAGTAATATTGGGGTTACCCTGGTTAAAATTGCACAATCCTGTACTGGATTGGTCTACCAATGAAATTAAGTCCTGGAGCCCTAAGTGTTATGACAAGTGTTGTAACGGGCGCATTGCTGCTGTGGATAGAGGGGAATTGCCTGTACCTATTCAGGATTTTTGGAGAGTTTTTTCTGAGGAGGAGTCGCAGGTTTTGCCTCCCCCTAGAGACTATGATTGTACCATTGAATTTGTCCCTGGCGCGACTCTTCCTAAGAGTCGTTTATTTAATCTTACTATTCCTGAGAGAAAGGCTTTGGAAGAATACATACAGACAAGCTTGGCTGCCGGTCACATTAGGCCTTCCAAGTCTCCTGTGGCTGTTGGATTTTTTTTTATAAAAAAAAAAGATGGCGGTTTACGTCCTTGTCTGGACTTTTGTGAGATTAATAAAATTACTGTACGCAATCCTTACCCACTGCCATTGATTCCTGATTTATTTAACCAGTTAGTGGGGGCCAAGTGGTTCTCTAAAATTGATCTCCGGGGGGCATACAATTTGTTGCGCATGAAGGAGGGTGATGAATGGAAGACTGCTTTTAACACTCCTGTGGGTCATTTTGAGAATCTGGTTATGCCTTTTGGTCTCACCAATGCTCCAGCATTTTTTCAGAATCTTATCAATGATATCCTTAGACCTTTAATCGGCAAAAATGTGGTTGTGTATTTGGATGACATTTTGATTTATTCGCCGGATCTGGAGTCTCATTGGCAGAGCGTATGTGAGGTATTACAGTTATTAATGGACAATTCGCTTTTTGCTAAGCTGGAGAAATGTGAGTTCGCTGTACAGAGAATTAGTTTTTTGGGCTACATTATCTCCAGTGAAGGTTTTGAGATGGACCCGGTTAAAGTTCAAGCTGTGCAGGAATGGCCTAGGCCTATTGGTTTCAAATCGATACAGAGGTTTTTGGGTTTCGCCAATTATTACAGAAAATTCATAAAAAATTTTTCTATTATTGTCAAACCGCTGACCGATCTCACCAGGAAAGGTGCTAATGCGGTTCAGTGGACTTCTGAGGCCATTGAAGCTTTTGTGTTTCTAAAGGAGAGGTTCACCTCTGCTCCCATCCTTATGCAGCCTGATGTGACTAAGCCGTTTTTGGTTGAGGTTGATGCTTCTTCGGTGGGGGTCGGTGCGGTGTTGTCTCAGGAAAACAAGGATGGAGTACATCCCTGTGCCTTTTTTTCAAAAAAATTTTCCGAGACTGAACTTAATTACGATATTGGTAATCGGGAATTGCTGGCGATTAAACTCGCATTTGAACACTGGCGTCATCTCTTGGAAGGTGCTGAATTTCCCATTCAGGTTTTCACTGATCATAAAAATCTGATCTATCTTGATGCTGCCAAGCGCTTGAATGCCCGTCAGGCTAGGTGGGCACTTTTTTTCTCGCGGTTTAATTTTTCCGTTACTTACATCCCGGGTACCAAGAATGTTAAAGCGGATGCTTTGTCTCGCAGCTTTTCTCCCATGGTCGGTGTTGAGGAGGAAGAGGAGACCATTTTACAAGAAGGTGTTGTGATTGCTGCTTTGGACTCCGTTTTGGAGGATGAGATTCTTAAAGCACAGGAGAATGCCCCATCTAACACTCCCCATGGGAGGTTGTTTGTGCCTAGGACCTTTAGGAGAGATTTGTTTGTTGAGTGTCATGAGTCTCGGTTGGCAGGTCATCCAGGAATTTCTGAGACCAAGAGACTTGTGGGTCGCAGTTTTTGGTGGCCTGGATGGCAGAAGGAAGTCATTAAGTGGGTGCGCCAATGTACTGTGTGTGCAAGATCCAAGTCTTCGCATGCTCCTGCTGCGGGGTTGCTTTGCCCTCTGGAGGTTCCTAGTGCACCTTGGACACATCTGGCTATGGACTTTATTACTGACCTTCCTCCCTCTGAAGGTTTCACGGTCATCTGGGTGGTCGTGGACCGTTTTAGCAAGATGTGTCACTTGGTTCCCTTCATCAAACTGCCTTGCGCTAAGACACTCGCCAAGGCCTTTGTCAAGGAAATTGTCAGACTACATGGTGTTCCTACTGACATTGTTTCTGATAGGGGACCTCAGTTCGTGGCTCGTTTTTGGCGTGCCTTTTGTGACAGGTTGGGAGTTCATTTGTCGTTTTCATCCGGATATCATCCTGAGTCTAATGGCCAGACAGAAAGGAAGAACCAGGATGTTGAGCAGTTCTTGCGTTGTTTTGTGGCAGACAATCAAGAGGGGTGGTCTGAGTTTCTGCCACTTGCTGAATTTGCTCTTAACAACCATACATCCTCTTCTGCTGGGTGTTCGCCTTTTTTTTGTTGTTCTGGGAGACATCCGTCTTTTTGGTCATTCTCCAAATTGGTTTCGGCTGTGCCTGAGGAGGAGAGTTTTTCCTGTGATTTGGAGAGAGTTTGGACGGATGTGCGTGGTAATCTTCAGGAGGCTAACAAAAAATCTAAGAGGTACTTTGATAGGAAACGGCAAGAGGTTTTGTTTGCTGTTGGTGACATGGTTTGGTTGTCCTCTAAGAATCTGCGATTGAGGATTCCTTCTAAAAAATTGGGTCCCAAGTTCGTAGGGCCCTTTAATGTACTTCAGATAGTTAGCCAATCTGCTGTTAGGCTGGAGGTTCCTACGTCCTGGAGGATTAATCCGGTGTTTCATGTTTCTCTGTTGAAAAAAGCTGATGTGTCGGATGGTGATGCCTCTGTCACTGTTCCTCCTGTGGTGGAGGACGGGGAATATGAAATTTCCCGCATCCTAAATTCTAGACGGTATAGAGGGAGTTTGCAGTATCTCGTCGCTTGGAAGAGTTTCGGACCTGAGGATAACTCATGGGTGAGGGCGGATGATGTTTCTGCTTCCAGACTTGTCCGAGCGTTTCACAGGAGGTTTCCTGGTAAGCCTGGGCCTAGGGGATCCGGAGGATCCTCTTAGAAGAGGGGGTACTGTTACAACTCTCCTGTTAGTTTTTTTTAGTTTGCTGGTCACATGACCATTTTTGCCTATTTAATCCGGCTCCGCCCTCCTGGCTTTGCTGGACTTCATTTGTATTTACTACTGTTGAGCTAGCTTGTTGCTCTGTTGCCGTTCTCTGTTAGTTTTGCTAGGTCTTCTGACCCCTATGCCTTTTTGTTGTGTGTTTGTCTTTGACTGCTACTATTTCTGCTAGGAGGTGTCCAACTTTTCCCAGTCCCTAGATCTTGTAGGGATCCCTCCCTCACATCTATAGGCCTGCGTTCAGACTAGCCGAGGACTTTAGCGGGTCTGATCGCAGGATCAGGTTCCCCGTTACATCGTAGGGATCTAGTTTAGTTCTATTGTAGGGACAGATCTCCTCTCTTTCCTTAGTCTCTGTAGCAGATCATAACAGCTAGTCCACGTCTTTTCTAGAATGGGGTTGCGTAAGGAGATCCTAACGGACCAAGGGACCCCATTTATGTCAAGGGGGATGAGGGAGTTGTGAAAAATCCTGCAAATCACACAACTCAGGACCTCAGTCTACCACCCCCAGACAGACGGCTTAGTGGAGAGGTTTAATAAAACCTTGAAGCCCATGTTGAAGAAGGTCGTTGAGAAAGACGGTCGGGACTGGGACTGTCTACTGCCGTACCTTCTGTTTTCTATTAGAGAAGTCCCACAGGCCTCTACTGGCTTCTCCCCATTTGAGCTGTTATATAGCTGACAGCCCCTTGGACTCCTGGATGTAGCAAAGGAGGGTCTACACCCTACAGGATTGTAATGGAACATGTGGCCCAGATGCAAGAGAGGATTGCTGAGGTGATGCCTATTGTGAAAGAACACCTCCTCAAAGCACAAGAGGCACAGTCAAGGGTGTACTAAAGATCGGTGAGGGTGAGACACTTCCACCTTGGCAATTGGGTACTAGTGCCTACGGTGGAGAGCAAATTCCTGACCAAGTGGCAGGGCCCCTATGAAGTTCTTGAAAAGCTTGGCAATGTCAACTATAGAGTCCACTAACCAGGGAAAAGGAAGCCCTACCAGGTGTACCACGTCAACCTGATCAAGCCAAATGACATAGGGAGTTTGTGGAAGCTCCTGTTTGGTGGCGAAGACCAAAGCCCACGTGGAGGAAGTCAAGCTGGCAAAGTTGCTGTCACATGCCCAGAAGCCACAGTGCTGAGAGTTGCTACAGCGGAACTGAGACCTGTTCTCAAAACTACCAGGGTGTACTCGGATCATAGAGCATGAGTTTCTTCCGGGTCATCATGTCCAAGTAAATATGAAGCCGTATCGGATTCCTGAAGCCCACCGAGAGGTAATTGCAAAAGAGGTGAAGCGGATGCTGAGCATGGGAGTCATTGAGGAGTCCAGGAGTGGCTGGTCCAGTCCCAAAGTCTTAGTGCCAAAACCAGATAGAGAATGGCAGTTTTGCAATGACTATAGGAAACTCAACAAAGTCTTGAAGTTTGACACCTACCCAATGCCCAGTGTAGATGAACTGTTTGAAAGATTGGGGCCAGCCAGGTATATTATCACCCTTGACCTCACTAAAGGAATTGGCAAATACCCATGTCCCAAGATGCCAAGGAGAAGACGGTCTTCTCAACGCCAGATGGTTGATTCTACTTCACAAGGATGTCGTTTGGGTTGCAAGAAGCCCTGGCTACCTTCCAGAGGACCATGGACTTGATTCCAGCTCCCCACAAGAAGTATGCAGCAGTCTACTTGGATGACATCGTGATCTATAGCCAGGATTGGGGAAGCCATCTGAGCAAAGTCCAGGCGATACTTGATTCTTTAAAGAAGGCAGGGTTTTCTATAAACCTGAAGAAATGTGCCATGGGCATTGAAGAAACCAAATACTTGGGTTATGTCGTAGGGAGAGGTGAAATAAAGCCCCAAATAAAGTCGACGTGATCAAGAGTTGGCCACAACCCCTCTCAGGGAAACAGGTCAAAGCGTTCCTAGGCATCGTGGGCTATTACCGCCGGTTCATCCCTAACTTCGTCATGATAGCGGCCCCTTTGACAGACCTCCTTACAGGGACAAAGTCGGTTATGGCTAAGTAATCTCCAGAAGCTGAGACTGCCTTCGCGGAACTGAAGGTAGCTCTGTGTAAACAGACAGTTATGGTGGCACCGGATTTCTCAAATAAGTTTGTGGTCCAGACAGACATGTCAGATGTCGGGCTGGGTGCTGTCCTATCACAAGAAGTGAACGGGGAAGAGCATCCCATAATGTATTTAAGTCAGAATGTGACATCCTGTGGGAAGAATTACTCCATTGTGGAAAAGGCCATCAAGTGGGTGTTGGACACTTCAAGATACTACCTCTTAGGCAGGAAGTTCAGGCTAGTGTCAGACCATGCCCCACTAAGGTGGATGAGGGACAAGAAGGGGAACGATGCCGGAGTGACCAGATGGTCCCTAGCCCTTCAGGATTTTAGCTTCCATGCAGAGCATAGGCCCGGGAAACTGCATGGCAATGCTGATGCACTGTCGAGGGTCCACTGCTTGATAGCGTGTCGGGGTGGCGACGCTGCACCGTATGCCCCCTCTACTCCAGACTCATACACAGGTATATAGACTATTCTATACCCGCCTATATTGGTTTATTATTATGGAATAGTTTATACGTTAGGAGCTATTTCCATCATTGCCCTCTCTTGCGTCCTGTGGTTCTTTTGCACAATATTTATTTACACCCTGATAGAGGTAGTACATATGTTTTCCCCATATCTAATACATATAGTCTGTATTGATATACACCTGGTTTCTTATTGTTTTATTTATATGTGTATTATATATATATATATATATGTATATACACATATACATAATGGGTATGGAAAGTATTCAGACCCCTTGTGATCCTCATTGAGATGGTTCTACTCCTTCATTGGAGTCCAGCTGTGTTTAATTAAACTGATAGGACCTGATTTGGAAAGGCACACACCTGTCTGTATAAGACCTCACAGCTCACAATGCATGTCAGACCAAATGAAAACCATGAGCTCAAAGAAACTGCCCAAGGAGCTCAGAGACAGAATTGTGGCAAGGCACAGATCTGGCCAAGGTTACAAAATAATTTCTGCATTACTCAAGGTTCTTAAGAGCACAGTGGCCTCCATAATCCTTAAATGGAAGAAGTTTGGGACCACCAGAAGTCTTCCTAGACCTGGCCATTCAGTCAAACAGTGCAATCGTGGGAGAATATCCATGGTGAGAGAGGTAAAGAAGAACCCCAAAATCACTGTGACTAAGCTCCAGAGATGCAGTAGGGAGATGGGAGAAAGTTCCACAAGGTCAACTATCACTGCGGCCCTCCACCAGTCAGGCCTTTATGGCAGAGTGGCCCGACGGAATCCTCTCCTCAGTGCAAGACAAATGAAAGTCCGCATAGAGTTTGCTCAAAAACACATGAAGGACTCCCAAACTATGAGAAATAAGATTCTCTGGTCTGATGAGATGAAGATAGATCTTTTTGATGATAATTCTAAGCGGTATGTGTGGAGAAAACCAGGCACTGCTCATCACCTACCCAATACAATCCCAACAGTGAAACATGGTGGTGGCAGCATCATGCTATGGGGGTGTTTTTCAGCTGCAGGGACATGACGACTGGTTGCAATTGAAGGAAACATGAATGCGGCCAAGTACAGAGATTTCCTGAGTGAAAACCTCTTCCAGAGTGCTCTGGACCTCAGACTTGGCCGAAGGTTCACCTTCGAACAAGACAATGACCCTAAGCACACAGCTATAATGACAAAGGAGTGGCCTCACAACAACTCTGTGACCATTCTTGACTGGTCCAGCCAGAGCCCTGACCTAAACCTAATTGAGCATCTCTGGAGAGACCTGAAAATGGCTGTCCACCAACGTTCACCATCCAACCTGTCGGAACTGGACAGGAACTGCAACGAAGAATGGCAGAGGATCCCCAAATCCAGGTGTGAAAAACTTGTTGCTTCATACCCAAGAAGACTCATGGCTGTACTAATTCAAAAGTGTGCTTCTACTCAATACCGAGCAAGGGGGCTGAATATTTATGACCATGTGATATTTCAGTTTTTCTTTTTTAATAAATTTGCAAAAATTTCTAGATTTCTGTTTTTTTTCCAGTCAAGATAGGATGCAAAGTGTACTTTAATGAGAATAAAATGAACTTTTTAGAATTTATCAAATGGCTGCAATGAAACAAAGAGTGAAAAATTTAAAGGGGTCTGAATACTTTCTGTACCCACTGTATGTATATATATGTATTCTGGTGGTAATGGTATATATTCCATTGATTTGTACTGTACATTTGCATGTGGGAAACACATGTTGTTCAGCGCTTTCTCCTGGTTGCTTTGTTCCCACCCCTATTCGTATTTTAGCTTGATCCATTAAAATTTGTTATATTTTAGCATAGTCTGGTCTTCTTTTTGGTTCTATATGAGTGGTTTTCTGTGTTTTAGTTACCGATTGGTCTATACAGTCCTTTTTAAACATGCACCCTGACTAGGTAGTGTATGTATGTATGTATGTGTATATATATATATATATATATATATATATATATATATATATATATGTTTATATATATAATATATATACATACAGTACAGACCAAAAGTTTGGACACACCTTCTCATTTAAAGATTTTTCTGTATTTTCATGACTATGAAAATTGTACATTCACACTGAAGGCATCAAAACTATGAATTAACACATGTGGAATTATATACTTAACAAAAAAGTCTGAAACAACTGAAAATATGTCTTATATTCTAGGTTCTTCAAAGTAGCCACCTTTTGCTTTGATGACTGCTTTGCACACTCTTGGCATTCTCTTGATGAGCTTCAAGTGGTAGTCACCGGAAATGGTCTTCCAACAATCTTGAAGAAGTTCCCAGAGATGCTTAGCACTTGTTGGCCCTTTTGCCTTCACTCTGCGGTCCAGCTCACCCCAAACCATCTCGATTGGGTTCAGGTCTGGTGACTGTGGAGGCCAGGTCATCTCGCGTAGCACCCCATCACTCTCCTTCTTGGTCAAATAGCCCTTACACAGCCTGGAGGTGTGTTTGGGGTCATTGTCCTATTGAAAAATAAATGATGGTCCAACTAAACACAAATCGGATGGAATAGCATGCCGCTGCAAGATGCTGTGGTAGCCATGCTGGTTCAGTATGCCTTCAATTTTGAATAAATCCCCAACAGTGTCACCAGCAAAGCACCCCCACACCATCACACCTCCTCCTCCATGCTTCATCGTGGGAACCAGGCATGTAGAGTCCATCCGTTCACCTTTTCTGAGTCGCACAAAGACACGGTGGTTGGAACCAAAGATCTCAAATTTGGACTCATCAGACCAAAGCACAGATTTCCACTAGTCTAATGTCCATTCCTTCTGTTCTTTAGCCCAAACAAGTCTCTTCTGCTTGTTGCCTGTCCTTAGCAGTGGTTTCCTAGCAGCTATTTTACCATGAAGGCCTGCTGCCCAAAGTCTCCTCTTAACAGTTGTTGTAGAGATGTGTCTGCTGCTAGAACTCTGTGTGGCATTGAACTGGTCTCTGCTGTTAACCTGCGATTTCTGAGGCTGGTGACTCGGATAAACTTATCCTCAGAAGCAGAGGTGACTCTTGGTCTTCCTTTCCTGGGGCGGTCCTCATGTGAGACAGTTTCTTTATAGCGCTTGATGGTTTTTGCAACTGCACTTGGGGACACTTTCAAAGTTTTCCCAGTTTTTCAGACTGACTGACCTTCATTTCTTAAAGTAATGATGGCCACTCATTTTTCTTTACTTAGCTGCTTTTTTCTTGCCATAATACAAATTCTAACAGTCTGTTCAGTAGGACTATATCAGCTGTGTATCCACCAGACTTCTGCACAACACAACTGATGGTCCCAACCCCATTTATAAGGCAAGAAATGCCACTTATTAAACCTGACAGGGCACACCTGTGAAGTGAAAACCATTTCCGGTGACTACCACTTGAAGCTCATCAAGAGAATGCCAAGAGTGTGCAAAGCAGTCATCAAAGCAAAAGATGGCTACTTTGAAGAACCTAGAATATAAGACATATTTTCAGTTGTTTCCCACTTTTTTGTTAAGTATATAATTCCACATGTGTTAATTCATAGTTTTGATGCCTTCAGTGTGAATGTACAATTTTCATAGTCATGAAAATACAGAAAAATCTTTAAATGAGAAGGTGTGTCCAAACTTTTGGTCTGTACTGTACATGCATGCATACATACATACATACATACATACATACACACACACAGTGCTATACTTAATACATTTCCTTCTCAGAACTGATTATTCCTTTTCTAATCTTCATGTGTATCGTGATTTTCGAATTTTGAGTTTTTTTGCTTATTGATAGCCAAGCCCGCCAGCTTTGGGCAGAGGAGGGTATGTAAGATGGCCACCGGACAGGTCCTCGAGGTTGTTAGCTTCGGTGATGTAAACCCAGAAAAGCATGCTCCAGCACATATAGTACTGAAAGGGTTAATAGGTCGTATGAGGGCCGCTTTTACGAGCAGTCATAAGAGATTGGTGGGAATGGCTGCTCACATATCCCCACCCCGGGGGCGTGGTTTGGTAAATAAAATGGAGACCAATTGTCTCATTCTGTGTCTGGAGATATGTGGATCTCCAGGATGCTGGTCTGTGCTAAACACCTAAGGATTGGAAACTGACCTGAGCGGTCGAACCCGCAACATTGTATGGACATTTTACTTTGTATTTCCACTTTGTGCCGGAAAAGGGTGTTTTTGTTTTGCTACCTGAGCAGTTTATGCTGTCTGAATAAACTAGCCTGGATTTCAATGAAAATGCTTCCTGTGCCTACCTCAGCCGCAGCCGAGTGAGTACCAAACCGTACAATAGCTATACAATATTAGTGTCTGCTATACAAGGAGTAATGCTGCATTCAGGAGAAATTGCGTAATAAATTGTGCAGTCTAAAAATTAGGGCTGAAGTAACATTTTAGCTGAATGGAATTTGACTACATGGAATTATTATTTTTTTTTTCTTATATTTTCATTAATGCAAAGCACCTCAAGGAATAGCAAACTTCTTGTATGCTTTGAAACCTCCATTCTTTAAATTGGGGTGTTTTTTAGGGGGTTACAATAAAAGGCTCTTCAAAGTCACTTCAAAAGTGAATAGGTCCATAAAAATGCAGTTTATTTTAAATTTCCTTGGAAATATGAAAAATTGCTGCTAAAATTGTAACCCCTTCATGACCTTTGACATACCTATACGTCCTGATCGGGAAGGGATTCCCAACCACTGACATACAGTAACATCATGACGATTGTGCGGGGCCCAGGGGCTGTGCCCTCACCATCATCGTCGGGAGCTTGGCTTAAGTGATAGCAGAGCCTCAGCTGTCACTGTCAGGAGCATTGCCCTCACCATTCCCAGCTTTTTAACCCCTTAAATGTCGATATCAATAGAAATAACAGCATTTAGAAGGCTTGAGGAGGGAGAGGGCTCCCTCTCCTACGTGATCTGCATCGGGTGCCATCATACACTGGGAGATCCACTGAGGTGCCATAACAGCCTGAGGACCGCATTTTACAAAGTACACCTCTCAGTGAACTCATCTACGGGTGCAATGATCATATTAACACCATGGGTGTGTCACAGAATTTTATACCATTGGGCAGTGAAGAAAAAATAATTACATTTTTATCTCAAATATTTTGTTTTAGCCCCAGATTTTACGTTTTAAATGGGGTTAATGGATAAAACTGGCCCCTAAAATGTGGCCCACAATTTCTGCTGAATGTGGCAATACCTCATATGTGGCTGTACAGTACTGCTTAGCCACACGGCGACACTCGGGAAGGACGGAGCGCTATTTGACTGCTGGAGTATAGGTTTTCCTAGAATAGTTTGCGGACTCCATATACAGAGACCCTAAATGCTAAAAGAGCAGAATACCCCCCCTCAAGTGACCCCATTTTGTAAGTTATACCCCTGCCAAACATGTGGATGGTAAATCTGATGTAGGCACACACTGGAGCTCTGGAGGGCGGGGGTGGGAGGGTAGCATTAAAATTTCGGAGCACAGAATTTGCTATATTTCTTTTGGGGGCGAGGAGTTATTTCACTTTTCCAGTGCCCTTGTGCTACCAGTAACGTGGAAGCACCCTATATTTACATTGACAGATGAAACCAGGGGAGGAGTCCTGAGGAGATAATTTGCATACTCCCACTGCATTTTGGGATAAGTGAAGAGTCTCCGCGAGCTCAAAGAACACTGGATTTTGGCCGTTGGAGCTGAAAGGAGGACATCGATAAACCGAATTTTGGAGCGTTTTTCACTGTTTTCATAACACATTAACAATAAGAACATGGAAGAGTCCAGGAGCCATTTGGTGAGCTGCATATCCTGATACATGTTCACATACTTGCCAGGGAAAAGCCAAACTTCACATGCCAGAAATGCAAGCTTGTGTCCCTGTTGGAGGAAAAGTTGTGAAATCTAGAAGAGAGGTTAACTACCTTGAAAATCATTAAGGAAGGTGAAGAGTTCTTAGAGGAGAATTATCTCTTCATGATACAGGAAGAGAAGAAATTCGAACTGCACCTGATGAAACAGAGGAATGGAAGCATGTGACCCAGAGAAGCAGGAGTATCGAGAGGCAGTCAGCACCCATACTGCTCAGGAACCAGTACCAGGCTCTCACACAGGAGAACCATGAAGAAATACAGCAAGATAAGACTTTGCCCACAATGAATAACCTTGTAAGCCCTCAGAATCCTCCTGGATAGAGAAAGAAAATGTTGTGAAGGAAAAACGGAGAGTGGTGGTCATGGGGGATTCCCTGTTGAGAGGAACAGAGGCCGCTATCTGCAGACCAGACATAACCTCAAGAGAAATGTGCTGTTTTCCAGGAGCAAAAATTAAAGATGTGTCTGACAGGATATCAAGACTTTTCAGACCTACAGATCACTACCCATTCCTGCTAATACATGTGGGGACAAATGACCCTGCAAGAAAGGACCTGGAAACCATCTGCAGTGACTTTGAAGACTTAGGCAAGAAAGTGAAAGAATTGGGAGCGCAGGTGGTCTTCTCATCCATCCTCCCAGTGGATGGCCATGGAACAATGAGGTGGAATAAGATTCTACAGGTGAACAACTGGCTACGTCGATGGTGCTGTCAACAAGGATTTGGATTTCTGGATCACGGAATGAATTATCTATATGATGGACTACTTGCTAGAGATGGGGTGCCCCTTACGAAGACTGGAATACATGTATTTGGAAGTCGCCTTGCTACACTCATCAGGAGAGCTTTAAACTAGAACAATGTGGGAAGGGAAGCAAAAGGCCAGAAAAAGCCATACAGCTGACAAATACTATTGAGATCTCTGCTATTGGAAGCGGAAAGGAAGAACAAAGACAAAAAAATCTAAGTAATAAAAATATGGGAGGAAGAGAAACCAATCACAAACTAAAATGTTTTTATACAAATGCACAAAGCATGGGCAACAAACAAGGAGAATTGGAACTACTAACGCAGGAAAAGAAATATGATGTCACTGAAACTTGGTGGGACGATACACATGATTGGAATACAAGGCTAAAAGGATACAACTTATTTGTAAGAAGCAGACTTGATAAACAAGGAGGAGGTGTCGCATTGTATGTTAGAAAAGCGTATATCTGCAGAGAGATTGAAGCAGAGACTGGGAGTTCTGTGGAAAGTGTTTGGGTAAGAATACAAGGAGAGAACAACGGAAAGGACACCATTGTAGGCATTTACTACAGGCCACCTGGGCAAGCTGAAGATATGGATGAACACTTTATGTATCAAATGACCAAGTTCTCCAAAAAATATGACGTAGTGGTCATGGGAGATTTCAACTATCCAGACATTTGTTGGGAATCTCTCTCAAGTAAAACTAACAGGTCAAGCAAATTCTTATCCTCTCTTGCTGACAACTTTATCTTCCAAAAGGTAGGGGAGAAAACAAGGGGATCTGCTACTTTGGATCTAATCCTTATAAACAGGGAGGAAATGGTTGAGGAGATAAAAGTGTCTGGGACCCTAGGAGGCAGCGATCATGCTATTATAGAATTTTGGATAACTAGAGGAGGAAGACATGTGAAGACTCAAACTTCAAGGTTAGATTTTAAATAGGCAGATTTTAAGAGACTCAGAAAGAGAATAGGAGGGATCCAATGGCTGGATGTCCTTAAGGACAAAAATGTCCAGGAAGGATGGGAAATTTTTAAAAATGAGATTCTCAAAGCACAATCGTTAACAATCCCGAAAAGTAGGAAGAATGGGAAGCATTTAAGGAAACCAGGATGGATGAACACAGAACTTAAACACATGCTAAAAAGAAAGAAAGAAATGTTTATCAAATGGAAAGAAGGAGTCATATCTAAAGAAGATTATAATGCAGTCTGCAGATCCTGCAGGGCACGTATCAGGTCAGCTAAAGCTGACAATGAATTAAGGCTTGCAAGAGATGTCAAAAGCAATAAAAAAGGATTTTGGGGGTATGTCAAAAGTAAAAGAAAAGTCAAAGATGCTATAGGATTTTTACAGGATGAAAATGGTGAAATGGTAAGAAAGGATGTTGAGAAGGCCGAACTTTTTAATTCCTATTTTGCATCTGTTTTCTCTCAGAAAGAAAATGGAGCATCAACTGATCTTCACTGTCCTATTAAAGGAATTGAAGAATCCAGGTTATCTGTAAACAGAAAGATTGTGAGGGAATATTTAGCTAACATAAATGAGTTCAAGTCTCCAGGTCCAGATGAATTAAACCCCAGAGTACTGAAGGAGATCGTAGAAGAAATTTTAGAACCACTCTCCATAATCTTTGAAAATTCTTGGAGAACAGGAGAAGTCCCAGAAGACTGGAGAAGAGCAAATGTTGTTCCTATCTTCAAAAATGGGAAGAAAGTGGACCCAGGGAACTATAGGCCGGTGAGTCTGACTGCTATACCAGGAAAGATTTTTGAACAAATTATTAAACAACATGTATGTAAGTACCTGGATAAGAATGAAGTGATTAACCAGAGTCAGCATGGGTTTGTAACTAACAAATCATGTCAGACTAACTTAATTTCCTTCTATGACAGAATCACTGACTGGGTGGATCAGGGAAATTGTTAAGGGGACGGTTGCAAACAACTTTTATTAAATAATGGAAAGCAACCTTACACGGGGTCCGCGATGCAGCCTGGTGGACTGCGGCCAAACACCTTCCGGGTGAGAAGGTAAAACAACCAACTTAAATAACAATCCCTTCCGTGTTACTGCACACCGGAACAGGATTAGGGATTCGCACTATCTCCGTTAACAGCACGAGAGATGTGCGATAAATAATATATCTGTAGCCCTGTTAACTGCACAGGGACTACACAGCAGACGCTAGGATGCGTGTGTGACTCACGTCGGCGAATACGTGCTCCCAGCCGGCGTGCTACCGCACTGAGCAGTATCTCTCCACGTGGCTTACAGGCGGTGCCGGGAATAGGGTGTCTGCAGACTGCTCGGGGTGTATGGCGACCCCTTTGTCGGAGCCAGACTGTCAGATGAAGCTACCTGCCTATTTCATCTAAGCCTGCCTATTTCATCTAAGCCTGCCTATTTCCACTAAACCTGCCTGCCAGAAACTAAAGCACACGTGGAGCCCAAAAGACCAAGCGTCCACACAACACCATCACAGGTCAATGATCAGAGCGCGCCGCCATGTTTGTGAGGGGGCTATTTAAAGATTAAGCCCTGCCCACCGTCACACTATTGGTGACGTCACCCGCAACCAATCAGGCGGCGCCAGGTCACTGGATCAGCTGACTCCCAAACCACCAATCACGGTCCACCATGTCACGGGCATGTTCAGTGCAGAGAATCCTGGACTTAAGCTTTAGCAGCCCTGTTTCCCTCCGCAACCTATCCTTCATGTTGCTAGGAACAAAGACCAAAGAGACAACCTGTACATCTCGTGCACCAGCTAGGTGTTGGGACTGATGATGATGATGCTGAGCAGCATCAGCCCTGGCTGGACTGGAATGGGAGACTACAGAATCCACTGATGGTTCTGAACCCATTTCAAATCCAGCAAACACCTGACACCTAACAGAAATGCCATAGATATAGTATATCTTGACTTCAGCAAAGTATTTGACAAAGTATCTCACACCATCCTTATTGAAAAAATGACCAAGTATTGAAAGGACAAGGCAACTGTTAGGTGGATTCATAACTGGCTTAGTGATCGGACTCAACGGGTGGTTGTAAATGGCTTCACATCCAGCTGGATGAATGTCTGAAGTGGGGTACCACAGGGCTCTGTCCTGGGACCTGTATTGTTCAACATCTTTATCAATGATGGGGCTGTATGGCGGCTTGTTTCTTGTGGGACAAGATGACGTTTTCAGCGGTACTAATTTTATTTATATTTGTTTTTTTTATCGTGTTTCATTCCCCTTTTTTTCCCAGTGGCATGGTGATAAAGCATCGTTAGCCTCGTTTTTTTAAGTTTTTTTTGTGCGGCGTTCACTGAAGGGGTTAACTAGTGTGACACTTTTATAGGTCGGGTTGTTCCAGACTCGGCAATACCAAATATGTGTACTTTTTTTTATTTTATTTATTTATTTATTTTTTACATAAAAATGTGTATTTATTAGTGAATATTTTTTTTAAATTATTATTATTAATTTAATTTTTTTACATATTTTTACACATTTTTTGCCATTTATTCTTTACTTTTTACTTAGTCCCTTTATGGGACTTTCACTTGTTTCTCTTTGATCACAGGTATAATGTATTGCAATGTACTAGATTGCAGTGCATTCATTATACCTTTAGTGAAAGCTCCTGAGCCCATGCTGTGAGCATGGTTTCAGCAGCTTTCCGTAGCTTGGTGACCCGGGGGTCGTCATGACGACCCCTGGTCACCATGGCAATGATTGGGCCCCACGACATCGCAGGGCCACCGATCTGTCAGGGGGTTAACAGCCAGGGGTGGTGCTGACACGGCTACTAGCTGTTTAGTGCCGGAGCTCAGCCACTGGCGGTGCTGAACTCCGGCACTGATCGGGCTGGAGACGCTGATATTTCAGCATCTTCTGCACGATCATGCTGAGATCGGTCAGTCAGATTGACTGACCGATCGCAGCGATCTAGGTGTGCGGACCGACCATATGGCTCCCTGCACCCCATCTTGTGCTGCTCAGCTGTCACAGATAGCTGTCCGCACTTATCTGTCACTGCGTGTTTACACGCTGTGACAGTTTAAAGCCATAACGGACACTGCACGGCAAGGAGCATTAACTTACACCTGCTCATGCCGTGCAGTGTCCGTCATTGGGCGTTATGGGGTTAATACCGCTGTCAAGTGTGATGGTGACATGTAACAGACTTTAACATAATGGCCATCAGTTCTAATGAACATGGGGCCACCGTGCAGTATGAATGCACATTGACGAAGGGTTACCTTGACTGCCGGATGACCACTTTAAAAAAATATATATATGGCTCTCAGAATATGGTGACAAAAGCCAAATTGTTTTTGTAAATGTTTTTATTTTATTTTTAATTAGTAAATCATGAATAGAAATATATAGATTTGGGATCCCGTAACCATACTGACCCATAGAGCAAAGGTAACAGATCACCACCTGATTACCACAAAGTAAGCGGCGCTAGTACAAAACCTTGAAAAAGAAAATGTGGAATTACAGTTTTTTTCCTCACCGTTTCCACTTATTTCATAGAATAAGTTGTGTTCTGCAAAAAAACAAGCCCTCTTGCGGCTATGTCGAAATATTAGAAAGGTTATGGTTCTTGTTACAAGGAGAGGAAAAAGTAAGTTACAATATCCTGGGGAAAAGCTCTGTGTCTGCCTCCTGAAAACCTCCAGCTCAGGGTTTGTTACCCGACCGACGACATGTTTAACAGATTCCTTTGACTAAACCACCCTTCACATGTCCATATAATACCGGTACTGGAAAAATGGTACCGGTGTCATAAGTATTTTGGATCAGTGTGTCATCCGTGTGCCATCAGTGTTCCATCCGTGTGCAATTCATTTTTTTTCCACCATGACTTAAATATCAATTCCAAAGCTTCTCCTATACTTTGCAGTGTTAAACATGTACAGCACACGGTTGTCACAAGGATGTTTCACACGGAGCCAGAAATGTGTATTGGCCCTTGTAATCCATGCGGACGGGTCTCATGCAAAGATCTCCATAGATTATGATAGGTATGTGTGCATACGTGTCTTCAGTGCATGTGAAAGCGAATGCCACACGTGCTGAAAACATGTACATGTGAAGGAAGCTTTACACACTGTGTGAACAAGTATGAAAAGTCACCTCTTAATCATTGAATTAAGGTTTTCTCTTTTGGTTCATTGCCATGGGTATAAAATCCAGCATCTAAGCATGTAGTCTGCCTGTGCGAACAGTTGTGATAAAATGGCTCGTTCTAAAGAGCTCCCTGAATTCAGCATCTTGCTGTCATATGTTGTCACAAGTCAGTTCATGAAAGTTCAAATAAGACATGGCTGGGTGAGTTTGGTGTGGAAGAACATGACTGACCCTTCAAGAGACCTAACCTCAACTCCATCAGATAGATACCTTTTGGATTAACCAGAGATTACAAGCCAGGTCCCCTTGTCCAACATCAGTGTCTGACCTGATAACTGCTCTTCTGGAAGAATGGACAACAAATTGCACAGAAATATCCCCAATTTTTTTTTTTAGAGTGGAAGCTTTATTAGCTGCAAAGGGAGATCAACTCCATGTTAATGACCCTGGATTTAAAAAGGAATGTCATAAAATTTCCTCCAGGAGTAATGTGTATGTGTCCCAATAATTTTATCCCTACAGTGTGTAATAGGTTCTGCTTCTTCCATGGTGAGAGGTGGAGACTGCTTCTCTGATGATGTGTAAATCTGGAGGTGAATGAGAATCATAATCAGTTTTGTTATATATTTTAGGAAGGACGTCCAGAATAAGAGGCAGAAAGCGTCCAATTATTGAGGACGACAGTGAGGAGGAGGTGCAGCCAACGTAAGCACTAAATACGACTATCATTCGTTACATTGTATTGTAAGGCTATGTTCACATGTCTGGTAGTTATACCTGTTTTTGGATTTGTTAGGGGCGATAAAAAATGAAAAGATACAATGCAAAAATAGTTCATTCAAATAAGGACGGGAATGTCTTAAATTGTTTTCTTTTTTACTGCAATCTGTTTTTTAGCAGGATCATGTGCCGATTTGCCATGAGCGTTACCCGTTGGCCATCGCTCATAGCAGATGATCATTTTAACCATGTGTAGCACAAGTGATCGGATGAAAGCACCTTCAATTCTTCTAAGGAAACTATTAAGGCCAGAAAAAAGTAAAAAAAAAATGTTTGTTTTTTTTTAAAAATATAAACGTTCAAATCACCCCCCTTTTGCCCCATTCAAAAAAAATGAATAATAAAACTAAAATATACATATATTGCTGCATTCTGAATCGCCCGATCTATCAAGATATAAAAAGAATTAATCCAAATGGTAAACTGTGTAACGAGAAAAAAAAACAAAACACCAGAATTAAGTTATTTTGGTCGCTGCAACATCGCAATAAAACGTAATGACAAGCAATTAAAACATTATATCTACCTAAAAATATTATCAATAAAACCTTCAGCTCAGCGTGCGAAAAATAAGCCCTCACCCAGCCCCAGATCCTGAAAAAGGGAGACGCTACGGGTCTCGGAATATGGCGCCATTATAATTTTTTTTACAAACTTTAGAATTTATTTCACCACTTTAAAAAAAATAACCTATTCATGTTTGGTATCTGCAAACTCATAATGACCTGGAGAATCATAATTGCAGGTCAGTTTTAGCATTTAGTGAACATGGTAAAAAAAAACAACAACCAAGAGACAAGTGTAGAATTATACTTTTTTTGCAATTTTGACGCACTTTTGAATTTTTTCCTTTTTCTCCAGTACACGACATTGTAAAACCAATGATGTCGTTCAAAATTACAATTCGTCCCAGAAAAAATAAACCATCACAGGGACATATTAAAAAATAAAAAAGTTATGCCTCTGGGAAAAAGGGGAGCGAAAAACGGAAAATCCCAAGGTCGTGAAAGGGTTAAAGGACAGAAATCCTCAACTATAGTGATTGAACAGTACCACCACATACCACCATAGCATTACTGAATCTCTCTATACCATGTGTGGTTAATACCGTAACTAATACTGCCATATAGTTACTAAATTATACTTTTATAACATGATTTTAGAACCACCATACTGTAACTGAAAAACAGCATCATATTGTGACTTTATCACTTGGGGTCTGAGCTGTTTTGATGCCCAGCGATCAAAGAGTTATTTAATTCTAAATGCCCTCAGACTCATGAGATAGAAGTTGGCTAAACCCGGTGATTTTGGCTTGAATCGGTTAGCTTCCTAACGTCTGTGGGGACAGGCCTGATTCTAGCTTTTTTTTTTGGTGCCCAAGGCGAAAATTCAAGTGGCACCCCTCCCAGCAGTTCATGGTATACCTGCAGTGAATAAACACAATCCCATCATTGTTTTTTAGGTTTTGCTTTTAAGATATTCATTATGTGGTAAAAGTGACGTGTGAACATGATTCTCCAGGTCTTTGTGATTACAGTAATCCTAAACGTTCAGAGATTCTTATTTTTGTTAAAAAAAAACAACATTTAGCTTGTGATGCTTTTTTAAGGACCTGTTAGAACAATAAAAATATATCTATGAAGCTATGTGAGGGCTGTTTTTTGCACAGTAAGTTGAAATATTTATTGCTATCAATTCAGGGTGCATACATTTGGATGGCTTTTTGCTGTAAGAGGTGTGGTGACAAAAAAAAGTAGTTCTTCTATTTTTTTTTCTCTTTACTGCATATGTTAGTTCTTTTTATATTTTGATAGATCAGACTTTTAAGGATGTGGACATACCAAATTTTCTTTAATTGTTTAATTTGTGTTTAATGAGGGAAGACCGCACCAGATCCATGATCATTAAATGAATACATCACCAGAACATTCCATCAGTACATGAATGGCACCAGCATCCTCATTAGTACTTAGATACAGCACCAAAACAACCATTAATACACTAATTCATTATTAGAACCATAATCGGTAATTGAATATAGCACTGGGACCATCATTATTAATTGAATACATCGCCAGAACCACCAACTGCACATGAATACAGTGAAGAGCAAAAGAGTATCAATCTTTTGAACTTTTGACTTTCAGGCTCCATATCTCACCATCCACTACTTATTTTATTGTGAGACTACCCTCATTTTATAGACAATCATCTTGTCTATCTCATATATAAACTTGAGTTGCAACTATTTGGCATATGATTAATTATGCAGATTCTTGTCATGTCACTGCACTGTTACTGTTTTGCTCCTAAAAATCTAAGTACAATTTTTTATTATTTTATTAGTATTTTGTAAATCCACCTTTGGCTTTCAACACTGCCTGAATCCTTCTGGGCATGCTCTCGATCAGATTCAAACATGTCTTGACCGACATCTAATTCCGGGTCTCTTTTACATGTTCCCAGTTGGTGCATGCTCTTCGACTCGCTTGGATATGTATATAGTTTTTTATTCTATTCTACCCACAAGTGTTAAATTGGATTAAGGTCTGAGGTCTGTGGGGGCCAATCCAGCACTTCGACTTCATTGTCATTGAACCATTTATTTGCCAATCTCAACATATGCTTTGGGTCGTTGTCCTGCTGGAACACTATGTTGTCCTTTTCATACCGATGGTACTCGAGTGTACAAAGTAATTAGTCTTGTAGGATACTCACATATAGCTCAGCATTGAGACCACCATCGATTCTGGTAAAGTATCCAACGCCTTTAGCTGTGAAACAACCCCATATCATCAGACTTCCTTCACCGAACTTGACAGTTCCTTCAATTTCTCCATCCTTTAGCCCCATTTTCCTTTGTTTCTTCCAGACCCATTTTCACCCATCATAGCCTAGTCTATTGACTTTTGTCCCATAGCTGCAAACCACCCGTTTCCTATCTTCTACAGTTCACTTTTCATACCTTTTTGCAAACTTGTGTCGACGCTTCTTATGATGATATTGAAGTCGATGCTTCTTCATCTTTTTTTGAGCCACCATTCAAGACTCGTGTAACATGCGTTACACGGTGCTTGCATAGACATCTGTGATCTCACAATTACGAAACTTACAAGTCACTCCAGCCCGTGATATTGGAAGCAGACTTTGCATCCGTAAGTATGGCAAAAGAGGTGACGGGGAATGCATGATTGGAGCAGTAGGCTGGTACTCAAAAGGAGTTGGATATGCTGGAGACCTTGAAATGGTCTGGGAAGAAGCGCTCCCTGAAGGACGATACATTGCATACCGCATAGACTGCTCTTATCTAGGAGAGGCATCTGAGGTATCAGTGAGGAAGTGGTGGGTGCTGCCTTACATGGTAATTGTAGGGTCTTGTGATGGTGTAGGTGTCTATCTGCCCTTTTTGACACCCACCTGGTTAGGTAAAATGCAATATCCAAGTAGTTGTTGGTGAATTAAGACCCATGAGAACAATGAACATTTCTTCACTCCACATTTGCAAGTACAACTCCCTCTACCTTGATGGTTTTATCATTTAAAATAGTATTTTTCTTTTCACTTTGACTCTTAACACAGACCTTGATTTGTATGTTTCTACAGAAAGAAATTCACAAGAAATGAGGAAACCCCTCCGTCGTCTTTTGTGGCTTTTGAAAGCGACGTTTTGTGAGTAATTTTGACAACATATAATAAGTATAAGTTAAACTTCACTTAAAAGCTATGTTCACACATGTTGTGTTTTTTTAGCATTTTTTGCTGCAGATTTTTATGCAAATTTTCAGCTGTGTTTTGCAGTACCAGCAAAGTCTATGAGAAACCAGAATTCTCTGTTCACACATCATGCTTTTTTGTTGTTGTGTATTTTGTGCCTTGGTTGGGTTTTTGGAAAATAGAGCATGTCACTTTCAGCATTTTTGTCAGTGTTTTTTCACCCATGGGAAATAATGGGTAGTTGTAAAGGGAAGTGTCTCAGGTTGTACATGTATATACGTATCTGCATGCTAGCCATGCTTGCAGATAAGTATACATGTATATATTGGCCCCACATCTCCCCATGTGTTTCAGTCTGTTTGCTGCTGGAGGAGGTTTCAATAGAATGTCCAGCCATGTGCTAAATCAGGTTTTGCGAGTATGGTTGGACATGAACAAAGATCTTAGCCAGTGGGCAGGGAATAATACATCATTTCCTGTGACATGAAGCTGGACACTGGCTGGACTTAAAAACCCAGAATGCACATGTGCTAAGGCCCCTTAGACTCTTGAGGATGGACATAACAACACATGGCTGAGTATCTCTCTTCCCCTGTAACTTCTTTACTTACTAGCCCTACATACCCTGTACTAACCCTCCTAGATATTGATAGATATATATAGGCAAAGTTGGTATAGTTGGGTGGGCCGATATTGCATGAGTGATTAGCAAACGTGGGTGGAAAATATATTAGGTAATTGGAAATTGTGAATCCGTTTTGTGTACTGTGTTAGTGTGATACCTAGTAGTATATTAACTGTAGACTTTTGTGTAATAAATACCTTTTATTAGCACACGGTTTTGTCTCAGTTGGTATATAGTATAAGGCACAGATAACGTTAGTGGAAATTAATTATTAATAGTCAAGTTTGATGTTAATAGTTAATATCAGACCTCAGTAGAGGTGTAGGAGAGTGCCCCCATTAATTACTGATATTTTGGAGGAAAATCACATCCTTATACAATGGTGAAAAAAATGCTGAAAAAATGCACCAAAATTTGCAGCAGCGTTTTTGATGGTGAAATAGAATGGGGTTTTTTTTTTAACAGAACTTTATGTACATGCATAAATAGAGACAGGACAATGAAAAAAATCGCTGAAAAAACTCACAAAAAATGCATCAAAAAACGCAGCAAAACGTTTTTGACGCAGCTGATTTCCTGCCAGAGATTGTGTTTTGATGCAGTTTTCTGAAGCTGAAAAACACAACATGTGTGAACACAGCCAAAGTAAAACTTAAAGGGGTTTACCTGCAAAGTTCATTTTAATCAATAGATCTTGATAATAATAAATTCCACAATTAGATGTGTTTAAATAAAATGTTCCTGTGCTGAGATAATCTTATAAATGGGCCCCTGCTGTGTAGTGTGTAATGGCTTTGTCTGACGGTACAGGGACATGGACAGTTAATTCCACAGCTCCTGGGAAGGGGGAGACGCAAAAGAGTCTACAGACATTACAGGACTGGATCACAAAAAATTCTTTCTTTGAGGTAAAACATTTTTTAAAACCAGGCAGGGAAATGTTTTATCTCACATTCATTTTCAAGGAAAACGAACGAGTGCAATCCGATAAAAAATTGGATTCTACTTTGACCAATATTAATCTATGAGTTACCGCTCATCTGTGATTTTTTTCACAGCTGAAATCGGACTTAGAAAAAAAATCGCAAGTCAATGGGTGCGAGAAAAAAAAATCACACGGCTCTCGGACCTTGCGAGTGCCGTTCAATTTTTAAATACCCAGAATCAGTTAATTTATTTGAAAGAAACACACAGACTCCTTTAATAAATCTAAATTTAACTAATAACATAACACCCATTCCATTGAAGCCGATGTCAATTGAAATAAAATAACAAAGCATCATCATCCTCACCTGTCCCTGACGTGAATAAAATCATCCATTTGTTGCACGACAGGTCTAGGTCTGCTACATCAAGATGGCAGGCTGTATTATCGCAAGATACGACTATACAGTCTGCCATCCTGCAGAGACAATTAGCTGTGCAAGCTTGCGCACCTCAGTGTGCTGGCAGAAAGGTCATCGGAGTCCTTATCCAATGAACTCTGTTCACCTCACTAACATTAACGCATGTGCGGTGAGAACTTTCCCACAGCACTGCAGTAAAAAAAGAACACACTTTGTAACGTGTGTTTTCACAGCGCAAATGCACCCAAAGACACATGCATATCATAAATAAATAAAAAAAAATGATGTGGGTTCCCCCCTTCTTTTTATAACCAGCCTTTGTAAAGAACAGAGGTGTGCTCTTGTATTAACAAGATAGGAAGGTCCATAGATATTGGCCCTTTCCCAGCCTAAAAATAAAAGCCTGCAGTTACCCCAGAATTGGCGCATCAATGAGATGCGCCAACTCAGGCTCTTTGCTGGCTTTTCCTGATTGCGTTGGTGCAGTGGCAATTGGGGTAGTAGTTTTATCAGGTTGATGTCAGCTTTGTAATGTAATGATTGACAAAAGTCTGGGATGGGCTGAAATGTTTTGTATGTGGACCTCCATTAAAAAGAACTTTTAATCAACCACGTGAGTGACGGGATTCATCATTTTAAGCCTTGTAATGTCAGCTGGCATCAAAACCAAGGGTTAGTAATGGAGTGGTGTGTATCAGACATCCCCATTACTAACCCAGTAATAAAAAAAAACAAAAACACACACACACACAGGAAAACATAGTTTATTTTAAAGAACACTCCCCCACACCTCGTTCACCTATTTATTAAAAAGCAAAAAAAAAACCATGAAGATCCAACGTAATCCAGCCAATCAGAAGAAGTCCAAAAATGGGAACCTGAAAGACATAAAAGGAAAGTTAAATAAATAAAAGGAAGAAACTCTCGCTCATTCGCCAATTTATTTTTAAATTACAATCTCTGCACCTGCGACGTGACCCATTGGGGTTCCCACGACATCTAACGATTCTGTACAGCAAGCTATGGAGCGTCGTTTTGAGAACCATGCTTCATAGGTCACTCCCGGTTATGTCTCACAACCGATAACGTCAGTAACTTAGTAATGTCATCGCTCATGAGTAGTGTTGAGTGATACCTTCCGATATCAGGAAATATCGGATCGGATTGGATCGGGCCGATACTCAAAAAGTATCGGATATCGCCGATTCCGATACCGGAAACCAATGCAAGTCAATGGGACACAAATATCGGAATGAAAATAAACCCTTTCTTTCCTTGTAGGTTAATTCTACATGAAGGAAAACAACTAACAATAATGTAGAATGTATTGGGGGAGGTGGTTGCCCAAATCGATGGGAACAGTGCTCACAGTGAAACATGAAAAGCCGGCAATTCAGCAGCGGCATACACCGGTACCCGACAATTTAGAACAGAAAGAATAGAGCTTCACACATAGATTAGATAGATAGAAACATGTCAGTCACATATATAATAAGTACAGTGACAGTGTTGCTTACTGTACTTGTCATTTAGTGTAAAGGATTTATTTAAAAAAATAGTGTTTTCATGCACTGTCTCTTTAAAAAAGCTGGCCGGCAATTCAGCAGCGGTACCCGACAATTTAGAACAGAAAGATAGACCATCACACATAGATTAGATAGATATTATGTATGTGACTGACATGTTTCTAAGTACAGTGATAGTGTTGGTTACTGTACTTGTCATTTAGTGTTAAAATAAAGGATTTATTAAAAAAAAAATTGGCGTGGGGTTCCCCGTAATTTTAGGCTCTAGCGGAGGTTAAGCACATGGCTGGGGCAGATGTTTGAAGTCTGGGAAGGGGGTAATACCCACGGAGCTTCCCAGGCTACTAATATCAGCCCCCAGCTGAATACCTAGCCTTTTCTAGCTATTAAAATGGGGGACCTCCCCAAAAAAATGACGTGGGGTCCCCCCTATGTTAATAACTAGCAAAGGCTAGGCAGACAGCTGGGGGCTGATATTAATAGCCCAGGAAGGGTGCCATGAATATTGGCACCCTCCCAGGCTAGAAACACCAGCCGTCAGCCGCCCCCAGAAATGTCGCATCCATAGGATGCGCCAATTCTGGCACATAGCCTCGCTCTTCCCACTGCCCTGTAGCGGTGGCAGTGGGGTAATAGGGCTGGGGTTGATGTCAGCTTATAATGCCAGCTGACATCAAGCCCAGGTTAGTAATGGAGAGGCGTCTATAATACACCCCCATTGCTAACCCCATAGTCAAAGTTACAAAAAAACACAAACACCCAGAATAAAGTCCTTTAATTGAAATAAACACACAATTCTTTATTGTTCTAAATTAAACCATACTTACCATCACGCCCATTCCAGCTGAAGCCAACGATCTCCTGCAATAAAAGAAAAATAATAAAGCAACATCATCCTTACTTTTCCATGGTTCCCAGGATAGCTCCAGCTCTGCTACATCGAGATGACGGGCTGGACCGCAGCAGAAAGCTGCCATCTAGCCTGTCATCCCGCAGACACTGAGAAGCGCAGGTATGCTTGCGCTCCTCAGTTTCTGGCTGTGACGGCATCCAGATGAGCCGACAATGAACTCAGCTCACCTCATGCACGTCACTGACAGCGTGGGAGAATTCTCCTGCGCATGCGGCGAGCTTGAGAGAATTCTCACGCTGAAGCGCTTAGCGCAGCAGAATTTTCCCACGCTGTCAGTGACGTGCATGAGGTGAGCTGAGTTCATTGGACATAACCTCGGCTCATCTGGATGCCGTCACAGCCAGACACTGCAGAGCGCAAGCATGCGTACTCTTCTCAGTGTCTGCGGGATGACAGGCTGGATGGCAGCTTTCTGCTGCGGTCCAGCCTGTCATCTCGATGTAGCAGAGCTGAAGCTGTCGTGGGAACCATGGAAAGGTAAGGATGATGTTGCTTTATTATTTTTCTTTTATTGCAGGAGATCATTGACTTCAGCTGGAATGGGCGTGATGGTAAGTATGGCTTAATGTAGAACAATAAAGAATTGTGTGTTTATTTCAATTAAAGGACTTTTTTCTGAGTGTTGTGTTTTTTTTAAATACTTTACTAGAAATTCATGGCGGTCATGTCTAATAATGGCGTGACCCCATGAATTTCGGGCTTAGGGCCAGCTGATAATGCCAAGCTGGCCCTAAACCCTTTATTACCCAGTGAGCCACCGCACCAGGGCCCTGGATGAGTTGGGTACAGCGCCAGAAGATGGCGCTTCTATGAACGTGCCATTTTCCGGGGTGACTGTGAACTACAATTTGCTGCGGGGGGGGGGGGGGGGGGCAGAAAGCTTGGGCCTCCCTGCTCTGCGGATACCAGCCCCCAGCTGCCTAGTTGTACCTGGCTGAACACAAATATAGTGCGAAGCCCCACGTCAATTTTTTTTTAAAATTATTTCGTGAATTTCCTGAAATAATTTTTTAAAAATTGACATGGGGCTTCGCACTATATTTGTGTCCAGCCAGGTACAGCAGGCAGGAAGGGGCAGCCCCCAACCACCAGCTGCCTATTTTTACCTGGCCGGACACAACAATATAGGGAAGCCCTTTTTTTCTTAATTGTTTCATGAATTTCATGAAATAATTAAAAAAAAAATACGTGGGGCTTCGCGCTATTTTTGTGTCCAGCCAGGTACAACTAGGCAGCTGGGGGCTGGAATCTGCAGTGCAGGGAGGCCCAAGCTTTCTGCCCCCCCCCACCCCCGCTGCAAATTGCAGTCCGCAGCCACCCCGGAAAATGGCGCGTTCATAGAAGCGTCATCTTCTGGCGCTGTACCCAACTCATCCAGGGCCCTGGTGCGGTGGCTCACTGGGTAATAAAGGGGTTAGGGCCAGCTTGGTATTATCAGCTGGCCCTAAGCCCGAAATTCATGGGGTCACGCCAATATTAGACATGACCGCCATGAATTTCTAGTAAAGTATTTCAAAAAACACAACACCCAGAATAAAGTCCTTTAATTGAAATAAACACACAATTCTTTATTGTTCTAAATTAAACCATACTTACCATCACGCCCATTCCAGCTGAAGCCAACGATCTCCTGCAATAAAAGTAAAATAATAAAGCAACATCATCCTTACCTTTCCATGGTTCCCAGGACAGCTTCAGCTCTGCTACATTCACATGACAGGCTGGATCGCAGCCGAAAGCTGCCATCCAGCTTGCCATGACGCAGACACTGAGAAGCGCAGGCATGCTTGCGCTCCTCAGTGTCTGGCTGTAACGGCACAAAGATGAGCCGAGGTCATGTCCAATGAACTCAGCTCACCTCATGCACGTCACTGACAGCGTGGGAAAATTCTCCTGCACTCAGCGCTTCAGCGTGAGAATTCTCCCACGCTGCATGAGGTGAGCTGAGTTCATTGGACATGCACGTCACTGACAGCGTGGGAAATTTCTCACTCTGAAGCGCTGAGTACAGTAGAATTTTCCCACGCTGTCAGTGACGTGCATGAGGTGAGCTGAGTTCATTGAACATGAACTCGGCTCATCTGGATGCCGTCACAGCCAGACACTGAGGAGCGCAAGCATGCCTACTCTTCTCAGTGTCTGCTGCATGGCAAGCTGGATGGCAGCTTTCTGCAGCGATCCAGCCTGTCATGTGAATGTAGCAGAGCTGAAGCTGTCGTGGGAACCATGGAAAGGTAAGGATGATGTTGCTTTATTATTTTACTTTTATTGCAGGAGATCGTTGGCTTCAGTCGGAATGGGCGTGATGGTAAGTATGGTTTAATTTAGAACAATAAAGAATTGTGTCTTTATTTCAATTAAAGGACTTTATTCTGGGTGTTTATGTTTTTTTTTTAACTTTGACTATGCTCCATTACTAACCTGGGCTTGATGTCAGCTGGCATTATAAGCTGACATCAACCCCAGCCCTATTACCCCACTGCCACCGCTACAGGGCAGTGGGAAGAGCGAGGCTAAGTGCCAGAATTGGCGCATTCTATTTATGCGCCATTTCTGAGGCGGCTGACGGCTGGTGTTTCTAGCCTGGGAGGGGGCCAATATTCATGGCACTCTTCCTGAGCTATTAATATCAGCCCCCAGCTGTCTGCCTAGCCTTTGCTAGCTATTAAAAAAGGGGGGACCCCACGTCATTTTTTTGGGGGGTCCCCCATTTTAATGAGACATGACCGGGAGTGACCCGTGAAGCGACCTATGAGCCCATTCCAATAAAATGAAGGTAAACTATTTCATCAACTGTTGTGTTCAAACTTTTTATTGGTACTGTACATGAGCATCCCTTTATAGTGAACCCCTTCAGTGCTGTTACTTTTTCTTCTCTTTGTAATTTATTACTCAAGAAGCTGTCCTCTTTTCTCATATATCCTGAAGTTCTAAATCTTGAAGGGGTTGTCCGGTCAAAATGGATAAGTCTGCAGTCACACTGTGTGACTGCAGACTCATGAATCCCCCTAGCACAGGCACTTTGCGCTATGGGGATTTGCCGATATGAGACCCGGGACCGGAGGCTATGTATGGTTTCATGTATGTGTATGTGAATGGTTAAAGTGGATCTGTCTCCAGATTTCACAATCCTTCCTCTTCTGCTACTGGTGACATCTCTCACTGCTAAGTGCAAACAGATGCTGGTACGGAAAGTATTCAGACCCCTTTAAATTTGTCACTCTTTTTTTCATTGTAGCCATTTGGTAAATTCTAAAATGTTCATTTTTTTTCTCATTAAAGTACACTCTGCACCCCATCTTGACTGAAAAAAAAACAGAAATGTAGACATTTTTGCAAATTTATTAAAAAATAATATCTGAAATATCATATGGTCATAAGTATTCAGACCCTTTGCTCAGACACTCATATTTAAGTCACATGCTGTCCATTTCCTTGTGATCCTCCTTGAGATGGTTCTACTCCTTCATTGGAGTCCAACTGCGTTTAATTAAACTGATAGGACTTGATTTGAAAAGGCACACACCTGTCTGTATAAGACCTCACAGCTCACAGTGCATTTCAGACCAAATGAGAATCATGAGCTCAAAGGAACTGCCCAAGGAGCTCAGAGACAGAATTGTGGCAAGACACAGATCTGGCTAAGGTTGCAAATGAATTTCTGCATTACCCAAGGTTCCTAAAAGCAAAGTGGCCTCCATAATCTTTAAATGGAAGAAGTTTGGGACCACCAGAAGTCTTCCTAGACCTGGCCGTCCAGCCAAACAGAGCAATCATGGGAGAAGAGCCTTGGTGAGAAAGGTAAAGAAGAACCCCAAGATCACTGTGGCTGAGCTCCAGAGATGCAGTAGGGAGATGGGAGAAAGTTCCACAAAGTCAACTATCACTGTAGCCCTCCACCAGTTGGGCCTTTATGGCAGAATGGCCCGATGGAAGCCTCTCCTCAGTGCAAGAAATATGAAAGCCTGCATAAAGTTTGCTGAAAAACACATCAAGGACTCCAGACTATGAGAAATAAGATTCTCTGGACCGATGAGATGAAGATAGAACTTTTTGGTGATAATTCTAAGCGGTATGTGTGGAGAAAACCAGGCACTGCTCATCACCTGCCCAATACAATCCCAACAGTGAAACATGGTGGTGGCAGCATCATGCTATGGGGGTCTTTTTCAGCTGCAGGGACATGACGACTGGTTGCAATTGAAGGAAACATGAATGTGGCCAAGTACAGAGATATCCTGGATGAATACCTCTACCAGAGTGCTTTGGACCTCAGACTTGGCCGAAGGTTCACCTTCGAACAAGACAATGACCCTAAGCACACAGCTATAATGACAAAGGCGTGGCTTCAGAACAACTCTGTGACCATTCTTGACTGGTCCAGCCAGAGCTCTGGCCTAAACCCAATTGAGCATCTCTG
Source organism: Phyllobates terribilis (assembly GCF_046119375.1). Classification (NCBI taxonomy): domain Eukaryota; kingdom Metazoa; phylum Chordata; class Amphibia; order Anura; family Dendrobatidae; genus Phyllobates; species Phyllobates terribilis. The sequence continues at coordinate 1,341,147 of NW_027363110.1, forward strand.
GAGAGACCTGAAAATGGCTGTCTACTAACGTTCACCATCCAACCTGACAGAACTGGAGAAAGGAAGAATGGCAGAGGATCCCCAAATCCAGGTGTGAAAAAATTGTTGCATCATTCCCAAGAAGACTCATGACTGTACTAGCTCAAAAGAGTGCTTCTACTCAATACCGAGCAAAGGGGCTGAATAGTTATGACCATGTGATATTTCAGTTTTTCTTGTTTAATAAATTTGCAAAAATTTCTACATTTCTGTTTTTTTTTTCAGTCAAGATGGAATGCAGAGTGCACTTTAATGAGAAAAAAATGAACTTTTTAGAATTTACCAAATGGCTGCAATGAAACAAAGAGTGAAAAATTTAAAGGGGTCTGAATACTTTCCGTACCTACTGTATATTGTCCTCTATTTGGTTCTTCCTGAACCTTGGTATTTGGTGATTCTTCCTATGGTCAGAATGCACCTAGGTCTTTCTAGGGTCTCAACTGATGTAATATTACTTTTTCTTTCCTTAAAGGGAACCTGTGACATGAAAGAAGCTATTTTTCTGCATATATGGGGTTAATCTGCAGATTAATAGAGTTCTGAACCTGCCCAGCACTTAGACCCCTACTGTCATGAGGTAATGATCTTTATTCCTCCTTTTAGCATTCTGGTTTCAGTCACGGGCGGCGCCGGCGCGGGTTCAGTCACCGTTCTCTGTATAGAGTGCGGTGGCTGTAACCTCGTCCCCGCCAGTGATTGACAGCCGGCCCTACTGCTGAGCTGCTGTAAGTCAGTGCAGGGGAGTGTTTGCAGCCACTTCTCACTATACACAGAGCGGTGACTGAATCCAATGGATGCCGGGAGAAATAAAGTTCAGAGCAGGGTTAATCTGGAGATTATCCCCATATCTGCAGTCTGATTGTGTTTTTTTCAGGTGACAGGTTCCCTTTAAGGAAAGAACCATTTTTTATTGTAGTTAATAATTCTTACATGCATGTAGTAATGTCTTTTTTTTTCTTAAATCTGCAGTGCAAGTGGGCCTAGCGGACAACTCTACGAGCATTCAGAAGGTATAATGAAATCTATGACTTTATATTTTATTGATTCCAAACTTTTTATAGGTTTTATAAAATGTACATATAAATAATAGCTTGACACCGGCAATAAAATCTAAAAGGGAATTTGTCGGCAGGTTTTACTTCTCATCTGAGAGGAGCGTAATGTAGACAAATAGAAGCTGAATCCAACAATGTATCACTTAGATTACTGGTTGCAGCAGTTCTGACCCAATCAGAGCTTTTAGATTTAGAATGAAGCAGAGCTGAGAAAGCTGTCCCCACCCACACCAGGCTCTCCATGTACAAAGTCCATAGACGGTGTGCTGCTTATCACAGCAGGGGGCGTTGCTGGACTAGTGTTGTCCGGCAATGTTAATCTCTTCTTGATAAATCCTTGACAATTACTAAGCAACACCGCACGCACTTTGACAAGTGACACATCTCTGAATTCTGTGATTCAGCCGCTATCTCCTGCTGTCCTCAGATTACATAGCAAAAACCTGCTGACAGATTCCCTTTAACCCCTTTACAACCCAAGGTGGTTTGCACGTTAATGACCAGGCCAATTTTTACAATTCTGACCACTGTCACTTTATGAGGTAATTACTCTGGAACGCTTCAACGGATCCCCCTGATTCTGAGATTGTTTTTTTGTGACATATTGTACTTCATGATTGTGGTAAAATTTCTTCGATATCACTTGCGTTTATTTGCGAAAAAAATGGAAATTTGGCGAAAATTTTGAAAATTTTGCAATAAATAACATTTCCCACATGTCTACTTTACATCAGCACAATTTTGGAACCAACATTTTTTTTTTGTTAGGGAGCTATAAGGGTTAAAAGTTGACCAGCGATTTCTCATTTTTACAACAAAATTTACAAAAACAATTTTTTTAGGGACCACATCACATTTGAAGTCACTTTGAGGGGTCTATATGACATAAAATACCCAAAAGTGACACCATTCTAAAAACTGCACCCCTCAAAGTGCTCAAAACCACATTCAAGAACTTTATTAACCCTTCAGGTGCTTCACACCAATTAATTGAACGTGAAAGGAATAAATGGACATTTAACTTTTTTTCACTAACATTTTATTTTAGACCCCAATTTTTGTATTTTCACAAGGGTACCAGGAGAAATTGCACCCCATAAGTTGTTGTGCAATTTCTCCTAAGTATGCAGATACCCCATGTGTTGGAGAAAACTACTGTTTGGGCGCATGTCAGGGCTCGGAAGGGAAGGAGTGACGCTTTTGAACGCAGACTTTGATGGAATGGTCTGTGGGCGTGATGTCACGTTCTCAGAACCCCTGATGTGCCTAAACAGTGGAAATGCCCAACAAGTGCCCCCTTTTTGGTAGTGGTAGTTGATTTTTGAATTTTATAATGTAGTTGTTAGGAGGGCGGTTGCAGACAACTTTATTAAAATGGAACGCAACCGACCTCGGGGTCCGCGATGCAGCCTGGAGGACTGCTGCCGAACACTTTCCGGGTGGAAAGGTACGCAACCAACTTAAATGTTAAACCCTTCCGTGTTACCGCACACATGAACGGGTATAGCGGTTCGCTCTATCTCCGTTAACTGCACGGGAGAAGAGTGACCGGGATAGCACCTACTTAACTGAAGAACCACTCCGTGTTAATGCACACGGAGCGGGCTTCAGCGGTTCACACAATCTCCAAGACCTGCAGGGAGACGTGCGACTGGAGGGAAAGCAGTAGCCCTATCTTCGATACAGGCGCTACGCTCTAGGGATTGGCGCTAGATGCGTGTGTGACTACGCGACGGGTACACGTGCCTCCAGCCGGCGTGCCACCTGACAGAAGGTTACTACTCCACGTGGCTGACAGGCGATAGCCGTGGACAGGGTGTCTGCAGGCTGCTCGAGGTATTAGGAGACTCCTTTGGCTGAGCCAGGCTGCTAGACGTAGCTACCTGCCTAAGCAAATCTAAGCCTGCCTGAGTGACCTACGCTAATTAGCCAAGCTAACTCTGGCATCGGCAGGTCACGGAGAGAGCAGCTAGAGAGCACGTGGAATACACTCGTCCACACAAACAACACTTGCAAAATGATCTGAGCGCTGCGCCATGTTTGTGGGGGGGCCTTTTAAAGACTAAGCCCTTACCCACGCGCCATTGGTGATGTTACCCGTGGACCAATCAGTCGGTGGCAGGTCACCGGGTCAGGTGAGTGCCAACCCACCAATCATGATCCGCCAGGTCACGGACATGCTCAGTTCGGCAAATCCTGGACTTAGATTCCACAAGCCCTGTCTCCTTCTGCAACCTATGCTTAACATTGCTAGGCACAACTACCTGGGAGATAAACAGTGCTCGCGGACCAGCTAGGCGTTGGGGCTGACGGTGATTCTGAGCAGCATCAGCCCTGGCTGGACTGAAATGGGAGACCATAGAAGGTCCTGGACCCATTTCGAATCCAGCACCAGACTGACACCTAACAGTAGTGTTATACATCAGTTGTGTAGGACAACCTGATGAACACTACACAACTGATGTATGACAACCTGACGAACACTACGTCAGTTGTGTAGTGTTTGTCAGGTTCTCATACGTCAGAAATTAATTTAATAGTCCATCGAAGTATGGTACCTTTTGAAGCAGTCTTTCATACACAGGCCAGGTTTGTCAGGGCAGTTGTCACATTGATAAATGGTGTCCTTGCGTATTCCACTTTTATAACACACTCGGCTCCTCTTTTGTGACTTTCCTTTTTTTCCGCTGTGAGGGATCTGCCCTGGGAAATGCTGGCCTGGTACAATTCTCAGTCCTTCAATTCCGGAACTACTAGGGCCTGCTCTGTCACCGCTGCCAAATATCAGGGCCTTGATAACAGTCTCCTGGAAGTGAAGGTACGACGTAGAAGTCTGGCCTGCACATTGTGACAGAAGGAAAGCGTTGTGCATTGCCATCTGTACAATGTGCACGGCCAGCTTCTTATACCATACCTTGGCCTTTCTGAAAGATCAACTCCCCCCATGTACTTGTACCCCACTACACAGTCTGGTTTGGCGACCTGTGTAGTGGAACCTCTTACAGAGCTGAGGGTGCTGCCATCACCATGTATGGTGGTCAACAAAAGGACATCCCTCTTGTCCTTGTACTTGACCATCAGCAGGTGGTCGCTACATTGGGCTCTGCTCTCACCCCTTCTGAGCAGCTGCCCAATTAGCGTCTTTGGGAGGCCTTTCTAATTTTTGCGGACAGTACCGCAGGCTGCAGTACGTCGCGCAGAGAGGGACTTGAAGAGCGGGATACTTGTATAAAAGTTATCCACAAAGAGGTGATAACCTTTATCCAGCAGTGGGTGCACCAAGTCCTACACAATTTTCCCACTCACTCCCAGAACGGGGAGGCATTCAGGGGGTTCAATCTGGGAGTCCTTCCCTTCATAAACTCTAAACTTGTGAGTGTACCCTGAGGTACTCTGAAAAAGTTTATACAGCTTGATCCCGTACCTGGACCTCTTACTGGGCAGGTACTGCCGGAATCCAAGCCGCCTTTTAAAAGAGATTAAGGACTCATCCACGCAGATGTCCCTTTGGGGCACGTCCACTTCAGCAAACTTGTTGTTGAAGTGTTCGATGACCGGCCGAACTTTGAAAAGACGATCAAAGTTCGGGTCATCGCGTGCAGGACACCTTGCATTATCTTGGTAATGCAAGAACTTGTGGATGGCCTGAAAGCGTCTCCAGATCATGGCCATTCGGAACACTGGAGTGTTATACAAAACGTCAACACTCCAGTATTGCCGAAGTTCGGGCTTGTTCAGGATCCCCATAAGAAGGACCAGGCCCCAAAACTTCATCATTTCTACTGTGTCTACAGGAGACCAGTTAGAAAATGATGAAGAGGGGTTTTGTTCCAAAAATTGATGAGCGTATAAATTAGTTTGGCCCACCATGAGGTTTACAAAATCCTCAGAGAAAAAGACTTTGAAAAAGTCTATTTCTGTGAGGCCGGTGGTGTCAAACTTGATTCCTGATTCCGCCACAAAATCAGTAATCAGTGGTGCATCATTTTCGGGGGGCGAGGTCCATATGGGATCAGTAGTGGGGAGCGCTGGATCATTGTCTCTCCTGCGGCGATGGCGGGGCAGTCCAGCAGAACCGGAGGAAGAGGAGGAAGAAGAGGAAGACGAGTCGGAAAATTAAATAAATGTGGGATCCTCGCCCTCGCTGTCAGTGTCGGTGGCAAGAATAGCGTATGCCTCCTCCGCTGAATAGCGAGTTTGGGATGAGCGGGACATTGTTTTTTATGTATGTGGTGCGTGTGTGTTCATACTTTATTTAGAGTGTGTGTGTGTCAATACTTTGTTTAGAGTGTGTGGAAAAAGGAAATTCTGTATGTGGTGCAAACAGCAACGATGTCACCGATCAATACTCGGCGGCTGCTGGATGTGCGCACGGATGTGTGGGGAGTGGGAAGAGGGAAATTGGGGTGGTTGAGGGGAGATCAGAGATGACTTACCAAAGTCCTCTCTGTTCTTCTTTCAGGATCAGGAGCCTGGACCGGGAGCCCGGCGCTGGTGACCAGGAGCCCGGCGCAGGAGACTGGGAGCCCGGAGCAGGAAACCGGGAGCCCGGAGCAGGAGACCGGCGCTGGTGACCGGGAGCCCAGAGCAGGAGACCGGGAGCCCGGAGCAGGAGACCGGGAGCCCGGAGCAGGAGACCGGTACTGGAGCTGGAGAACAGAACCAAGAGAATTAACAGGGACACTGGGGTGAGGGAGATTGGGGTGGGAAGGGGGGTAAAAAGATGGGGGAGTGGGGAGAGGGGGATTGGGGTGGATGAGGGGAGATCAGAGATGGACTTACCAAGGGGTCAACAGGATCAGCAGCAGGACCGGAACAGGAGACGGAGCCCGGAGCAGGAGACCGGAGCTGGTGACCGGGAGCCTGGAACGAGAGCCCGGCGCTGGTGACCGGGAGCCCGGTGCCGGAGCCTGGCGCTGGTGACCGGGAGCGGAGCTGGAGACTCGGACCGGAGCTGGAGACCGCTGCAGGACGCAGAAAAAAGAATGGTGGTAAGGGGGGGTAAAAAGAGGGGGGAGGGGGGATTGGGGTGGATGAGGGGAGAACAGACTTACCAAAGTCTTCTCTGCAGGATCAGCAGCAGGATCAGCAGCAGGCTCTGGAGCAGGATACCCAGGACGCTGGAGCAGAAGATCCAGGAGCAGCAGCAGCGACTGGAACAGGAGAGAAGATGGTCTTGTGGTGTCACAGAATATTCTGTGGCACTACAAGGCTCAGCACACACACATCAGATGTGACCGCTCTGTAGAAATCCTCACCAAGTGTGAGGGTCTGCAGGGCGGTCACAGGGTGATGATGGGGTGGTGACAGGTGGAGGTAGTCAGATAATCTGATTGGAGCAATCAATGTCATCAATGATTGCTCCAATCAGAGTTCCTGAATACAGGTGACCGGGCGGTCACAGGGAGGTGTCACCTCTCTGTGACCCCCTGTGGTGCATGCTGTGCCCTAGCCATCTGATTGGTGACATTGATTGCACCAATCAGACATGGCTGTAGCAGAGCACGCACCACAGGGGGTCACAGAGAGGTGACACCTCCCTATGACAGCCCGGTCATCTGTATTCAGGAACTCTGATTGGAGCGATCGATGTCATCATCGATCGCTCCAATCACAGCAGTCTGGGGACTTTGATTACATTACAGGGGGTCATGGGGCAGTGACAGGCAGGTCACAAGCCGGTCACCGCCCCATGTCCGTCCTGTTGTCGCGCTACGATCGGTGCGATCGATGTGATCGGCGATCGCACCGATCATAGCAGTCTGGGGCCAGGGCTGGGGTGTCCTAGCAATAGCCTAGAATCGGTGCTCTTTGATCTGCAGCCTAGGATCGGTGCTCCTCTGTTTCCGGCAATCACATTGCCGGAAACAGTGAGTAATGCTGTAAAGAGGTGTAAAGGGGTTAACAGAGCATGGATCGGGGGTCGGCAATTAGTTTTCTCAAGGGCTCACATGAAATACTGTGACTGTAGTGCAGGGCTAAACCAACACACTGAATTTAAGAATATTAGTGGAAATATTAAGCAAAGTTATATTAATTTATACTGCTTACTATTGATGAGAATTAAGTATGTTGATCCACTGCCACTATTAGGTAATGTGCCCACAATGCAGAAACGCTCCGGATTTTTCCTGAGCTTTTCTGCATCTCCCTGGCAGAAAAAACTCATGCAGATTTTACATGCGTATTTTCAGCCCGGGACAAGCGTTTGTCACGCGTTTAGCACATGCGATTTCCCATGCGGGTTGTCAAGCGTTTTCTAAAAGATTTTGGCTTGGAAAAGTGCTTGACAACTTGGTCACACTATATAAATCCATGCAACCGTGTGACCAAGTTAGTTAAAAAAAAGAATAAAAATGGTAAAAACTCTAAAAAAATCCATTATACTCACCTTCCGATGGCCCACGGTCTCCTTCTCCGGTCTCCCTGGTGGCCCGTGGTGGTGTAAAAGGACCTTCCATGATGTAATTTAGTCAGGTGACAGGTCACATGACCGCTGACGTTGACGAGCCACCGGGGAGCCAAGACACACCGGAGAGAAGACCGCAGGCCATCAGAAGGTGAGTATAATGTTTTTTTTAATTTTAATTTTTTTTTTACAGGTACTATGGTACCCGGGTCTGGATGAGAGTCTCCTCTTCTGCATCCGCACATTGAATTGCTTAATTTCCGCATGTGTACATGTAGTCATGCAGATATTATGCGATTCAATGCAAGTCAATGGCGGCAAAAACGCTGCGCTTACGCAAAATAGTTGGTAGTGCTGCGCTTTTTTCTGTAATAATAATCCGCAGCGGATATTTCCGCAGCATGTGCACAGCACATGTGGATTATCATTGGGGAACATTGCAGACCTCCTACCAAGCGTTTTTTAAGCGTAATTGCCGCTGCAGAAACGCTTAAAAAACGCATAGTGGGCACACAGCCCACTAGAGCTTATTTTATTGTGTTCTTACTAGGAGCAGCCAATCAAAACCATATGATTTATGAATTATTATAACGTCTCATGCAGGGGCGGGCACTGAGACCAAAGGGTCCCTGTGCAAGAATTGTGTATGGCCCCCCCTTCTTAAAGGGGACTTTCATTTTAATTATTTTTGTGCTCATCGGCTTGCGCTAGGGAAAAAAAATAATAAAATCAGAGTTACTCATTTTCACCTAGTCTAAAAATAATAAAATCAGAGTTACTCATTTTCACCTAGTCTAAAAATAATAAAATCAGAATTACTCATTCTCACCTAGTCAAAAAATAATAAAATCAGAGTTACTCATATTCACGTAGTCTAAAAATAATAAAATCAGTTACTCATTTTCACCTAGTCTAAAAATAATAAAATCAGACTTACTCATTTTCACCTAGTCTAAAAATAATAAAATCAGAGTTACTCATTTTCACCTAGTCTAAAAATAATAAAATCAGAGTTACTCATTTTCACCTAGTCTAAAAATAATAAAATCAGAGTTACTCATTTTCACCTAGTCTAAAAATAATAAAATCAGAGTTACTCATTCTCACCTAGTCTAAAAATAATAAAATCAGAGTTACTCATTTTCACCTAGTCTAAAAATAATAAAATCAGTTACTCATTTTCACCTAGTCTAAAAATAATAAAATCAGAGTTACTCATTCTCACCTAGTCTAAAAATAATAAAATCAGAGTTACTCATTTTCACCTAGTCTAAAAATAATAAAATCAGAGTTACTCATTCTCACCTAGTCTAAAAATAATAAAATCAGAGTTACTCATTTTCACCTAGTCTAAAAATAATAAAATCAGAGTTACTCATTTTCACCTAGTCTAAAAATAATAAAATCAGAGTTACTCATTCTCACCTAGCCTAAAAATAATAAAATCAGAGTTACTCATTTTCACCTAGTCTAAAAATAATAAAATCAGAGTTACTTATATTCAAGTAGTCTAAAAATAATAAAATCAGAGTTACTCATTTTCACCTAGTCTAAAAATAATAAAATCAGTTACTCATTTTCACCTAGTCTAAAAATAATAAATCAGAGTTACTCATTTTCACCTAGTCTAAAAATAATAAAATCAGAGTTACTCATTTTCACCTAGTCTAAAAATAATAAAATCAGAGTTACTCATTTTCACCTAGTCTAAAAATAATAAAATCAGAGTTACTCATTTTCACCTAGTCTAAAAATAATAAAATCAGAGTTACTCATTTTCACCTAGTCTAAAAATAATAAAATCAGAGTTACTGATTTTCACCTAGTCTAAAAATAATAAAATCAGAGTTACTCATTTTCACCTAGTCTAAAAATAATAAAATCAGAGTTACTCACTTTCACCTAGTCTAAAAATAATAAAATCAGAGTTACTCATTTTCACCTAGTCTAAAAATAATAAAATCAGAGTTACTCATTGTCACCTAGTCTAAAAATAATAAAATCAGAGTTACTCATTTTCACCTAGTCTAAAAATAATAAAATCAGAGTTACTCATATTCACGTAGTCTAAAAATAATAAAATCAGAGTTACTCATTTTCACCTAGTCTAAAAATAATAAAATCAGTTACTCATTTTCACCTAGTCTAAAAATAATAAATCAGAGTTACTCATTTTCACCTAGTCTAAAAATAATAAAATCAGAGTTACTCATTTTCATCTAGTCTAAAAATAATAAAATCAGAGTTACTCATTTTCACCTAGTCTAAAAATAATAAAATCAGAGTTACTCATTTTCACCTAGTCTAAAAATAATAAAATCAGAGTTACTCATTTTCACCTAGTCTAAAAATAATAAAATCAGAATTACTCATTTTCACCTAGTCTAAAAATAATAAAATCAGAGTTACTCATTTTCACCTAGTCTAAAAATAATAAAATCAGAGTTACTCACTTTCACCTGGTCTAAAAATAATAAAATCAGAGTTACTCATTTTCACCTAGTCTAAAAATAATAAAATCAGAGTTACTCATTTTCACCTAGTCTAAAAATAATAAAATCAGTTACTCATTTTCACCTAGTCTAAAAATAATAAATCAGAGTTACTCATTTTCACCTAGTCTAAAAATAATAAAATCAGAGTTACTCATTTTCACCTAGTCTAAAAATAATAAAATCAGAGTTACTCATTTTCACCTAGTCTAAAAATAATAAAATCAGAGTTACTCATTTTCACCTAGTCTAAAAATAATAAAATCAGAGTTACTCATTTTCACCTAGTCTAAAAATAATAAAATCAGAGTTACTCATTTTCACCTAGTCTAAAAATAATAAAATCAGAGTTACTCATTTTCACCTAGTCTAAAAATAATAAAATCAGAGTTACTCATTTTCACCTAGTCTAAAAATAATAAAATCAGAGTTACTCATTTTCACCTAGTCTAAAAATAATAAAATCAGAGTTACTCATTTTCACCTGGTCTAAAAATAATAAAATCAGAGTTACTCATTTTCACCTAGTCTAAAAATAATAAAATCAGCGTTACTCATTTTCACCTAGTCTAAAAATAATAAAATCAGAGTTACTCATTTTCACCTAGTCTAAAAATAATAAAATCAGAGTTACTCATTTTCACCTAGTCTAAAAATAATAAAATCAGCGTTACTCACTTTCACCTGGTCTAAAAATAATAAAATCAGAGTTACTCATTTTCACCTAGTCTAAAAATAATAAAATCAGAGTTACTCATTTTCACCTAGTCTAAAAATAATAAAATCAGAGTTACTCATTTTCACCTAGTCTAAAAATAATAAAATCAGAGTTACTCATTTTCACCTAGTCTATTGATGTCTTTATGCTCCTGGCCTGTCCGTGTTTACAGGCTGCAGTGGTAATATCTCATGTGACCACTGTAGCCAATCATAGGGTCAGCAGCTTGTTCCATCTACCTTGGCATTACTGCTGAGCTCAGTCATTAAAAGGGTTTTCCTACAAACAAAAGTTAATTTTATAAATTGGCTGTGTCTGACCGTGTGCGGAACATGGTCTGATCATACCACAGCTCCTGGGCAGGGAAGGCTGCAAAAGACAATGCAGACATTCCAGCACGGGATCTCATAGGATTGATTCATTTTGTGAGGTAAAATATTTCACTGCCTGTGTTTAAACAATATTTTACCTCTCAAAATGAATCCTTTGTGATCCCCTGATGTAATGTCTGTATTGTCTTTGGCTTCCTCCTCCGCTCAGGAGCTGTGGTATTTTCCATACACGGTCAGACACAGACCATTTTTAAAATGAACTTTTGTTTCTGGGAAAACCCCTTTAAGCTCCAGCAGTCACGTGTTTTAGTCAGGACATCACGGCTGCAGCCTGAAAACAAAGACCAGGGCAGTAGCGGAAGAGGAATTGCTGACCCTGAGAGTATCCCTGATTTTATTGTTTTTCTCTAGGGCAAGCCTAAGGACAGTAAAAGAATTAAAACAGAAATTCACTTTAAGTAACATTATTTGATGCAATAAAAACATGTTAGGCACAAATCAAAAAATCACTTGTCATACAAGTAACATGAGTGCATCACACACCAGACACATCACACAAGCACAGCGCAGACTTGAGAGATGTCACACAAGCACAGCGCAGACTTGAGAGATGTCACACAAGCACAGCGCAGACTTGAGAGATGTCACACAAGCACAGCGCAGACTTGAGAGATGTCACACAAGCACAGCGCAGACTTGAGAGATGTCACACAAGCACAGCGCAGACTTGAGAGATGTCACACAAGCACAGCGCAGACTTGAGAGATGTCACACAAGCACAGCGCAGACTTGAGAGATGTCACACAAGCACAGCCCAGACTTGAGAGATGTCACACAAGCACAGCACAGACTTGAGAGATGTCACACAAGCACAGCGTAGACTTGAGAGATGTCACACAAGCACAGCACAGACTTGAGAGATGTCACACAAGCACAGCGCAGACTTGAGAGATGTCACACAAGCACAGCGTAGACTTGAGAGATGTCACACAAGCAGAGCGCAGACTTGAGAGATGTCACACAAGCACAGCGCAGACTTGAGAGATGTCACACAAGCACAGCGCAGACTTGAGAGATGTCACACAAGCACAGCGTAGACTTGAGAGATGTCACACAAGCAGAGCGCAGACTTGAGAGATGTCACACAAGCACAGAGCAGACTTGAGAGATGTCACACAAGCACAGCGCAGACTTGAGAGATGTCACACAAGCACAGCGCAGACTTGAGAGATGTCACACAAGCACAGCGCAGACTTGAGAGATGTCACACAAGCACAGCGTAGACTTGAGAGATGTCACACAAGCTGAGCGCAGACTTGAGAGATGTCACACAAGCACAGCGCAGACTTGAGAGATGTCACACAAGCACAGCGTAGACTTGAGAGATGTCACACAAGCAGAGCGCAGACTTGAGAGATGTCACACAAGCACAGCGCAGACTTGAGAGATGTCACACAAGCACAGCGCAGACTTGAGAGATGTCACACAAGCACAGCGCAGACTTGAGAGATGTCACACAAGCACAGCGCAGACTTGAGAGATGTCACACAAGCACAGCGTAGACTTGAGAGATGTCACACAAGCTGAGCGCAGACTTGAGAGATGTCACACAAGCACAGCGCAGACTTGAGAGATGTCACACAAGCACAGCGCAGACTTGAGAGATGTCACACAAGCACAGCGCAGACTTGAGAGATGTCACACAAGCACAGCTCTGACTTGAGAGATGTCACACAAGCACAGCGTAGACTTGAGAGATGTCACACAAGCACAGCTCTGACTTGAGAGATGTCACACAAGCACAGCACAGACTTGAGAGATGTCACACAAGCACAGCTTAGACTTGAGAGATGTCGCACAAGCACAGCTTAGACTTGAGAGATGTCACACAAGCTGAGCGCAGACTTGAGAGATGTCACACAAGCACAGCGCAGACTTGAGAGATGTCACACAAGCACAGCGTAGACTTGAGAGATGTCACACAAGCACAGTGCACAAATTACACAAGTAGATGTGCACATATCAGAAAGATCACAAGAATAAGCTGCACACATCTTACAAGTACTCCAACACGCATCACAGAAGTGCAGGACATACCGAGGAATTCTGAAGAGAAAAGTTAGAAGGGCTCTACATTCAGGTTCTAAAATGGTCGTTCTGGAGGAATAGAAAGAGATAGATGTTACTTTATGTCACCAACTTATTCGTTCCATGTGTAGAAGACTTGGTGCTGTCCTTAACAATCATAGAGGTCATACAAAATACTACATGTAGTAGTTTTGGTGTAGGGTGCATCACTGAATTTGGGTAAAACTGAAGATTTTGTAATGAAAGTTATGATATTAACATTACTTTCATGCTATGGGTGAAAAAAATGTTCTGTGAAACTCCGTCTTGTTAGTATTTTGGAAACTGTTCTTGTGTTCAGTGAGGTATTAACTAAAATCCTACTTCTTGTAGTCACTTTATGCTGGGCACTGAAAAAAAAATGATATTTATACATACCACACACCTACATGTTACATACATTGTTTTATCACCCTGACTAATCAGTATTTCCTTTTATTACTGGCATGATATGCCAGCACTTTTGAGCATAGGTATGTACTGCACATTACCATTTCATGTTTCTTAGCCCTGTCTCGTGGTAATCAGTATTAACCTTTCTGACAGCCCCATTTTTCATATCTGAAACGTCACTTTATTTGGTAATAACTTTGAAATGCTTCTGCTAGTCATTCTGATATTCTGATCTTCTTTTTGGAACAAATTGTACCTGTTGCAGCTGGTAAATTTTAAATTAATACGTTTTGTTGTTATTCATGAAAATATCCCAGATTTTCTAAAAATTTAGAAAAATGTGAAATTTTAAACTTAAAGCGGTTGTGCCACCATAAAGAATACAATTGACCAACCAGAAAAGGTGGAAATAAATCGTTTTGTAATTTATAGTGATTCAAAATTATGCTTCATTCAAAAGATACCAAGCTTTTATTTTTCAAATGCTGTTCTCTGGCGCCCCCTGGCATTATTCCATTACGTCCTGGTAGTGGGTGATCAGCTGGTCGAGTTTGCGCAGTTCCTGGCGTAAGAGCTCCCTACTCGCAGCATGCAAAATGTATTCTCTGTCACAAGGCCCCCTGCTGTAAGCACAACCTGTGTGTGATTCACCCCCTCCCCCTGTGCTCATAGCTCACAGCTGATCTCCGGGTGAGATACCCCCTCCCAATGCGCTCACAGCTCACCTCTGGGTCAGAAAACCCCCTCCTCCTCTGCTCATAGCTCTCAGTTGATCTCCGGGTGAGATACCCCCTCCCCCTGAGCTCATAGCTAATCTCCGGGTGAGATACCCCCTCCCCCTGCGCTCACTGCTGCTCTCTAGGTGAGATACCCCCTCCACCTGCACTCACAGCTCATCTCCAAGTGAGATACCTCCCTCCCCCTGCGCTCACTGCTGATCTCTAGGTGAGACACCCTCCCCCTGGGCTCACTGCTGATCTCTAGGTGAGACACCCTCCCCCTGCGCTCACTGCTGATCTCTAGGTGAGATACCCCCTCCCCCTGCGCTCACTGCTGCTCTCTAGGTGAGATACCCCCTCCCCCTGCGCTCACTGCTGATCTCTAGGTGAGACACCCTCCCCCTGCGCTCACTGCTGATCTCTAGGTGAGACACCCTCCCCCTGCGCTCACTGCTGATCTCTAGGTGAGACACCCTCCCCCTGCGCTCACTGCTGATCTCTAGGTGAGACACCCTCCCCCTGCGCTCACTGCTGATCTCTAGGTGAGATACCCCCTCCCCCTGCGCTCACTGCTGCTCTCTAGGTGAGATACCCCCTCCCCCTGCGCTCACTGCTGATCTCTAGGTGAGATACCCCCTCCCCCTGCACTCACAGCTGATCTCTAGGTGAGATTCTCCCCCTGCACTCACAGCTCAACTCCGGGTGAGATACCCTCTCCCCCTGCACTCACAGCTGATCTCTGGGTGAGATACCCCCTCCCCCTGCACTCACAGATCATCTCTGAGTGAGATACCCCCTCCCCCTGCGCTCACTGCTGATCTCTAGGTGAGATACCCCCTCCCCCTGTGCTCACTGCTGATCTCTAGGTGAGATACCCCCTCCCCCTGCGCTCACTGCTGATCTCTAGGTGAGACACCCTCCCCCTGCGCTCACTGCTGATCTCTAGGTGAGACACCCTCCCCCTGGGCTCACTGCTGATCTCTAGGTGAGACACCCTCCCCCTGCGCTCACTGCTGATCTCTAGGTGAGATACCCCCTCCCCCTGCGCTCACTGCTGCTCTCTAGGTGAGATACCCCCTCCCCCTGCGCTCACTGCTGATCTCTAGGTGAGACACCCTCCCCCTGCGCTCACTGTTGATCTCTAGGTGAGACACCCTCCCCCTGCGCTCACTGCTGATCTCTAGGTGAGACACCCTCCCCCTGCGCTCACTGCTGATCTCTAGGTGAGACACCCTCCCCCTGCGCTCACTGCTGATCTCTAGGTGAGATACCCCCTCCCCCTGCGCTCACTGCTGCTCTCTAGGTGAGATACCCCCTCCCCCTGCGCTCACTGCTGATCTCTAGGTGAGATACCCCCTCCCCCTGCACTCACAGCTGATCTCTAGGTGAGATTCTCCCCCTGCACTCACAGCTCAACTCCGGGTGAGATACCCTCTCCCCCTGCACTCACAGCTGATCTCTGGGTGAGATACCCCCTCCCCCTGCACTCACAGATCATCTCTGAGTGAGATACCCCCTCCCCCTGCGCTCACTGCTGATCTCTAGGTGAGATACCCCCTCCCCCTGTGCTCACTGCTGATCTCTAGGTGAGATACTCCCCCTGCGCTCACTGCTGATCTCCGAGTGAGATACCCCCTCCCCCTGTGCTCACAGCTCAGCTCTGGGTGAGATCATCTGCTTCGCAGACTAAGTATGGGAAGTGTTTCCCTGCTATCGGGCTCTCAAGTCTGTGAAGCAGATGATCTCACCCGGAGATGAGCTGTGAGCGCAGGGGGAGAGGGTGTCTAACCTGGAGATGAGCTATGAGCTGTGAGCACAATGGGAGGGAGTATCTCACCTGGAGATCATCTGTGAACACAGGGGGGAGGTATCTCACCCGGAGATCAGCTATGAGCACAGGGGGAGGGAGTGTCTCACCCCGAGATCAGCTATGAGCACAGGGGGAGAGGGTGTCTAACCTGGAGATGAGCTATGAGCTGTGAGCACAATGGGAGGGAGTATCTCACCTGGAGATCATCTGTGAACACAGGGGGGAGGTATCTCACCTGTTGATCAGCTGTGAGTGCAGGGGGAGGGAGTGTCTCACCCCGAGATCAGCTATGAAGCAGGGGGAGGAGGTGTCCCACCTGGAGATCAGCTATGAGCACAGGGGGAGGGGGTGAATGACAGACACTCTGTGTTTACAGCAGGGAGCCTTGTGACAAAGAATACATTGTGCATAACAATAGAGAACAAATGGAAGTCAGCTCACCCTCCAGGATTTCAGTGTGTTGAAGCCAGGAACAACGTGTGGTCACACTTGGAATCAATGCAAAAAAGAAGTGAAAAATTCCATTAAGTCAAATTCCATTCAGCTAATATGTTACTTTAGACCCAAATTTTAGCCTGCACAATTTATTATGTAATTTCTCCTAAACGCAGCATTGCCCCATACATAGCAGACACTAATATTTTCTAGCTATATACAGTACATGGCATTAAGGGTAAACAAAGCGGTTGTGCCACCATAAAGAATACAGTTAACCAACCAGAAAAGGTGGAAATAAACAGTTTTGTAATTTACATTGATTCAAAATTATGCTTCATTCAAAAGTTACCAAGCTTTTACTTTTATGAATGCTGCTCTCTGGCGCCCCCTGGCGTTATTATCCTACGTCCTGGTAGTGGGTGATCAGCTGGTCGGGTTTGGGCAGTTCCTGTCATAAGAGCTTCCAACCGGCAGTCTGCACAATGTATTGCAAGAAAAGAAATGAAAAATTCCATCTCCAAAAAAGTTGTATTAAAAAATTCCAAGTTGTTATTACATCATTTTAACATCTGATGAGGTCACAAGGTACATGGGGATTCACATAGCAATTCGTTTCCAAAGCCAACCAGCTTTCTTTGTCAAGCTACTATGACATGATTCTGTGATCTTTTAAATATTTCCGAAACCAATTACAAGTAATACACCAATTACATGACCAATGAGATCACACCCATTACATGACCAATGAGACAAATACATAGAAAGTTACATATCAAATACACTGCTCATAAAATAAAGGGAACACTTAAACAACAGAATATAACTCCAAGTAAATGAAACTTCTGTGAAATCAAACTGTCCACTTAGGAAGCAACACTGATTAACAATCAATTTCACATGCTGTTGTGCAAATGGAATAGACAATAGATGGAAATGATTGGCAATTTTCAAGACACCCTCAATAAAGGAGTGGTTCTGCAGGTGGGGAGCACAGACCATATCTCAGTACCAATGCTTTCTGGCTGATGTTTTGGTCACTTTTGAATGTTGGTTGTACTTTCATACTTGTGGTAGCATGAGACGGACTCGACAACCCACAGAAGTTGCTCAGGTAGTGCAGCTCATTCTGGATGGCACATCAATGCAAGCTGTGGCAAGAAGGTTTGCTGTGTCTGTCACCGTAGTGTCCAGAGGCTGGATGCACTACCAGGAGACAGGCCAGTACAAAAGGAGATGTGGAGAGGGCCGTAGGAGAGCAACAACCCAGCAGCAGGACCTCTACCTCCACCTTTGTGCAAGGAGGAACAGGAGGAGCACTGCCAGAGCCGTGCAAAATGACCTCCAGCAGGTCACAAATGTGCATGTGTCTGCACAATCAGTTGGAAACCGACTCCATGAGGGTGGTATGAGGGTCTGACGTCCACAGATGGGGGTTGTGCTCACAGCCCAACACCGTGCAGGACACTTGGCATTTGCCACATAACACCAGGATTGGCAAAGTCGCCACTGGCACCCTGGGCCTACTTCTGAGGCATCTGTCTGTACAATGAAAGTTTCCTTGAAGTTGGGGCTGATGAGGACCGGCTGTTCACACAGGGCCAACTTCATGGACTGAAAGGCTTCTTCTGCCTGAAGGTTCCACTGAACCATTACTGATTTTTTTCCTTTCAAGAGATCGGTCAGGGCCGCCGTTCTCCCAGCAAAATTAGGTATAAACCGGCGGTAATACCCAAGGATGTTAAGGAACGCCCTCACCTGCTGTGTATTTGACGGTTTAGGACAATTTTTTATGGCCTCAACTTTATTGATTTGGGGCTTGATAACTCCTCGGCCAATCGCATACCCCAAATATCGGGCTTCCTCTAGCCCTATCGCACATTTTTTTGGGTTTGCCGTTAACTCAGCGACTCTGAGAGAATCCAGCACTGCTTGTACCTGGGATAGATGCGTATGCCAGTCGGTGCTAAAGATGATAATATCATCTAGATATGCGGAGGCGTACTACTGATGAGACTTGAGCACTATGTCCATCAACCTCTGGAATGTAGCCAGGGCCCCATGTAACCCAAAAGGTAAGACCGCATAGTGATATAGACCCTCCGTAGTTATGAAGGCGGTCTTTTCCTCCGCCGATTTCGTGAGAGGTACCTGCCAGTAACCCTTGGTGAGATCGAGCGTGGTAAAGTACTGGGCCTACCCCAGTCTCTCAATCAGCTCATCCACCCTGGGCATTGGATAAAGGTCAAACTTCGACACTTCATTTAATTTTCGGAAATCGTTACGGAAGCGTAACGATCCGTCTGGTTTCGTAATCAGTACAATGGGGCTAGCCCACTCTGTCATTTCTCGATGACGCCTAACTGGAGCATCTGTTTTACCTCAGCCGTGATGGCTTGCCTCCGGGCTTCGGTTACCCGGTACGGTCTCTTTCGCACCCTTACCCCAGGTTTGGTGACAATGTCATGTTGGAGAACTGTAGTCCTACCCGGTAGCTCTGAGAACACGTCGGTATTCTGCTGCACCAGTGAGCGAGCCGCCCGTCGCTGCTATTTAGTGAGAGCATCACTTATCCTGACCTCTCCCCCGGACGCATCCCTGGCTGAAGGTAGAGAACTCTCTGGTGATATGCCCGGAGTGATGTCTGTAACTAACCACTCTCGATCTTTCTAAGATTTCCTCCTTCCGGGCTGATACACCTGGTAATTTACCTCCCCCACCTTTTCTCGAACCTCATATGGCCCTTTCCACTTGGCCATGAGCTTACTCTCGGCTGTGGGTACAAGTACTAACACCCGATCGCCCTTGTTAAAAGACCTGACTCTGGCTCTTTTATTATATGTGCGCCTCTGGGCTGCCTGGGCATCTAACAAATGTTCTTTCACGATGGGCATGACCGCCGCGATCCAGTCCTGCATGCTAGCCACGTGTTCAGTTATACTCCTATGTGGAGTCGGCTCTTGTTCCCACGTCTCTTTGGCTACGTCCAACAGACCTCTAGGGTGTCTGCCGTACAATAACTCAAAGGGAGAGAACCCTGTGGAAGCCTGGGGTACCTCACGGATGGCGAACATCAAATAGGGTAGCAACATGTCCCAATCCCTTCCGTCCTTAGAAACCACCTTTTTTAACATGAACTTGAGGGTTTTATTGAACCGTTCTACTAGCCCGTCGGTTTGAGGTTGGTACACCGAGGTGCGCAATTGTTTAATTTTTAGCAGTTTGCACACTTCCCTTGTCATTTTGGACATAAAAGGGGTCCCCTGATCCATCAGGATCTCCTTAGGTAGTCCAAGGCGACAGAACATGGCAAACAGCTCCCGTGCAATTTGTTATGCCGAGGTGTGGCGTAGCGGTATAGCCTCCGGGCACCGGGTGGCACAGTCGACGACCATCAGTATATGTTGAAGGCCACGAGCGGATTTTACAATGGACCCTACCAAGTCCATTGCAATCCTTTCAAAAGGTACCTCTATTACTGGCAGGGGTACCAATGAGCTACGGAAACTTGCGGTGGGTGTGGTCAACTGACATTCAGGGCAGGATTCACAGTACTTTTGGACCTCCGCGTAAATCCCCAGCCAAAAGAACCGCTGCAATATACGCTCTTACGTCTTTTTAACCCCCAAGTGTCCACCCAGCAGGTGTGTGTGTGCCAACTGCAGACGGTACAACTGAGATACCACTAACTGTTCCACGACCTGGTCCCTGATTTTGTCTACCCTATAGAGCAACTCACTCTTGACTACCATGCGTGTAAATACAGTATCTGCACGGAGCTGTTGAGCTACGCCATTTACCTCTAACACCCTTTCCCGCGCCCGAGTCAGAGTGGCATCCTGTAGCTGAACTGTCCCAAACGTGCCCCGGGACACTTCTGGCTCGGGGGGCAAGTCTCTTTCCAACACAGTCCCATAGGGAAGAGTTTTTACCACCCCCACCACATGTTTTATGTCTCCACATGGCTTGGATAAAACTACCTGCGGTTGGGTACTCTCGGAGGTCCCCATGAATGCACACAACCCCCGACAGTCCGTCCACTGAGGTTGTCTCCTGCCACCATCGACCCATGTACCAAAGTCACTAGGCTCACCGAATCTAGGAGGGCCTCTGTGGGGTACCCATTAACCAGTACCTGACACAGTTGGGGTTCACTGTCAGGGGGGTCGGCGATCGCAGTGCAGACAGTCTGGGCGTACATTGAGACCCGGTGGATAATCCCGCAGTCCATGGGTTCCGTAGTTAGGGGGCAGTTAGCAACCACATGTCCCTTCCCCTGACACCGTCAGCACCTAATGGTGGAGGTACTGTTAGGTCTTATGACTGTTTGGGAGGGAACTGGTCTCCTGCGACTCTCATTTCAGGTTACCCCTTCAGCACGGGTACGGTGCTGACTGTCCTCAGCAGAGGGACGCGACCCCTTTCCAGGTTCCTGATTTGGCAGGGATCGGCGTGACAGCCGCGAGGGGGCAGAGTCCCGGATAAAGTCCTGAATGGCTGAGTAGCGCTCGATCAGGCTGACCACCTGGTCGAGTGTGCTGGAGTCCCCTTGCCCCACCCAACTTTGGATAGCGGCTGGCAGAGTCCTCACCAGCCGGTCAACAGCACCCTCTCCACCATCTGGGCTGGAGACAAAGTCTCAGGCTGGAGCAACCTCTTTACCAGCTGCAGGAGGTCATAAGCCTGAGACCGGGCGTGTCGGGTATCCACATAAGCCTATGAAAATACATGCTGAGCCCTCACGTATGTATTGACCCCCAGTCGGGCAAGGATCTCACCTTTCAGTCTCTGGTAGTCCTTTTTTCCTCCCGACTGAGGTCGAAGAAGGCCTTTTGGGCATCGCCGACCAGAAACTGAGCCACCACATCTGCCCACTGGCCATCCGGTAGGTTTTCCCGCTCCTCTGTGCGCTCATAAATGGTCAGGAAGGCTTCCACATCGTCCTCCGGTCCCATCTTCCTCAACGCTGAGCGAACCTTGTCCCTGGCCTCGCGACGTTCCGGGGCTGGTGCCGTCGGCGTCTCCCGCAGGGCAGCAATCTGTTGCAGCAACAGTTCTTTGGTTTTTGCTGCTGCTGGTACAGTAGCTGCTGCTGCTGATTATGCTGCTGTTCCAGCTCCTACCTCTGAGACTGCAGCTGCTGCTGCTGGGTAAGTACCAGCTGCTTTAACAGCTCCTCCATTTTGTCCACAGGGTGGGGCTGAAAGGTGGCCGGCCGGATTGTGGTCATGCAGCGGCCAGTGGGGTATGCCTCAGTCACTATGCCCGCATTCTCCACCAAGCTGTAAGGCAGCGGTGTTCACAACCTGCAGTAACTGAGGCAGTGACCCAAGCAAGTCCAATATAAACAGCTTTATTCAGCAACTCACCGGTAAACAGAAAAGTCCTCTGGGATAACACAAGTCCTTAAACAACGGTTGCCATAGGCAACGGCCGCGCCGGGCCACTCAGAGCCTGACAGGTGCAGAGCCTTCCCAGGCGTGGGTTCAGCCACACTCAATCCTGATGAGCTTTCCTGCTATGCTCCTAGCAGGTTCCAACATAGAACCACACTAATCCTTAGTGCAGGGTTTTTAAAGGACCTGTGGCAAGAGCCACTGGAAAACCCGGCTTGGAGGGAGGAGGCCGCCCCACTGCCTTCCTGTAGCCTCCCCCAAGAAATGAAGGCCCTGCCGGGTTTTACTTAATCTGCCTTAGCCAGATAGCCTGACCAGGTCAATGCTCACCTTCATTCCTGCATTGCAGCCGGAGGTGAGCGTGTGACTGCAATGCACTCCAATGGATTTAATAGGTCTCTGTACACATTCTGGGGGATATATCACATCCCTCGTATACAATCCCAGTCACTGCATCATATTGGTTTCAGAAATATTTAAAAGATCACAGAATCATGTCATAGTAGCTTGACAAAGAAAGCTGGTTGGCATTGGAAACGTGTTGCTATGTGAATCCCCATGTACCTTGTGACCTCATCAGATTTTAAAATGATGTAATAACAACTTGGAATTTTTTAATACAACGTTTTTGGAGATGGAATTTTTCATTTCTTTTCTTGCAATACATTGTGCAGACTGCCGGTTGGGAGCTCTTGTGACAGGAACTGCCCAAACCCGACCAGCTGATCACCCACTACCAGGATGTAGTGGAATAACGCCAGGGGGCGCCAGAGAGCAGCATTCATAAAAGTAAAAGCTTGGTAACTTTTGAATGAAGCATAATTTTGAATCACTGTAAATTACAAAACTATTTATTTCCACCTTTTCTGGTTGGTTAACTGTATTCTTTATGGTGGCACAACCGCTTTAATTGTTTACCCTTAATGCTATGTACTGTATATAGCTAGAAAATATTAGTGTCTGCTATGTATGGGGCAATGCTGCGTTTAGGAGAAATTACATAATAAATTGTGCAGGCTAAAATTTGGGTCTAAAGTAACATATTAGCTAAATGGAATTTGACTTAATGGCATTTTTAATTCTTTCATTCCATTTTGCATTAATTAACCCCTTTATGGACTTGGACATATTCATACACCCAGGTCCCTTGTACTTAAAGGGGTTGTCCACTACTATGTAAAATATGGCAAAGCATTTTTATGTTGAAAAGCTGCTTCTTTGTAATTGCCTCCCTCTTCCTTTTCTGCCTGTGAGTGGCGCTATGACTGACCGCTCACAGGCATCACTTAACCCCCGGCTGCAGCCGGCTCTGACATCCGCTGATGTCACGACAAGTCCAGACTGCTGCCGGGGGTCTCTCTCTTCCGCGTTCCATGGTGGCTGCTGGGTTGTGTGCGGGGTTATCCCCTCAAGTCATACCCAGCATCCACCGCATGCTGTCCCTCTCCCCATTCATTGGGAAAACGCGCGGTGGATGCTGGGTGTGACACGGTGGGGTAACCCCGCCTTCAACCCAGAAGCCACCACGGGGACCCCAGCGCTGAGTCACGCCTCAATAAACGGGACGTCAGCGGGGGTTCACGTGCTGCCTGTGAGCGGCCAGTGATAGCGCCGCTCACTGACAGAGGAAGGTAATTATAAAGAAGTTGCTTTTCATTATAAAAACGCTTTGGCATATTTTAAATATTAGTGTACAACCCCTTAAAAGCGCACCTCAGCATAAATCTACCATTAGGTGTAAGAGGACAATGCTGCCAGTTCCCTTTCATCTTGTTTCTGCCGGACATAACGTTTCACAATTACGCTACTTGGAGTCTATTCCTTTGAAAAGGCGAGGTGGCAACAGAATACACAGATTGAAGGAGAGGCAGGCATATGGCCTCAATCCAGAGTATGAACTGTCTTATTGATTAACATATTCCTTTGTTTCCTCTGTGTTATTTAACCAGTGGATTAGCGATATCTGTTGACATAATTTTACTGTTAAATACATACAGTACAGACCAAAAGTTTGGATACACCTCATTTAAAGATTTTTCTGTATTTTCATGACTATGAAAATTGTACATTCACACTGAAGGCATCAAAACTATGAATTAACACATGTGGAATTATATACTTAACAAAAAAGTGTGAAACAACTGAAAATATGTCTTATATTCTAGGTTCTTCAAAGTAGCCACTTTTTGCTTTGATGACTGCTTTGCACACTCTTGGCATTCTCTTGATGAGCTTCAAGTGGTAGTCACCGGAAATGGTCTTCCAACAATCTTGAAGGAGTTCCCAGAGATGCTTAGCACTTGTTGGCCCTTTTGCCTTCACTCTGCGGTCCAGCTCACTCCAAACCATCTTGATTGGGTTCAGGTCTGGTGACTGTGGAGGCCAGGTCATCTGGCGTAGCACCCCTTCACTCTCCTTATTGGTCAAATAGCCCTTACACAGCCTGGAGGTGTGTTTGGGGTCATTATCCTGTTGAAAAATAAATGATGGTCCAACTAAACGCAAACTGGATGGAATAGCATGCCCCTGCAAGATGCTGTGGTAGCCATGCTGGTTCAGTATGCCTTCAATTTTGAATAAATCCCCAACAGTGTCACCAACAAAGCACCCCCACACCATCACACCTCCTCCTCCATAATTCACGGTGGGAACCAGGCATGTAGAGTCCATCCGTTCACCTTTTCTGCGTCGCACAAAGACACAGTGGTTGGAACCTAAGATCTCAAATTGCACTCATCAGACCAAAGCACAGATTTCCACTGGTCTAATGTCCATTCCTTGAGTTCTTTAGCCCAAACAAGTCTCTTCTGCTTGTTGCCTGTCCTTAGCAGTGGTTTCCTAGCAGCTATTTTACCATGAAGGCCTGCTGCACAAAGTCTCCTCTTAACAGTTGTTGAAGAGATGTGTCTGCTGCTAGAACTCTGTATGGCATTGACCTGGTCTCTAATCTGAGCTGCTGTTAACCTGCGATTTCTGAGGCTGGTGACTCGGATAAACTTATCCTCAGAAGCAGAGGTGACTCTTGGTCTTCGTTTCCTGGGCGGTCCTCATGTGAGCCAGTTTCTTTGTAGCGCTTGATGGTTTTTGCCACTGCACTTGGGGACACTTTCAAAGTTTGCCCAATTTTTCGAACAGACTGACCTTCATTTCTTAAAGTAATGATGGCCACTTGTTTTTCTTTACTTAGCTGCTTTTTTCTTGCCATAATACAAATTCTAACAGTCTATTCAGTTGGACTATCAGCTGTGTATCCTCCAGACTTCTGCACAACACAACTGATGGTCCCAACCCCTTTTATAAGGCAAGAAATACCACTTATTAAACTTGACAGGGCACACCTGTGAAGTGAAAACCATTTCCGGTGACCACCTCTTGAAGCTCATCAAGAGAATGCCAAGAGTGTGCAAAGCAGTCATCAAAGCAAAAGGTGGGTACTTTGAAGAACCTAGAATATAAGACATATTTTCAGTTGTTTCACACTTTTTTGTTAAGTATATAATTCCACATGTGTTAATTCATAGTTTTGATGCCTTCAGTGTGAATGTACAATTTTCAAAGTCATGAAAATACAGAAAAATCTTTAAATGGGAAGGTGTGTCCAAACTTTTGGTCTGTACTGTATATATAATGTATATATATATTATTTTTTCACCCTTACTAATAAGTGTTTCATTACTATACAGAGGAAGATTCTGAGGGAGATGATGCTTCACCTATAGGTATGTACTGCACAATACCATTCCATGTTTCTTAACCCTGTCTCGTGTAAATCAGCCTTAAACTTCCTGACAGCCCCATTTTTCAAGTCTGATACGTCACTTTCTGCGGTAATAACTTTAAAATGCTTCTGTCAGTGATTCTGAGATTGTGATTTTGTTGTTGTAAAACATTTTACCTGTTACTACCTTTAAATTCAGATCTGTTGTTTTGTCTTTATTCATGAAAATTTTCCAAATTTTCTGAAAATTTTGAAAAATGTGCAATCTTTAAACTTGTATACCCTTAATGACATGTATATAGTGTAAGATGGCTGACGGACAGGTCCTTGAGGGGAAATATGTATCATCGAGGTTGGTAGCTTCGGTGATGTAAACCCGAGAAAGCATGCTCCAGCACTTATACTGCTGACAGGGTTAATAGGGCGTATCAGGCCGGTTTTAAGAGCAGTCATAAAAAATGGGTGGGAATGGCTGCCCACATATCCCCACCTCTGGAGCGTGGTTTGGTAAATAAAATAGAGACCAAATGTCTCATTCAGTGTCTGTGTCTGGAGACCTGTGGATCTCCAAGGCGTTAGTCTGTACTAAGGTTTGGACACTGACCTGAGCAGGCGAACCTGCAACATTGTGTGGACATTTTACTTTGTGCTTCCACTTTGTGCCGGAAAAGGATGTTTTTGTTTATGCTGTCTGAATAAACCAGTTTGGATTTCAATGAAAATGCTTCCTGTGTCTACCTCAACCGCAGACGAGTGAGTATTAAACCCTACAATTGGTGCTAGAAGCACAGTCACAAATCCCAAGGGGCAGTGTGACTGCTACAGGAAACCGTTTATGTCTTGGGTGAAGGCCGTCAGCCAGTAGGGGACGTCTGGTATCATGGAGGAGCTGATAAAGCAACTGGTGCAGGTTAATCTCCGGCAGCATCAACAGCAGCAGTGGCAGCAGCAGCAGTACAAACAGCAGATAAACCTCCTAGCCGAGTTAATCCATGGCAGTTCAATCGCCCCACCCCCAAGTCCAAGTGATGACTCACTTGCCAGGAAGACGTTAAGAAGAGCCTTACAAAAGATGATCCCGGGTAATGAGGACGAGGCATTTCTGACAATTTTTGAGAGGGTGGCGGAGCGAGAGATATTGCCTCCAGAGCAGTGGGCGGAGGTTCTGGCACCATATTTAACAGGGAAACAGCAGAAGGCCTATTATAACTTGGCCTTGCAAGATGCAAAAGAGTACACCAAGTTGAAGACTGAGATTTTGGCGTGCTTAGGAGTGACTCTGACTGACATGATGCGGGTGTACCACTGGGCCTATTGCAGTGACAAACCTTCCCGGTCCCAAATGTTTTACCTCCTACACTTGGTCCAAAAGTGGTTGCAACCGGAATCTTCCTCTCCAGCACAGATAGTGGCGAGGATTGTGATGGACAGGTTCATACACTCCCTTCCAAGGCTGGTGCCATCCTGGGTTGCCCAGGGAGATCCCCATAATGCCAATGACCTTGTGAGGTTGGTAGAAAGCTACCAGGCGGTCGAGAGTGCTTTGGGGAAGTAAGGGGTGGCAGCATCTCCATACTGTGGTTCCCAACATGGGGGATGGACACCCAAAAGAGGGGAACTAGAACCACATCTGGGGGGCATCCTAGAGTTCAGGAGGGGTCTGAGTTGCTACCAAAGGCCCCATCCAATAACTTAATTTGTTGGCGATGTCACACCCCGGGTCTAATAGTGGCCTGTTGCCCTATGACCAACGAGCCAGTAGACTGCAGCACAGGACGGCGCTACTTTGCATATCCTGCCTGCAGTGCTGTCCCTCCACGAGGCGTGGGACCGCAGGCATGCCCCGTGTCAGTGAATGGAGCGCAAATGACTGGTCTGTTCGATTCTGGAAGTTTGGTAACCCTAGTGAGGGTCATAATTCCTCATCGTCTGATTCTGCAGAAAAAAGTGGACATCTGCTGTATCCATCGAGACGCTAAGGACTACCCTGTGGTCCTGGTGGTGGGCGTAGTCAAGGACCTGTTGCACCTTGTTATAATAGGGCAGGACTTTGCCTTGTTTTGGGACTTGTGGGAGAAAGGGAGGAAGCCGGGTTTGCCAGACCACAACCAGGTCGCTCCTAAAGAAACCTCGTCGCAGGCCGCAACCGACAGTTTTCCCTTTCATGTGCTTGTTGGGGGTGAGGATGAAGCAGCATCCCTGAGCTGGAGGTGGGGAAACTTTGGAATCGCCCAGCTCAGGGACTGAACTCTAAAAGGTGTGTTTAATAATGTCACTGTTCTGAATGGTGTTGCTCAAGAGTCTATGGCTGATACCTGATATCCGTACTTTGCTGGAATTGGGGAGTTACTATGTCAGGTCACGAAGCTCAGAAGAGAGGTAATCGATCAGTTACTAGTGCCAGGGCCGTACAGACGCAGGGTGTTAGATATGGCCAATGCACATGTCTTAGGTGGTCATCTGGAGGTAGAAAAAGCCCAGGAAAGAATCTTCCAGAGGGTCTACTGGCCCAGTTGTCACCGAGAGATTGTGAATTACTGTAGGTCCTGTCACACCTATCAGTTGACCTCCCCTGTGGCTCACTTCCGTAGCCCTTTAGTGCCACTACCTGTCATTGAGGTCCGCATCACCATGGATCTAGTGGGACCCCTGGTCAAGTCCGCCAGAGCACATCAGTATATCTTGGTGGTACTGGACAACGCTACCTGTTACCCGGAGGCTGTACCACCACAAAACTCCTCTGCCAAGTGCATAGTCCAGGAGCTAGTCCACATCTTTTCTAGAATGGGGTTGCCTAAGGAGATCCTAACGGACCAAGGGACCCCATTTATGTCAAGGGGGATGAGGGAGTTGTGAAAAATCCTGCAAATCACACAACTCAGGACCTCAGTCTACCACCCCCAGACAGACGGCTTAGTGAAGAGGTTTAATAAAACCTTGAAGGCCATGTTGAAGAAGGTCGTAGAGAAAGACGGCCGGGGCTGGGACTGTCTACTGCCGTACCTTCTGTTTTCTATTAGAGAAGTCCCACAGGCCTCTACTGGCTTCTCCCCATTTGAGCTGTTATATAGCTGACAGCCCCTTGGACTCCTGGATGTAGCAAAGGAGACTTGGGAGGCGGGGTCTACACCCTACAGGAATGTAATCGAACATGTGGCCCAGATGCAAGAGAGGATTGCTGAGGCGATGCCTATTGTGAAAGAACACCTCCTCAAAGCACAAGAGGCACAGTCAAGTGTGTACTAAAGATCGGCGAGGGTGAGACACTTCCACCTTGGAAATTGGGTACTAGTGCCTACGGTGGAGAGCAAATTCCTGACCAAGTGGCAGGGCCCCTATGAAGTTCTTGAAAAGCTTGGCAATGTCAACTATAGAGTCCACTAACCAGGGAAAAGGAAGCCCTACCAGGTGTACCACGTCAACCTGATCAAGCCATGGCGACATAGGGAGTTTGTGGAAGCTCCTGTTTGGTGGCGAAGACCAAAGCCCACGTGGAGGAAGTCAAGCTGGCAGAGTCGCTGTCACATGCCCAGAAGCCACAGTGCCGAGAGTTGCTACAGCGGAACTGAGACCTGTTCTCAGAACTACCAGGGTGTATTCGGATCATAGAGCATGAGTTTCTTCCGGGTCATCATGTCTAAGTAAATATGAAGCCGTATAGGATTCCCAAAGCCCACCGAGAGGTGATTGCAAAAGAGGTGAAGCGGATGCTGAGCATGGGAGTCATTGAGGAGTCCAGGAGTGGCTGGTCCAGTCCCATAGTCTTAGTGCCAAAACCAGATAGAGAATGGCAGTTTTGCAATGACTATAGGAAACTCAACAAAGTCTTGAAGTTTGACACCTACCCAATGCCCAGTGTAGATGCACTGTTTGAAAGGTTGGGGCCAGCCAGGTATATTATCACCCTTGACCTCGCTAAAGGAATTGGCAAATACCCATGTCCCAAGATGCCAAGGAGAAGACGGTCTTCTCAACGCCAGATGGTTGATTCTATTACACAAGGATGTCGTTTGGGTTGCAAGAAGCCCTGGCTACCTTCCAGAGGACCATGGACTTGATTCTAGCTCCCCACAAGAAGTATGCAGCAGCCTACTTGGATGACATCGTGATCTATAGCCAGGATTGGGGAAGCCATCTGAGCAAAGTCCAGGCGATACTTGATTCTTTAAAGAAGGCAGGGTTTTCTATAAACCTGAAGAAATGTGCCATGGGCATTGAAGAAACCAAATACTTGGGTTATGTCGTAGGGAGAGGTGAAATAAAGCCGCAAATAAAGTCGACGTGATCAAGAAGAGTTGGCCACTACCCCTCTCAGGGAAACAGGTCAAAGCGTTCCTAGGCATCGTGGGCTATTACCGCCGGTTCATCCCTAATTTCGTCATGATAGCGGCCCCTTTGACAGACCTCCTTACAGGGACAAAGTCGGTTATAGCTAAGTAATCTGGAACTGAAGGTAGCTCTGTGTAAACAGACAGTTATGGTGGCACCGGATTTCTCAAATAAGTTTGTGGTCCAGACAGACATGTCAGATGTCGGGCTGGGTGCTGTCCTATCACAAGAAGTGAACGGGGAAGAGCATCCCATAATGTATTTAAGTCAGAATGTGACATCCTGTGGGAAGAATTACTCCATAGTGGAAAAGGCCATCAAGTGGGTGTTGGACACTTCAAGATACTACCTCTTAGGCAGGAAGTTCAGGCTAGTGTCAGACCATGCCCCACTAAGGTGGATGAGGGACAAGAAGGGGAACGATGCCGGAGTGACCAGATGGTCCCTAGCCCTTCAGGATTTTAGCTTCCATGCAGAGCATAGGCCCGGGAAACTGCATGGCAATGCTGACGCTCTGTCGAGGGTCCACTGCTTGATAGCGTGTCGGGGTGGAGACGCTGCACTGTATGCCCCCTCTACTCCAGACTCATACACAGGTTTATAGACTATTCTATACCCGCCTATATTGGTTTATTATTATGGAATAGTTTATACGTCAGGAGCTATTTCCATCATTGCCCCTCTCTTGCATCCTGTGGTTCTTTTGCACAATATTTATTTACACCCTGATAGAGGTAGTACATATGTTTTCCCCATATCTAATACATATAGTCTGTATTGATATACACCTGGTTTCTTATTGTTTTATTTATATGTGTATTATATATATATATATATATATATATATATATATATATACATACATACACACATATACATAATGGGTATGGAAAGTATTCAGACCCCTTCAAATTTTTCGCTCTTTGTTTCATTGCAGTCATTTGGTAAATTCTAAAAAGTTCATTTTTTTTTCTCATTAAAGTACACTCTGCACCCCATCTTGACTGAAAAAAAAAAACAAATGTAGAAATTTTTGCAAATGTATTAAAAAAGAAAAACTGAAATATCACATTATCATATGTATTCAGACCCTTTGCTCAGACACTCATATTTAAGTCAAATGCTTTCCATTTCCTTGTGATCCTCCTTGAGATGGTTCTACTCCTTCATTGGAGTCCAGCTGTGTTTAATTAAACTGATAGGACTTGATTTGAAAAGGCACACACCTGTCTGTATAAGACCTCACAGCTCACAATGCATGTCAGACCAAATGAAAACCATGAGCTCAAAGAAACTGCCCAAGGAGCTCAGAGACAGAATTGTGGCAAGGCACAGATCTGGCCAAGGTTACAAAATAATTTCTGCATTACTCAAGGTTCCTAAGAGCACAGTGGCTCTTAAATGGAAGAAGTTTGGGACCACCAGAAGTCTTCCTAGACCTGGCCATCCAGTCAAACAGAGCAATCGTGGGAGAAGAGCCATGGTGAGAGAGGTAAAGAAGAACCCCAAAATCACTGTGACTGAGCTCCAGAGATGCAGTAGGGAGATGGGAGAAAGTTTCACAAAGTCATCTATCACTGCAGCCCTCCACCAGTCAGGCCTTTATGGCAGAGTGGCCCGACGGAATCCTCTCCTCAGTGCAAGACAAATGAAAGTCCGCATAGAGTTTGCTCAAAAACACATGAAGGACTCCCAGACTATGAGAAATAAGATTCTCTGGTCTGATGAGATGAAGATAGATCTTTTTGATGATAATTCTAAGCGGTATGTGTGGAGAAAACCAGGCACTGCTCATCACCTACCCAATACAATCCCAACAGTGAAACATGGTGGTGGCAGCATCATGCTATGGGGGTGTTTTTCAGCTGCAGGGACATGACGACTGGTTGCAATTGAAGGAAAAATGAATGCGGCCAAGTACAGAGATATCCTGGGTGAAAACCTCTTCCAGAGTGCTCTGGACCTCAGACTTGGCCGAAGGTTCACCTTCGAACAAGACAATGACCCTAAGCACACAGCTATAATGACAAAGGAGTGGCTTCACAACAACTCTGTGACCATTCTTGACTGGTCCAGCCAGAGCCCTGACCTAAACCTAATTGAGCATCTCTGGAGAGACCTGAAAATGGCTGTCCACCAACGTTCACCATCCAACCTGTCGGAACTGGACAGGAACTGCAAGGAAGAATGGCAGAGGATCCTCAAATCCAGGTGTGAAAAACTTGTTGCTTCATACCCAAGAAGACTCATGGCTGTACTAGTTTAAAAGGGTGCTTCTACTCAATACTGAGCAAAGGGGCTGAATATTTATGACCATGTGATATTTCAGTTTTTCTTTTTTAATAAATTTGCAAAAATTTCTAGATTTCTGTTTTTTTTCCAGTCAAGATAGGATGCAGAGTGTACTTTAATGAGAAAAAAATGAACTTTTTAGAATTTATCAAATGGCTGCAATGAAACAAAGAGTGAAAAATTTAAAGGGGTCTGAAAACTTTCCATTCCCACTGTATGTATATATATGTATTCTAGTGGCAATGGTATATATTCCATTGATTTGTACTGTACATTTGCATGTGGGAAACACATGTTGTTCAGCGCTTTCTCCTGGTTGCTTTGTTCCCACCCCTATTCGTATTTTAGCTTGATCCATTAAAATTTGTTATATTTTAGCATACTCTGGTCTTCTTTTTGTTTCTATATCATTGGTTTTCTGTGTTTTAGTTACCGATTGATCTATACAGTCCTTTTTAAACATGCATCCTGACTAGGTAGTGTATGTATGTATGTATATATATACATATATACATACATATGCATGCATACATACATACACACACACACAGTGTTATGCTTAATGCATTTCCTTCTCAGAACTGATTATTCTTCTTCTAATCTTCATGTGTATCGTGATTTTCGAATTTTGAGCTTTTTTGCTTATTGATAGCCAAGCCCGCCAGCTTTGGGCAGAGGAGGGTATGTAAGATGGCCACCGGACAGGTCCTCGAGGTTGTTAGCTTCGGTGATGTAAACCCAGAAAAGCATGCTCCAGCACATATAGTACTGAAAGGGTTAATAGGTCGTATGAGGGCCGCTTTTACGAGCAGTCATAAGAGATGGGTGGGAATGGCTGCTCACATCTCCCCAACCCAGGGGCGTGGTTTGGTAAATAAAATGGAGACCAATTGTGTCATTCTGTGTCTGGAGATGTGTGGATCTCCAGGATGCTGGTCTGTGCTAAAGACCTAAGGATTGGAAACTGACCTGAGCGGGCGAACCCGCAACATTGTATGGACATTTTACTTTGTATTTCCACTTTGTGCCGGAAAAGGGTGTTTTTGTTTTGCTACCTGAGCAGTTTATGCTGTCTGAATAAACTAGCCTGGATTTCAATGAAAATGCTTCCTGTGCCTACCTCAGCCGCAGCCGAGTGAGTACCAAACCGTACAGTAGCTATACAATATTAGGGTCTGCTATACAAGGAGTAATGCTGCATTCAGGAGAAATTGCGTAATAAATTGTGCAGTCTAAAAATTAGGGCTGAAGTAACATTTTAGCTGAATGGAATTTGGCTAAATGGAATTATTAATTTTTTTTCTTCTATTTTCATTAATGCAAAGCACCTCAAGGAATAGCAAACTTCTTGTATGCTTTGAAACCTCCATTCTTTAAATTGGGGTGATTTTTAGGGGGTTACAATAAAAGGCCCTTCAAAGTCACTTCAAAAGTGAATAGGTCCATAAAAATGCAGTTTATTTTAAATTTCCTTGGAAATATGAAAAATTGCTGCTAAAATTGTAACTCCTTCATGACCTTTGACATACCTATACGTCCTGATCGGGAAGGGATTCCCGACCACTGACATACAGTAACATCATGACGATTGTGCGGGGCCCAGGGGCTGTGCCCTCACCATCATCGTCAGGAGCTTGGCTTAAGTGATAGCAGAGCCTCGGCTGTCACTGTCAGGAGCCCTCACCATTCCCAGCTTTTTAACCCCTTAAATGTCGTTATCCATAGAAATAACAGCATTTAGAAGGCTTGAGGAGGGAGAGGGCTCCCTCTCTTACGTGATCTGCATCAGGTGCCATCATACACTGGGAGAACCCCTAAGGTGCCATAACAGCCTGAGGACCCCATTTTACAAAGTACACCTCTCAGTGAACTCTTCTAGGTGTGCAATGATCATATTAACACCATGGGTGTGTCACAGAATTTTATACCATTGGGCAGTGAAGAAAAAATAATTACATTTTTATCTCAAATATTTTGTTTTAGCCCCAGATTTTACATTTTAAATGGGGTTAATGGATAAAACTGGCCCCTAAAATGTGGCCCACAATTTCTGCTGAATGTGGCAATACCTCATATGTGGCTGTATAGTACTGCTTAGCCACACGGCGACACTCGGGAAGGACGGAGCGCTTTTTGACTGCTGGAGTATAGGTTTTCCTAGAATAGTTTGCGGACTCCATATACAGAGACCCTAAATGCTAAAAGAGCAGAATACCCGCACTCAAGTGACCCCATTTTGTAAGTTATACCCCTGACAAACATGTGGATGGTAAATCTGATGTAGGCACACACTGGAACTCTGGAGGGCGGGGGTGGGGTGGGAAAGGGGGGCTAGCATTAAAATTTCGGAGCACAGAATTTGCTATATTTCTTTTGGGGGCGAGGAGTTATTTCACTTTTCCAGTGCCCTTGTGCTATCAGTAACGTGGAAGCACCCTATATTTACATTGACAGATGAAACCAGGGGAGGAGTCCTGAGGAGATAATTTGCATATTCCCACTGCATTTTGGGATAAGTGAAGAGTCTCCGCGAGCTCAAAGAACACTGGATTTTGGCCGTTGGAGCTGAAAGGAGGATATCGGTAAACCGAATTTTGGAGCGTTTTTCACTGTTTTCATAACACATTAACAATAAGAACATGGAAGAGTCCAGGAGCCATTTGGTGAGCTGCATATCCTGATACATCTTCACATACTTGCCAGGGAAAAGCCAAACTTCACATGCCAGAAATGCAAGCTTGTGTCCCTGTTGGAGGAAAAGTTGCAAAATCTAGAAGAGAGGTTAACTACCTTGAAAATCATTAAGGAAGGTGAAGAGTTCTTAAGACAGAGGAGAATTATCTCTTCATGATACAGGAAGAGAAGAAATTCGAACTGCACCTGATGAAACAGAGGAATGGAAGCATGTGACCCAGAGAAGCAGGAGTATCGAGAGGCAGTCAGCACCCATACTGCTCAGGAACCAGTACCAGGCTCTCACACAGGAGAACCATGAAGAAATACAGCAAGATAAGACTTTGCCCACAATGAATAAACTTGTAAGCCCTCAGAATCCTCCTGGATAGAGAAAGAAAATGTTGTGAAGAAAAAACGGAGAGTGGTGGTCATGGGGGATTCCCTGTTGAGAGGAACAGAGGCCGCTATCTGCAGACCAGACATAACCTCAAGAGAAATGTGCTGTCTTCCAGGAGCAAAAATTAAAGATGTGTCTGACTGGATACCAAGACTTTTCAGACCTACAAATCACTACCCATTCCTGCTAATACATGTGGGAACAAATGACCCTGCAAGAAAGGACCTGGAAACCATCTGCAGTGACTTTGAAGACTTAGGCAAGAAAGTGAAAGAATTGGGAGCGCAGGTGGTCTTCTCATCCATCCTCCCAGTGGATGGCCATGGAGCAATGAGGTGGAATAAGATTCTAAAGGTAAACAACTGGCTAGTTCGATGGTGCTGTCAACAAGGATTTGGATTTCTGAATCATGGAATAAATTACCTATATGATGGACTACTTGCTAGAGATGGGATGCCCCTTACGAAGACTGGAAAACATGTATTTGGAAGTCGCCTTGCTACACTCATCAAGAGAGCTTTAATCTAGAACAATATGGGAAGGGAAGCAAAAGGCCAGAAAAAGCCATACAGCTGACAAATACTATTGAGATCTCTGCTATTGGAAGTGGAAAGGAAGAACAAAGACAAAAAAATCTAAGTAATAAAAATATGGGAGGAAGAGAAACCAATCACAAACTAAAATGTTTTTATACAAATGCACAAAGCATGGGCAAGAAACAAGGAGAATTGGAACTACTAACGCAGGAAAAGAAATATGATGTCACTGGAATCACTGAAACTTGGTGGGACGATACACATGATTGGAATGCAAGGCTAAAAGGATACAACTTATTTGCAAGAAGCAGACTTGATAAACGAGGAGGAGGTGTTGCATTGTATGTTAGAAAAGCGTATATCTGCAGAGAGATTGAAGCAGAGACTTCGAGTTCTGTGGAAAGTGTTTGGGTCAGAATACAAGGAGAGAACAACGGAAAGGACACCATTGTAGGCATTTACTACAGGCCACCTGGGCAAGCTGAAGATATGGATGAACTCTTTATGTATCAAATGACCAAGTTCTCCAAAAAATATGACGTAGTGGTCATGGGAGATTTCAACTATCCAGACATTTGTTGGGAATCTCTCTCAAGTAAACTAACAGGTCAAGCAAATTCTTATCCTCTCTTGCTGACAACTTTATCTTCCAAAAGGTAGGGGAGAAAACAAGGGGATCTGCTACTTTGGATCTAATCCTTATAAACAGGGAGGAAATGGTTGAGGAGATAAAAGTGGCTGTGACCCTAGGAGGCAGCGATCATGCTATTATAGAATTTTGGATAACTAGAGGAGGAAGACATGTGAAGACTCAAACTTCAAGGTTAGATTTTAGATAGGCAGATTTTAAGAGACTCAGAAAGAGAATAGGAGGGATCCAATGGCTGGATGTCCTTAAGGACAAAAATGTCCAGGAAGGATGGGAAATTTTTTAAAAATGAGATTCTCAAAGCACAATCGTTAACAATCCCGAAAAGTAGGAAGAATGGGAAGCATTTAAGGAAACCAGGATGGATGAACACAGCACTTAAACACATGCTAAAAAGAAAGAAAGAAATGTTTATCAAATGGAAAGAAGGAGTCATATCTAAAGAAGATTATAATGCAGTCTGCAGATCCTGCAGGGCACGTATCAGGTCAGCTAAAGCTGACAATGAATTAAGGCTTGCAAGAGATGTCAAAAGCAATAAAAAAGGATTTTGGGGGTATGTCAAAAGTAAAAGAAAAGTCAAAGATGCTATAGGATTTTTACAGGATGAAAATGGTGAAATGGTAAGAAAGGATGTTGAGAAGGCCGAACTTTTTAATTCCTATTTTGCATCTGTTTTCTCTCAGAAAGAAAATGGAACATCAACTGATCTTCACTGTCCTATTAAAGGAATTAAAGAATCCAGGTTATCTGTAAACAGAAAGATTGTGAGGGAATATTTAGCTAACATAAATGAGTTCAAGTCTCCAGGTCCAGATGAATTAAACCCCAGAGTACTGAAGGAGATCGTAGAAGAAATTTTAGAACCACTCTCCATAATCTTTGAAAATTCTTGGAGAACAGGAGAAGTCCCAGAAGACTGGAGAAGAGCAAATGTTGTTCCTATCTTCAAAAAGGGGAAGAAAGTGGACCCAGGGAACTATAGGCCGGTGAGTCTGACTTCTATACCAGGAAAGATCTTTGAACAAATTATTAAACAACATGTATGTAAGTACCTGGATAAGAATGAAGTGATTAACCAGAGTCAGCATGGGTTTGTAACTAACAAGTCATGTCAGACTAACTTAATTTCCTTCTATGACAGAATCACTGACTGGGTGGATCAGGGAAATTATTAAGGGGACGGTTGCAAACAACTTTTATTAAATAATGGAAAGCAACCGTACACGGGGTCCGCGATGCAGCCTGGTGGACTGCGGCCAAACACCTTCCGGGTGAGAAGGTAAAACAACCAACTTAAATAACAATCCCTTCCGTGTTACTGCACACCGGAACGGGAATAGGGATTCGCACTATCTTCGTTAACAGCACGAGAGATGTGCGATAAATAATATATCTGTAGCCCTGTTAACTGCACAGGGACTACACAGCAGACGCTAGGATGCGTGTGTGACTCACGTCGGCGAATACGTGCTCCCAGCCTGCGTGCTACCGGACTGAGGAGAATCTCTCCACGTGGCTTACAGGCGGTGCTGGGAATAGGGTGTCTGCAGACTGCTCGGGGTGTATGGTGACCCCTTTGTCGGAGCCAGACTGTCAGATGAAGCTACCTGCCTATTTCATCTAAGCCTGCCTATTTCCACTAAACCTGCCTGCCAGAAACTAAAGCACACGTGGAGCCCAAAAGACCAAGCGTCCACACAACACCATCACAGCTCAATGATCAGAGCGCGCCGCCATATCTGTGGGCGGGCTATTTAAAGATTAAGCCCTGCCCACCATCGCACTATTGGTGACGTCACCCGCAACCAATCAGGTGGCGCCAGGTCACCGGATCAGCTGACTCCCAAACCACCAATCACGGTCCACCATGTCACGGGCATGCTCGGTGCAGAGAATCCTGGACTTAAGCTTTAGCAGCCCTGTTTCCCTCCGCAACCTATC
The DNA here is from genome assembly GCF_046119375.1 of Phyllobates terribilis. Taxonomy (NCBI): domain Eukaryota; kingdom Metazoa; phylum Chordata; class Amphibia; order Anura; family Dendrobatidae; genus Phyllobates; species Phyllobates terribilis. The sequence goes on from NW_027363110.1 coordinate 1,379,613, forward strand.
CTTCATGTTGCTAGGAACAAAGACCAAAGAGACAACCTGTATATCTCGTGCACCAGCTAGGCGTTGGGACTGATGATGATACTGAGCACCATCAGCCCTGGCTGGACCAGAATGGGAGACTACAGAATCCACTGATGGTTCTGAACCCATTTCAAATCCAGCAAACACCCGACGCCTAACAGAAATGCTGTAGATATAGTATATCTTGACTTCAGCAAAGTATTTGACAAAGTATCTCACACCATCCTTATTGAAAAAATGACCCAGTATTGAAAGGACAAGGCAACTGTTAGGTGGATTCATAACTGGCTTAGTGATCGGACTCAACGGGTGGTCGTAAATGGCTTCACATCCAGCTGGATGAATGTCTCAAGTGGGGTACCACAGGGCTCTGTCCTGGGACCTGTATTGTTCAACATCTTTAGCAATGATTTAGATGACGGAATTGAGGGTAAACTGATTAAATTTGCTGATGACACAAAGCTAGGAGGGATAGCTAACACTAGAGAAGAGAAAGAGAGGATTCAAAAAGACCTTAATAAACTGGAGCAGTGGGCAGCAAGTAACAGAATGTTTTTTAACAGGGAAAAATGCAAAGTACTACATCTGGGCAATAAAAATGAAAAAAGCATATACAAAATGGGAGGAATAGAGCTAAGCAACAGTACATGTGAAAAATACTTAGTTATACTAATAGATCATAGACTGAACATGAGTCAACAGTGTGATGCAGCAGCAAAAAAAGGCAAATACAATTCTGGGATGTTTTAACAGAAGCATACAATCTAGATCACGTGAAGTCATTATCGGACTTTACTCCTCTTTGGTGAGACCTCATCTGGAATACTGTGTCCAGTTTTGGGCACCACATTTTAAAAAAGACATCGACAAACTGAGCAAGTTCAGAGAAGAGCGACCAGAATGGTGCCCGGTCTGCAAACCATGTCCTATGAGGAACGGTTGCAGGATTTGGGAATGTTTAGCTTGCAAAAAAGAAGACTGAGAGGAGACTTAATAGCTGTCTACAAATATGTCAAGGGCTGTCACATTGTAGAAGGATCATCTTTATTCTCATTTGCACAAGGAAAGACTAGAATCAATGGGATGAAACTGAATGGGAGGAGACACAGATTAGATATTAGAAAAAACTTTTTGACAGTTAGGATGATCATCGAGTGGAACAGGCTGCCACGAGAGGTGGTGAGTTCTCCTTCAATGGACGTCTTCAAGCAGAGGCTGGACAGACATCTGTCTGAGATGATTTAGTGAATCCTGCTTTGAGCTGGGGGTTGGACCAGATGACCCAGGAGGTCCCTTCCAACTCTACAATTGTATGATTCTATGGATCTGAGTGTTTTGTTTGTTTTGTGGATAGATTTGAAGCTTTTATTGGGAACATTTAACATAACATTTTGGATCATATTTATCCTGTGCTCTATGCTGAGCACTTATTTTGGGGTTTCCATCGAAATCTCTGGGTGACGTGATTCAGGTGACACCCCCCAGTGGATCCATTCATTATAATGAGGCAGCAGAGTTACTCTTCTGGGCTCCATCTTACCTCTGTTCAGCGTTGTCCTACTTTTCAGAGGTGTCCAAAACTGCGGCCGATCGCGCATTTATGCACACCTAAAAAGACGGACAATACCAACTCACAGGCCAGACGGCGTCCAGTGTTGCCATCTGCCTTGTTTTAGGGAATCGTCCTCTGGGACAGTCATGTAAGGGCTTGTTTTTTGCGGGACGATTTGACGTTTTTATTGGTACCATTTTTGGTCACATGTCATTTTTTGATTGCTTTCTATTCTAAATTTGGGGAGGGAAAATAAACAAAAACTGGCAATTCAGGAATTGTGTTTTTTTTTTTTTTAATGCCGTTCCGCGTGTGGTAAAATTGATAAGGCAGAGTTATTCTTCAGCTCTGTACGTTTACAGCGGTACCACATTAATAGCGTTTTTATACAAAAAATATATATATTTTTTGCATCGCTTTATTCTGAGAGCTATAATTTTTTTATTTTTTCACTGATGGGGCTGTATAGCGGCTTGTTTCTTGTGGGAAAAGATGACGTTTTCAGCGGTACTAATTTTATTTAGATTTGGTTTTTTTATCGTGTTTTATTCCCCTTTTTTTTTTGATGATAAAGCATCGTTAGCCTCGTTTTTTTAAGTTTTTTTTGTGCGGCGTTCACTGAAGGGGTTAAATAGTGTGACACTTTTATAGGTCGGGTTGTTCCAGACTCGGCAATACCAAATATGTGTACTTTTTTTTATTTTTTTATTTTTTTTTACATAAAAATGTGTATTTATTAGTGAATATTTTTTTTAATTATTATTATTATTATTATTATTTTTTTTTTACACATTTTTTGCCATTTATTTTTTACTTTTTTATTTAGTCCCTTTATGGGACTTTCACTTGTATCTCTTTGATCACAGGTATAATGTATTGCAATGTACTAGATTGCAGTGCATTCATTATACCTTTAGTGAACGCTCCTGAGCCCATGCTGTGAGCATGGTTTCAGCAGCTTTCCGTAGCTTGGTGACCCGGGGGTCGTCATGACGACCCCTGGTCACCATGGCAATGATTGGGCCCCACGTCATCGCAGGGCCACCGATCTGTCAGGGGGTTAACAGCCAGGGGTGGTGCTGACACGGCTACTAGCTGTTTAGTGCCGGAGCTCAGCCACTGGCGGCGCTGAACTCCGACACTGATCGGGCTGGAGACGCTGATATTTCAGCATCTCCTGCACGATCATGCTGAGATCGGTCAGTCAGATTGACTGACCGATCGCAGCAATCTAGGTGTGCGGACCGACCATATGGCTCCCTGCACCCCTTCTTGTGCTGCTCAGCTGTCACAGATAGCTGTCCACACGTATCTGTCACTGCGTGTTTACACGCTGTGACAGTTTAAAGCCATAACGGACACTGCACGGCAAGGAGCATTAACTTACACCTGCTCATGCCGTGCAGTGTCCGTCATTGGGCGTTATGGGGTTAATACCGCTGTCAAGTGTGATGGTGACATGTAACAGACTTTAACATAATGGCCATCAGTTCTAATGAACATGGGGCCACCGTGCAGTATGAATGCACATTGACGAAGGGTTACCTTGACTGCCGGATGACCACTTTAAAAAAATATATATATGGCTCTCAGAATATGGTGACAAAAGCCAAATTGTTTTTGTAAATGTTTTATTTTATTTTTAATTAGTAAATCATGAATAGAAATATATAGATTTGGTTTCCCGTAACCATACTGACCCATAGAGCAAAGGTAACAGATCACCACTAGATTAGCACAAAGTAAGGCTGAGTTCACACGATGCGTTTTTCGTGCGTTTCCGCGGCGTTTTTGCAGTTGCGTAAACGCCGCGGAAAAGCATGAAAAACGCATGGTAGAAGGGCAGCAATGTTCCCCAATTGAAATCCGCATGTACTGTGCCCATGATGCGGATTTTTCCGCAGCGTAAACGCTGCGGTCAAAAATCCGCAGCATTTCAATTAATTTTGGGGAAACGCTGCTCTTTTGCCGCCATTAACTTGCATTAGACTGCATGAAATCCGCATCACTGTATATGTTGATGCGCTTTTCATGCGGTCTAATGTGCGGATGGTACCCGGGTGTGGAGGAGAGGACTCTCATCCAGACCCAGGTACCATTAAAAAAAAAAGAATAAAATAAAAAAACATATATTCTCACCTTCTGACGGCCCGCGCAGCGTCCTCCAGGCTTCCCGGGCACTTTGCGGTTGAATGAAGGACCTTCGCTGACGTCAGAGTCATGTGACGGGTCACGTGACGCTGACGTCGGAAGGTCCTACAGTCTTCACTGCCGGCAGCCGGGACCGATGAAGCAGGACACCGGGGGCCATCAGAGGGTAAAGTATATATTTATTTTTTGACATTCACATACTATATAAATCCATGCCGTTTGCATGGATTTATATAGTGTGAAGTTGACAAGCACTTTCCCCAAGTGATGCTAAAATCGCTTGGGAAGCGCTTGTCAACCCGCATGTGGAAATGCAAGTGAAGAAAGCTTCACATCCGCATGTCCCTGGCAGGAAACCGCATGTACAATCCGCATGTACAATCCGCATGCGTTTTTTCCTGCCAGAGAGATGCAGAAACGCTCAGGAAAAAATCCTGAGCATTTCTGCATCGTGTGCACATACCCTAAGTGGCGCTAGTACAAAACCTTGAAAAAGAAAATGTGGAATTACAGTTTTTTTCCTCACCGTTTCCACTTATTTCATAGAATAAGTGGTGTTCTGCAAAAAACAAGCCCTCTTGCGGCTATGTCGAAATATTAGAAAGGTTATGATTCTTGTTACAAGGAGAGGAAAAACTAAGTTACAATATCCTGGGGAAAAGCTCTGTGTCTGCCTCTTGAAAACCTCCAGCTCAGGGTTTGTTACCCGACCGACGACATGTTTAACAGATTCCTTTGACTAAACCACCCTTCACATGTCCATATAATACCGGTACTGGAAAAATGGTACCGGTGTCATAAGTATTTTGGATCAGTGTGCCGTCCGTGTGCCATCAGTGTTCCATCCGTGTGCAATTCATTTTTTTTCCACCATGACTTAAATATCAATTCCAAAGCTTCTCCTATACTTTGCAATGTTAAACATGTACAGCACACGGTTGTCACAAGGATGTTTCACACGGAGCCCGAAATGTGTATTGGCCCTTGTAATCCATGCGGACGGGTCTCATGCAAAGATCTCCATAGATTATGATAGGTATGTGTGCATACGTGTCTTCAATGCATGTGAAAGCGAATGCCACACGTGCTGAAAACATGTACATGTGAAGGAAGCTTTACACACTGTGTGAACAAGTATGAAAAGTCACCTCTTAATCATTGAATTAAGGTTTTCTCTTTTGGTTCATTGCCATGGTTATAAAATCCAGCATCTAAGCATGTAGTCTGCCTGTGCGAACAGTTGTGATAAAATGGCTCGTTCTAAAGAGCTCCCTGAATTCAGCATCTTGCTGTCATATGTTGTCACAAGTCAGTTCATGAAAGTTCAAATAAGACATGGCTGGGTGAGTTTGGTGTGGAAGAACATGACTGACCCTTCAAGAGACCTAACCTCAACTCCATCAGATAGATACCTTTTGGATTAACCAGAGATTACAAGCCAGGTCCCCTTGTCCAACATCAGTGTCTGACCTGATAACTGCTCTTCTGGAAGAATAGACAACAAATTGCACAGAAATATCCCCAATTTTTTTTTTTAGAGTGGAAGCTTTATTAGCTGCAAAGGGAGATCAACTCCATGTTAATGACCCTGGATTTAAAAAGGAATGTCATAAAATTTCCTCCAGGAGTAATGTGTATGTGTCCCAATAATTTTATCCCTACAGTGTGTAATAGGTTCTGCTTCTTCCATGGTGAGAGGTGGAGACTGCTTCTCTGATGATGTGTAAATCTGGAGGTGAATGAGAATCATAATCAGTTTTGTTATATATTTTAGGAAGGACGTCCAGAATAAGAGGCAGAAAGCGTCCAATTATTGAGGACGACAGTGAGGAGGAGGTGCAGCCAACGTAAGCACTAAATACGACTATCATTCGTTACATTGTATTGTAAGGCTATGTTCACATGTCTGGTAGTTATACCTGTTTTTGGATTTGTTAGGGGTGATAAAAAATGAAAAGATACAATGCAAAATTAGTTCATTCAAATAAGGACGGGAATGTCTTAAATAGTTTTCTTTTTTACTGCAATCTGTTTTTTAGCAGGATCATGTGCCGATTTGCCATGAGCGTTACCCGTTGGCCATCGCTCATAGCAGATGATCATTTTAACCATGTGTAGCACAAGTGATCGGATGAAGGCACCTTCAAGTCTTCTAAGGAAACTATTAAGGCCAGAAAAAAGTAAAAAAAAAAAATTATTTTTTTTTTTAAATATAAACGTTCAAATCACCCCCCTTTTGCCCCATTCAAAATAAATGAATAATAAAACAAAAATATACATATATTGCTGCATTCTGAATCGCCCGATCTATCAAGATATAAAAAGAATTAATCCAAATGGTAAACTGTGTAACGAGAAAAAAAATCAAAACACCAGAATTAAGTTTTTTTGGTCGCTGCAACATCGCAATAAAACGCAATCACCGGCGATTAAAACATATCTACCTAAAAATATTATCAATAAAACCTTCAGCTCAGCGTGCGAAAAATAAGCCCTCACCCAGCCCCAGATCCTGAAAAAGGGAGACGCTACGGGTCTCGGAATATGGTGCCATTATAATTTTTTTTACAAACTTTGGAATTTATTTCACCACTTTAAAAAAAATAACCTATTCATGTTTGGTATCTACAAACTCATAATGACCTGGAGAATCATAATTGCAGGTCAGTTTTAGCATTTAGTGATCATGGTAAAATAACAACAACCAAGAAACAAGTGTAGAATTATACTTTTTTTGCAATTTTGACGCACTTTTGAATTTTTTCCTTTTTCTCCAGTACACGACATTGTAAAACCAATGATGTCGTTCAAAATTACAATTCGTCCCAGAAAAAATAAACCATCACAGGGACATATTAAAAAATAAAAAAGTTATGCCTCTGGGAAAAAGGGGAGCGAAAAACGGAAAATCCCAAGGTCGTGAAAGGGTTAAAGGATAGAAATCCTCAACTATATTGATTGTATTGATTGAACAGTACCACCACATACCACCATAGCATTACTGAATCTCTCTATACCATGTGTGGTTAATACCGTAACTAATACTGCCATATAGTTACTAAATTATACTTTTATAACATGATTTTAGAACCACCATACTGTAACTGAAAAACAGCATCATATTGTGACTTTATCACTTGGGGTCTGAGCTGTTTTGATGCCCAGCGATCAAAAAGTTATTTAATTCTAAATGCCCTCAGACTCATGAGATAGAAGTTGGCTAAACCCGGTGATTTTGGCTTGAATCGGTTAGCTTCCTAACGTCTGTGGGGACAGGCCTGATTCTAGCTTTTTTTTTGGTGCCCAAGGCGAAAATTCAAGTGGCACCCCTCCCAGCAGTTCATGGTATACCTGCAGTGAATAAACACAATCCCATCATTGTTTTTTAGGTTTTGCTTTTAAGATATTCTTTATGTGGTAAAAGTGACGTGTGAACATGATTCTCCAGGTCTTTGTGATTACAGTAATCCCTAACTTTCAGAGATTCTTATTTTTGTAAAAAAAAAAACAACATTTAGCTTGTGATGCTTTTTTTAGGACCTGTTAGAACAATAAAAATATATCTATGAAGCTATGTGAGGGCTGTTTTTTGCATAGTAAGTTGAAATATTTATTGCTATCAATTCAGGGTGCATACATTTGGATGGCTTTTTGCTGTAAGAGGTGTGGTGACACAAAAAAGTAGTTCTGCTATTTTTTTTTCTCTTTACTGCATATGTTAGTTCTTTTTATATTTTGATAGATCAGACTTTTAAGGATGTGGACATACCAAATTTTTTTTAATTGTTTAATTTGTTTTTAATGAGGGAAGACCGCACCAGATCCATGATCATTAAATGAATACATCACCAGAACATTCCATCAGTACATGAATGGCACCAGCATCATCATCAGTACTTAGATACAGCACCAAAACAACCATTAATACACTAATTCATTATTAGAACCATAATCGGTAATTGAATATAGCACTGGAACCATCATTATTAATTGAATACATCGCCAGAACCACCAACTGCACATGAATACAGTGAAGAGCAAAAGAGTATCAATGTTTTGAACTTTTGACTTTCAGGCTCCATATCTCACCATCCACTACTTCTTTTATTGTGACACTACCCTCATTTTATAGACAATCATCTTGTCTATCTCATATATAAACTTGAGTTGCAACTATTTAGCATATGATTAATTATGCAGATTCTTGTCATGTCACTGCACTGTTACTGTTTTGCTCCTAAAAATCTAAATACAATTTTTTATTATTTTATTAGTATTTTGTAAATCCACCTTTGGCTTTCAACACTGCCTGAATCCTTCTGGGCATGCTCTCGATCAGATTCAAACATGTCTTGACCGACATCTAATTCCGGTTCTCTTTTACATGTTCCCAGTTGGTGCATGCTCTTCGACTCGCTTGGATATGTATATAGTTTTTTATTCCATTCTACCCACAAGTGTTAAATTGGATTAAGGTCTGAGGTCTGTGGGGGCCAATCCAGCACTTTGACTTCATTGTCATTGAACCATTTATTTGCCAATCTCAACGTATGCTTTGGGTCGTTGTCCTGCTGGAACACTATGTTGTCCTTTTCATACCGATGGTACTCGAGTGTACAAAGTAATTCGTCTTGTAGGATACTCACATATAGCTCAGCATTGAGACCACCATTGATTCTGGTAAAGTATCCAACGCCTTTAACTGTGAAACAACCCCATATCATCAGGCTTCCTTCACCGAACTTGACAGTTCCTTCAATTTCTCCATCCGTTAGCCCCATTTTCCTTTGTTTCTTCCAGACCCATTTGCACCCATCATAGCCTAGTCTATTGACTTTTGTCCCATAGCTCCAAACCACCCGTTTCCTATCTTCTACAGTTCACTTTTCATACCTTTTTGCAAACTTGTGTCGACGCTTCTTATGATGATATTGAAGTTGATGCTTCTTCATCTTTTTTTGAGCCACCATTCAAGACTTGTGTAACATGCGTTACACGGTGCTTGCATAGACATCTGTGATCTCACTATTACGAAACTTACAAGTTACTCCAGCCCGTGATATTGGAAGCAGACTTTGCATCCGTAAGTATGGCAAAAGAGGTGACGGGGAATGCATGATTGGAGCAGTAGGCTGGTACTTAAAAGGAGTTGGATATGCTGGAGACCTTGAAATGGTCTGGGAAGAAGCGCTCCCTGAAGGACGATACATTGCATACCGCATAGACCGCTCTTATCTAGGAGAGGTATCAGTGAGGAAGTGGTGGGTGCTGCCTTTCATGGTAATTGTAGGGTCTTGTGATGGTGTAGGTGTCTATCTGCCCTTTCTGACCCCCACCTGGTTAGGTAAAATGCAATATCCAAGTCGTTGTTGGTGAATTAAGACCCATGAGAACAATGAACATTTCTTCACTCCACATTTGCAAGTACAACTCCCTCTACCTTGATGGTTTTATCATTTAAAATAGTATTTTTCTTTTCACTTTGACTCTTAACACAGACCTTGATTTGTATGTTTCTACAGAAAGAAATTCACAAGAAATGAGGAAACCCCTCCGTCGTCTTTTGTGGCTTTTGAAAGCGACGTTTTGTGAGTAATTTTGACAACATATAATAAGTTCAAGTTAAACTTCACTTAAAAGCTATGTTCACGCATGTTGTGTTTTTTTTAGCATTTTTTGCTGCAGATTTTTATGCAAATTTTCAGCTGTGTTTTGCAGTACCAGCAAAGTCTATGAGAAACCAGAATTGTCTGTTCACACATCATGCTTTTTTGTTGTTGTGTATTTTGTGCCTTGGTTGGGTTTTTGGAAAATAGAGCATGTCACTTCTTTCAGCATTTTTGTCAGTGTTTTTTCACCCATGGGAAATAATGGGTGGTTGTAAAGGGAAGTGTCCCAGGTTGTACATGTATATACATGCTAGCCATGCTTGCAGATAAGTATACATGTATATATTGGCCCCACATCTCCCCATGTGTTTCAGTCTGTTTGCTGCTGGGGGAGGTTTCAATAGAATGTCCAGCCATGTGCTAAAACAGGTTTTGCGAGTATGGTTGGACTTGAACAAAGACCTTAGCCAGTGAGCAGGGAATAATACATCATTTCCTGTGACATGAAGCTGGACACTGGCTGGACTTAAAACCCCAGAATCCACATGTGCTAGGGCCCCTTAGACTCTTGAAGATGGACATAACAACACATGGCTGAGTATCTCTCTTCCCCTGTAACTTCTTTACTTACTAGCCCTACATACCCTGTACTAACCCTCCTAGATATTGATAGATATATATAGGCAAAGTTGGTATAGTTGGGTGGGCCGATATTGCATGAGTGATTAGCAAACGTGGGTGGAAAATATATTAGGTAATTGGGAATTGTGAATCCGTTTTGTGTACTGTGTTAGTGTGATACATAGTAGTATATTAACTGTAGACTTTTGTGTAATAAATACCTTTTATTAGCACACGGTTTTGTCTCAGTTGGTATATAGTATAGGGCTCAGATAACGTTAGTGGAAATTAATTATTAATAGTCAAGTTTGATGTTAATAGTTAATATCGGACCTCAATAGAGGTGTAGGAGAGTTCCCCCATTAATTACTGATAGTTTGGAGGAAAATCGCATCCTTATACAGTGGTGAAAAAAACGCTGAAAAAATGCACTAAAATTTGCAGCAGCGTTTTTGATGGTGAAATAGAATGGGGTTCTTTTTTAACAGAACTTTATGTACATGCATAAATAGAGACAGGACAGTGAAAAAAATCGCTGAAAAAACTCAAAAAACGCAGCAAAACGTTTTTGACACAGCTGATTTCCTGCCAGAGATTGTGTTTTGATGCAGTTTTCTGAAGCTGAAAAACACAACATGTGTGAACACAGCCAAAGTAAAAAAGTTAAAGGGGTTTACCCGCAAAGTTCATTTTAATCAATAGATCTTGATAATAATAAATTCCACAATTGGATGTGTTTATCTCAGCACAGGAACATTTTATTTAATCTTATAAATGGGCCCCTGCTGTGTACTGTGTAATGGCTTTGTCTGACGGTACAGGGACATGGACAGATAATTCCACAGCTCCTGGGAAGGGGGAGACGCAAAAGAGTCTACAGACATTACAGGACTGGATCACAAAAAATTCTTTCTTTGAGGTAAAACATTTTTTAAAAACAGGCAGGGAAATGTTTTATCTCACATTCATTTTCAAGGAAAACGAACGAGTGCAATCCGATAAAAAATTGGATTCTACTTTGACCAATATTAATTTATGAGTTACAGCTCATCTGTGATTTTTTTCACAGCTGAAATCGGACTTAGAAAAAAAATCGCAAGTCAATGGGTGCGAGAAAAATAAAATCACACGGCTCTCGGACCTTGCGAGTGCCGCTCAATTTTTAAATACCTAGAATCAATTAATTTATTTGAAAGAAACACATAGACTCCTTTAATAAATCTAAATTTAACTAATAACATAACACCCATTCCATTGAAGCCGATGTCAATTGAAATAAAATAATAAAGCATCATCATCCTCACCTGTCCCTGACGTGAATAAAATCATCCATTTGTTGCGCGACAGGTCTAGGTCTGCTACATCAAGATGGCAGGCTGTATTGTCGCAAGATACGACTATACAGTCTGCCATCCTGCAGAGACAATTAGCTGTGCAAGCTTGCGCACCTCAGTGTCTCCCGTGCTGGCAGAAAGGTCATCGGAGTCCTTATCCAATGAACTCTGTTCACCTCACTGACATTAACGCATGTGCGGTGAGAACTTTCCAACAGCACTGCAGTAAAAAAAGAACACACTTTGTAACGTGTGTTTTCACAGCGCAAATGCACCCAAAAACACATGCATATCATAAATAAATAAAAAAAAATGATGTATGTTCCCCCCTACTTTTTATAACCAGCCTATGTAAAGAACAGAGGTGTGCTCTTGTATTAACAAGATAGGAAGGTCCATAGATATTGGCCCTTTCCTAGCCTAAAAATAAAAGCCTGCAGTTACCCCAGAATTGGTGCATCGATGAGATGCGCCAACTCAGGCTCTTTGCTGGCTTTTCCTGATTGCGATGGTGCAGTGGCAATTGGGGTAGTAGTTTTATCAGGTTGATGTCAGCTTTGTAATGTAATGATTGACAAAAGTCTGGGATGGGCTGAAATGTTTTGTATGTGGACCTCCATTAAAAAGAACTTTTAATCAACCACATGAGTGACGGGATTTGTCATTTTAAGCCTTGTAATGTCAGCTGGCATCAAAACCAAGGGTTAGTAATGGAGTGGTGTCTATCAGACACCCCCATTACTAACCCAGTAATAAAAAATAAAAAAAAACACACACACAGGAAAACATAGTTTATTTTAAAGAACACTCCCCCACACCTCGTTCACCTATTTATTAAAAAGCAAAAAAAAAACATGAAGATCCAACGTAATCCAGCCAATCAGAAGAAGTCCAAAAATGGGAACCTGAAAGACATAAAAGGAAAGTTAAATAAATAAAAGGAAGAAACTCTCGCTCATTCGCCAATTTATTTTTAAATTACAATCTCTGCACCTGCGACGTAACCCATTGGGGTTCCCACGACATCTAACGATTCTGTACAGCAAGCTATGGAGCGTCGTTTTGAGAACCATGCTTCATAGGTCACTCCCGGTTATGTCTCACAACTAGTGTTGAGCATTCCGATACTGAAATATCGGGTATCGGCCGATATTCGCGGTATCGGAATTCCGATACTTAATTCCGATACTTTTACAATATCGAATACCGGAATCGGAAGTTCCCATAATGCCTGTGCTCTGCAGTGTCTCTGAAGGATGACAAGCTGGATGGCAGCGCTCAGCTGAGATCCAGCCTGTCATCAGAACGCCATCCCAGCGTGAGAGAATTCTCCTGATTGTTTAAAAGCCGGCGGGCGGTAAAAAGCCGCCGGCTTTTAAACATTCACACAGTCCCATACTGCTTCCCCGCAGCCTCCCACCCCGATCCTCCGCTCCCCTCGCCACCTCCCATCCCGATCGTAAGTTAGGACCGGGCGGGGAGCACAGCACCAAGGAGCGGGGAGCGAAGGACCCGGGCGGGGAAGCCGGCAGTGAAAAGACTTCACCGCCGGCTTTCCCGTTCTGTGCTGCGCTTTCCCGCCGGATATTTCAAATGAACAGCTGAGGTATCAGCTGATGCCGATCAGCTGTTCATTTGAAGTCGCCGCGTTGCCCTCAGAGGGTTCATGTGAGTTCATGCTTGACTGCATGAGCTCACATGAACTTTCCCACGGCCGCACAGGTCAGCCACACCTCCCAGACCCGTCATGATTGGTGTGTGTGGGTGTCTGTGCGATGTGTGCGGGTGTGCGCGGTGTCTGTGCGATGTCTGTGCGGTGTCTGTGCGATGTGTGCGGTGTCTGTGCGATGTGTGCGGGTGTGTGCGGTGTCTGTGCGATGTGTGCGGGTGTGTGCGTGCAGGCAGACATAGGCCGATGTGACACTACTACTCCCATCGGCCTATGTCTGTCCCCCGTCCACTCGTGCCAGCAGGATCAGCTTGATGGGAGCAGTAGTTCCCATCAGCCTGATCCTGCTATTTAAATTGCACTACTGTGTCCCCAATAAATGTTAGATACATGTCATTGGTGGCCAGTGGTTACCTAAAAGAAATTAGTTCATACATTACCTGTCCCCGCCGAACGCCACCTAAAATAAAGTAAAAAATAAAAAACTACACCTATACTCACCTAGACACCTAATTCCCCGAAGCCATCGATCTCCTGTAATAAAATATAAAATAATAAACCACAACCTTATCCTTACCCCTCCGTAGTAGTCCACGAGTGTCCCACGAAGATCTCCATTTCAGAGCAGCCACATAGAATGTGACCGCTCTGAACCGCTGCCGCCGCTAGAATGATGGGGCCGTAAAGCAGCCCCGTCATTGCATAAGCGGGTTCGCCGGAGTTCAGGCAGCGCTGCTCCGGTTAGCTGCTTTACGGCCCTACTGTATCGTGAGAAATTCCCATGGTACAGCAGTGCCGTAAAGGAGGTCTCCGGAGCTGCGCTGCCTGAATGCACTCCGGTGACCTCAGTCAGTGGCTCCCGCTGCCGGGAGCGGACGTGTTCCCGGCAGCGTGAGCTTACAGCAGCCATGCACAGCTGTCACCTTCTCCAGATGTGACAGCTGTGCATGGGAGATCAGCGCAGGAACGTGGACAGGTAACTATTTTTTTTTAGTAAACTAAGAATTAAATAAAATGGTGTGTTTTATTTCAAATAAATTATTTTTTTCTGGGTGTAGTGTGTTTTTTCTTTTTAACACTTTGTAGGTTAGTAATGGGGGTGTCTTATAGACGCCCATCATTACTAACCTGGGCTTCATGGCAGCTGGCGCTGACATGAACCCCAGCCCTATTACCCCCTGCCACCGCACCAGGGCAGCGTGGAAGAGCGAGGCTAAGTGCCAGAATTGTCGCATCCTATGGATGCGCCATTTCTGGGGCGGCTGACGGCTGGTGTTTCTAGCCTGGGAGGGGGCCAATATTCATGGCACCCTTCCTGGGCTATTAATATCAGCCCCCAGCTGTCTGCCTAGCCTTTGCTAGCTATTAAAATAGGGGGGACCCCACGTCATTTTTTTGGGGGGGTCCCCCATTTTAATAGCTAGTAAGGGCTAGGTATTCAGCTGGGGGCTGATATTAGTTGCCCGGGAAGCTCCGTGGGTATTACCCCCTTCCCAGGCTTCAAACATCTTCCCCAGCCGTCTGCTTAACCTCCGCTAGAGACTAAAATTATAGGGGATCCCACGCCAATTTTTTTTAAAATAAATCCTTTATTTTAACACTAAATGACATTTGATGAGTTAATAAAGATGCAGTCCCTAAATTATTATTTATTTTTTAATTAATTTTTCCCAAAAATTTTGACGTGGGCTTTGTCATATTTTTGTATGCCAGCCAGGTATAGCATCCAGCTTCTATGAACGCGCCATTTTCCGGGGCGGCTGCGGACTGCAATTTGCAGCGGGTGGGGCCCAGAAAGCTTGGGTCTCCCTGCGCTGCAGATTCCATCCCCCAACTGCCTAGTTGTACCTGGCTGGACACAAAAATAGGGCGAAGCTCCACGTATTTTTTTTTTTAATTATTTCATGAAATTCATGAAATAATAAAGAAAAAAAGGGCTTCCCTATATTGTTGTGTCCGGCCAGGTACAAATAGGCAGCTGGTGGTTGGGGGCAGCCCGTTCCTGCCTGCTGTACCTGGCTGGACACAAATATAGTGCAAAGCCCCACGTCAATTTTTTTTTTAATTATTTCAGAAAATTCATGAAATAATTTAAAAAAAATTGATGTGGGGCTTCGTCCTATATTTGTGTCCAGCCAGGTACAGCAGGCAGGAACGGGCTGCCCCCAACCACCAGCTGCCTATTTGTACCTAGCCGGACACGACAATATAGGGAAGCCCTTTTTTTAAAAAATTATTTCATGAAATAATTAAAAAAAAATTGACGTGGAGCTTCGCACTATATTTGTGTCCAGCCAGGTACAGCAGGCAGGAACGGGCTCCCCCAACCACCAGCTGCCTATTTGTACCTGGCCGGACACAACAATATAGGGAAGCCCTTTTTTTCTTAATTATTTCATGAATTTCATGAAATAATGAAAAAAAAAAAATACGTGGGGCTTCGCCCTATTTTTGTGTCCAGCCAGGTACAACTAGGCAGCTGGAATCTGCAGCGCAGGGAGACCCAAGCTTTCTGGGCCCCACCCGCTGCAAATTGCAGTCCGCAGCCGCCCCGGAAAATGGCGCGTTCATAGAAGCGCCATCTTCTGGCGCTGTACCCAACTCATCCAGGGCCCTGGTCCGGTGGCTCACTGGGTAATAAAGGGGTTAAGGCCAGCTTGGCATTATCAGCTGGCCCTAAGCCCGAAATTCATGGGGTCACGCCAATATTAGACATGACCACCATGAATTTCTAGTAAAGTATTTAAAAAAAACACAACACCCAGAATAAAGTCCTTTAATTGAAATAAAGACACAATTCTTTATTGTTCTAAATTAAACTATACTTACCATCATTCCCATTCCAGCTGAAGCCAACGATCTCCTGCAATAAAAGAAAAATAATAAACCAACCTCATCCTTACCTTCCCATGGATCCCACGACAGCTTCAGCTCTGCTACATCGAGATGACAGGCTGGACCGCAGCAGAACGCTGCCATCCAGCCTGTCATCCCGCAGACACTGAGAAGCGCAGGCATGCTTGCGCTCCTTAGTGTGTCTCTGTGACGGCATAAAGATGAGTCGAGTTCATGTCCAATGAACTCAGCTCACCTCATGCACATCACTGACAGCGTGGGAAAATTCTCCTGCACTCAACGCTTCAGCGTGAGAATTCTCCCACGCTGTCAGTGACGTACATGAAGTGAGCTGAGTTCATTGGACATGAGCTCACTTCATGCACGTCACTGACAACGTGGGGAAATTCTCATGCTGAAGCGCTGAGTGCAGGAGAATTTTCCCACGCTGTCAGTGACGTGCATGAGGTGAGGTCATGTCCAATGAACTCGGCTCACCTCATGCACGTCACTGACAGCGTGGGAAAATTCTCCTGCACTCAGCGCTTCAGCGTGAGAATTCTCCCACGCTGTCAGTGACGTGCATGAGGTGAGCCGAGTTCATTGTCGGCTCATCTGGATGCCGTCACAGAGAGACACAGGAGCGCAAGCATGCCTGCTCTTCTCAGTGTCTGCGGGATGACAGGCTGGATGGCAGCGTTCTGCTGCGGTCCAGCCTGTCATCTCAATGTAGCAGAGCTGGAGTCGTCGTGGGAACCATGGAAAGGTAAGGATGATGTTGGTTTATTGTTTTTCTTTTATTGCAGGAGATCGTTGGCTTCAGCTGGAATGGGCGTGACGGTAAGTATGGTTTAATTTAGAACAATAAAGAATTGTGTGTTTATTTCAATTAAAGGACTTTATTCTGGGTGTTTGTGGTTTTTTTTTAACTTTCACTATGGGGTTAGTAATGGGGGTGTCTTATAGACGCCTCTCCATTACTAACCTGGGCTTGATGTCAGCTGGCATTATAAGCTGACATCAACCCCAGCCCTATTACCCCACTGCCACCGCTACAGAGCAGTGGGAAGAGCGAGGCTAAGTGCCAGAATTGGCGCATCCTATGGATGCGCCATTTCTGGGGCGGCTGACGGCTGGTGTTTCTAGCCTGGGAGGGGGCCAATATTCATGGCTCCCTTCCTGGGCTATTAATATCAGCCCCCAGCTGTCTGCCTAGCCTTTGCTAGCTATTAAAATAGGGGGGACCCCACGTCATTTTTTTGGGGGGGTCCCCCATTTTAATAGCTAGTAAGGGCTAGGTATTCAGCTGGGGGCTGATATTAGTAGCCTGGGAAGCTCCGTGGGTATTACCCCCTTCCCAGGCTTCAAACATCTGCCCCAGCTGTCTGCTTAACCTCCGCTAGAGACTAAAATTAAGGGGAACCCCACGCCAATTTTTTTTTAAATAAATCCTTTATTTTAACACTAAATGACAAGTACAGTAATCAACACTATTACTGTACTTCATATATATGTGACTGACATGTTTCTATCTATCTAATCTATGTATGATTCTCTATTCCTTCTATTCTAAATTGTCGGGTACAGATGCTGAATTGCCGGCCGGCTTTCTTAAAGAGACGGTGCATGAAAACACTATTATTTTTTTAAATAAATCCTTTACACTAAATGACAAGTACAGTAACCAACACTGTCACTGTGCTTCTTATATGTGTGACTGACATGTTTCTATCTATCTAATCTATGTGTGAAGCTCTATTCTGTCTGTTATAAATTGTCGGGTACAGATGCTGAATTGCCGGCCGGCTTTTTTAAAGAGACGGTGCATGAAAACACTATTGTTTTTTTAAATAAATCCTTTACACTAAATGACAAGTACAGTAAGCAACACTGTCCCTGTACTTCATATATATGTGACTGACATGTTTCTATCTATCTAATCTATGTGTGAAGCTCTATTCTTTCTGTTGTAAATTGTCAGGTACCGGTGTATGCCGCTGCTGAATTGCCGGCTTTTCGCATAATACATTCTACATTATTCTTAGTTGTTTTACTTCATGTAGAATTAACCTACAAGGAAAGAAAGGGTTTATTTTCATTCCGATATTAGTGTCCCATTGACTTCCGGTTTCCGGTATCGGAATCGGCGATATCCGATACTTTTTGAGTATCGGTCCGATCCAATCCATACTATATTTCCTGATATCGGAAGGTATCGCTCAACACTACTCACAACCGATAACATCAGTAACTTAGTAATGTCATCGCTCATGAGTAGTGTTGAGTGATACCTTCCGGTATCAGGAAATATCTGGGGGCGGCTGACGGCTGGTGTTTCTAGCCTGGGAGGGTGCCAATATTCATGGCACCCTTCCTGGGCTATTAATATCAGCCCCCAGCTGTCTGCCTAGCCTTTGCTAGTTATTAAAATAGGGGGGACCCCACGTCATTTTTTTTGGGGGGTCCCCCATTTTAATAGCTAGTAAAGGCTAGGTATTCAGCTGGGGGCTGACATTAGTAGCCTAGGAAGCTCCATGGGTATTACCCCCTTGCCAGACTTCAAACATCTGCCCCAGTCGTCTGCTTAACCTCCGCTAGAGCCTAAAATTACGGGGAACCCTACGCCAATTTTTTTTGTAATAAATCCTTTATTTTAACACTAAATGACAAGTACAGTAACCAACACTGTCTCTGTACTTAGAAACATGTTAGTCACATACATAATATCTATCTAATCTATGTGTGATGCTCTATCTTTCTGTTCTAAATTGTCGGGTACCGCTGTTGAATTGCCGGCCGGCTTTTTTAAAGAGACGGTGCATGAAAACACTATTATTTTTTTAAATAAATCCTTTACACTAAATGACAAGTACAGTAAGCAACACTGTCACTGTACTTATTATATATGTGACTGACATGTTTCTATGTATCTAATCTATGTGTAATGCTCTATTCTTTCTATTCTAAATTGTCGGGTACCGCTGCTGAATTGCCGGCCGGCTTTTTTTAAGATACGGTGCATGAAAACACTATTATTTTTTTTAATAAATCCTTTACACTAAATGACAAGTACAGTAAGCTGAGCGCTGCCATCCAGCTTGTCATCCTTCAGAGACACAGAGACCTATGAGCCCATTCCAATAAAATGAAGGTAAACTATTTCATCAACTGTTGTGTTCAAACTTTTTATTGGTATTGTACATGAGCATCCCTTTATAGTGAACCCCTTCAGTGCTGTTACTTTTTCTTCTCTTTGTAATTTATTACTCAAGAAGCTGTCCTCTTTTCTCATATATCCTGAAGTTCTAAATGTTGAAGGGGTTGTCCGGTCCAAATGGATAAGTCTGCAGTCACACTGTGTGACTGCAGACTCATGAATCCCCCTAGCGCAGGCACTTTGCGCTATGGGGATTTGCCGATATGAGACCCGGGACCGGAGGCTATGTATGTGTTATACATACCCCTGGCCAGTCAGCGCCGCCTCGCTTCGTTCACTTGTATGGAGTGAGGCCAGGCCCTATCTAGTGCCGTGGATTGCCAGTAGGAGCTTCGACTAGAAGACGCAGCCTTTCTCAATACAAGTGTATGGAGAGTGAGGCCTGTCCACTGGCCAAGGGTATGTATAACACATGCATACCCTCCATTACCAGGTCTCATACCGGCAAATCACCGCATCGCACAGTGCCTGTGCTGGGGGTTGGGATTCATAAGTCTGAAGTCACATAGAGTGACTGCAGACTTATCACTTTTGACCAGACAACCCCTTTAAATTTACTTGGTTTCATGTATGTGTATGTGAATGGTTAAAGTGGATCTGTCTCCAGATTTCACAATCCTTCCTGCACTGCTACTGGTGACATCTCTCACTGCTAAGTGCAAACAGATACCGTGGGTATGGAAAGTATTCAGACCCCTTTAAATTTTTCACTCTTTTTTCCATTGTAGCCATTTGGTAAATTCTAAAATGTTCATTTTTTTCCCATTAAAGTACACTCTGCACCCCATCTTGACTGAAAAAAAACAGAAATGTAGACATTTTTGCAAATTTATTAAAAGATAAAAACTGAAATATCATATGGTCATAAGTATTCAGACCCTTTGCTCAGACACTCATATTTAAGTCACATGCTGTCCATTTCCTTGTGATCCTCCTTGAGATGGTTCTGCTCCTTCATTGGAGTCCAGCTGTGTTTAATTAAACTGATAGGACTTGATTTGAAAAGGCACACACCTGTCTGTTTAAGACCTCACAGCTCACAGTGCATGTCAGACCAAATGAGAATCATGAGCTCAAAGGAACTGCCCAAGGAGCTCAGAGACAGAATTGTGGCAAGGCACAGATCTGGCCAAGGTTGCAAATGAATTTCTGCATTACCCAAGGTTCCTAAAAGCAAAGTGGCCTCCATAATCTTTAAATGGAAGAAGTTTGGGACCACCAGAAGTCTTCCTAGACCAGGCCGTCCAGCCAAACAGAGCAATCATGGGAGAAGAGCCTTGTTGAGAGAGGTAAAGAAGAACCCCAAGATCACTGGCTGAGCTCCAGAGATGCAGTAGGGAGATGGGAGAAAGTTCCACAAAGTCAGCTATCACTGTAGCCCTCCACCAGTTGGGCCTTTATGGCAGAGTGGCCCAATGGAAGCCTCTCCTCAGTGCAAGAAATATGAAAGCCTGCATAGAGTTTGCTGAAAAACACATGAAGGACTCCAGACTATGAGAAATAAGATTCTCTGGACCGATGAGACGAAGATAGAACTTTTTGGTGATAATTCTAAGCGGTATGTGTGGAGAAAACCAGGCACTGCTCATCACCTGCCCAATACAATCCCAACAGTGAAACATGGTGGTGGCAGCATCATGCTATGGGGGTGTTTTTCAGCTGCAGGAACATGACGACTGGTTGCAATTGAAGGAAACATGAATGTGGCCAAGTACAGAGATATCCTGGATGAAAACCTCTACCACAGTGCTTTGGACCTCAGACTTGGTTCACCTTCGAACAAGACAATGACCCTAAGCACACAGCTATAATGACAAAGGCGTGGCTTCAGAACAACTCTGTGACCATTCTTGACTGGTCCAGCCAGAGCTCTGGCCTAAACCCAATTGAGCATCTCTGGAGAGACCTGAAAATGGCTGTCCACTAACGTTCACCATCCAACCCGACAGAACTGGAGAAAGGAAAAATGGCAGAGGATCCCCAAATCCAGGTGTGAAAAACTTGTTGCATCATTCCCAAGAAGACTCATGGCTCTACTAGCTCAAAAGAGTGCTTCTACTCAATACCGAGCAAAGGGGCTGAATATTTATGACCATGTGATATTTCAGTTTTTCTTGTTTAATAAATTTGCAAAAATTTCTACATTTCTGTTTTTTTTTCAGTCAAGATGGGGCGCAGAATGTACTTTAATGAGAAAAAAATGAACTTTTTAGAATTTACCAAATGGCTGCAATGAAACAAAGAGTTAAAAATTTAAAGGGGTCTGAATACTTTCCGTACCTACTGTATATTGTCCTCTATTTGGTTCTTCCTGAACCTTGGTATTTGGTGATTCTTCCTATGGTCAGAATACACCTAGGTCTTTCTAGTGTCTCAACTGATGTAATATTATTTTTTCTTTCCTTAAAGGGAACCTGTGACATGAAAGAAGCTATTTTTCTGCATATATGGAGTTAATCTGCAGATTAATAGCGTTCTGAACCTGCCCAGCACTTAGACCCCTACTGTCATGAGGTAATGATCTTTATTCCTCCTTTTAGCATTCTGGTTTCAGTCACGGGTGGCGCCGGCGTGGGTTCAGTCACCGTTCTCTGTATAGAGAGCGGCGGCTGTAACCTCGTCCCCGGCAGTGATTGACAGCCGGCCCTACTGCTGAGCTGCTGTAAGTCAGTGCAGGGGGAGTGTTTGCAGCCACTTCTCACTATACACAGAGCGGTGACTGAATCCAATGGATGCCGGGAGAAATAAAGTTCAGAGCAGGGTTAATCTGGAGATTATCCCCATATCTGCAGGCTGATTGTGTTTTTTTCAGGTGACAGGTTCCCTTTAAGGAAAGAACCATTTTTTATTGTAGTTAATAATTCTTACATGCATGTAGTAATGTCTTTTTTTTTCTTAAATCTGCAGTGCAAGTGGGCCTAGCGGACAACTCTACGAGCATTCAGAAGGTATAATGAAATCTATGACTTTATATTTTATTGATTCCAAACTTTTTATAGGTTTTATAAAATGTACATATAAACAATAGCTTGACACCGGCAACAAAATCTAAAAGGGAATTTGTCGGCAGGTTTTTTCTACTCATCTGAGAGGAGCGTAATGTAGACAAATAGAAGCTGAATCTATCAATGTATCACTTAGATTACTGGGTGCAGCAGTTCTGACCCAATCAGAGCTTTTAGATTTAGAATGAAGCAGAGCTGAGAAAGCTGTCCCCACCCACACCAGGCTCTCCATGTACAAAGTCCATAGACGGTGTGCTGCTTATCACAGCAGGGGGCGTTGCTGGACTAGTGTTGTCCGGCAATGTTAATCTCTTCGTGATAAATCCTTGACAATTACTAAGCAACACCGCACGCACTTTGACAAGTGACACATCTCTGAATTCTGTGTTTCAGCCCCTATCTCCTGCTGTCCTCAGATTACATAGCAAAAACCTGCTGACGGATTCCCTTTAACCCCTTTACAACCTAAGGTGGTTTGCACGTTAATGACCGGGCCAATTTTTACAATTCTGACCACTGTCACTTTATGAGGTAATTACTCTGGAACGCTTCAACGGATCCCCCTGATTCTGAGATTGTTTTTTCGTGACATATTGTACTTCATGATTGTGGTAAAATTTCTTCGATATCACTTGCGTTTATTTGTGAAAAAAATGGAAATTTGGCGAAAATTTTGCAATAAATAACATTTCCCACAGGTCTACTTTACATCAGCACAATTTTGGAAGCAAAATTTTTTTTTGTTAGGGAGCTATAAGGGTTAAAAGTTGACCAGCGATTTCTCATTTTTACAACAAAATTTACAAAAACATTTTTTTTAGGTACCACATCACATTTGAAGTCACTTTGAGGGGTCTATATGACATAAAATACCCAAAAGTGACGCCATTCTAAAAACTGCACCCCTCAAGGTGCTCAAAACCACATTCAAGAACTTTATTAACCCTTCAGATGCTTCACACCAATTAATTGAACATGAAAGGAAAAAATTAACATTTAACTTTTTTTCACTAACATTTTATTTTAGACCCCAATTTTTTTATTTTCACAAGGGTACCAGGAGAAATTGCACCCCATAAGTTGTTGTGCAATTTCTCCTAAGTACGCAGATACCCCATGTGTTGGAGAAAACTACTGTTTGGGCGCATGTCAGGGCTCGGAAGGGAAGGAGTGACGCTTTTGAACGCAGA
This sequence comes from Phyllobates terribilis, assembly GCF_046119375.1. NCBI lineage: Eukaryota > Metazoa > Chordata > Amphibia > Anura > Dendrobatidae > Phyllobates > Phyllobates terribilis. The sequence continues at coordinate 1,402,817 of NW_027363110.1, forward strand.
CTTTGATGGAATTGTCTGCGGGCGTCATGTCACGTTCTCAGAACCCCTGATGTGCCTAAACAGTGGAAATGCCCAACAAGTGCCCCCCTTTTGGTAGTGGTAGTTGATTTTTGAATTTTATAATGTAGTTGTTAGGAGGGCGGTTGCAGACAACTTTATTAAAATGGAACGCAACCGACCCCGGGGTCCGCGATTCAGCCTGGAGGACTGCTGCCGAACACTTTCCGGGTGGAAAGGTACGCAACCAACTTCCGTGTTACCGCACACAGGAACGGGTGTAGCGGTTCGCTCTATCTCCGTTAACTGCACGGGAGAAGAGTGACCGGGATAGCACCTACTTAACTGAAGAACCACTCCGTGTTAATGCACACGGAGCGGGCTTCAGCGGTTCACACAATCTCTAAGAACTGCAGGGAGACGTGCGACTGGAGGGAAAGCAGTAGCCCTGTCTTCGATACAGGCGCTACTCTGTAGGGATTGGCGCTAGATGCGTGTGTGACTACGCGATGGGTACACGTGCCTCCAGCCGGCGTGCCACCGGACTGAAGGGTACTACTCCACGTGGCTGACAGGCGATACCCGTGGACAGGGTGTCTGCAGGCTGCTCGAGGTATTAGGAAACCCCATTGGCTGAGCCAGGCTGCTAGACGTAGCTACCTGCCTAAGCAAATCTAAGCCTGCCTGAGTGACCTACGCTAATTAGCCGAGCTAACTCTGGCATCGGCAGGTCACGGAGAGAGCAGCTAGAGAGCACGTGGAATACACTCGTCCACACAAACAACACTTGCAAAATGATCTGAGCGCGTCGCCATGTTTGTGGGCGGGTCTTTTAAAGACTAAGCCCTGCCCACCGACGCGCCATTGGTGATGTTACCCGTGGACCAATCAGGCGGTGGCAGGTCACCGGGTCAGGTGAGTGCCAACCCACCAATCATGATCCGCCAGGTCACGGACATGCTCAGTTCGGCAAATCCTGGACTTAGATTCCACAAGCCCTGTCTCCTTCTGCAACCCAGGCTTAACATTGCTAGGCACAACTACCTGGGAGATAAACAGTGCTCGTGGACCAGCTAGGCGTTGGGGCTGATGGTGATTCTGAGCAGAATCAGCCCTGGCTGGACTGAAATGGGAGACCATATAAGGTCTTGGACCCATTTCGAATCCAGCACCAGACCAACACCTAACAGTAGTGTTATACATCAGTTGTGTAGGACAACCTGACGAGCACTGCACAACTGACATATGAAAACCTGACGAACACTACGTCAGTTGTGTAGTGTTTGTCAGGTTCTCATACGTCAGAAATTAATTTAATAGTCCATCAAAGTATGGTACCTTTTGAAGCAGTCTTTCATACACAGGCCAGGTTTGTCAGGGCAGTTGTCACATTGATAAATGGGTGTCCTTGCGTATTCCACTTTTATAACACACTCGGCACCTCTTTTGTGACTTTCCTTTTTTCCGCTGTGAGGGATCTGCCCTGGGAAATGCTGGCCTGGTACAATTCTCAGTCCTTCAATTCTGGAACTACTAGGGCCTGCTCTGTCTCCGCTGCCAAATATCAGGGCCTTGATAACAGTCTCCTGGAAGTGAAGGTACGACGTAGAAGTCTGGCCTGCACATTGTGACAGAAGGAAAGCGTTGTGCATTGCCATCTGTACAATGTGCACGGCCAGCTTCTTATACCATACCTTGGCCTTTCTCAAAGCACTGTACGGCTGGAGGACTTGATCTGAAAGATCAACTCCCCCCATGTACTTGTTGTACCCCACTACACAGTCTGGTTTGGCGACCTGTGTAGTGGAACCTCTTACAGAGCTGAGGGTGCTGCCATCACCATGTATGGTGGTCAACAAAAGGACATCCCTTTTGTCCTTGTACTTGACCATCAGCAGGTGGTCGCTACATTAGGCTCTGCTCTCACCCCTTCTGAGCAGCTGCCCAATTAGCGTCTTTGGGAGGCCTTTCTAATTTTTGCGGACAGTACCGCAGGCTGCAGTACGTCGCGCAGAGAGGGACTTGAAGAGCAGGATACTTGTATAAAAGTTATCCACAAAGAGGTGATAACCTTTATCCAGCAGTGGGTGCACCAAGTCCCACACAATTTTCCCACTCACTCCCAGAACGGGGAGGCATTCAGGGGGTTCAATCCGGGAGTCCTTCCCTTCATCAACTCTAAACTTGTGAGTGTACCCTGAGGTACTCTCAAAAAGTTTATACAGCTTGATCCCGTACCTGGACCTCTTACTGGGCAGGTACTGCCGCAATCCAAGCCGCCTTTTAAAAGAGATTAAGGACTCATCCACACAGATGTCCCTTTGGGGCACGTACACTTCAGCAAACTTGTTGTTGAAGTGTTCGATGACCGGCCGAACTTTGAAAAGACGATCAAAGTTTGGGTCATCTCGTGCAGGACACCTTGCATTATCTTGGTAATGCAAGAACTTGTGGATGGCCTGAAAGCGTCTCCAGATCATGGCCATTCGGAACACTGGAGTGTTATACAAAACGTCAACACTCCAGTATTGCCGAAGCTCGGGCTTGTTCAGGATCCCCATAAGAAGGACCAGGCCCCAAAACTTCATCATTTCTACTGTGTCTCCAGGAGACCAGTTAGAAAATGATGAAGAGGAGTTTTGTTCTAAAAATTGATGAGCGTATAAATTAGTTTGGCCCACCGTGAGGTTTACAAAATCCTCAGAGAAAAAGACTTTGAAAAAGTCTATTTCTGTGAGGCCGGTGGTGTCAAACTTGATTCCTGATTCCGCCACAAAATCAGAAATCAGTGGTTCATAATTTTCGGGGGGCGAGGTCCATATGGGATCAGTAGTGGGGAGCGCTGGATCATTGTCTCTCCTGCGACGACGGCGGGGCAGTCCAGCAGAACCGGAGGAAGAAGAGGAAGACGACGAGGAGTCGGAAAAATAAATAAATGTGGGATCCTCGCCCTCGCTGTCAGTGTCGGTGGCAAGAATAGCGTATGCCTCCTCCGCTGAATAGCAAGTTTGGGATGAGCGGGACATTGTTTGTTATGTATGTGGTGCGTGTGTGTCAATACTTTATTTAGAGTGTGTGTGTGTCAATACTTTTTTTAGAGTGTGTGGAAAAAGGAAATACTGTATGTGGTGCAAACAGCAACGATGTCACTGATCAATACTCGGCGGCTGCTGGATGTGCGCACGGATGTGTGGGGAGTGGGAAGAGGGGAATTGGGGTGGATGAGGGGAGATCAGAGATGACTTACCAAAGTCCTCTCTGTTCTTCTTTCAGGATCAGGAGCCTGGAGCGGGAGCCCGGCGCTGGTGACCGGGAGCCCGGCGCTGGTGACCGGGAGCCCTGCGCTGGTGACCGGGAGCCCGGTGCTGGTGACCAAGAGCCCGGCGCAGGAGACTGGGAGCCTGGAGCAGGAAACCGGGAGCCCGGAGCAGGAGACCAGCGCTGGTCACCGGGAGCCCAGAGCAGGAGACCGGGAGCCCGGAGCAGGAGACCGGAAGCCCGGAGCAGGAGACCGGTACTGGAGCTGGAGAACAGAACCAAGAGAATTAACAGGGACACTGGTGTGAGGCGGATTGGGGTGGGAAGGGGGGGTAAAAAGATGGGGGAGTGGGGAGAAGGGGATTGGGGTGGACGAGGGGAGATCAGAGATGGACTTACCAAAGGGTCAGCAGGACTGGAACAGAAGACCCAGGACAGGAGACCGGGAGCCCGGAGTAGGAGACCGGGAGCCCGACGCTGGAGACCAGGAGCGGCGCTGGAGACCAGGAGCGCGGAGCAGGAGACCGGGAGCCCAGAGCAGGAGACCGGGAGCCCGGAGCAGGAGACCGATACTGGAGCTGGAGAACAGAACCAAGAGAATTAACAGGGACACTGGGGTGAGGCGGATTGGGGTGGGAAGGGGGGTAAAAAGATGGGGGAGTGGGTAGAGGGGGATTGGGGTGGACGATGGGAGATCAGAGATGGACTTACCAAAGGGTCACCAGGACTGGAACAGAAGACCCAGAGCAGGAGCCCGGAGCAGGATACCGGGAGTGGCGCTGGAGACCGGGAGCCCAGAGCAGGAGTCCGGTACTGGAGCTGGAGACCAGAACCGAGATAATTAACAGGGACACTGAAGTGAGGGAGATTGGGTGGGAAGGGGGGTAAAAAGATGGGGGAGTGGTGAGAGGGGGATTGGGGTGGATGAGGGGAGATCAGAGATGGACTTACCAAGGGGTCAACAGGATCAGCAGCGGGACCAGAACAGGAGACGGTGCCCGGAGCAGGAGACCGGCGCTGGTGACCGGGAGCCCGGAGCGAGAGCCCGGCGCTGGTGACTGGGAGCCCGGCGCCGGAGCCCGGCGCTGGTAACCGGGGGCGGAGCTGGAGACTCGGACCGGAGCTGGAGACTGCTGCAGACGCAAAAAAAAAAAATGGTGGTAGGGGGGGAGGGGTAAAAAGAGGGGGGAGGGGGGATTGGGGTGGATGAGGGGAGAACAGACTTACCAAAGTCTTCTCTGCAGGATCAGCAGCAGGATCAGCAGCAGGCTCTGGAGCAGGATACCCAGGACGCTGGAGCAGAAGATCCAGGAGCAGCAGCAGCAGCGACTGGAACAGGTGAGAAAATGGTCTTGTAGTGTCACAGAATATTCTGTGGCACTACAAGGCCCAGCACAGACACATCAGATGTGACCGCTCTGTAGAAATCCTCACCAAGTGTGAGGGTCTGCAGGGCGGTCACAGGGAGATGATGGGGTGGTGACAGGTGGAGGTAGTCAGGTAATCTGATTGGAGCAATCAATGTCACCAATGATTGCTCCAATCAGAGTTCCTGAATACAGGTGACCGGGCGGTCACAAGGAGGTGTTCTTTGATCTGCAGCCTAGGATCAGTGCTCCTCTGTTTCCGGCAATCACATTGCCGGAAACAGTGAGAAATGCTGTAAAGGGGTGTAAAGGGGTTAACAGAGCATGGATCGGGGGTCGGCAATTAGTTTTCTCAAGGGCTCACATGAAATACTGTGACTGTAGTGCAGGGCTAAACCAACACACTGAATTTAAGAATATTACTGGAAATATTAAGCAAAGTTATATTAATTTATACTGCTTACTATTGATGAGAATTAAGTATGTTGATCCACTGCCACTATTAGGCAATGTGCCCACAATGCAGAAACGCTCTGGATTTTTCCTGAGCGTTTCTGCATCTCCTTGGCAGAAAAAACTCATGTGGATTTTACATGCGTATTTTCAGCCCGGAACAAGCGTTTGTCACGCGTTTAGCACATGCGATTTCCCATGCGGGTTGTCAAGCGTTTTCTAAAAGATTTTGGCTTGGAAAAGTGCTTGACAACTTGGTCACACTATATAAATCCATGCAACCGTGTGACCAAGTTAGTTAAAAAAAAAGAATAAAAATGGTAAAAACTATAAAAAAAAACATTATACTCACCTTCCGATGGCCCCCGGTTTCCTTCTCCGTTCTCCCTGGTGGCCCGCGGTGGTGTAAAAGGACCTTCCATGATGTAATTTAGTCAGGTGACAGGTCACATGACCGCTGACGTTGACGAGCCACCGGGGAGCCAAGACACACCGGAGAGAAGACCGCAGGCCATCAGAAGGTGAGTATAATGTTTTTTTTTATTTTAATTTTTTTTTTACAGGTACTATGGTACCCGGGTCTGGATGAGAGTCTCCTCTTCTCCATCCGCACATTGAATTGCTTAATTTCCACATGTGTTCATGTAGTCATGCGGATATTATGCGATTCAATGCAAGTCAATGGCGGCAAAAACGCTGCGCTTACGCAAAATAGTTGGTAGTGCTGCGCTTTTTTCCGTAATAATAATCCGCAGCGGAAATTTCTGCAGCATGTGCACAGCACATGTGGATTATCATTGGGGAACATTGCAGACCTCCTACCAAGCGTTTTTTAAGCGTAATTGCCGCTGCGGAAACGCTTAAAAAATGCATAGTGGGCACACAGCCCACTAGAGCTTATTTTATTGTGTTCTTACTAGGAGCAGCCAATCAAAACCATATGATTTATGAATTATTATAACGTCTCATGCAGGGGCGGGCACTGAGACCAAAGGGTCCCTGTGCAAGAATTGTGTATGCCCCCCCCCTTCTTAAAGGGGACTTTCATTTTAATTATTTTTGTGCTCATCGGCTTGCGCTAGGGAAAAAAAATAATAAAATCAGAGTTACACATTTTCACCTAGTCTAAAAATAATAAGATCAGCGTTACTCATTTTCACCTAGTCTAAAAATAATAAAATCAGCGTTACTCATTTTCACCTAGTCTAAAAATAATAAAATCAGCGTTACTCATTTTCACCTAGTCTAAAAATAATAAAATCAGCGTTACTCATTTTCACCTAGTCTAAAAATAATAAAATCAGCGTTACTCATTTTCACCTAGTCTAAAAATAATAAAATCAGAGTTACTCATTTTCACCTAGTCTAAAAATAATAAAATCAGCGTTACTCATTTTCACCTAGTCTAAAAATAATAAAATCAGAGTTACTCATTTTCACCTAGTCTAAAAATAATAAAATTAGCGTTACTCATTTTCACCTAGTCTAAAAATAATAAAATCAGAGTTACTCATTTTCACCTAGTCTAAAAATAATAAAATCAGCGTTACTCATTTTCACCTAGTCTAAAAATAATAAAATCAGCGTTACTCATTTTCACCTAGTCTAAAAATAATAAAATCAGAGTTACTCATTTTCACCTAGTCTAAAAATAATAAAATCAGCGTTACTCATTTTCACCTAGTCTAAAAATAATAAAATCAGCGTTACTCATTTTCACCTAGTCTAAAAATAATAAAATCAGAGTTACTCATTTTCACCTAGTCTAAAAATAATAAAATCAGCGTTACTCATTTTCACCTAGTCTATTGATGTGTTTGTGCTCCTGGCCTGTCCGTGTTTACAGGCTGCAGTGGTAATATCTCATGTGACCACTGTAGCCAATCATAGGGTCAGCAGCTTGTTCCATCTACCAGGGAAGGCTGCAAAATACAATGCAGACATTACAGCACGGGATCGCATAGGATTGATTCATTTTGTGAGGTAAAATATTTCACTGCCTGTGTTTAAACAATATTTTACCTCTCAAAATGAATCCTATGTGAATCCTTTGTGATCCCCTGATGTAATGTCTGTATTGTCTTTGGCTTCCTCCTCCGCTCAGGAGCTGTGGTATTTTCCATACACGGTCAGACACAGACCATTTTTAAAATGAACTTTTGTTTGTGGGAAAACCCCTTTAAGCTCCAGCAGTCACGTGTTTTAGTCAGGACATCACGGCTGCAGCCTGAAAATAAAGACCAGGGCAGTAGCGGAAGAGGAATTGCTGACCCTGAGAGTATCCCTGATTTTATTGTTTTTCTCTAGGGCAAGCCTAAGGGCAGTAAAAGAATTAAAACAGAAATTCACTTTAAGCAACATTATTTGATGCAATAAAAACATGTTAGGCACACATCAAAAAATCACTTGTCACACACCAGACAAATGGCACAAGCACAGCGCAGACTTGAGAGATGTCACACAAGCACAGCTCTGACTTGAGAGATGTCACACAAGCACAGCGCAGACTTGAGAGATGTCACACAAGCACAGCGCAGACTTGAGAGATGTCACACAAGCACAGCTCTGACTTGAGAGATGTCACACAAGCACAGCGCAGACTTGAGAGATGTCACACAAGCACAGCTCTGACTTGAGAGATGTCACACAAGCACAGCTCTGACTTGAGAGATGTCACACAAGCACAGCGCAGACTTGAGAGATGTCACACAAGCACAGCGCAGACTTGAGAGATGTCACACAAGCACAGCTCTGACTTGAGAGATGTCACACAAGCACAGCGCAGACTTGAGAGATGTCACACAAGCACAGCTCTGACTTGAGAGATGTCACACAAGCACAGCTCTGACTTGAGAGATGTCACACAAGCACAGCGCAGACTTGAGAGATGTCACACAAGCACAGCGCAGACTTGAGAGATGTCACACAAGCACAGCGCAGACTTGAGAGATGTCACACAAGCACAGCGCAGACTTGAGAGATGTCACACAAGCACAGCGCAGACTTGAGAGATGTCACACAAGCACAGTGCACAAATCACACAAGTAGATGTGCACATATCAGAAAGATCACAAGAATAAGCTGCACACATCTTACAAGTACTCCAACACGCATCACAGAAGTGCAGGACATACCGAGGAATTCTGAAGAGACAAGTTAGAATGGCTCTACATTCAGGTTCTAAAATGGTCGTTCTGGAGGAATAGAAAGAGATAGATGTTACTTTATGTCACCAACTTATTCGTTCCATGTGTAGAAGACTTGGTGCTGTCCTTAACAATCATAGAGGTCATACAAAATACTACATGTAGTAGTTTTGGTGTAGGGTGCATCACTGAATTTGGGTAAAACTGAAGATTTTGTAATGAAAGTTATAATATTAACATTACTTTCATGCTATGGGTGAAAAAAATGTTCTGTGAAACTCCGTCTTGTCAGTATTTTGGAAACTGTTCTTGTGTTCAGTGAGGTATTAACTAAAATCCTACTTCTTGTAGTCACTTTATGCTGGGCACTGAAAAAAAAAAAAGATATTTATACATACCACTCACCTACATGTTACATACATTGTTTTATCACCCTGACTAATCAGTATTTCCTTTTATTACTGGCATGATATGCCTGCACTTTTGAGCATAGGTATGTACTGCACATTACCATTTCATGTTTCTTAACCCTGTCTCATGGTAATCAGTATTAACCTTTCTGACAGCCCCATTTTTCATATCTGAAACGTCACTTTATTTGGTAATAACTTTGAAATGCTTCTGCTAGTCATTCTGATATTTCTGATCTTCTTTTTGGAACAAATTGTACCTGTTGCAGCTGGTAAATTTTAAATTAATACGTTTTGTTGTTATTCATGAAAATATCCCAGATTTTCTAAAAATTTAGAAAAATGTGAAATTTTAAACTTAAAGCGGTTGTGCCACCATAAAGAATACAATTGACCAACCAGAAAAGGTGGAAATAAATCGTTTTGTAATTTATAGTGATTCAAAATTATGCTTCATTCAAAAGTTACTAAGCTTTTATTTTTCAAATGCTGTTCTCTGGCGCCCCCTGGCGTTATTCCACTACGTCCTGGTAGTAGGTGATCAGCTGGTCGGGTTTGCGCAGTTCCTTGCGTAAGAGCTCTCTACCCGCAGCATGCAAAATGTATTCTCTGTCACAACACTCCCTGCTGTAAGCACAGAGTGTGTGTGATTCACCCCCTCCCCCTGTGCTCATAGCTCACAGCTGATCTCCGGGTGAGATACCCCCTCCCAATGCACTCACAGCTCACCTCTGGGTCAGAAAACCCCCTCCTCCTCTGCTCATAGCTCTCAGTTGATCTCCGGGTGAGATACCCCCTCCCCCTGAGCTCATAGCTAATCTCCGGGTGAGATACCCCCTCCCCCTGAGCTCACTGCTGATCTCCAGGTGAGACATGGCCTCCCTCTGCACTCACACCTCATCTCCAAGTGAGATACCCCCTCCCCCTGCGCTCACTGCTGATCTCTAGGTGAGATACTCCCCTGCCCTCACAGCTCATCTCCGAGTGAGATACTCCCGTGCCCTCACAGCTCATCTCCGAGTGAGATACTCCCCTGCCCTCACAGCTCATCTCCGAGTGAGATACTCCCCTGCCCTCACAGCTCATCTCCGAGTGAGATACTCCCCTGCCTTCACAGCTCATCTCCGAGTGAGATACTCCCCTGCCCTCACAGCTCATCTCCGAGTGAGATACTCCCCTGCCCTCACAGCTCATCTCCGAGTGAGATACTCCCCTGCCTTCACAGCTCATCTCCGAGTGAGATACTCCCCTGCCCTCACAGCTCATCTCCGAGTGAGATACTCCCCTGCCCTCACAGCTCATCTCCGAGTGAGATACTCCCCTGCCCTCACAGCTCATCTCCGAGTGAGATACTCCCCTGCCCTCACAGCTCATCTCCGAGTGAGATACTCCCCTGCCCTCACAGCTCATCTCCGAGTGAGATACTCCCCTGCCCTCACAGCTCATCTCCGAGTGACATACTCCCCTGCCCTCACAGCTTATCTCCGAGTGACATACTCCCCTGCCCTCACAGCTTATCTCCGAGTGAGATACTCCCCTGCCCTCACATCTCATCTCCGAGTGAGATACTCCCCTGTCCTCACAGCTCATCTGCGAGTGAGATACTCCCCTGCCGTCACAGCTCATCTCCGAGTGAGATACTCCCCTGCCCTCACAGCTCATCTCCGAGTGAGATACTCCACTGCCCTCTCAGCTCATCTCCGAGTGAGATACTCCACTGCCCTCACAGCTCATCTCCGAGTGAGATACTCCCCTGCCCTCACAGCTCATCTCCTAGTGAGATACTCCCCTGCCCTCACAGCTCATCTCCGAGTGAGATACTCCACTGCCCTCTCAGCTCATCTCTTAGTGAGATACTCCCCTGCCCTCACAGCTCATCTCCGAGTGAGATACTCCCCTGCCCTCACAGCTCATCTCCGAGTGAGATACTCCCCTGCCCTCACAGCTCATCTCCCAGTGACATACTCCCCTGCCCTCACAGCTCATCTCCCAGTGAGATACTCCCCTGCCCTCACAGCTCATCTCCGAGTGAGATACTCCCCTGCCCTCACAGCTCATCTCCGAGTGAGATACTCCACTGCCCTCTCAGCTCATCTCCGAGTGAGATACTCCCCTGCCCTCACAGCTCATCTCTGAGTGAGATACTCCCCTGCCCTCACAGCTCATCTCCGAGTGAGATACTCCCCTGCCCTCACAGCTCATCTCCGAGTGAGATACTCCCCTGCCCTCACAGCTCATCTCCGAGTGAGATACTCCCCTGCCCTCACAGCTCATCTCCGAGTGAGATACTCCACTGCCCTCTCAGCTCATCTCCGAGTGAGATACTCCCCTGCCCTCACAGCTCATTTGTGAGTGAGATACTCCCCTGCCCTCACAGCTCATCTCCGAGTGAGATACTCCCCTGCCCTCACAGCTCATCTCCGAGTGAGATACTCCCCTGCCCTCACAGCTCATCTCCGAGTGAGATACTCCCCTGCCCTCACAGCTCATCTCCGAGTGAGATACTCCACTGCCCTCTCAGCTCATCTCCGAGTGAGATACTCCCCTGCCCTCACAGCTCATCTCCCAGTGAGATACTCCCCTGCCCTCACAGCTCATCTCCGAGTGAGATACTCCACTGCTCTCTCAGCTCATCTCCGAGTGAGATACTCCCCTGCCCTCACAGCTCATCTCCGAGTGAGATACTCCACTGCCCTCTCAGCTCATCTCCGAGTGAGATACTCCCCTGCCCTCACAGCTCATCTCTGAGTGAGATACTCCCCTGCCCTCACAGCTCATCTCCGAGTGAGATACTCCCCTGCCCTCACAGCTCATCTCCGAGTGAGATACTCCCCTGCCCTCACAGCTCATCTCCGAGTGAGATACTCCCCTGCCCTCACAGCTCATCTCCGAGTGAGATACTCCACTGCCCTCTCAGCTCATCTCCGAGTGAGATACTCCCCTGCCCTCACAGCTCATCTCCCAGTGAGATACTCCCCTGCCCTCACAGCTCATCTCCGAGTGAGATACTCCACTGCTCTCTCAGCTCATCTCCGAGTGAGATACTCCCCTGCCCTCACAGCTCATCTCCGAGTGAGATACTCCACTGCCCTCTCAGCTCATCTCCGAGTGAGATACTCCCCTGCCCTCACAGCTCATCTCTGAGTGAGATAAACCCTTTCCCTGCGCTCACTGCTGATCTCCGGGTGAGACACCTCCTCCCCCTGTGCTCACAGCTCAGCTCTGGATGAGATCATCTGCTTCACAGACTAAGCATGGGAAGTGTTTCCCTGCTATCGGGCTCTCAAGTCTGTGAAGCAGATGATCTCACCCGGAGATGAGCTGTGAGCGCAGGGGGAGAGGGTGTCTAACCTGGAGATGAGCTATGAGCTGTGAGCACAATGGGAGGGAGTATCTCACCTGGAGATCATCTGTGAACACAGGGGGGGAGGTATCTCACTCGGAGATGAGCTGTGAGGGCAGTGGAGTATCTCACTCGGAGATGAGCTGTGAGGGCAGTGGAGTATCTCACCCGTTGATCAGCTGTGAGGGCATGGGGAGGGAGTGTCTCACCCCGAGATCAGCTATGAAGCAGGGGGAGGAGGTGTCCCACCTGGAGATCAGCTATGAGCACAGGGGGAGGGGGTGAATGACAGACACTCTGTGCTTACAGCAGGGGGCCTTGTGACCAAGAGTACATGGTGCATAACAATAGAGAACAAATGGAAGTCAGCTCACCCTCCAGGGATTTCAGTGTGTTGAAGCCAGGAACAACGTGTGGTCACACTTGGAATCAATGCAAAAAAAGAAGTGAAAAATTCCATTAAGTCAAATTCCATTCAGCTAATATGTTACTTTAGACCCAAATTTTAGCCTGCACAATTTATTATGTAATTTCTCCTAAACGCAGCATTGCCCCATACACAGCAGACACTAATATTTTCTAGCTATATACAGTACATGGCATTAAGGGTAAACAAAGCGGTTGTGCCACCATAAAGAATACAGTTAACCAACCAGAAAAGGTGGAAATAAATAGTTTTGTAATTTACAGTGATTCAAAATTATGCTTCATTCAAAAGTTACCAAGCTTTTACTTTTATGAATGCTGCTCTCTGGCGCCCCCTGGCGTTATTCCATTACGTTCTGGTAGTGGGTGATCAGCTGGTCGGGTTTGGGCAGTTCCTGTCATAAGAGCTCCCAACCGGCAGTCTGCACAATGTATTGCAAGAAAAGAAATGAAAAATTCCATCTCCAAAAACGTTGTATTAAAAAATTCCAAGTTGTTATTACATCATTTTAACATCTGATGAGGTCACAAGGTACATGGGGATTCACATAGCAACACGTTTCCAATGCCAACCACCGTTCTTTGTCAAGCTACTATGACATGGTTCTGTGATCTTTTAAATATTTCCGAAACCAATTACAAATAATACACCGATTACATGACCAATGAGATCACACCCATATTAAAAAAAAACTCTTAACAACACACCCCAATAAGAACAAGTAGAGACAAATACATAGAAAGTTACATATCAAATACACTGCTCAAAAAATAAAGGGAACACTTAAACAACAGAATATAACTCCAAGTAAATCAAACTTCTGTGAAATCAAACTGTCCACTTAGGAAGCAACACTGATTGACAATCAATTTCACATGCTGTTTTGCAAATGGAATAGACAATAGATGGAAATGATTGGCAATTTTCAAGACACCCTCAATAAAGGAGTGGTTCTGCAGGTGGGGAGCACAGACCATATCTCAGTACCAATGCTTTCTGGCTGATGTTTTGGTCACTTTTGAATGTTGGTTGTACTTTCATACTTGTGGTAGCATGAGACGGACTCGACAACCCACAGAAGTTGCTCAGGTAGTGCAGCTCATTCTGGATGGCACATCAATGCAAGCTGTGGCAAGAAGGTTTGCTGTGTCTGTCACCGTAGTGTCCAGAGGCTGGAGGCACTACCAGGAGACAGGCCAGTACAAAAGGAGACGTGGAGAGGGCCGTAGGAGGGCAACAACCCAGCAGCAGGACCGCTACCTCCGCCTTTGTGCAAGGAGGAACAGGAGGAGCACTGCCAGAGCCGTGCAAAATGACCTCCAGCAGGTCACAAATGTGCATGTGTCTGCACAATCGGTTGGAAACCGACTCCATGAGGGTGGTATGATGGTCTGACGTCCACAGATGGGGGTTGTGCTCACAGCCCAACACCGTGCAGGACGCTTGGCATTTGCCACATAACACCAGGATTGGCAAAGTTGCCACTGGCACCCTGGGCCTACTTCTGAGGCATCTGTCTGTACAATGAAAGTTTCCTTGAAGTTGGGGCTGATGAGGACCGGCTGTCCATACAGGGCCAACTTCATGAACTGAAAGGCTTCTTCTGCCTGAAGGTTCGACTGAACCATTACTGATTTTTTTCCTTTCAAGAGATCGGTCAGGGCCGCCGTTCTCCCAGCAAAATTAGGTATAAACCGGCGGTAATACCCAAGGATGTCAAGGAACGCCCTCACCTGCTGTGTACTTGACGGTTTAGGCCAATTTTTTATGGCCTCAACTTTATTGATTTGGGGCTTGATAAATCCTCGGCCAATCACATACACCAAATATCGGGCTTCCTCTAACCCTATCGCACATTTTTTCGGGTTTGCCGTTAACTCCGCTGCTCTGAGAGAATCCAGCACTGCTTGTACCTGGGATAGATGCGTATGCCAGTCGGTGCTAAAGATGGTAATATCATCTAGATATGCGGAGGCGTACTCCTGATGAGACTTGAGCACTATGTCCATCAACCTCTGGAATGTAGCCAGGGCCCCATGTAACCCAAAAGGTAAGACCGCATAGTGATATAGACCCTCCGGAGTTATGAAGGCGGTCTTTTCCTCCTCCGATTTCGTGAGAGGTACCTGCCAGTAACCCTTAGTGAGATCGAGCATGGTAAAGTACTGGGCCTACCCCAGTCTCTCAATCAGTTCATCCACCCTGGGCATTGGATAAAGGTCAATCTTCGACACTTCATTTAGTTTTCGGAAATCGTTACGGAAGCGTAACGATCCGTCTGGTTTCGTAATCAGTACGATGGGGCTAGCCCACTCCGTCATTTCTCGATGACGCCTAACTGGAGCATCTGTTTTACCTCAGCCGTGATGGCTTGCCTCCGGGCTTCGGGTACCCGGTACGGTCTCATTCGCACCCTTACCCCAGGTTCGGTGACAATGTCATGTTGGAGAACTGTAGTCCTACCCGGTAGCTCTGAGAACACGTCGGTATTCTGCTGCACCAGTGAGCGAGCCGCCCGTCGCTGCTGTTTAGTGAGAGCATCACTTATCCTGACCTCTCCCCCGGACGCATCCCTTGCTGAAGGTAGAGAACTCTCTGGTGATATGCCCGGAGTGATGTCTGTAACTAACCACTCTCGATCTTTCCAAGGTTTTCGCAGGTTTACATGATAAAGCTGCTCCCGTTTCCTCCTTCCGGGCTGATACACCGGTAATTTACCTCCCCCACCTTTTCTCGAACCTCATATGGCCCTTGCCACTTGACCATGAGCTTACTCTCGGCTGTGGGTACAAGTACTAACACCCAATCGCCCTTGTTAAAAGACCTGACTCTGGCTCTTTTAATATATGTGCACCTCTGGGCTGCCTGGGCATCTAACAAATGTTCTTTCACGATGGGCATGACCGCCGCGATCCGGTCCTGCATGCTAGCCACGTGTTCAGTTATACTCCTATGTGGAGTCGGCTCTTGTTCCCACGTCTCTTTGGCTACGTCCAACAGACCTCTAGGGTGTCTGCCGTACAATAACTCAAAGGGAGAGAACCCTGTGGAAGCCTGGGGTACCTCACGGATGGCGAACATCAAATAGGGTAGCAACATGTCCCAATCCCTTCCGTCCTTAGAAACCACCTTTTTTAACATGAACTTGAGGGTTTTATTGAACCGTTCTACTAGCCCGTCGGTTTGAGGTTGGTACACCGAGGTGCGCAATTGTTTAATTTTTAGCAGTTTGCACAGTTCCCTTGTGATTTTGGACTTAAAAGGGGTCCCCTGATCCATCAGGATCTCCTTAGGTAGTCCAAGGCGACAGAACATAGCAAACAGCTCCTGTGCAATTTGTTATGCCAAGGTGTGGCGTATCGGTATAGCCTCCGGGCACCGGGTGGCACAGTCAACGACCACCAGTATATGTTGGTGGCCACGAGCGGATTTTACAATGGACCCTACCAAGTCCATTGCAATCCGTTCAAAAGGTACCTCTATTACTGGCAGGGGTACCAATGAGCTACGGAAACTTGCGGTGGGTGTGGTCAACTGACATTCAGGGCAGGATTCACAGTACTTTTGGACCTCCGCGTAAATCCCCAGCCAAAAGAACCGCTGCAAGATACGCTCTTACGTCTTTTTAACCCCCAATTGTCCACCCAGCTGGTGTGTGTGTGCCAACTGCAGATGGTACAACTGAGATACCACTAACTGTTCCACGACCTGGTCCCTGATTTTGTCTACCCTATAGAGCAACTCACTCTTGACTACCATGCGTGTAAATACAGTATCTGCACGGGGCTGTTGAGCTACGCCATTTACCTCTAACACCCTTTCCTGCGAGTCAGAGTGGCATCCTGTAGCTGAACTGTCCCAAACGTGTCCCGGGACACTTCCAGCTCGGGGATCGATGGGGTCTCCTCGACCTCTCCTGCCAGCACCTCTAGGGGAAACCTATCGGGGTCACACTCTGTCCCTAGGTTGGATACCACTACGGCAGGTACCCCTGAATCAGGTTCGTCGGGTACAGCGCCTGTAATACATTTTATCGGGGGAGAGTGGATTTTGTTTTTCCACAGAGTCCAGAACAGGGGCAAGTCTCTTTCCAACACAGTCCCATAGGGAAGAGTTTTTACCACCCCCACCACATGTTTTATGTCTCCACATGGCTTGGATAAAACTACCTGTGGTTGGGTACTCTCGGAGGTCCCCATGGATGCACACAACCCCCGACAGTCCGTCCACTGAGGTTGTCTCCTGCCACCATCGACCCATGTACCAAAGTCACTAGGCTCCCCGAATCTAGGAGGGCCTCTGTGGGGTACCCATTAACCAGTACCTGGCACAGTTGGGGTTCACTGTCAGAGGGGTCGGCGCTCGCAGTGCAGACAGTCTGGGCGTACATTGAGACCGGGTGGATAATCCCGCAGTCCATGGGTTCCGTAGTTAGGGGGCAGTTAGCAACCACATGTCCCTTCCCCTGACACCGTCAGCACCTAATGGTGGAGGTACTGTTAGGTCTTATGACTGTTTGGGAGGGAACAGGTCTCCTGCGACTCTCATTTCGGGGTACCCCTTCAGCACGGGTACGGTGCTGACTGTCCTCAGCAGAGGGGCGCGACCCCTTTCCAGGTTCCTGAGTTGGCAGGGATCGGTGTGACAGGGGGCAGAGTCCTGGATAAAGTCCTGAATGGCCGAGTAGCGCTCGATCAGGCTGACCACCTGGTCGAGTGTGCTGGAGTCCCCTTGCCCCACCCAACTTTGGATAGCGGCTGGCAGAGTCCTCACCAGCCGGTCAACCACCACCCTCTCCACCATCTGGGCTGGAGACAAAGTCTCAGGCTGGAGCAACCTCTTTACTAGCTGCAGGAGTTCATAAGCCTGAGACCGGGCGTGTCGGGTCTCCACATAAGCCTATGAAATTACATGCTGAGCCCTCACGTATGTATTGACTCCCAGTCGGGCAAGGATCTCACCTTTCAGTCTCTGGTCGTCCTGGGCGTCCTCCCGACTTAGGTCGAAGAAGGCCTTTTGGGCATCGCCGACCAGAAACTGAGCCACCACTTCTGCCCACTGGCCATCCGGTAGGTTTTCCCGCTCCTCTGTGCGCTCATAAATGGTCAGGAAGGCTTCCACATCGTCCTCCGGTCCCATCTTCCTCAACGCTGAGCGAACCTTGTCCCTGGCCTCGCGACGTTCCGGGGCTGGTGCCGTCGGCGTCTCCCGCAGGGCAGCAATCTGTTGCAGCAACAGTTCTTTGGTTTTTGCTGCTGCTGGTACAGTAGCTGCTGCTGCTGATTATGCTGCTGTTCCAGCTCCTACCTCTGAGACTGCAGCTGCTGCTGCTGGGTAAGTACCAGCTGCTTTAACAGCTCCTCCATTTTGTCCACGGGGTGGGGCTGAAAGGTGGCCGGCCGGATTGTGGTCATGCAGCGGCCAGTGGGGTATGCCTCAGTCACTATGCCCGCATTCTCCACCAAGCTGTAAGGCAGCGGTGTTCACAACCTGCAGTAACTGAGGCAGTGACCCAAGCAAGTCCAATATAAACAGCTTTATTCAGCAACTCACCGGTAAACAGAAAAGTCCTCTGGGATAACACAAGTCCTTAAACAACGGTTGCCATAGGCAACGGCCGCGCCGGGCCACTCAGAGCCTGACAGGTGCAGAGCCTTCCCAGGCGTGGGTTCAGCCACACTCAATCCTGATGAGCTTTCCTGCTATGCTCCTAGCAGGTTCCAACATAGAACCACACTAATCCTTAGTGCAGGGTTTTTAAAGGACCTGTGGCAAGAGCCACTGGAAAACCCGGCTTGGAGGGAGGAGGCCGCCCCACTGCCTTCCTGTAGCCTCCCCCAAGAAATGAAGGCCCTGCCGGGTTTTACTTAATCTGCCTTAGCCAGATAGCCTGACCAGGTCAATGCTCACCTTCATTCCTGCATTGCAGCCGGAGGTGAGCGTGTGACTGCAATGCACTCCAATGGATTTAATAGGTCTCTGTACACATTCTGGGGGATATATCACATCCCTCGTATACAATCCCAGTCACTGCATCATATTGGTTTCAGAAATATTTAAAAGATCACAGAATCATGTCATAGTAGCTTGACAAAGAAAGCTGGTTGGCATTGGAAACGCGTTGCTATGTGAATCCCCATGTACCTTGTGACCTCATCAGATGTTAAAATGATGTAATAACAACTTGGAATTTTTTAATACAACGTTTTTGGAGATGGAATTTTTCATTTCTTTTCTTGCAATACATTGTGCAGACTGCCGGTTGGGAGCTCTTATGACAGGAACTGCCCAAACCCGACCAGCTGATCACCCACTACCAGAACGTAATGGAATAACGCCAGGGGGCGCCAGAGAGCAGCATTCATAAAAGTAAAAGCTTGGTAACTTTTGAATGAAGCATAATTTTGAATCACTGTAAATTACAAAACTATTTATTTCCACCTTTTCTGGTTGGTTAACTGTATTCTTTATGGTGGCACAACCGCTTTAATTGTTTACCCTTAATGCTATGTACTGTATATAGCTAGAAAATATTAGTGTCTGCTATGTATGGGGCAATGCTGCGTTTAGGAGAAATTACATAATAAATTGTGCAGGCTAAAATTTGGGTCTAAAGTAACATATTAGCTAAATGGAATTTGACTTAATGGCATTTTTAATTCTTTCATTCCATTTTGCATTAATTAACCCCTTTATGGATTTGGACATATCCATACACCCAGGTCCCTGGTACTTAAAGGGGTTGTCCACTACTATGTAAAATATGGCAAAGCATTTTTATGTTGAAAAGCTGCTTCTTTGTAATTGCCTCCCTCTTCCTTTTCTGCCTGTGAGTGGCGCTATGACTGACCGCTCACAGGCATCACTTAACCCCCGGCTGCAGCCGGCTCTGACATCCGCTGATGTCACGACAAGTCCAGACTGCTGCCGGGGATCTCTCTCTTCCGCGTTCCATGGTGGCTGCTGGGTTGTGTGCGGGGTTATCCCCTCAAGTCATACCCAGCATCCACCGCATGCTGTCCCTCTCCCCATTCATTGGGAAAACGCGCGGTGGATGCTGGGTGTGACACGGTGGGGTAACCCCGCCTTCAACCCAGAAGCCACCACGGGGACCCCAGCGCTGAGTCACGCCTCAATAAACGGGACGTCAGCGGGGGTTCACGTGCTGCCTGTGAGCGGCCAGTGATAGCGCCGCTCACTGACAGAGGAAGGTAATTATAAAGAAGTTGCTTTTCATTATAAAAACGCTTTGGCATATTTTAAATATTAGTGTACAACCCCTTAAAAGCGCACCTCAGCATAAATCTACCATTAAGTGTAAGAGGACAATGCTGCCAGTTCCCTTTCATCTTGTTTCTGCCGGACATAACGTTTCACAATTACGCTACTTGGAGTCTATTCCTTTGAAAAGGCGAGGTGGCAACAGAATACACAGATTGAAGGAGAGGCAGGCATATGGCCTCAATCCAGAGTATGAACTGTCTTATTGATTAACATATTCCTTTGTTTCCTCTGTGTTATTTAACCAGTGGATTAGCGATATCTGTTGACATAATTTTACTGTTAAATACATACAGTACAGACCAAAAGTTTGGATACACCTCATTTAAAGATTTTTCTGTATTTTCATGACTATGAAAATTGTACATTCACACTGAAGGCATCAAAACTATGAATTAACACATGTGGAATTATATACTTAACAAAAAAGTGTGAAGCAACTGAAAATATGTCTTATATTCTAGGTTCTTCAAAGTAGCCACTTTTTGCTTTGATGACTGCTTTGCACACTCTTGGCATTCTCTTGATGACCTTCAAGTGGTAGTCACCGGAAATGGTCTTCCAACAATCTTGAAGGAGTTCCCAGAGATGCTTAGCACTTGTTGGCCCTTTTGCCTTCACTCTGCGGTCCAGCTCACCCCAAACCATCTTGATTGGGTTCAGGTCTGGTGACTGTGGAGGCCAGGTCATCTGGCGTAGCACCCCTTCACTCTCCTTATTGGTCAAATAGCCCTTACACAGCCTGGAGGTGTGTTTGGTGTCATTATCCTGTTGAAAAATAAATGATGGTCCAACTAAACGCAAACTGGATGGAATAGCATGCCCCTGAAAGATGCTGTGGTAGCCATGCTGGTTCAGTATGCCTTCAATTTTGAATAAATTCCCAACAGTGTCACCAACAAAGCACCCCCACACCATCACACCTCCTCCTCCATAATTCACGGTGGGAACCAGGCATGTAGAGTCCATCCGTTCACCTTTCCTGCGTCGCACAAAGACACAGTGGTTGGAACCTAAGATCTCAAATTGCACTCATCAGACCAAAGCACAGATTTCCACTGGTCTAATGTTCATTCCTTATGTTCTTTAGCCCAAACAAGTCTCTTCTGCTTGTTGCCTGTCCTTAGCAGTGGTTTCCTAGCAGCTATTTTACCATGAAGGCCTGCTGCACAAAGTCTTCTCTTAACACTTGTTGTAGAGATGTGTCTGCTGCTAGAACTCTGTGTGGCATTGTCCTGGTCTCTAATCTGAGCTGCTGTTAACCTGCGATTTCTGAGGCTGATGACTCGGATAAACTTATCCTCAGAAGCAGAGGTGACTCTTGGTCTTCCTTTCCTGGGGCGGTCCTCATGTGAGCCAGTTTCTTTGTAGCGCTTGATGGTTTTTGTAACTGCACTTGGGGACACTTTCAAAGTTTTCCCAATTTTTCGCACTGACTGACCTTCAATTCTTAAAGTAATGATGGCCACTCATTTTTCTTTATTTGGCTGCTTTTTTCTTGCCATAATACAAATTCTAACAGTCTATTCAGTAGGACTATCAGCTGTGTATCCACCTGACTTCTGCACAACACAACTGATGGTCCGAACCCCATTTATAAGGCAATCCCACTTATTAAACCTGACAGGGCACACCTGTGAAGTGAAAACCATTTCCAGTGACTACCTCTTGAAGCTCATCAAGAGAATGCCAAGAGTGTGCAAAGCAGTCATCAAAGCAAAAGGTGGCTACTTTGAAGAACCTAGAATATAAGACATATTTTCAGTTGTTTCACACTTTTTTGTTAAGTATATAATTCCACATGTGTTAATTCATAGTTTTGATGCCTTCAGTGTGAATGTACAATTTTCATAGTCATGAAAATACAGAAAAATCTTTAAATGAGAAGGTGTGTCCAAACTTTTGGTCTGTACTGTAATTTTATGTGTTTCCTACATATATATCCTAATTGTTTTTTTCCCCCTTTTGTCTTCCTTTAGGTCATTTGAACGCTTCACCAGGTATAAAAAAAAACTTACTTTTGGCTCTTACTTTTCTTGTCTATGTTTGCCATCCCATTTCCCCTTTTCTGTATTCTTTCTTTTTCTTTGTTTTATCCTTCTGACTCATTCTACACATCTACCATGCCCTATTTCTTTAATTATGTTGTTCGCGTGTGCGCCGTTTAACCTTGAGTGCTAGATTCATGGTGCTCTTCTTTCAAGTCCTGCTCTATGGTACCATGTTCCCTATGCTCAGACTTTTGAGTAAAATGGTGCTCGCGTGTGCACAGTAGCATCTCTCGGCAACCAAAAGATGCTACTGCACATGCGCGGGCGTCCATGTTGGGGATGTAAATTTCACATGGGCAGAGAAATTACACAGGCAGTATGTAAAAGAGTAGGCAGGTCACTGAAAGCACAGTGACCTGTCAGAGGAAAGAGATAGGAATACATGAATACAGAAGCAGAGCACCAGAGCACATACATATCATTATGGCAGCAGAACTGAAACTAAAGATGATAAAAGAACCACTGGACGTATTACAACATCCAAGGTATCATTTTACTCAGTTTAACGGCGCCCACCTGACAGTGTATGTAGTTTTCTAAGCACAATCCTGCTGACAGGTTCACTTTAACAAACTTGGACGTATGGATACCTCATGGCGATAGACATCGATCGGAGCATTTAGAGAGCTTGTATAGGGAGGAAGCCCTCTCTGCCCTTGGATTGGCGCCCCAAAAATCAGAATAGAAAGCGATCAAAAAATGTCATGTGCCTGAGAATGATACCAATAAAATGTCAACTCGTTCCGTAAAACAAGCCCTCACATGACGCTGTTGGACAAAATCTGGAAAAATTATAGCTCTCAAAATATAGTGATGCCAAAAAAAAAGCGTCTTTTAGTGTGTGACAGCTGTCAAACAAAAAGAAAACGATTAAACCTACAATAATCTCCAAGAGGAATATTCTGTCCCCATGGCTGTGCTGTAAATATAGGGTGCTGTGTCTTCACCTTTACTTACAAGGGAGATGGACACAGATAGCTTTAACTCGGCTGCAGGCAGGCACGTTGTAAAGAATTCAGAAGAAGCTTTATTTATCTTGAGAAATCTTGTAAGAATGCATGCATCAACAGCAAGTAAAAATAACTTTTCCTGAGACAGGCTGTAAGCACATGAGCTCCTAATTGTTGCAAGATTGAGAATTAGGAAAGGCTGGAAGAAGAAGGGAGGGGCTAGCTACATCACAGTCACATAAGAGGGAGACAGGGAGAGAGAAGGGACAAACTTCAAGGAAGGTGAACCTTGCAGCAATGCAATCAAACAGTAATACACAGCAACTGTAAAAAGTTCAGTATATAGTCAGCAAATTTCCCATTCATGGGACGTAACACTCCCCGTCTGAAATCTTTAGATTTTAATGATTCGTTTAATGTGATGTTTTCTGGGAATGTCATGGTAGACCTGAAAGACAAAAGAAAATACACAAGCAAACAACAATAACAGTAATAGTTGTAGTCCAATTTTCCATTGAAGTCTTCAACAGCCGGATAATCCGAGTCCAAAACAGAAACCCATTTTCGGATTGGGAAAGCCGCAATGTGCAAACACTTCCACCAACCTAAGAATCCACTGGGAAAAGTTCAAATGTCCCAACACAGCTGGAAGTATATGGCGGTAGGCTCTCCGTCGTAAGCTGTGTCCTGAAGCAGTGTCTTTCATGTGATGACCTCCTTTTGTAAAAGGAGTAGAAGTTCAGTGACTGGACGAAAGAAAACGCGAGATGACCTTGCCTTCTACCTTACAAGTCTTTCCATCATTGCTTGGTGTAACCTTGGTGATAAGACCCATTGGCCAGTCATTGCGATGAGCTTCTTTATCTTTAAGGAGGATGAGGTCTCCCTCTTGGAGGTTAGGTTTTGCAGTCTGCCATTTGTGACTGGTTTGAAGTAAGTGCAGGTATTCAGCCTTCCAGCGGTGCCAAAAGACATTAGAAAAGTGTTGTACCTGTTTCCACTGACACCTGTAAATGTCTCTGTCCACAAACTTCCCTGGAGGGATTTCAGCATCTCCAACCTTCTGAGTAAGAAGTGTGGCAGGAGTAAGAATCATTGGAGCTTTGGGGTCCGATGATAATGGTACCAATGGTCTTGCATTTATCACAGCAGACACTTCAGCAAGGAAGGTAACCAGGACTTCATGGGTGAGAGGTAGCTTATGATCCAGCAACATCGAATCAAGGATTCCTCGAGCAATGCCAATCATGCGTTCCCAGGATCCTCCCATATGCGATGAATGAGGAGGGTTGAACACCCAAGTGCACCCATTGTCAGTCTAGAAGTTGTCTAACTGTAGTTCCTTGCACGCTCCCACAAAGTTAGTGCCACAGTCAGATCTGAGCTATTTGGCTGGTCCCCAGATAGAAAAGAATCTTCTGAGAGCATTTATGAAGCAAGAGGAATCCATGGATTCAATTTCCTCAATGTGAACTGCTTGGATGCTAAGACAGGTGAAAAGCACAGCCCACCACTTACTTTTTGCGGCTCCACCACGGGTCCTTCTTGTAACAACCGACCATGGTCCAAAAACATCTACTCCGACATATGTGCATGGCTGGTCTGTGTTTAGCTGATCTGCTGGGAGATTTGCCATCTGTAGATGTTAGTGTTTTCTTCTTACTTTTTCTCACATAAAGCATTTATGGAGCTCTGAGGAGACACATCTCTTCATCCCCACGATCCAGAGGCCAGCGGACCTTATGATGCCTTCGGTAAACTGTCTGCCTTGGTGCTGCACTTTTTCATGATGGTGATGGAACAATAGCGTAGCATTGTAGTGCCGACCCGGAATGATGATACGATTCTGCTCCTTATTACATAGATCAGACTTCTCTATATGACCATCCACCTTTAACAGTCCGTAATGATCGACCACTGGGTTCAATTCAAGCAGTAAACTGTTCTTGGACAGGCTGGTACCCTTTTGTGACACTGTCGATCTCGTGACCATATTCTTGTTGCACTCACCGCTGAATTGCTCGGCATGTCTGATGTCAGCAACAGTAGGGTATCCTCTACACATGTGCCAGCCACAACACTGATGATTTGTCACTGGCAAAGGAATGAGCGATGTGAACAAGACGAGCTATGGCCCGCACAACAGCTGACCATTTTGAGAAGCTTTCAAAGCGGTGAGATCTTAGTTTTGATTTTGGCATCACAGAAGTGTAGCGAGTAGAGGTGATTGGTCTGATCTCTTTTTCAGACTCCGGTTCCACCAGCTTATAAGTGTTGTTGATGTCCTTTGAACTAGAATCCTTATATAAGAGACTTGGAGGTGACAGCCACATGTTGTCATTGAGCTTAGACGCGGCTGTGAATCTTGTCCCTCGGTCAGCTGGGTTCAGGTCAGTAGAGACGTAGTGCCAGTATTCAGGGATAGAAAAGCTTCTGATACGCTCTACTCTATTGCTGATGTAGACGTAAAATTGTTTTTTTGGTTGTAAATGTAACCAAGTACCGCTCTACTGTCTGTGTAGAATGTAAATGAATCAATCACAATGTCAATTTCATCCTTTATAGCTTCAGCTAATTCCACTGCCTGTACGGCAGCACAAAGTTTGAGTATTGGTACAGAGTGAGACGGTTTCAGTGTTAGTTTTGCCTTGCCAAGGATGAATCCACAATGTACCTTGTTGTTGCTTTCTGAGGTTTTCAGGTAGGCTACTGCAGCTATGGCCTCTGTAGATGCGTCGGAGAAAATGTGGATTTCTCTCCTGGTGGAGGCTGAAAGGGTGCTTAGGGAATAACTGCGTGAGACTTGGACATGCTCTAAGACCTTCAGAGACTTCTTCCATATCTCCCACCTTTGTTGTTTCTGGGATGGTAGCGGAGTGTCCCAATCCATGCTCTCGGGGGTCAACTGTCTCAACAGTATATTGCAGTGATGGCAAACCTTTTACAGACCGAGTGCCCAAACTGCAACCCAAAACCCACTTATTTATCGTAAAGTGCCAATATGGCAAATTAACCCGAATACTGAGGATTTAGTTTAGGAAAAACAACTCGTACAGAGAGCTGGTGAGGGCAGCATAGAGCAGCCACAGAAAGGAGCAGGGTATGAGACTGCAGAAATAAAGAATGTGCTCACTCCCATCTTGGTATATGCCAAAATCCATGTATATATGTTGCCCCCCCCCCACCAATCCATGTATATATGCTTCCTCCCCCCCACCAATCCATGTATACACAGTGGTGGCCAAAAGTATTGGCACCCCTGCAATTCTGTCAGATAATACTCAGTTTCTTCCTGAAAATGATTGCAATCACAAATTCTTTGGTATTACTCTCTTCATTTAATTTGCTTGCAAGGAAAAAACACAAAAGAGAATGAAGCAAAAATCAAATAATTGATCATTTCACACAAAACTCCAAAAATGGGCCAGACAAAAGTATTGGCACCCTCAGCCTAATACTTGGTTGCACAACCTTTAGCCAAAATAACTGCGAACAACCGCTTCCGGTAACCATCAATGAGTTTCTTACAATGCTCTGCTGGAATTGTAGACCATTCTTCTTTCGCAAACTGCTCCAGGTCCCTGATATTTGAAGGGTGCCTTCTCCAAACTGCCATTTTGAGATCTCTCCACAGGTGTTCTATGGGATTCAGGTATGGACTCATTGCTGGCCACATTAGAAGTCTCCAGTGCTTTCTCTCAAACCATTTTATAGTGCTTTTGGAAGTGTGTTTTGGGTCATTGTCCAGCTGGAAGACCCATGACCTCTGAGTGAGACCCAGCTTTCTCACACTGGGCCCTACATTATGCTGCAGAATTTGTTGGTAGTCTTCAGACTTCATAATGCCATGCACACGGTCAAGCAGTCCAGTGACAGAGGCAGCAAAGCAACCCCAAAACATCAGGGAACCTCCGCCATGTTTGACTGTAGGGACCGTGTTCTTTTCTTGAAAGCCTCTTTTTTTTTCCTGTACACTCTATGTTGATGCTTTTTCCCAAAAAGCTCTACTTTTGTCTCATCTGACCAGAGAACATTCTTCCAAAACGTTTTAGGCTTTTTCAGGTAAGTTTTGGCACACTCCAGCCTGGCTTTTTTATGTCTCGGGGTAAGAAGTGCGGTCTTCCTGGGTATCCTACCATACAGTCCCTTTTCATTCAGACGCTGAGTGATAGTACGGGTTGACACTGTTGTACCCTCGGACTGCAGGGCAGCTTGAACTTGTTTGGATTTTAGTCGAGGTTCTTTATCCACCATCCGCACAATCTTGCGTTGAAATCTCTCGTCAATTTTTCTTTTCCGTCCACATCTAGGGAGGTTAGCTACAGTGCCATGGGCTTTAAACTTCTTGATGACACTGCGCATGGAAGACACAGGAACATTCAGGTCTTTGGAGATGGACTTGTAGCCTTGAGATTGCTCATGCTTTCTCACAATTTGGTTTCTCAAGTCCTCAGACAGTTCTTTGGTCTTCTTTCTTTTCTCCATGCCCAATGTGGTACACACAAGGACACAGGACAGAGGTTGAGTCAACTTTAATCCATGTTAACTGGCTGCAAGTGTGATTTAGTTATTGCCAACACCTGTTAGGTGCCATAGGTAAGTTACAGGTGCTGTTAATTACACGAATTAGACAAGAATCACATGATTTTTCAAAGGGTGCCAATACTTTTGTCCACCCCCATTTATAGGTTTGGTGAGGAATTATATCCAATTTGGCTTTAGGACAATTCTTTTTGTGTTTTTTTCATTGAAGACAAATTAAATGAAGAGAATAATACCAAAGAATTTGTGATTGCAATCATTTTCAGGAAGAAACTGAGTATTATCTGACAGAATTGCAGGGGTGCCAATACTTTTGGCCAGCATTGTATGAAGTCAGCACCCCATTTTTTTCATTATATTTATATAATTGAATATGAATTTCTTCTAAATGTGATCCTTGAAATTAATGTAAATAGGGTATAATGATATTTACATGAAATTATTTTCAAGATACCCAATTAATTTCTCTGTCAATTTCTTAATAGAATGAAAACCTACAAGCTGGCCATAAAGAATATATATATGGTCAGTAATCCCTAGAAAACTGAAAAAACTGATAAATAGCCTATTTTGGGGAAAAGGGGTGGTTATGTGGGAGAGAATAATCGCCCTAGTAGTCTATATCCCAATCCACGTGTTAGTGGACCCCAGAAGGACAAAAGAGGGATTTAATTCCAAAAATATCAATTTTATTAGAAATTTTAAAAATTACATCATAATTCACAATATAAGAGAAGGGAAGAAGAAGAGGTGGTAGGTAAACCATAGGGGCAGGTTTTAAGGAATAAAATCCTGCCAGGAGACTAATATCCCTAAACCAGCATAGAAGGTAAGCCAGGTACGCGTACTAGCTGCTATTTAAAAGATAATGGAAGGATCATATCAATCTATGTCCACACTAGTAATAACAGTGAGGTATAAAGCATGGTATACAAGATAATAATATTGATATGTGGGCATATGGCAGCATATATCAGATCATATAGCAGTGATATATGGGTAAGAGCATTAAACAAATAGCATTAGATAGATAGCATAAAACATGTACACCGGTGATACATAAGTGTAAATAGATCGATAGTGCTATTGATATAGTATTACTGTCTAGTCTGGAGCTGTCTAGTCTGGAGCTGCGGCTCTATAGAAAATCAATTACCTTGTGCCATATGAGAAGTGAGCTCCACATCCCCCCCAGCTCTCCAGGACACGCTGCTTTATCACTTCTCATATGGCACAAGGTAATTGATTTTCTATAGAGCCGCAGCTCCAGACTAGACAGCTCCAGACTAGACAGTAATACTATATCAATAGCACTATCGATCTATTTACACTTATGTATCACCGGTGTACATGTTTTATGCTATCTATCTAATGCTATTTGTTTAATGCTCTTACCCATATATCACTGCTATATGATCTGATATATGCTGCCATATGCCCACATATCAATATTATTATCTTGTATACCATGCTTTATACCTCACTGTTATTACTAGTGTGGACATAGATTGATATGATCCTTCCATTATCTTTTAAATAGCAGCTAGTACGCGTACCTGGCTTACCTTCTATGCTGGTTTAGGTATATTAGTCTCCTGGCAGGATTTTATTCCTTAAAACCTGCCCCTATGGTTTACCTACCACCTCTTCTTCTTCCCTTCTCTTATATTGTGAATTATGATGTCATTTTTAAAATTTCTAATAAAATTGATATTTTTGGAATTAAATCCCTCTTTTGTCCTTCTGGGGTCCACTAACACGTGGATTGGGATATAGACTACTAGGGCGATTATTCTCTCCCACATAACCACCCCTTTTCCCCAAAATAGGCTATTTATCAGTTTTTTCAATTTCTTAATAGAAGAGGTATAGTAACGCTCATGATGGTGTCATCAGCACTGGCTATATTGGAGTATTCGAAGCAGCGCAACACGGCACAAACGTCCTTCATGGAAGCCCATTCATTGGTGGTTAAGTGGTGTTGTTCTTCACAGCATCTCACCCCCGTGCGTGCTGCAGCTGAAACTCCACCATTGCCTGCTGCTGCTCACACAGTCTCTCCAGCATATGTAAGGTGGAGTTCCATCTTGGCACATTGCATATGAGGCAGTGAGTGTGAAGGTAGAAGTGATGCTGCAGCGCAGGCAGGTCGGCAGCCGCAGGGTGAGAACGCCAAAAGCATGCACATGCTGCCCTCACTTTCAGCAGCACCTCTGACATATGTGGGTCATTTTTAAGGAAGCTCTACACCACCAAATTCAGCACATGCGCCAGGCAAGGGATGTGAATCAAACCAGCTAGGCCCAGAGCTGCTAGAGTTTAGAAGAGAGTTTTCTTTTATTTCAAACATGTTTTCTGATGTCTCCTGTTGCTGTTTTATTTGTGCCATTTTCATCCTTTAAAAATCTGTTCATCTCTCAGAGGAAGTGACCATCCCTTCCCTTTTTTGTCACCCCTCTATCTACAGCCCACCTGGATTTACCACCTACTGTACAGTAAGTGTTTTACAATTTGTAGATATTTTTTAACTAAAAGTAGCAGCCTAGTAAAACTTTTTTTTTTAATTAATTCGGTCACTTGTCCACCAGACTACATCATTTTGCTAGTATTAATTTATTAAGTTGTTCTCATAGAGACTCCTTCAGAATTACATGTCTTTGTCTTTCCTGAGGAGGGTCACAAGAAATGAGTGCATTTGATTGAATTGCATGGTCTGTACCACACAAGATCTACACTGTGAAAAGCAAAATGACCTATGACAGTTACTGATGAGAATAAGACTGCTCCTGGCACACATGTATGAAGAAGATAAAGACAGTTTAGCCATCCTCACTAAATAGTTGTAATCTAATCATGTATTGGTGGTGGCAAATTCTGACAGGTTAAGCTGGAGAGCATAGAGGGCTTTATGGGGGAGTAGTTGGGGCAATTAGTCTTGGTTTCATCTCTCCACGTCTTGGCTGGTGCCATTCAGCCTCACTTCATTCACTTTCAGTATATATAACCCATGAGGTATAGTAGACAATGCGTTGGAATAAGCTGGTTTATGTCCTCAGTCATGCGCTTACATAGCACGGTGCCTAAAAATGAGCCTCTGTTCTGCACTTTTAATCATATTTGTCTATTGGAGAAAACGCTACTTTAGTGGTGCACAGTCTCAGCTGTATTATTGTCTTCTAATACTTTATTGACATGGATTACATACAGTACAGACCAAAAGTTTGGACACACCTTCTCATTTAAAGATTTTTCTGTATTTTCATGACTATGAAAATTGTACATTCACACTGAAGGCATCAAAACTATGAGTTAACACATGTGGAATTATATACTTAACAAAAAAGTGTGAAACAACTGAAAATATGTCTTATATTCTAGGTTCTTCAAAGTAGCCACCTTTTGCTTTGATGACTGCTTTGCACACTCTTGGCATTCTCTTGATGAGCTTCAAGAGGTAGTCACCAGAAATGGTCTTCCAACAATCTTGAAGGAGTTCCCAGAGATGCTTAGCACTTGTTGGCCCTTTTGCCTTCACTCTGCGGTCCAGCTCACCCCAAACCATCTCGATTGGGTTCAGGTCTGGTGACTGTGGAGGCCAGGTCATCTGGCGTAGCACCCCATCACTCTCCTTCTTGGTCAAATAGCCCTTACACAGCCTGGAGGTGTGTTTGGGGTCATTGTCCTGTTGAAAAATAAATGATGGTCCAACTAAATCCAAACTGGATGGAATAGCATGCCGCTGCAAGATGCTGTGGTAGCCATGCTGGTTCAGTATGCCTTCAATTTTGAATAAATGCCCAACAGTGTCACCAGCAAAGCACCCCCACACCATCACACCTCCTACTCCATGCTTCACGGTGGGAACCAGGCATGTAGAGTCCATCCATTCACCTTTTCTGCGTCGCACAAAGACACGGTGGTTGGAACCAAAGATCTCAAATTTGGACTCATCAGACCAAAGCACAGATTTCCACTGGTCTAATGTCCATTCTTTGTGTTCTTTAGCTCAAACAAGTCTCTTCTGCTTGTTGCCTGTCCTTAGCAGTGGTTTCCTAGCAGCTATTTTACCATGAAGGCCTGCTGCACAAAGTCTCCTCTTAACAGTTGTTGAAGAGATGTGTCTGCTGCTAGAACTCTGTGTACCATTGACCTGGTCTCTAATCTGAGCTGCTGTTAACCTGCGATTTCTGAGGCTGGTGACTCGGATAAACTTATCCTCAGAAGCAGAGGTGACTCTTGGTCTTCCTTTCCTGGGGTGCTCCTCATGTGAGCCAGTTTCTTTGTAGCGCTTGATGGTTTTTGCAACTGCACTTGGGGACACTTTCAAAGTTTGCCCATTTTTTTGGACTGACTGACCTTCATTTCTTAAAGTAATGATGGCCACTCGTTTTTCTTTACTTAGCTGCTTTTTTCTTGCCATAATACAAATTCTAACAGTCTATTCAGTAGGACTATCAGCTGTGTATCCACCTGACTTCTGCACAACACAACTGATGGTCCCAACCCCATTTATAAGGCAAGAAATCCCACTTATTAAACCTGACAGGGCACACCTGTGAAGTGAAAACCATTTCTGGTGACTACCTCTTGAAGCTCATCAAGAGAATGCCAAGAGTGTGCAAAGCAGTCATCAAAGCAAAAGGTGGGTACTTTGAAGAACCTAGAATATAAGACATATTTTCAGTTGTTTCACACTTTTTTGTTAAGTATATAATTCCACATGTGTTAATTCATAGTTTTGATGCCTTCAGTGTGAATGTACAATTTCCATAGTCAAGAAAATACAGAAAAATATTTAAATGAGGTGTATCCAAACCTTTGGTCTGTACTGTATGTGGAAATGAAAGCACTCATATTGAATGGCATAATACCTTTCCATGTAGTTAGTTAAATTACTAATATTTTTTCCTAATGTAGTATGTGTTGTTGCAAATACTGTATTTATAGAAGGTAAAACTAGTTTCTGCATTATATAGTGACACATTTTGTGCATATTTAGACACTACTTACTTCCTGACATGCTGGAGGATGACCCGGATCCTTATTTTGGGAATATGAACAGCTCTCCCGAATTGCCAGAACCATTCCTTATACCGCAGGTAAAATACTGTGTATGATAGTCTGTGTGACGCATTTTGAACTGTTTCAACACATAATTTAAATGTATTGGGTATGGGCATGACCAAGTGAAGCACTACATTGTTTCATCCTTCATGTTGATGTCTATATTTAAATTTACATTCTGCCAATATTTGTTGTGATAGATTGGTTCTATTCATGTTTCATTAAAAAGAAAGTCTGCCTAAGTGCTCCATGTTAGAAGATTTTCTCCTCTCTACATGACAGGTTAGGAAGCTGTTAGAAAAGACGTCTCCGAACCGCAGGAGAGCGAGCTATAAAGAAGGTGAGATTGGAAGGACACAGAAAATATGACTGTCCATTTGATATAGCTTGAATACTAATATTCATCAAAGATGATTTTACTAAATAACACTTATTAAAGGGGTTTTCCATTTCAGAAAAGCCTGGTCTCCAGACGTAGTCCAGGATCGGACTGGGGAGTCTGGGGCCCACAGGGGTAATTGACTCTAGGTGCCCACCTACAGCAATATGCAAATATCTGTTATCCGCTATCCCTGTTATAGTGGAGCATTGACTGACGGCTCCGGCACATCTGCCGTGCATATACTATAACTGGGATGTACAATTACGATAGTATGCATTAAAGGGGTTCTTTGGTTAAAGCAAGTTATCACCGATCCATGGGCTCCACAGGATAGGTGATCACTTATTGATCGTTTTGGTCCGAACATTGGAAAAGCATCGGAAGCATGGGGAAGTTTTATCCCTGTCAGGACACTTATCCCCATTTTAAAATGCAGTGACAGATGGGATGTCTGACCGCAGCTCCATTCATTCTCTTGGGGGCTTCCAAAAAAAGAGCAGCGCTCGCAGCCACTGTGGGAATGATTGGATCAGTGATCGAGTCGCACATGAGCTCCAGTCTAATGGGGAGAAAAGCTTCACATTCTGCCGATTGTATGCCAGCAGTCAGGACCCGACCAATCAGT
Organism: Phyllobates terribilis; assembly: GCF_046119375.1. Lineage (NCBI taxonomy): Eukaryota > Metazoa > Chordata > Amphibia > Anura > Dendrobatidae > Phyllobates > Phyllobates terribilis. Next base: position 1,436,113 of record NW_027363110.1, read on the forward strand.
AACTTATCACTTATCCTGTGGAGAGGTGATTACTTGTTTTCACCAGAGACCCTTGTAAGTGTACCTCTGACGCTCTGGTACAACTCCTAAAATATATACTAAATTGGGTACAGTAGTTCAATGCAGTTTGTGGAAAATATTTTTTTCATAAGAATTTGGGAAAGTTATGAAATGTTCTATAAATGTCTGTCCTATTCCTGTTCTAAGGATCTAGACTTTTTTAAATTCATCACTTAAATATGAACCATGTATGAGGGAGTCGGAGTCGGAAAGATGGAAATTGAGGAATCAGAGTCTGGGTCGAAGGTTTGGCTTACCGACTCCACAGCCCTGCATATTACCGCCACTTACTGACCGAATAATACCACATACAAAGAACAAGTACGGCCACACCATGACCAGACCACATATTACCACCACAAAGTGACAATAATACCACATGCAAGGAAAAAATACTGCCACGCCATGACCGGACTACATATTACCACCACCACAAAGTGACCAAATACTACAATGCTGATCATGAATACAAACCACAATACTAACAACACTGTTATTACCACCAGCGACATTATACACAGGAGTTCTGTATATACACCGCGTGCAGAATTATTAGGCAAATGAGTATTTTGATCGCGAGATACTTTTTATACATGTTGTCCTACTCCAAGCTGCATAGGCTTGAGAGCCAACTACCAATTAAGTAAATCTGGTGATGTGCATCTCTGTAATGAGGAGGGGTGTTGACTAATGACATCAACACCCTATATAAGGTGTGCTTAATTATTAGGCAACTTCCTTTCCTTTGGCAAAATGGGTCAGAAGAGAGATTTGTTTGGCTCTGAAAAGTCCAAAATTGTGAGATGTCTTGCAGAGGGATGCAGCAGTCTTGAAATTTCCAAACTTTTGAAGCGTGATCACCGAACAATCAAGCGTTTCATGGCAAATAGCCAACAGGGTCGCAAGAAGCATGTTGGCCAAAAAAGGCGCAAAATAAGTGCCCATGAATTGAGGAAAATCAAGCGTGAAGCTGCCAAGATGCCATTCGCCACCAGTTTTGCCATATTTCAGCGCTGCAGCGTTACTGGAGTATCAAAAAGCACAAGGTGTGCGATACTCAGGGACATAGTCAAGGTAAGGGAGGCTGAAAAACGACCACCTTTGAACAAGAAACATAAGATAAAACTTCAAGAATGGGCCAAGAAATATCTTAAGACTGATTTTTCAAAGGTTTTATGGACTGATGAAATGAGAGTTACTCTTGATGGGCCAGATGGATGGGCCAGAGGCTGGATCAGTAAAGGGCAGAGAGCTCCACTCCGATTCAGACGCCAGCAAGGTGCAGGTGGGGTACTGGTATGGGCTGGTATCATCAAAGATGAACTTGTGGGACCTTTTCGGGTTGAGGATGGAGTGAAGCTCAACTCCCAGACCTACTGCCAGTTTCTGGAAGACAACTTCTTCACTTCAAGCAGTGGTACAGGAAGAAGTCGGTATCGTTGAAGAAAAACATGATTTTTATGCAGGACAATGCTCCATCACATGCATTCAACTACTCCACAGAGTGGCTGGCCAGTAAAGGTCTAAAAGAAGAAAAAATAATGACATGGCCCCATTGTTCACCTGATCTGAACCCCATAAAGAACCTGTGGTCCATTATAAAATGTGAGATGTACAGGGAAGGAAAAGAGTACACCTCTTGGAACAGTGTCTGGGAGGCTGTGGTGACTGCTGCACGCAATGTTGATCGACAACAGATCAAGCAACTGACAGAAACTATGGATGGAAGGCTGTTGAGTGTCATCATAAAGAAAGGTGGCTATATTGATCACTAATTTTTTTGTTTTTGCATGTCAGAAATGTTTATTTCTAAATTTTGTGCACTGATATTGGTTTACCTGGTGAAAATAAACAAGTGAGATGGGATTATATTTGTTTTTCATTTTTTCATTAAGTTGCCTAATAATTCTGCGCAGTAATAGTTACCTGCACAAACAGATATCCTCCTAAGATCTAAAAAAAAAACCACTCCAACTTCCAAAAATATTAAGCTTGGATATTTGAGTCTTTTGGGTTGATTGAGAAGATAGTTGTTGATCAATAATAAAAATAATCCTCTAAAATACAATTTGCCTAATAATTCTGCACACAGTGTAGTGTCAGTGTACAGATAATATAGTGATCACTAGTGACATTATAAACAGGAGCTCTGTGTATAGTGTACAAATAATACAGTGATCACCAGTGACATTATACACAGGAGCTCTGTATATACTATATAGTGTAAGTGTTCATGTAATACACTGACTCACCAATGATGTCTCTAGGTGAAGTCCTTCATCTTCGCTTTTCTTCTTCATCTGGTACAGACCGCCATCACTTCTTCCAGTCATGAATCATCTCTGCAGAAAATAACACACAGTTATCAATAACTGATCTCTTCTAGAGCACATTCCCACTTTTTCCCCCCTGACTTCTACACTACACCAGTTGAAGAAAAAAAAGCGACATAGTGCCGCCCTGCACAGTAACAGGACCCCACTTTTGGTCCCTCCCATGGAAAACAGTTTCCTAAAAAGTAAATTATATTACAGAAGTAATAATGTTCATAATTGGAATCTAAAGTAATTATGTTCCCCACTCGCCACCATAAACAGTAATTAAGTCGCTTGTCCAGCCTGGCTCCCCCCCATATATCCCTTCTGTTCCCCATATGTCCAGCGTGGCCCCTTTATATTTATCCTAGCCCACGTGTATCGAGCCTGCGCCCCCCCCCCCCATATATCCATCCTGGCCCCCATGTGTCGAGCCTGCCCCCCCCATATATCCATCCTGGCCTTCATGTGTCCAGCTGCCCCCCATATATCCATCCTGGCCTCTGTGTCCATTCCCCCCCCATATATCCATCCTGGTCTCCATCTGTCCAGCCTGCCCCCCCATATATCCATCCTGGCCTCCATGTGTCCAGCCTGCCCCCCCATATATCCAACCTGCCCCCCCCATATATCCATCCTGCCCCCCTTCCCATGTGTCCAGCCAAACCCCCCATCCTTACATGTTCAGCCAGGCCCCCCCTTATGTATCCAGCCAGCCCCCCCATTTATGTGTCCAGCCAGGCCCCCTCACCCATGTGTCCAGCCAGGCACCCCCTTATGTGTCCAGCAGGCTCCCCCTTATGTGTCCAGGCAGGCTCCCCCTTATGTGTCCAGCCAGGTTCCCTCCCCTCCCATGTGTCCAGCCAGGCTCCCCCCTTATGTGTCCAGCTAATCTCCCCCTTATGTGTCCAGCCAGCCACCCCTCCCATGTGTCCAGCCAGGCACCCCCTTGTGTGTCCAGCCAGGCTCCCTCATGTGTCCAGCCAGGCTCCTTCCTTATGTGTCCAGCCAGGCTCCTTCCTTATGTGTCCAGCCAGGCTCCCTCCTTATGTGTCCAGGCAGGCTCCCCCTCCCATGTGTCCAGCCAGGTCTCAGTTGTGTGTCCAGCCAGGCCCTCTTGTGTGTCCAGCCAGGCCCCCCCCCCTTGTGTGTCCAGCCAGGCTCCCCCTCGTGTGTCCAGCCAGGCCCACCTTGTGTGTCCAGCCAGGCCCCCCCCTTATGTGTCCAGGGAGGCTCCCCCTCCCATGTGTCCAGCCAGGCCCCCCCCTTGTGTGTCCAGCCAGGCCCCCCTTGTGTGTCCTGCCAGGCCTCCCCCCTTGTGTGTCCAGCCAGGCCCCCCCTTGTGTGTCCAGCCAGGCCCCCCCTTGTGTGTCCAGCCAGGCCCCCCCTTGTGTGTCCAGCCAGGCCCCCCCCCTTGTGTGTCCAGCCAGGCCCCCCCTTGTGTATCCAGCCAGGCCCCCATCCCATTCTGCATTCATTCACACACACAAAGATTCCTCTTAATATAATCAAAATATAAACCAATAACTCTAGTATTTTTCATCTTTGCAGGATACAACCAGGCTCTGTAGTGTTGGTTGGGGAAATAGGATGCTTGTCCCTGTAGTGTGTTCTTATACATAATAAGCCAGCATGGTGCACTACATGCATCTATGTGACTGGCACATTATACAGGTTTTATTCATGTGCATTTAAATTCTAATCATTCACCCCTTTCCCTATGAATGGTCGGTGTGAGTGGTTGTTCATCAGTATGTTGCACCTGTGCTACCTCCCATCTTTTATCCCTGGAGTTTGTCTGTATCCAGCAGTTAAATTAAGAATAAAAATAGGATTTTTTTTTTACAAAATCTTCAGTTTTTCTCAAATTTGTTAATGCAAAAATGTATACACCCCACATCAAAAACTACTACTTGTAGTGTTTTGTATGACCGCCATGACTTTTAAGGACAGCAACAAGTTTTCTAGGCATGGAATGAACAAGTTGGAGACATACTGCAACATCTATTTTTTCCCTTTCTTCAAGAACAACCTCTTTAGAGCCTGGATGCTGGATGGAGAGTGATGCTTAAAGGGGTTTTCCTCACAAAAAAAAGTACATTTTAATCAATAGATTTTGGAATAATAAGTTCCACAATTGTATGTGTTTAAATAAAATGTTCCTGTGTTGAGATGATGTTATAAATGTGCCCCTGCTATGTATGGCGTAATTGCCGTGTCTGATCGTACAGGGACCTGGTCTGATCATTCCATAGCTCCTGGGCAGGGGGAAGCAAAAGAATATACAAACATTACAGCAGGGGGTCACAACTGATTCTTTTTGTGAGGTAAAACATTTCCCTGCCTGTTTTTAAACAATGTTTTACTTCAAAGAAAGAATCATCTGCGATCCCCTGATGTAATATCAGTGCACATTTTTTTTCTACCCCCTGCCCAAGAGCTGTGGTATAATCAGACCATGTTCCTGTACAGTCAGACACAGCCATTACACAGTACACAGCAGGGACACATTTATAAGATTATCTCAGCACAGGAACATTTTTTAAACATATCCAATTGTGGAAATTATTAGTATTCCAAGATATATTGATTAAAATGTACTATTGTTTGTGGGAAAACCCCTTTATTTTGTCTCTTCAGAATTCCCTGAAGGTCTTTTGATTGGGCTCAGATTAATTCTTGGCGACTGAATCTCTTTCACCCTGTTCTTTTTCAAAAATGCAACTTATGTGTGTTTTGGATCATTGTCATGTTGGAAATTGCATGTCTACCAAGGGCACAGAGTTATGGTTGCAGATTTTCTTTCAATATAGAGCAGTACATCTTTGAACTCATGATACCTTCAATGAAATATAGCTCCCCAGCACCAGCAGTACTCATAGAGCTCCACATAAGGATACTGCTGCCACCATGTTTTAGTGTTGGCATTATGCATTTACAAATATGAAATTAGAAAAATGCATGATGCCTACAGTGAAACATGGTGGTTGCATCAGTATCCTTAAGTGAGGCTGCATGAGTGCTGCTGATGTCGGGAGCTACATGACTATGATCCAAAGCACACATATGTTGCATTTCTGAAGAACAGATTGAAAATGATTCAGTGAGTATGTCTTCTAATCTGAACCCAAATGAAACACCTATGGGAGAAATTCTGAAGAGATAAGTTGAGCATCACGCTGCATCCAGCATCCAGTCTCTAAAAAGATTGCTTTTATGCCGCCAAGTTGTTTATTCCACTCCTAGAAGAGCTGCTTTTTTCTTGCTATAATACAAATTCTAACAGTCTATTCAGTTGAACTATCAGCTGTGTATCCTCCAGACTTCTGCACAACACAACTGATGGTCCCAACCCCTTTTATAAGGCAAGAAATCCCACTTATTAAACTTGACAGGGCACACCTGTGAAGTGAAAACCATTTCCGGTGACCACCTCTTGAAGCTCATCAAGAGAATGCCAAGAGTGTGCAAAGCAGTCATCAAAGCAAAAGGTGGCTACTTTGAAGAACCTAGAATATAAGACATATTTTCAGTTGTTTCACACTTTTTTGTTAAGTACATAATTCCACATGTGGTAATTCATAGTTTTGATGCCTTCAGTGTGAATGTACAATTTTCAAAGTCATGAAAATACAGAAAAATCTTTAAATGGGAAGGTGTGTCCAAACTTTTTGTCTGTACTGTATATATATAATGTATATATATATTATTTTTTCACCCTTACTAATAAGTGTTTCATTACTATACAGAGGAAGATTCTGAGGGAGATGATGCTTCACCTATAGGTATGTACTGCACAATACCATTCCATGTTTCTTAACCCTGTCTCGTGTAAATCAGCATTAACCTTCCTGACAGCCCCATTTTTCAAGTCTGATACGTCACTTTCTGCGGTAATAACTTTAAAATGCTTCTGTCAGTGATTCTGAGATTGTGATTTTGTTGTTGTAAAACATTTTACCTGTTACTACCGGTAAATTCAGATCTGTTGTTTTGTCTTTGTTCATGAAAATATTCCAAATTTTCTGAAAATTTTGAAAAATGTGCAATCTTTAAACTTGTATACCCTTAATGACATGTATATAGTGTAAGATGGCTGACGGACAGGTCCTTGAGGGGAAATATGTATCATCGAGGTTGGTAGCTTCGGTGATGTAAACCCGAGAAAGCATGCTCCAGCACGTATACTGCTGACAGTGTTAATAGGGCGTATCAGGCCGGTTTTAAGAGCAGTCATAAAAAATGGGTGGGAATGGCTGCCCACATATCCCCACCTCTGGAGCGTGGTTTGGTAAATAAAATAGAGACCAAATGTCTCATTCAGTGTCTGTGTCTGGAGACCTGTGGATCTCCAAGGCGTTAGTCTGTACTAAGGATTGGACACTGACCTGAGCAGGCGAACCGGTAACATTGTGTGGACATTTTACTTTGTGCTTCCACTTTGTGCCGGAAAACGCTATTTTTGTTTATGCTGTCTGAATAAACCAGTTTGGATTTCAATGAAAATGCTTCCTGTGTCTACCTCAACCGCAGACGAGTGAGTATTAAACCCTACAATTGGTGCTAGAAGCACAGTCACAAATCCCAAGGGGCAGTGTGACTGCTACAGGAAACCTTTTATGTCTTGGGTGAAGGCCGTCAGCCAGTAGGGGACGTCTGGCATCATGGAGGAGCTGATAAAGCAACTGGTGCAGGCTAATCTCCGGCAGCATCAACCGCAGCAGTGGCAGCAGCAGCAGTACAAGCAGCAGATAAACCTCCTAGCCGAGTTAATCCATGGCAGTTCAATCGCCCCACCCCCAAGTCCAAGTGATGACTCACTTGCCAGGAAGACGTTAAGAAGAGCCTTACAAAAGATGATCCCGGGTGATGAGGACGAGGCGTTTCTGACAATTTTTGAGAGGGTGGCGGAGCGAGAGATATTGCCTCCAGAGCAGTGGGCGGAGGTTCTGGCACCATATTTAACAGGGCAACAGCAGAAGGCCTATTATAACTTGGCCTTGCAAGATGCAAAAGAGTACATCAAGTTGAAGACTGAGATTTTGGCGTGCTTAGGAGTGACTCTGACTGACATGATGCGGGTGTACCACTGGGCCTATTGCAGTGACAAACCTTCCCGGTCCCAAATGTTTTACCTCCTACACTTGGTCCAAAAGTGGTAGCAACCGGAATCTTCCTCTCCAGCACATATAGTGGCGAGGATTGTGATGGACAGGTTCATACACTCCCTTCCAAGGCTGGTGCCATCCTGGGTTGCACAGGGAGATCCCCATAATGCCAATGACCTTGTGAGGTTGGTAGAAAGGTACCAGGCGGTCGAGAGTGCTTTGGGGAAGTAAGGGGTGGGAGCATCTCCATACTGTGGTTACCAACAGGGGGGATGGACACCCAAAAGTGGGGAACTAGAACCACATCTGGGGGGCATCCTAGAGTTCAGGAGGGGTCCCGAGTTGCTACCAAAGGCCCCATCCAATAACTTAATTTGTTGGCGATGTCACACCCCGGGTCTAATAGTGGCCTGTTGCCCTATGACCAACGAGCCAGTAGACTGCAGCACAGGACGGCGCTACTTTGCATATCCTGCTTGTAGTGCTGTCCCTCCACGAGGCGTGGGACCACAGGCATGCCCCGTGTCAGTGAATGGAGCGCAAATGACTGGTCTGTTCGATTCTGGGAGTTTGGTAACCCTAGTGAGGGCCATAATTCCTCATCGTCTGATTCTGCAGAAAAAAGTGGACATCTGCTGTATCCATCGAGACGCTAAGGACTACCCTGTGGTCCTAGTGGTCATAGGCACAAACTGTAGCACCGAGTCCCATGAGGTGGGCGTAGTCAAGGACCTGTTGCACCCTGTTATAATAGGGCAGGACTTTGCCTTGCTTTGGGACTTGTGGGAGAAAGGGAGGAAGCTGGGTTGTCCAGACCACAACCAGGTCGCTCCTAAAGAAACCTCGTCGCAGGCCGCAACCGACAGTTTTCCCTTTCATGTGCTTGTTGGGGGTGAGGATGAAGCAGCATCCCTGAGCTGGAGGTGGGGATACTTTGGAAACGCCCAGCTCAGGGACTGAACTCTAAAAGGTGTGTTTAATAATGTCACTGTTCTGAATGGTGTTGCTCAAGAGTCTAGGGCTGATACCTGATATCCGTACTTTGCTGGAATTGGGGAGTTACTATGTCAGGTCACGAAGCTCAGAAGAGAGGTAATCGATCAGTTACTAGTGCCAGGGCCGTACAGACGCAGGGTGTTAGATATGGCCAATGTACATGTCTTAGGTGGTCATCTGGAGGTAGAAAAAGCCCAGGAAAGAATCTTCCAGAGGGTCTACTGGCCCAGTTGTCACCGAGAGATTGTGAATTACTGTAGGTCCTGTCACACCTATCAGTTGACCTCCCCTGTGGCTCACTTCCGTAGCCCTTTAGTGCCACTACCTGTCATTGAGGTCCCAATCGATCGCATCACCATGGATCTAGTGGGACCCCTGGTCAAGTCCGCCAGAGCACATCAGTATATCTTGGTGGTACTGGACAATGCTACATGTTACCCGGAGGCTGTACCACCACGAAACTCCTCTGCCAAGTGCATAGTCCAGGAGCTAGTCCACATCTTTTCTAGAATGGGGTTGCCTAAGGAGATCCTAACGGACCAAGGGACCCCATTTATGTCAAGGGGGATGAGGGAGTTGTGAAAAATCCTGCAAGTCACACAACTCAGGACCTCAGTCTACCACCCCCAGACAGACGGCTTAGTGGAGAGGTTTAATAAAACCTTGAAGGCCATGTTGAAGAAGGTCGTAGAGAAAGACTGCCGGAACTGGTACTGTCTACTGCCGTACCTTCTGTTTTCTATTAGAGAAGTCCCACAGGCCTCTACTGGCTTCTCACCATTTGAGCTGTTATATAGCTGACAGCCCCTTGGACTCCTGGATGTAGCAAAGGAGACTTCGGAGGCGGGGTCTACACCCTACAGGAATGTAATCAAACATGTGGCCCAGATGCAAGAAAGGATTGTTGAGGCGATGCCTATTGTGAAAGAACACCTCCTCAAAGCACAAGAGGCACAGTCAAGGGTGTACTAAAGATCAGCGAGGGTGAGACACTTCCACCTTGGAAATTGGGTACTAGTGCCTACGGTGGAGAGCAAATTCCTGACCAAGTGGCAGGGCCCCTATGAAGTTCTTGAAAAGCTTGGCAATGTCAACTATAGAGTCCACTAACCAGGGAAAAGGAAGCCCTACCAGGTGTACCAGGTCAACCTGATCAAGCCATGGCGACATAGGGAGTTTGTGGAAGCTCCTGTTTGGTGGCGAAGACCAAAGCCCACGTGAAGGAAGTCAAGCTGGCAGAGTCGCTGTCACATGCCCAGATGCCACAGTGCCGAGAGTTGCTATAGCGGAACTGAGACCTGTTCTCAGAACTACCAGGGCGTACTCGGATCATAGAGCATGAGTTTCTTCCGGGTCATCATGTCCAAGTAAATATGAAGCCGTATCGGATTCCCGAAGCCCACCGAGAGGTGATTGCAAAAGAGGTGAAGCGGATGCTGAGCATGGGAGTCATTGAGGAGTCCAGGAGTGGCTGGTCCAGTCCCATAGTCTTAGTGCCAAAACCAAATAGAGAATGGCAGTTTTGCAATGACTATAGGAAACTCAACAAATTCTTGAAGTTTGACACCTACCCAATGCCCAGTGTAGATGAACTGTTTGAAAGGTTGGGGCCAGCCAGGTATATTACCACCCTTGACCTCGCTAAAGGAATTGGCAAATACCCATGTCCCAAGATGCCAAGGAGAAGACTGTCTTCTCAACGCCAGATTGTTGATTCTAGTACACAAGGATGTTGTTTGGGTTGCAAGAAGCCCTGGCTACCTTCCAGAGGACCATGGACTTGATTCTAGCTCCCCACAAGAAGTATGCAGCAGCCTACTTGGATGACATCGTGATCTATAGCCAGGATTGGGGAAGCCATCTGAGCAAAGTCCAGGCGATACTTGATTCTTTAAAGAAGGCAGGGTTTTCTATAAACCTGAAGAAATGTGCCATGGGCATTGAAGAAACCAAATACTTGGGTTATGTCGTAGGGAGAGGTGAAATAAAGCCCCAAATAAAGTCGACGTGATCAAGAAGAGTTGGCCACTACCCCTCTCAGGGAAACAGGTCAAAGCGTTCCTAGGCATCGTGGGCTATTACCGCCGGTTCATCCCTAACTTCGTCATGATAGCGGCCCCTTTGACAGACCTCCTTACAGGGACAAAGTCGGTTATGGCTAAGTAATCTCCAGAAGCTGAGACTGCCTTCGCGGAACTGAAGGTAGCTCTGTGTAAACAGACAGTTATGGTGGCACCGGATTTCTCAAATAAGTTTGTGGTCCAGACAGACATGTCAGATGTCGGGCTGGGTGCTGTCCTATCACAGGAAGTGAATGGGGAAGAGCATCCCATAATGTATTTAAGTCAGAATGTGACATCCTGTGGGAAGAATTACTCCATTGTGGAAAAGGCCATCAAGTGGGTGTTGGACACTTCAAGATACTACCTCTTAGGCAGGAAGTTCAGGCTAGTGTCAGACCATGCCGCACTAAGGTGGATGAGGGACAAGAAGGGGAACGATGCCGGAGTGACCAGATGGTCCCTAGCCCTTCAGGATTTTAGCTTCCATGCAGAGCATAGGCCCGGGAAACTGCATGGCAATGCTGATGCACTGTCGAGGGTCCACTGCTGTCGGGGTGGTGACTCTGCACCGTATGCCCCCTCTACTCCAGACTCATACACAGGTATATAGACTATTCTATACCCGCCTATATTGGTTTATTATTATGGAATAGTTTATACGTTAGGAGCTATTTCCATCATTGCCCCTCTCTTGCATCCTGTGGTTCTTTTGCACAATATTTATTTACACCCTGATAGAGGTAGTACATATGTTTTCCCCATATCTAATACATATAATCTGTATTGATATACACCTGGTTCCTTATTGTTTTATTTATATGTGTATTATATATATATATATATATATATATATATATATATATATGTATATATATATACACATATACATAATGGGTATGGAAAGTATTCAGACCCCTTGTGATCCTCCTTGAGATGGTTCTACTCCTTCATTGGAGTCCAGCTGTGTTTAATTAAACTGATAGGACTTGATTTGGAAAGGCACACACCTGTCTGTATAAAGGCCCCGTCACACTAAGCGATGCAACAGCGATCCCGACAACGTTACGACCTGTCAGGGATCGTTGCTGCATCGCTAATACATCGCTGGTGAGCTGTCAAACAGGCAGGCTCACCAGCGATCAGGGGAGCAGCGATATCGTGGAAAGAATCGTTCCACGATGTCCTGCTCCCGTCACCAGCCTGCTGCTTAAGCAGGAGCAGGCTGGTAACTATGGTAAACATCGGGTTACTAAGTGCGCGTGTGCCCCTAGTAACCCGCTGTTTACCATGGATACCACTCTGCTACGGTGCGCGGGAGCCTCCGCGCACCGTAGCAGAGTGGTATCCATGGTAAACAGCGGGTTACTAAGTGCGCGCGTGCCCCTAGTAACCCGATATTTACCATGGTTACCAGCCAGTTCTTTGGTCCCGCTGGTCACACACAGCGATGTGTGCTGGCCAGCGGGAGGCCAACGACCAAAAAATGGTCCAGGACACTTTGCAGCGATCAGCGACCTCACAGCAGGGGCCTGATCGTTGCAAAGTGTAACACATAGCGACATCGCTGGTGAGGTCGCTGGTGAGTCACCAAAACCGTGACACAGCAGCGATCTCGCTAGCGATATCACTATGTGAGACGGGGGCTTAAGACCTCACAGCTCACAATGCATGTCAGACCAAATGAAAACCATGAGCTCAAAGAAACTGCCCAAGGAGCTCAGAGACAGAATTGTGGCAAGGCACAGATCTGGCCAAGGTTACAAAATAATTTCTGCATTACTCAAGGTTCCTAAGAGCACAGTGGCCTCCATAATCCTTAAATGGAAGAAGTTTGGGACCACCAGAAGTCTTCCTAGACCTGGCCATCCAGTCAAACAAAGCAATCGTGGGAGAATATCCATGGTGAGAGAGGTAAAGAAGAACCCCAAAATCACTGTGACTAAGCTCCAGAGATGCAGTAGGGAGATGGGAGAAAGTTCCACAAAGTCAACTATCACTGCAGCCCTCCACCAGTCAGGCCTTTATGGCAGAGTGGCCCGACGGAATCCTCTCCTCAGTGCAAGACAAATGAAAGTCCGCATAGAGTTTGCTCAAAAACACATGAAGGACTCCCAGACTATGAGAAATAAGATTCTCTGGTCTGATGAGATGAAGATAGATCTTTTTGATGATAATTCTAAGCGGTATGTGTGGAGAAAACCAGGCACTGCTCATCACCTACCCAATACAATCCCAACAGTGAAACATGGTGGTGGCAGCATCATGCTATGGGGGTGTTTTTCAGCTACAGGGACATGACGACTGGTTGCAATTGAAGGAAACATGAATGCGGCCAAGTACAGAGATATCCTGAGTGAAAACCTCTTCCAGAGTGCTCTGGACCTCAGACTTGGCCGAAGGTTCACCTTCGAACAAGACAATGACCCTAAGCACACAGCTATAATGACAAAGGAGTGGCCTCACAACAACTCTGTGACCATTCTTGACTGGTCCAGCCAGAGCCCTGACCTAAACCTAATTGAGCATCTCTGGAGAGACCTGAAAATGGCTGTCCACCAACGTTCACCATCCAACCTGTCGGAACTGGACAGGAACTGCAAGGAAGAATGGCAGAGGATCCCCAAATCCAGGTGTGAAAAACTTGTTGCTTCATACCCAAGAAGACTCATGGCTGTACTAATTCAAATACCGAGCAAGGGGGCTGAATATTTATGACCATGTGATATTTCAGTTTTTCTTTTTTAATAAATTTGCAAAAATTTCTAGGTTTCTGTTTTTTTTCCTGTCAAGATAGGATGCAAAGTGTACTTTAATGAGAAAAAAAATGAACTTTTTAGAATTTATCAAATGGCTGCAATGAAACAAAGATTGAAAAATTTAAAGGGGTCTGAATACTTTCCGTGCCCACTGTATGTATATATATGTATTCTGGTGGCAATGGTGGCAATGGTATATATTCCATTGATTTGTACTGTACATTTGCATGTGGGAAACACATGTTGTTCAGCGCTTTCTCCTGGTTGCTTTGTTCCCACCCCTATTCGTATTTTAGCTTGATCCATTAAAATTTGTTATATTTTAGCATACTCTGGTCTTCTTTTTGGTTCTATATCATTGGTTTTCTGTGTTTTAGTTACCGATTGGTCTATACAGTCCTTTTTAAACATGCACCCTGACTAGGTAGTGTATGTATGTATGTATATATACATGTGTGTGTGTATATATATATATATAATATATATACATACATGCATGCATGCATACATACATGCATATATACATACACACACACACAGTGTTATGCTTAATGCATTTCCTTCTCAGAACTGATTATTCCTTTTCTAATCTTCATGTGTATCGTCATTTTCGAATTTTGAGTTTTTTTGCTTATTGATAGCCAAGCCCGCCAGCTTTGGGCAGAGGAGGGTATGTAAGATGGCCACCGGACAGGTCCTCGAGGTTGTTAACTTCGGTGATGTAAACCCAGAAAAGCATGCTCCAGCACATATAGTACTGAAAGGGTTAATAGGACGTATGAGGGCCGCTTTTATGAGCAGTCATAAGAGATTGGTGGGAATGGCTGCTCACATATCCCCACCCCGGGGGCGTGGTTTGGTAAATAAAATGGAGACCAATTGTCTCATTCTGTGTCTGGAGATATGTGGATCTCCAGGATGCTGGTCTGTGCTAAACACCTAAGGATTTGAAACTGACCTGAGCGGTCGAACCCGCAACATTGTATGGACATTTTACTTTGTATTTCCACTTTGTGCCGGAAAAGGGTGTTTTAGTTTTGCTACCTGAGCAGTTTATGCTGTCTGAATAAACTAGCCTGGATTTCAATGAAAATGCTTCCTGTGCCTACCTCAGCTGCAGCCGAGTGAGTACCAAACCGTACAGTAGCTATACAATATTAGGGTCTGCTATACAAGGAGTAATGCTGCATTCAGGATAAATTGTTTAATAAATTGTGCAGTCTAAATATTAGGGCTGAAGTAACATTTTAGCTGAATGGAATTTGACTAAATGGAATTATTAATTTTTTTTCCTTATATTTTCATTAATGCAAAGCACCTCAAGGAATAGCAAACTTCTTGTATGCTTTGAAACCTCCATTCTTTAAATTGGGGTGTTTTTTAGGGGGTTACAATAAAAGGCCCTTCAAAGTCACTTCAAAAGTGAATAGGTCCATAAAAGTGCAGTTTATTTTAAATTTCCTTGGAAATATGAAAAATTGCTGCTAAAATTGTAACCCCTTCATGACCTTTGACATACCTATACGTCCTGATCGGGAAGGGATTCCCAACCACTGACATACAGTAACATCATGACGATTGTGCCGGGCCCAGGGGCTGTGCCCTCACCATCATCGTCGGGAGCTTGGCTTAAGTGATAGCAGAGCCTCGGCTGTCACTGTCAGGAGCATTGCCCTCACCATTCCCAGCTTTTTAACCCCTTAAATGTCATTATCAATAGAAATAACAGCATTTAGAAGGCTTGAGGAGGGAGAGGGCTCCCTCTCCTACGTGATCTGCATCGGGTGCCATCATACACTGGGAGATCCCCTGAGGTGCCATAACAGCCTGAGGACCCCATTTTACAAAGTACACCTCTCAGTGAACTCATCTAGGGGTGCAATGATCATATTAACACCATGGGTGTGTCACAGAATTTTATACCATTGGGCAGTGAAGAAAAAATAATTACATTTTTATCTCAAATATTTTGTTTAGCCCCAGATTTTACATTTTAAATGGGGTTAATGGATACAACTGGCCCCTAAAATGTGGCCCACAATTTCTGCTGAATGTGGAAATACCTCATATGTGACTGTACAGTACTGCTTAGCCACACGGCGACACTCGGGAAGGACGGAGCGCTATTTGACTGCTGGAGTATAGGTTTTCCTAGAATAGTTTGCGGACTCCATATACAGAGACCCTAAATGCTAAAAGAGCAGAATACCCCCCCTCAAGTGACCCCATTTTGTAAGTTATACCCCTGCCAAACATGTGGATGGTAAATCTGATGTAGGCACACACTGGAGCTCTGGAGGACGGGGGTGGGGGGTAGCATTAAAATTTCGGAGCACAGAATTTGCTATATTTCTTTTGGGGGCGAGGAGTTATTTCACTTTTCCAGTGCCCTTGTGCTACCAGTAACGTGGAAGCACCCTATATTTACATTGACAGATGAAACCAGGGGAGGAGTCCTGAGGAGATAATTTGCATATTCCCACTGCATTTTGGGATAAGTGAAGAGTCTCCGTGAGCTCAAAGAACACTGGATTTTGGCCGTTGGAGCTGAAAGGAGGACATCGGTAAACCGAATTTTGGAGCGTATTTCACTGTTTTCATAACACATTAACAATAAGAACATGGAAGAGTCCAGGAGCCATTTGGTGAGCTGCATATCCTGATACATGTTCACATACTTGCCAGGGAAAAGCCAAACTTCACATGCCAGAAATGCAAGCTTGTGTCCCTGTTGGAGGAAAAGTTGCGAAATCTAGAAGAGAGGTTAACTACCTTGAAAATCATTAAGGAAGGTGAAGAGTTCTTAGACAGAGGATAATTATCCCTTCATGATACAGGAAGAGAAGAAATTCGAACTGCACCTGATGAAACAGAGGAATGGAAGCATGTGACCCAGAGAAGCAGGAGTATCGAGAGGCAGTCAGCACCCATACTGCTCAGGAACCAGTACCAGGCTCTCACACAGGAGAACCATGAAGAAATACAGCAAGATAAGACTTTGCCCACAATGAATAACCTTGTAAGCCCTCAGAATCCTCCGGGATAGAGAAAGAAAATGTTGTGAAGGAAAAACGGAGAGTGGTGGTCATGGGGGATTCCCTGTTGAGAGGAACAGAGGCCGCTATCTGCAGACCAGACATAACCTCAAGAGAAATGTGCTGTCTTCCAGGAGCAAAAATTAAAGATGTGTCTGACAGGATATCAAGACTTTTCAGACCTACAGATCACTACCCATTCCTGCTAATACATGTGGGGACAAATGACCCTGCAAGAAAGGACCTGGAAACCATCTGCAGTGACTTTGAAGACTTAGGCAAGAAAGTGAAAGAATTGGGAGCGCAGGTGGTCTTCTCATCCATCCTCCCAGTGGATGGCCATGGAACAATGAGGTGGAATAAGATTCTACAGGTGAACAACTGGCTACGTCGATGGTGCTGTCAACAAGGATTTGGATTTCTGGATCACGGAATGAATTATCTATATGATGGACTACTTGCTAGAGATGGGGTGCCCCTTACGAAGACTGGAAAACATGTATTTGGAAGTCGCCTTGCTACACTCATCAGGAGAGCTTTAAACTAGATCAATGTGGGAAGGGAAGCAAAAGGCCAGAAAAAGCCATACAGCTGACAAATACTATTGAGATCTCTGCTATTGGAAGTGGAAAGGAAGAACAAAGACAAAAAAATCTAAGTAATAAAAATATGGGAGGAAGAGAAACCAATCACAAACTAAAATGTTTTTATACAAATGCACAAAGCATGGGCAACAAACAAGGAGAATTGGAACTACTAACGCAGGAAAAGAAATATGATGTCATTGGAATCACTGAAACTTGGTGGGACGATACACATGATTGGAATACAAGGCTAAAAGGATACAACTTATTTGCAAGAAGCAGACTTGATAAACGAGGAGGAGGTGTCGCATTGTATGTTAGAAAAGCGTATATCTGCAGAGAGATTGAAGCAGAGACTGGGAGTTCTGTGGAAAGTGTTTGGGTAAGAATACAAGGAGAGAACAACGGAAAGGACACCATTGTAGGCATTTACTACAGGCCACCTGGGCAAGCTGAAGATATGGATGAACTCTTTATGTATCAAATGACCAAGTTCTCCAAAAAATATGACGTAGTGGTCATGGGAGATTTCAACTATCCATACATTTGTTGGGAATCTCTCTCAAGTAAAACTAACAGGTCAAGCAAATTCTTATCCTCTCTTGCTGACAACTTTATCTTCCAAAAGGTAGGGGAGAAAACAAGGGGATCTGCTACTTTGGATCTAATCCTTATAAACAGGGAGGAAATGGTTGAGGAGATAAAAGTGGCTGGGACCCTAGGAAGCAGCGATCATGCTATTATAGAATTTTGGATAACTAGAGGAGGAAGACATGTGAAGACTCAAACTTCAAGGTTAGATTTTAAATAGGCAGATTTTAAGAGACTCAGAAAGAGAATAGGAGGGATCCAATGGCTGGATGTCCTTAAGGACAAAAATGTCCAGGAAGGATGGGAAATTTTTAAAAATGAGATTCTCAAAGCACAATCGTTAACAATCCCGAAAAGTAGGAAGAATTGGAAGCATTTAAGGAAACCAGGATGGATGAACACAGAACTTAAACACATGCTAAAAAGAAAGAAAGAAATGTTTATCAAATGCAAAGAAGGAGTCATATCTAAAGAAGATTATAATGCAGTCTGCAGATCCTGCAGGGCACGTATCAGGTCAGCTAAAGCTGACAATGAATTAAGGCTTGCAAGAGATGTCAAAAGCAATAAAAAAGGATTTTGAGGGTATGTCAAAAGTAAAAGAAAAGTCAATGATGCTATAGGATTTTTACAGGATGAAAATGGTGAAATGGTAAGAAAAGATGTTGAGAAGGCCGAACTTTTTAATTCCTATTTTGCATCTGTTTTCTCTCAGAAAGAAAATGGAACATCAACTGATCTTCACTGTCCTATTAAAGGAATTGAAGAATCCAGGTTATCTGTAAACAGAAAGATTGTGAGGGAATATTTAGCTAACATAAATGAGTTCAAGTCTCCAGGTCCAGATGAATTAAACCCCAGAGTACTGAAGGAGATCGTAGAAGAAATTTTAGAACAACTCTCCATAATCTTTGAAAATTCTTGGAGAACAGGAGAAATCCCAGAAGACTGGAGAAGAGCAAATGTTGTTCCTATCTTCAAAAAGGGGAAGAAAGTGGACCCAGGGAACTATAGGCCGGTGAGTCTGACTGCTATACCAGGAAAGATCTTTGAACAAATTATTAAACAACATGTATGTAAGTACCTGGATAAGAATGAAGTGATTAACCAGAGTCAGCATGGGTTTGTAACTAACAAATCAAGTCAGACTAACTTAATTTCCTTCTATGACAGAATCACTGACTGGGTGGATCAGGGAAATTGTTAAGGGGACGGTTGCAAACAACTTTTATTCAATAATGGAAAGCAACCTTACACAGGGTCCGCGATGCAGCCTGGTGGACTGCGGCCAAACACCTTCCGGGTGAGAAGGTAAAACAACCAACTTAAATAACAATCCCTTCCGTGTTACTGCACACCGGAACGGGAATAGGGATTCGCACTATCTCCGTTAACAGCACGAGAGATGTGTGATAAATAATATATCTGTAGCCCTGTTAACTGCACAGGGACTACACAGCAGACGCTAGGATGCGTGTGTGACTCACGTCGGCGAATATGTGCTCCCAGCCGGCGTGCTACCGCACTGAGGAGTATCTCTCCACGTGGCTTACAGGCGGTGCTGGGAATAGGGTGTCTGCAGACTGCTCGGGGTGTATGGCGACCCCTTTGTCGGAGCCAGACTGTCAGATGAAGCTACCTGCCTATTTCATCTAAGCCTGCCTATTTCCACTAAACCTGCCTGCCAGAAACTAAAGCACACCTGGAGCCCAAAAGACCAAGCGTCCACACAACACCATCACAGCTCAATGATCAGAGCGCGCCGCCATGTTTGTGGGCGGGCTATTTAAAGATTAAGCCCTGCCCACCGTCGCACTATTGGTGACGTCACCCGCAACCAATCAGGCGGCGCCAGGTCACCGGATCAGCTGACTCCCAAACCACCAATCACGGTCCACCATGTCACAGGCATGCTCAGTGCAGAGAATCCTGGACTTAAGCTTTAGCAGCCCTGTTTCCCTCCGCAACCTATCCTTCATGTTGCTAGGAACAAAGACCCAAGAGACAACCTGTACATCTCGTGCACCAGCTAGGCGTTGGGACTGATGATGATGTTGAGCAGCATCATCCCTGGCTGGACTGGAATGGGAGACTACAGAATCCACTGATGGTTCTGAACCTATTTCAAATCTAGCAAACACCTGACGCCTAACAGAAATGCCGTAGATATAGTATATCTTGACTTCAGCAAAGTATTTGACAAAGTATCTCACACCATCCTTATTGAAAAAATGACCAAGTATTGAAAGGACAAGGCAACTGTTAGGTGGATTCATAACTGGCTTAGTGATCGGACTCAACGGGTGGTCGTAAATGGCTTCACATCCAGCTGGATGAATGTCTGAAGTGGGGTACCACGGGGCTCTGTCCTGGGACCTGTATTGTTCAACATCTTTATCAATGATTTAGATGAAGGAATTGAGGGTAAACTGATTAAATTTTCTGATGACACAAATCTAGGAAGTATAGCTAACACTAGAGAAGAGAGAGACAGGATTCAAAAAGACCTAAATAAACTGGAGCAGTGGGCAGCAAGTAACAGAATGTTTTTTAACAGGGAAAAATTCAAAGTACTACATCTGGGCAATAAAAATGAAAAAAGCATGTACAAAATGGGAGGAATAGAGCTAAGCAACAGTACATGTGAAAAATACTTAGTTATACTAATAGATCATAGACTGAACATGAGTAAACAGTGTGATGCAGCAGCTAAAAAAGACAAATACAATTCTGGGATGTTTTAACAGAAGCATACAATCTAGATCATGTGAAGTCATTATCGGACTTTACTCCTCCTTGTTCAGACCTCATCTGGTAAACTGTGTCCAGTTTTGGGCACCACATTTTAAAAAAGACATCGACAAACTGGAGCAAGTTCAGAGAAGAGCGACCAGAATGGTGACCGGTCTGCAACCATGTCCTATGAGGAACGGTTGCAGGATTTGGGAATGTTTAGCTTGCAAAAAAGAAGACTGAGAGGAGACTTAATAGCTGTCTACAAATATGTCAAGGGCTGTCACATTGTAGAAGGATCATCTTTATTCTCATTTGCACAAGAAGCAATGGGATGAAACTGAATGGGAGGAGACACAGATTAGATATTAGAAAAAACTTTTTGACAGTTAGGATGATCAACGAGTGGAACAGGCTGCCACGAGAGGTGGTGAGTTCTCCTTCAATGGACGTCTTCAAGCAGAGGCTGGACAGACATCTGTCTGAGATGATTTAGTGAATCCTGCTTTGAGCTGGGGGTTGGACCAGATGAGCCAGGAGGTCCCTTCCAACTCTACAATTGTATGATTCTATGAATCTGAGTATTTTGTTTGTTTTATGGATAGATTTGAAGCTTTTATTGGGAACATTTTACATAACATTTTGGATCATATTTATCCGGTGCTCTATGCTGAGCACTTATTTTGAAGTTTCCATTGAAATCTCTGGGTGACGTGATTCAGGTGACACCCCCCAGTGGATCCATTCATTATAATGAGGCAGCAGAGTTACTCTTCTGGGCTCCATCTTACCTCTGTTCAGCGTCGTCCTACTTTTCAGAGGTGTCCAAAACTGCGGCCGATCGCGCATTTATGCACACCTAAAAAGACGGACAATACCGACTCACAGGCCAGACAGCGTCCAGTGTTGCCATCTGCCTTGTTTTAGGGAATCGTCCTCTGGGACAGTCATGTAAGGGCTTGTTTTTTGCGGGACGATTTGACGTTTTTATTGGTACCATTTTTGGTCACATGTCATTTTTTGATTGCTTTCTATTCTAAATTTGGGGAGGGAAAATAAACAAAAACTGGCAATTCAGGAATTGTGTTTTTTTTTTTTTTTTTTTTATGCCGTTCCGCGTGTGGTAAAATTGATAAGGCAGAGTTATTCTTCAGCTCTGTACGTTTACAGCGGTACCACATTAATAGCGTTTTTATACAAAAAATATATATATATTTTGCATCGCTTTATTCTGAGAGCTATAATTTTTTTATCTTTCCACTGATGGGGCTGTATGGCGGCTTGTTTCTTGTGGGACAAGATGACGTTTTCAGCGGTACTAATTTTATATATATTTGTTTTTTTTATCGTGTTTCATTCCCCTTTTTTTCCCAGTGGCATGATGATAAAGCATCGTTAGCCTCGTTTTTTTAAGTTTTTTTTGTGCGGCGTTCACTGAAGGGGTTAACTAGTGTGACACTTTTATAGGTCGGGTTGTTCCAGACTCGGCAATACCAAATATGTGTACTTTTTTTTATTTTATTTATTTTTTACATAAAAATGTGTATTTATTAGTGAATATTTTTTTAAAATTATTATTATTTATTTAATTTTTTTTACATATTTTTACACATTTTTTGCCATTTATTTTTTACTTTTTACTTAGTCCCTTTATGGGACCTTCACTTGTTTCTCTTTGATCACAGATATAATGTATTGCAATGTACTAGATTGCAGTGCATTCATTATACCTTTAGTGAAAGCTCCTGAGCCCATGCTGTGAGCATGGTTTCAGCAGCTTTCCGTAGCTTGGTGACCCGGGGGTCGTCATGACGACCCCTGGTCACCATGGCAATGATTGGGCCCCACGACATCGCAGGGCCACCGATCTGTCAGCGGATTTAACAGCCAGGGATGGTGCTGACACGGCTACTAGCTGTTTAGTGCCGGAGCTCAGCCACTGGTGGTGCTGAACTCCGGCACTGATCGGGCTGGAGACGCTGATATTTCAGCATCTTCTGCACGATCATGCTGAGATCGGTCAGTCAGATTGACTGACCGATCGCAGCGATCTAGGTGTGCGGACCGACCATATGGCTCCCTGCACCCCATCTTGTGCTGCTCAGCTGTCACAGATAGCTGTCCGCACTTATCTGTCACTGCGTGTTTACACGCTGTGACAGTTTAAAGCCATAACGGACACTGCACGGCAAGGAGCATTAACTTACACCTGCTCATGCCGTGCAGTGTCCGTCATTGGGCGTTATGGGGTTAATACCGCTGTCAAGTGTGATGGTGACATGTAACAGACTTTAACATAATGGCCATCAGTTCTAATGAACATGGGGCCACCGTGCAGTATGAATGCACATTGACGAAGGGTTACCTTGACTGCCGGATGACCACTTTAAAAAAATATATATATGGCTCTCAGAATATGGTGACAAAAGCCAAATTGTTTTTGTAAATGTTTTTATTTTATTTTTAATTAGTAAATCATGAATAGAAATATATAGATTTGGGATCCCGTAACCATACTGACCCATAGAGCAAAGGTAACAGATCACCACCTGATTACCACAAAGTAAGCGGCGCTAGTACAAAACCTTGAAAAAGAAAATGTGGAATTACAGTTTTTTTCCTCACCGTTTCCACTTATTTCATAGAATAAGTTGTGTTCTGCAAAAAACAAGCCCTCTTGCGGCTATGTCGAAATATTAGAAAGGTTATGGTTCTTGTTACAAGGAGAGGAAAAACTAAGTTACAATATCCTGGGGAAAAGCTCTGTGTCTGCCTCCTGAAAACCTCCAGCTCAGGGTTTGTTACCCGACCGACGACATGTTTAACAGATTCCTTTGACTAAACCACCCTTCACATGTCCATATAATACCGGTACTGGAAAAATGGTACCGGTGTCATAAGTATTTTGGATCAGTGTGTCATCCGTGTGCCATCAGTGTTCCATCCGTGTGCAATTCATTTTTTTTCCACCATGACTTAAATATCAATTCCAAAGCTTCTCCTATACTTTGCAGTGTTAAACATGTACAGCACACGGTTGTCACAAGGATGTTTCACACGGAGCCAGAAATGTGTTTTGGCCCTTGTAATCCATGCGGACGGGTCTCATGCAAAGATCTCCATAGATTATGATAGGTATGTGTGCATACGTGTCTTCAATGCATGTGAAAGCGAATGCCACACGTGCTGAAAACATGTACATGTGAAGGAAGCTTTACACACTGTGTGAACAAGTATGAAAAGTCACCTCTTAATCATTGAATTAAGGTTTTCTCCTTTGGTTCATTGCCATGGGTATAAAATCCAGCATCTAAGCATGTAGTCTGCCTGTGCGAACAGTTGTGATAAAATGGCTCGTTCTAAAGAGCTCCCTGAATTCAGCATCTTGCTGTCATATGTTGTCACAAGTCAGTTCATGAAAGTTCAAATAAGACATGGCTGGGTGAGTTTGGTGTGGAAGAACATGACTGACCCTTCAAGAGACCTAACCTCAACTCCATCAGATAGATACCTTTTGGATTAACCAGAGATTACAAGCCAGGTCCCCTTGTCCAACATCAGTGTCTGACCTGATAACTGCTCTTCTGGAAGAATGGACAACAAATTGCACAGAAATATCCCCCAATTTTTTTTTTTAGAGTGGAAGCTTTATTAGCTGCAAAGGGAGATCAACTCCATGTTAATGACCCTGGATTTAAAAAGGAATGTCATAAAATTTCCTCCAGGAGTAATGTGTGTGTGTCCCAATAATTTTATCCCTACAGTGTGTAATAGGTTCTGCTTCTTCCATGGTGAGAGGTGGAGACTGCTTCTCTGATGATGTGTAAATCTGGAGGTGAATGAGAATCATAATCAGTTTTGTTATATATTTTAGGAAGGACGTCCAGAATAAGAGGCAGAAAGCGTCCGATTATTGAGGACGACAGTGAGGAGGAGGTGCAGCCAACGTAAGCACTAAATACGACTATCATTCGTTACATTGTATTGTAAGGCTATGTTCACATGTCTGGTAGTTATACCTGTTTTTGGATTTGTTAGGGGTGATAAAAAATGAAAAGATACAATGCAAAATTAGTTCATTCAAATAAGGACGGGAATGTCTTAAATTGTTTTCTTTTTTACTGCAATCTGTTTTTTAGCATGATCATGTGACGATTTGCCATGAGCGTTACCCGTTGGCCATCGCTCATAGCAGATGATCATTTTAACCATGTGTAGCACAAGTGATCGGATGAAAGCACCTTCAAGTCTTCTAAGGAAACTATTAAGGCCAGAAAAAAGTAAAAAAAAAAAAATGTTGTTTTTTTTAAAAATATAAACGTTCAAATCACCCCCCTTTTGCCCCATTCAAAATAAATGAATAATAAAACTAAAATATACATATATTGCTGCATTCTGAATCGCCCGATCTATCAAGATATAAAAAGAATTAATCCAAATGGTAAACTGTGTAACGAGAAAAAAAATCAAAACACCAGAATTAAGTTTTTTTGGTCGCTGCAACATCGCAATAAAACGCAATCACAAGCGATTAAAACATTATATCTACCTAAAAATATTATCAATAAAACCTTCAGCTCAGCGTGCGAAAAATAAGCCCTCACCCAGCCCCAGATCCTGAAAAAGGGAGACGCTACGGGTCTCGGAATATGGCGCCATTATAATTTTTTTTACAAACTTTAGAATTTATTTCACCACTTTAAAAAAAATAACCTATTCATGTTTGGTATCTGCAAACTCATAATGACCTGGAGAATCATAATTGCAGGTCAGTTTTAGCATTTAGTGAACATGGTAAAAAAAAAAAACAACCAAGAGACAAGTGTAGAATTATACTTTTTTTTGCAATTTTGACGCACTTTTGAATTTTTTCCTTTTTCTCCAGTACACGACATTGTAAAACCAATGATGTCGTTCAAAATTACAATTCGTCCCAGAAAAAATAAACCATCACAGGGACATATTAAAAAATAAAAAAGTTATGCCTCTGGGAAAAAGGGGAGCGAAAAACGGAAAATCCCAAGGTCGTGAAAGGGTTAAAGGACAGAAATCCTCAGCTATAGTGATTGAACAGTACCACCACATACCACCATAGCATTACTGAATCTCTCTATACCATGTGTGGTTAATACCGTAACTAATACTGCCATATAGTTACTAAATTATACTTTTATAACATGATTTTAGAACCACCATACTGTAACTGAAAAACAGCATCATATTGTGACTTTATCACTTGGGGTCTGAGCTGTTTTGATGCCCAGCGATCAAAAAGTTATTTAATTCTAAATGCCCTCAGACTCATGAGATAGAAGTTGGCTAAACCCGGTGATTTTGGCTTGAATCGGTTAGCTTCCTAACGTCTGTGGGGACAGGCCTGATTCTAGCTTTTTTTTTTGGTGCCCAAGGCGAAAATTCAAGTGGCACCCCTCCCAGCAGTTCATGGTATACCTGCAGTGAATAAACACAATCCCATCATTGTTTTTTAGGTTTTGCTTTTAAGATATTCATTATGTGGTAAAAGTGACGTGTGAACATGATTCTTTAGGTCTTTGTGATTACAGTAATCCCAAACTTTCAGAGATTCTTATTTTTGTTAAAAAAAACAACATTTAGCTTGTGATGCTCTTTTAAGGACCTGTTAGAACAATAAAAATATATCTATGAAGCTATGTGAGGGCTGTTTTTTGCATAGTAAGTTGAAATATTTTTTGCTATCAATTCAGGGTGCATACATTTGGATGGCTTTTTGCTGTAAGAGGTGTGGTGACAAAAAAAAGTAGTTCTTCTATTTTTTTTTCTCTTTACTGCATATGTTAGTTCTTTTTATATTTTGATAGATCAGACTTTTAAGGATGTGGACATACCAAATTTTTTTTAATTGTTTAATTTTTTTTTAATGAGGGAAGACCGCACCAGATCCATGATCATTAAATGAATACATCACCAGAACATTCCATCAGTACATGAATGGCACCAGCATCCTCATCAGTACTTAGATACAGCACCAAAACAACCATTAATACACTAATTCATTATTAAAACCATAATCGGTAATTGAATATAGCACTGGGACCATCATTATTAATTGAATACATCGCCAGAACCACCAACTGCACATGAATACAGTGAAGAGCAAAAGAGTATCAATCTTTTGAACTTTTGACTTTCAGGCTCCATATCTCACCATCCACTACTTATTTTATTGTGAGACTACCCTCATTTTATAGACAATCATCTTGTCTATCTCATATATAAACTTGAGTTGCAACTATTTGGCATATGATTAATTATGCAGATTCTTGTCATGTCACTGCACTGTTACTGTTTTGCTCCTAAAAATCTAAATACAATTTTTTATTATTTTATTAGTATTTTGTAAATCCACCTTTGGCTTTCAACACTGCCTGAATCCTTCTGGGCATGCTCTCGATCAGATTCAAACATGTCTTGACCGACATCTAATTCCGGGTCTCTTTTACATGTTCCCAGTTGGTGCATGCTCTTCGACTCGCTTGGATATGTATATAGTTTTTTATTCCATTCTACCCACAAGTGTTAAATTGGATTAAGGTCTGAGGTCTGTGGGGGCCAATCCAGCACTTCGACTTCATTGTCATTGAACCATTTATTTGCCAATCTCAACATATGCTTTGGTTCGTTGTCCTACTGGAACACTATGTTGTCCTTTTCATACCGATGGTACTCGAGTGTACAAAGTAATTAGTCTTGTAGGATACTCACATATAGCTCAGCATTGAGACCACCATCGATTCTGGTAAAGTATCCAACGCCTTTAGCTGTGAAACAACCCCATATCATCAGGCTTCCTTCACCGAACTTGACAGTTCCTTCAATTTCTCCATCCTTTAGCCCCATTTTCCTTTGTTTCTTCCAGACCCATTTTCACCCATCATAGCCTAGTCTATTGACTTTTGTCCCATAGCTCCAAACCACCCGTTTCCTATCTTCTACAGTTCACTTTTCATACCTTTTTGCAAACTTGTGTCGACGCTTCTTATGATGATATTGAAGTCGATGCTTCTTCATCTTTTTTTGAGCTACCATTCAAGACTTGTGTAACATGCGTTACACGGTGCTTGCATAGACATCTGTGATCTCACTATTACGAAACTTACAAGTCACTCCAGCCTGTGATATTGGAAGCAGACTTTGCATCCGTAAGTATGGCAAAAGAGGTGACGGGGAATGCATGATTGGAGCAGTAGGCTGGTACTCAAAAGGAGTTGGATATGCTGGAGACGTTGAAATGGTCTGGGAAGAAGCGCTCCCTGAAGGACGATACATTGCATACCGCATAGACTGCTCTTATCTAGGAGAGGCATCTGAGGTATCAGTGAGGAAGTGGTGGGTGCTGCCTTTCATGGTAATTGTAGGGTCTTGTGATGGTGTAGGTGTCTATCTGCCCTTTTTGACACCCACCTGGTTAGGTAAAATGCAATATCCAAGTAGTTGTTGGTGAATTAAGACCCATAAGAACAATGAACATTTCTTCACTCCACATTTGCAAGTACAACTCCCTCTACCTTGATGGTTTTATCATTTAAAATAGTATTTTTCTTTTCACTTTGACTCTTAACACAGACCTTGATTTGTATGTTTCTACAGAAAGAAATTCACAAGAAATGAGGAAACCCCTCCGTCGTCTTTTGTGGCTTTTGAAAGCGACGTTTTGTGAGTAATTTTGACAACATATAATAAGTTCAAGTTAAACTTCACTTAAAAGCTATGTTCACACATGTTGTGTTTTTTTTAGCATTTTTTGCTGCAGATTTTTATGCAAATTTTCAGCTGTGTTTTGCAGTACCTACCAGCAAAGTCTATGAGAAACCAGAATTGTCTGTTCACACATCATGCTTTTTTGTTGTTGCGTATTTTGTGCCTTGGTTGGGTTTTTGGAAAATAGAGCATGTCACTTCCAGCATTTTTGTCAGTGTTTTTTCACCCATGGGAAATAATGGGTGGTTGTAAAGGGAAGTGTTCCAGGTTGTACATGTATATGCGTATCTGCATGCTAGCCATGCTTGCAGATAAGTATACATGTATATATTGGCCCCACATCTCCCCATGTGTTTCAGTCTGTTTGCTGCTGGGGGAGGTTTCAATAGAATGTCCAGCCATGTGCTAAAACAGGTTTTGCGAGTATGGTTGGACATGAACAAAGATCTTAGCCAGTGGGCAGGGAATAATACATCATTTCCTGTGACATGAAGCTGGACACTGGCTGGACTTAAAACCCCAGAATGCACATGTGCTAAGGCCCCTTAGACTCTTGAAGATGGACATAACAACACATGGCTGAGTATCTCTCTTTCCCTGTAACTTCTTTACTTACTAGCCCTACATACCCTGTACTAACCCTCCTAGATATTGATAGATATATATAGGCAAAGTTGGTATAGTTGGGTGGGCCGATATTGCATGAGTGATTAGCAAACGTGGGTGGAAAATATATTAGGTAATTGGGAATTGTGAATCCGTTTTGTGTACTGTGTTAGTGTGATACATAGTAGTATATTAACTGTAGACTTTTGTGTAATAAATACCTTTTATTAGCACACGATTTTGTCTCAGTTGGTATATAGTGTAAGGCCCAGATAACATTAGTGGAAATTAATTATTAATAGTCAAGTTTGATGTTAATAGTGAGGCTGAGTTCACACGATGCGTTTTTCATGCGTTTCCGCGGCGTTTTTGCAGTTGCGTAAACACCGCGGAAACGCATGAAAAACGCATGGTAGAAGGGCAGCAATGTTCCCCAATTGAAATACGCATGTGCTGTGCCCATGATGCGGATTTTTCCGCAGCGTAAATGCTGCGGTCAAAAATCCGCAGCATGTCAATTAATTTTGCGGAAACGCTGCTCTTTTGCCGCCATTGACTTGCATTAGACCGCATGGAATCCGCATCACTGTATATGTTGATGCGCTTTTCATGCGGTCTAATGTGCGGATGGTATCCGGGTGTGGAGGAGAGGACTCTCATCCAGACCCAGGTACCATTAAAAAAAAAAAGAATAAAATAAAAAATATATATATTCTCACCTTCTGACGGCCCGCGCTGCGTCCTGCCGGCTTCCCGCGCACTTCGCGGTTGAATGAAGGACCTTCGCTGACGTCAGAGTCATGTGACGGGTCACGTGACGCTGACGTCGGAAGGTCCTAAAGTTTTCACTGCCGGCATCCGGAACCGATGAAGCAGGACACCGGGGGCCATCAGAGTGTAAAGTATATATTTGTTTTTTATTTTTTGACATTCACACACTATATAAATCCATGCCGGTTGCATGGATTTATATAGTGTGAAGTTGACAAGCACTTTCCAAGTGATGCTAAAATCGCTTGGGAAGCACTTGTCAACCCGCATGCGGAAATGAAAGTGAAGACCGCTTCATTTCCGCATGTCCCTGGCAGGAAACCACATGTACAATCCGCATGCTTTTTTTCCTGCCAGAAAGATGCAGAAACGCTCAGGAAAAAATCCTGAGCATTTCTGCATAGTGTGCACATAGCCTTAATATCGGACCTCAGTAGAGGTGTAGGAGAGTGCCCCCATTAATTACTGATATTTTGGAGGAAAATCACGTCATTATACAGTGATGAATAAAACGCTAAAAAAATGCACCAAAATTTGCAGCAGCGTTTTTGATGGTGAAATAGAATGGGGTTCTTTTTTAACAGAACTTTATGTACATGCATAAATAGAGACAGGACAGTGAAAAAAATCGCTGAAAAAACTCACAAAAAATGCATCAAAAAACGCAGCAAAACGTTTTTGACGCAGCTGATTTCCTGCCAGAGATTGTGTTTTGATGCAGTTTTCTGAAGCTGAAAAACACAACATGTGTGAACACAGCCAAAGTAAAACTTAACCGGTTCCCGACCGCCCACTGTAGATAAACGTCCGCGCTGCCTGGACTCTGTGCAGCGCCGACGTTTAAAAACGGTGGGTGGTCGCGCAGCGCTCAGGACCCCCAGGGTCCTGCAAGCACTGCGATTCCGGTGCAGAGCGTTAGCTCTGACAGGGAACATCATCAGGCCCTGATTAGATCAGGTCCCGGTGATGTTAACCCTTTGCTGTCTTCTATATGCTGCGATCTATAGTGATCGCGGCAAATAGGAGACAGCAGGAGGAGAGGGGGTCGTCTTACCTCCGAAGACCTCCGTTTCCTTTCAGGGCCTGGGGTTGCTATGGCAGCTGGAGGTCACATGACCGCCTCCAGCTCTGCCATATATGGTGTCCTGTCTGGCTCAGCCTGCAAGCTGAGCCAGAGAGGAGACTGACTGAAACAGTCAGTGAAGATCTCATGTAATGTAATACATGTCTATTACATTACATGAGATCAGTGATCAGAAAAATAAAAATTAATGTCCCATACAGGGACTAAGTAAAAATGTAAAAAAAAAGTAAAAAAAAAGTTTTAAAACTATTAAAAAAAAATCACAAAATAAATAAAAATAAATAAATAAAATATTAAACCAATAAATCCATATATTTTTACAAAACCAAAAAAAGTACACATATTTGGTATCGCCGCGTCCGAAACAACCCGAGCTATAAAACTGTCACACTAATTAACTCCTTCTGTGCATACCGTAATAAAAATAAATAAAAAAATGGAGCAAAAAAATATGCTTTTTCATCATATCGCCAAACAAAAAGTGGAAAAAAATGCGATCAAAAAGCAGAATAGAAATAAAAATGGTACCACTGAAAACGTCATAAAAAAAAGCCGCCATACAGCTCCATCAGACGAAAAATAAAAAAGTTATAGCGCTCAGAATAAAGCAATGCAAAAAAATTTTTTTTTTTCTATAAAATTGTTTTATTGTGTAAAAGTGCCAAAACATTAAAAAAAATACAGTAAGTGTAGTATCGCTGTAAACGTACTGACCCGAAGAATAACGCTGCCTGATCACTTTTACCACACGCAGAACGGCATAGAAAAAAACTCAAAAAACAATTCCTGAAGTGTTTGTTTTTGTTAATTTTACCTCCCAAAAAACAGAATAGAAAGCGATCAAAAAATGTCACGTACCCAAAAATGGTACCAATAAAAATGTCAACTCGTCCCGCAAAAAACAAGCCGTCACATGACTCTGTCGGCCGAAATCTGGAAAAATTATAGCTCTCAAAATATGGTGATGCAAAAACTAGATTTTGCAAAAAAAGCGTATTTTAGTGTGTGACAGCTGTCAGTCATAAAAACCCGATATAAATCTGGTATCTCTGTAATCGCACCGACCCGAAGAATAAAGTAATCTAATCAGTTATATCACACTAGGAACGGCGTAAAAAATAAATTAAACCAATTCTTCACCTGCTACTGATTTGTTTATTATGTCTCCCAAAGATCCCAGTAAGGCTCTGCTCATATTTATCCTGTGCTCTGCGCTGAGCACTTACACCAGAGTTTCCGTGTAAATCTCTGAAATACGTGATTCAGCCGGAACCCATGATGGAAGATTCCCTGTAATGAGGCAGATATAGGCACTGTGGACGCCGTCTAGCCTGGGATCCCACGGTGTCATTTGTTTTAGGCATGCATAAAAGTGCGGTTAGCCACAGTTTTGTGCACTTCTGAAAAAAAGGACACCGCTAAACAGAGGCCAGACGGAGTAGAGAGTAACTCTGCTGCCTCATTATAGTGAATGGATCCTGCAGGGGTTTCATCTGAATTACATCACTTGGAAATTTAGATGGAAACCCCGATGTAAGTGCTCAGCCTAGAGCGCCGGATAAATGTTACGTAAAATGTTCCCAATAAAAGCTTCAACTCAGTCCTCAAAAAAAGCTAGTCCCCACTCAGGTCCGTCATCTGTTAAAAATATAAGGGACTTCCAAGTTACTGGTAGCAGAAAGGCTCTGGAAAAGCAAAATGACCCTTGCCCCCCAAAAGAAATTCAGAAAATTTTGTGCTCCCAAATCCAAATGCCTATTCTACAATAATTTGTTCTCCAATTGTCAAATAGCACTCCGTACCCCCCAGATCTCACCGTATGGCTAAGTGGTACGATACAGCCACATATGGGGTATTGCCACTTTTAGAAGAAATTGTGTGACACATTTCGGCACCATTTTTACCCATTGCCCTGTGTGAAAATGTAAAATCTGAGGGTAAAACATTTTTTTGTGGTAAAAATATAATTATGCTTTTTTCACTGCCCAATGGTATAAATTTAAAAATTAAAAAATACTCACTACTTCCCTAGATGAATTCCTTGAGAGGTGTAGTTTACAAAATGGGGTCACTTGTGGGGGTTTCTGCTGTTTTGACATGTCAGCGACTCTTCAAATGTGACATGGTGTCTGCTGCCTATCCCAGCCAACATAGCGCTCCTTTCTCTTCCGAACCCTGCAGTACACCAAAGCAGTGGTTTTCCCCCACATATGGGGTATCGGCGTACTCAGGAGAAATTGTACAACAAATTTCATGGTGCAATTTATCCTGTTACCCTTATGATAATGCAAAATTAGGGAATGAAAAACATTTTTTATGGGAAAAATGTGAAAATTTTATTTTTACGGCTCAATATTATAAACTTCTGTGAAGCAGCTGGGGGTGCAAGGTGCTCACCACACATCTAGATAAGTTCCCTAAGGGGTCTAGTTTCCAAAATGGTGGCACTTGTGGGGGGTTTCCACTGTTTAGGCACATTAGGGGCTCCCCAAATGTGACATGGCGTCCGCTAATTATTCAAACAAATTTTACATTCAAAAAGTCAAATGGCGCTCCTTCCCTTTCAAACCCTGCCATGTGCCCAAACAGTAATTTGCCTCCACATATGGGGTATCGGCGTGTTCAGGAGAAATTGCACAACAAATTTCATGGTGCAACTTATCCTGTTACCCTTATGATAATACAAAATTAGGGAATGAAAAACATTTTTTGAGGGAAAAATGTGAAAATTTTATTTTTACGGCTCAATATTATAAACTTCTGTGAAGCAGCTGGGGGTGCAAGGTGCTCACCTCACATCTAGATAAGTTCCCTAAGGGGTCTAGTTTCCAAAATGGTGGCACTTGTGGGGGGTTTCCACTGTTTAGGCACATTAGGGGTTCCCCAAATGCGACATGGCGTCTGCTAATTATTCAAACAAATTTTACATTCAAAAAGTCAAATGGCGCTCCTTCCCTTTCAAACCCTACCATGCGCCCAAACAGTAATTTGCCTCCACATATGGGGTATCAGCGTGTTCAGGAGAAATTGCACAACAAATTTCATGGTGCAATTTATCCTATTACCCTTATGATAATGCAAAATTAAGGGATGAAAAACAGTTTT
Source organism: Phyllobates terribilis (assembly GCF_046119375.1). Taxonomy (NCBI): domain Eukaryota; kingdom Metazoa; phylum Chordata; class Amphibia; order Anura; family Dendrobatidae; genus Phyllobates; species Phyllobates terribilis. Next base: position 1,469,660 of record NW_027363110.1, read on the forward strand.
GTGGGAAAAATGTGAAAATTTTATTTTTACAGCTCAATATTATAAACTTCTGTGAAGCACCTTGGGGTTCAAGGTGCTCACCACACATCTAGATAAGTTCCCTAAGGGGTCTAGTTTCCAAAATGGTGTCACTTGTGGGGGTTTAGGTACATCAGGAGCTCTCCAAACGCAACATGGCGTCTGCTAATTATTCAGACAAATTTTACATTCAAAAAGTCTAATGGCGCTCCTTCCCTTCCGAACCCTGCAGTGCGCCCAAACAGTGATTTTCCCTCACATATGGGGTATCAGCACGCTCAAGAGAAATTGCACAAAAAAATTTGGGGTCCATTTTTTTCCTGTTACCCCTGTGAATATAAAAAAAATTGGGTCTAAAGTAACATTTTTGTGAAAAAAGTTAAATGTTAATTTTTTTCTTCCACATTCCAAAAATTCCTGTGAAGCATCTGAAGGGTTAATAAAGTTCTTGAATGTGGTTTTGAGCACCTTGAGGGGTGCAGTTTTTAGAATGTTGTTACTTTTGGGTATTTTCTGTCATAAAGACCCCTCAAAGTGACTTCAAATATGATGTGGTCCCTAAAATAATGTTTTTGTAAATTTTGTTGGAAAAATGAGAAATCGCTGGTCAACTTTTAACCCTTATAGCTCCCTAACAAAAAAAAATTTTGGTTCCAAAATTGTGCTGATGTAAAGTAGACATGTGGGAAATGTTATTTATTAACTATTTTGTGTGACATATCTCTCTGATTTAAGGGCATGAAAATTCAAAGTTTGAAAATTTCAAAATTTTCGCCAAATTTCCGATTTTTTCACAAATAAACACAAGTTATATCGAAGAAATTTTACCACTATCATGAAGTACAATATGTCATGAAAAAAACAATCTCAGAGTCAGGGGAATACATTGAAGCGTTCCAGAGTAATTACTTCATAAACTGGCAGTGGTCAGAATTGAAAAAATTGGCCTGGTCACGAAGGCAAAAACAGGCTCTGGTGCGAAGTGGTTAATAGTGCTGCGGTGTACAGAAACAGTTCCAGAATTTTGGGCTGAGGCCCTCCAGTCTTCCTCTATAGAGAGGGGAAATATGTGTGAAGGTACCCCAGGAGGGCTCCAAATGTGTGGGTAAAATATATATCCCTCGGGGGGGGAAATTGAAAAAAAGTTTAAAAAAATTTTTTTTGTGGACTTAGAAAATTTTCACACATGTGTCAGACTTCCAGAGAGGGGAGCATGTCAGTGCGCGCATCCGATTTCAGTTCCAGAGCGATTCATCCGATGAGTCCTTCATACTTAGTCGTTTTTGCAAAATTTTTGAAAATTTCACTTTTCTGTGAAAATCTCCGCTAAATGAGGTTATACTATGTTAGAGGCCATCCCAGGAGGGCTCCAAATGTGTGGGTAAAATATATATCCCACAGGGGGAAAATTGAAAAAAAGTCGAAAAAAAATTTTTTTTTGAGGACTTAGAAAATTTGCACACGTGTCAGATTTCCAGAGAGGGGAGCATGTCAGTGCGCACATCTGATTTCAGTTCCAGAGCGATTCATCCGATGAGTCCTTCATACTTAGTCGTTTTTGGCAAAATTTCTGACTTTTTGAAAATTTCACCTTTTTGTGAAAACTTCCACAAAATGAGGTTATACTATGTTAGAAGGCATCCCAGGAGAGCTCCAAATGTGTGGGTAAAATATGTATCCCACAGGGGGAAAATTGAAAAAAAAGTTGTAAAAAATTTTTTTTGTGGACTTAGAAAATTTTCACACATGTGTCAGACTTCCAGAGAGGGGAGCATGTCAGTGCGCGCATCCGATTTCAGTTCCAGAGCGATTCATCCGATGAGTCCTTCATACTTAGTCGTTTTTGTCAAAATTTTTGACTTTTTGAAAATTTCACTTTTTTGTGAAAACTTCCACAAAATGAGGTTATACTATGTTAGAAGGCATCCCAGGAGAGCTCCAAATGTGTGGGTAAAATATATATCCCACAGGGGGAAAATTGAAAAAAAGTTGAAAAAAATTTTTTTTGTGGACTTAGAAAATTTTCACACATGTGTCAGACTTCCAGAGAGGGGAGCATGTGAGTAAGCGCATCCGATTTCAGTTCCAGAGCGATTCGCGCAATGAGTCCTTCATACTTAGTCGTTTTTGGCAAAATTTCTGACTTTTTGCAAATTTCACTTTTTTGTGAAAACTTCCACAAAATGAGGTTATACTATGTTAGAGGGCATCCCAGGAGGGCTCCAAATGTGTGGGTAAAATATATATCCCACGTGGGGAAAATTGAAAAAAAGTTGAAAAAATTTTTTTTTGTTGACTTAGAAAATTTTCACACATGTGTCAGACTTCCAGAGAGGCGAGCATGTAAGTAAGCGCATCCGATTTCAGTTCCAGAGCGATTCATCCGATGAGTCCTTCATACTTAGTAGTTTTTGCAAAATTTTGGACTTTTTTGAAAATTTCTCTTTTTTGTGAAAACTTCCACAAAATGAGGTTATACTATGTTAGAGGGCATCCCAGGAGAGCTCCAAATGTGTGGGTAAAATATATATCCCACAGGGGGAAAATTGAAAAAAAGTTGTAAAAAAAATTTTTTGTGGACTTAGAAAATTTTCACACATTTGTCAGACTTCCAGAGAGGGGAGCATGTCAGTGCGCGCATCCGATTTCAGTTGCAGAGCGATTCATCCGATGAGTCCTTCATACTTAGTCGTTTTTGTCAAAATTTCTGACTTTTTGAAAATTTCACAATTTTGTGAAAACTTCCACAAAATGAGGTTATAATATGTTAGAGGGCATCCCAGGAGAGCTCCAAATGTGTGGGTAAAATATATATCCCACAGGGGGAAAATTGAAAAAAAGTTGAAAAAAATTTTTTTGTGGACTTAGAAAATTTTTCAACTTGTGTCAGACTTCCAGAGAGGGGAAAATGTGAGTGAGCGCATCCGATTTCAGTTCCAGAGCGATTCGCCCGATGAGTCCTTCATACTTAGTCGTTTTCAGAAGTCACAATTTTGACTTCCAGGACCCGCAAAACGTTAGTAAATTGAGCCCGCTCCCCAGTTCCAAGCGTTTTGAGGTGTCCCTGGTTGCAGTAATGCAGCCTGCCCACTAGATGTCGCAAAAGAGACAAAAAGTGAAAAAGAACCAGAATGAGGAAATTCCAGGGAGCCGAATCCGCCTGACAGTTCCAGGCGATCGGGTACTTTTTGGAATGCGTCCCTAAAGTGGGTATAGGGTGACACTCCATACAAAGACCCAGTTTTGCACACCACCGGCAGAATATATGAGAGAGAGGTACCTCTCAGCCCCGACACATTTTGACTCATTTAAGCAGGTTTTCACCTCCGTAGGCCCGGGTACGCGTTTTGGCTATGAGTCCCTGTTCGGCTGGAGGTCTGCACCTTGGCTGAACCCAGGCTTCCGCAGCTGCGTGGGGGGACTTTTGCCGGTCGCCTATCCCAAGTCAGAGAGGTGTTCCTGGGTTGAAGTGAGCCTGGCCAGACCCCCCCCACGGGCCCTGGTTCTCCACATGGGGGCGCCGTCAAGGCTAAAATCTGGATTTTTAGGCCCGGGAGAGGCTCCATGAGGGCGGATGCTTTTGTGGCTTTGACCCCAGTTCCACATCCAGTACCCCCTCTGCAAGGGCGCCTGTACCCGAGTCTCGCTTCCAGGACTCTTGGGCACGTATTTCCCGACGACAGGGGTTAGCAGCCTCCGTACTTGGGCAAGTCCCTCCACGCACCCCTGCTCTTCCTCCGATCGATCTGGCGCAGCGCTCCCGGGTGGGGAGGTGGCGCCGCTCGCTCGGCCCGGGCTTTGGAGCTCGCGCTGGCTTAAGGTGAGCGGTCCCCTTCCTCCTCTACCCCCGGGCTTTCGACACCTATCTTTGGGCGCGCACGCCGGCCTCGCCTCCCGTCCGCGGAGGTGGCCGAGCCGTGGGGAGATTGGCCCGACCCGAGCGAAGGCAGCGGTCCGACGACCCGCACGGGCGAACGGCGTGGCGCCCACCCACCCAGGCGTGGGGGCCGTCGTCCGAATCGCTTCCTGTGCGGGGAAGCACACCGATCTTCTCCGAGGGCGGCCCTTTTCTTCCAGATGCGTAACCGGCCAGCGGAGGCCCGCGCCGCCCCTCGCGTCCGACAGGGCGGCCTCCGCGGCGGTGGCGACAGCGGCGGCGGTGGGTGGCGTCTCCGCGCCACTGCCGAGCTTCGCGATTTCCAGTCTTTTCCCGGGCCCCTACGTCAGTGGGGAGGACGACAGATGTGTGGAGGCAGGCGAAGGGGGTTCTCACCGTGTGGTGTGCCCCAGCCCGACCGTCACCTTTCCCCTTCGACCCTCATCCTCCCTGGCGGCTCGGCAGGGAGAAGGAGAGAGAGAGCGAGCGCGGAAACCCCAGAGCCAAGGGGTTAGATGGAGAACGGGAGAAGGAACGAGGGCCAAGAGGTAGGGAGTACGGTGAAAGGCCGACCTGGGGTTCCCCATGCGCTCCCGCCCCCGGGCGGGGAGCAGCCCTGGGAGGAAAAGCCGCTCGGGCATCCCTTTGAGGTTACGGGCGCGAGCGGGAAGAGGGACTACTCTGGAAGGCGACGCCGACACGGCCTGGCCGACGACCACCCACGCGACCTCCGCGTCGTCGGGTTAGTGCCGGAGCCGCGGCGGACCCTGACGGCCAGCCCCCCTCTCCCAATCCTCGTGCCTGTCCGCCGGTGGGTCGAGGACCCCCCGCGGCGGAGGCAGGTCTAAGCCAGACGGTGGCGCCACATAGGCCCACCCCCGCACGCCATCTCCCCGAGCGACCCTGTGTGTTGCCTTGGGTGCGGTTGGTGAGACGGGGGCGGCCGTGGCGTCCTCCGGAGGCCAGTCACCTCGCCCTCCCCGTGCAAGGGGTGTTTTCCAGACGCCTGCCGCTTCGGGACCACGCACCGCACAGCGAGCCGCTCCTCCCGCACATGTCCCCGGTGCTGCGAGGGCTCCGTTCCCCGCCCCCCCCAGGGAAGCCCCATGCCATCCCGCATCCTCTCCGGACGCCGCACGCCCTGCCTATACCCGTTCCGTCCGGGCGCCCTGCCGCCGCGGGGCTCTTCCGCCGCCCCCCCTCTCTTCCCGCAGGCCTCTCCTCTCCCGAACCTCGACGCGGTCCAGTCGTGTTGGGGGGCTACCTGGTTGATCCTGCCAGTAGCATATGCTTGTCTCAAAGATTAAGCCATGCACGTGTAAGTACACACGGACGGTACAGTGAAACTGCGAATGGCTCATTAAATCAGTTATGGTTCCTTTGATCGCTCCAAACCGTTGACTCGGACAACTGTGATAATTCTAGAGCTAATACGTGCAAACGAGC